>NC_084835.1:104284447-104923197 GCF_033115175.1 Lepus europaeus | reverse complement strand
GGAAGAGGGGCAACCGGGACAGGATCGGTGCCCCGACCGCGACTAGAACCCGGTGTGCCGGCGCCGCAAGGCGGAGGATTAGCCTGTTGAGCCACGGCGCCGGCCTCAAATAAATATTTTTTAAAAAAGAATTAGTTAAACCCAGGGGAGGTAGGTGTTGCTCTCCCATTTCCCAGACAGGTAGGCAGAGCTCTAGGAGAACCATGGCCCGGAGGAGACACCAGCCAGTGAGGAGCAAAGCAGGCTGATGATCTGTGTTTCTGTTGTCCTTTCCCCAGACTGCTGTGTGCATGTGTGTGTGTGTGTGTGTTAGCAGAACTTGTAACCTGGGTGGAGCAGGGAATACATCAATACTGTGTGATCATCTCACTCTTTGAGTTTTTTTTAACTTTTATTTAATAAATATAAATTTCCAAAATACAGTTTATGGATTACAATGGCTTTTCCCCCCCATAACTTCCCTCCCACCCTCAACCCTCCCCTCTCCCACTCCCTCTCCCACTCCATTCACATCAAGATTCATTATCAATTCTCTTTATATACAGAAGATCAATTTAGAATATATTAAGTAAAGATTTCTACAGTTTGCACCCACACAGAAACACAAAGTGTAAAGTACTGTTTGAGTACTAGTTATACCATTAATTCACATTGTACAACACATTAAGGACAGAGATCCTACATGGGGAGTAAGTGCACAGTGATTCCTGTTGTTGGCTTAACAATTGACACTCTTGTTTATGGCATCAGTAATCCCCCTAGGGTCTTGTCATGAGTTGCCAAGGCTAAGGAAGCATTTTGAATTCACCGACTCCAATCTTATTTAGACAAGGTCATAGTCAAAGTGGAAGTTCTCTCTTTCCTTCAGAGAAAGGTACCTCCTTCTTTGATGGCCCGTTCTTTCCACTGGGATCTCACTCACAGAAATCTTTCATTTAGGTTTTTTTTTTTTTTTGCCAGTGTCTTGGCTTTCCATGCCTAAAATACTCTTATGTGCTCTTCTGCCAGATCCGAATGTCTTAAGGGCTGATTCTGAGGCCAGAGTGTTGTTTAGGGCATCTGCCATTCTATGAGTCTGCTGTGTATCCTGCTTCCCATGTTGGATCATTCTCGCCTTTTTAATTCTATCAGTTAGTATTAGCAGACACTAGTCTTGTTTATATGATCTCTTTGACCCTTAGACCTATCAGTGTGATCAATTGTGAACTGAAATTGATCACTTGGATTAGTTAGATGGCATTGGTACATGCCACCTTGATGGGATTGAATTGGCATCCCCTGGCACGTTTCTAGCTCTACCGTTTGGGGCAAGTCCGCTTGAGCATGTCCCAAATTGTACATCTCCTCCCTCTCTTATTCCCACTCTTATATTTAACAGAGCTCACTTTTCAGTTAAATTTAAACACCTAAGAATAATTGTGTGTTAATTACAGAGTTCAACCAATAGTATTAAGTAGGACAAAAAATACTAAAAGGGATAAAGTATTAAGTTGTTCATCAACAGAACAAAGGCTGATCAAGTCACTGTTTGAGTTTTTTTAAAATAATTATTTATTTGAAAGAGTTAGAGAGAGATAGAGACAGAGAGAGAGGTCTTTCATCCAACGGTTCATTCCCCCAGATGGCCACAATGGCAGGAGTCGCACTGATCCGAAGCCAGGAGTCAGGAGCTTCTTCCGGGTCTCCCACGCAGGTGCAGGAGCCCAAGGACTTGGGCCATCTTCTACTGCTTTCCCAGGCCATAACAGAGAGTTGGTTCAGAAGAGGAGCAGCCAGGACTAGCGCCGGCGCCCATATGGGATGCCAGTGCTTCAGGCCAGGGCTTTAACCTGCTGCGCCACAGAACCGGCTCCCAATTTGAGTTCTTAAAATCATGATGGAGTGGCCATAAAACTGACTTTAGCCTGGATGCCAAAGGTTGCAGTCAAGAATCTGGCCATTTGGCCTTTATTGTGGTGCAGCAGGTTAAGATGCTGCCTGCCATGCCGGCATCCCATAGCTGAGACCAGTTTGATACTGGCTGGTCTGTTTCTGATCTAGCTCCCTGCTAATGAACCTGGGAAAGCAGTGGAAAATGGCCCAAGTGCTTGGGACCCTGCCACCCACATAAGAGACTCAGGTGGAGTTCCTGGCTCCTGGCTTCAACCTGACCCAGGTGGGGCTGTTGTGGCCATATGGGAAGTGAACCAGTAGAAGGAGGTCTCTCTCTCTCTCTCTTTCTCTCTCTCTCTCTCTCTCTCTCTCTCTTTCTCCCCACCTCTGTCTCTCTGTTTCTCTCTCTCCTTGTCACTTTGCATTTCAAATAGATATAAATCTTTTTTTAAAAAAAATGATCTGAACGCATTAGATTAATACCCCTGGTAATTTTAAAAAGCTGAACTAGTAGAGGAAAAATGCACCTGAAAAGGTAACCTCTAAATTTGGTTAGGGTGACAAAATTGTTTCCTTACTGTGGTAGCATATTTTCACTTAGGAATTTTAAAATAAAAAAATATAAATGTTTAGGGGTGAATGTTGTGGTACAGCAGGTTAAGCCACTGTTTGGATGCCCACGTTCCATCTCAGAGTGCCTGGGATCAAGTCTCACCTCTGCTTCTAATCTCGCTTCCTGCTGATGTGCCTGGAAAGCAGCACTGATGGCCCAAGGACTTGGGTTCCTTCCACCCACGTGGGAGACCCAGATGGAGAAATTAGCTTCTGGCTTCCCCTCTGGCCCGGCTTCGGCTCTTGGATATTCAGGGAGTTAACCACCCCTCCCTGTCATTCTACCTTTCAAATAAATAAAATACAATAAATAGTTACCATCTTGCTTATGTTACAGTCCCCAGTTATTTGAACACTGATCTACTGGGAAGGTATTTGGAATATTCAGGCAGATAGCAGTGGTATTTTATATTAGAGAATTCTATGCATACTTGCTATCCTAGGTTTGTAATGTTTACCAAAACTTTCTCTACAGAGTTAACAGTTTAATCTGATATTAATTTAGAAGGTGACCTGAGTGATTCATTAGACTTGTGATCCAAAGTGGAAATCTTACAAAATTAACTTTAAATGTTAGAACATTTAGGAGAATCATATTCATAAGTTTCATCATACCCATAAGTTTAATTTATTAGGTTTTTAAGAATGTAAGTATTTGGGAGGATTTTGCTTATTTATCAGTCCAAGAAGGTACTTAAAAGGGAATAGACCTTATTGGATTTATTGCCACACTTTAAAATGTTTAAAGGAGTTTAATTAACCAAGTTTATAAATGGAACTAACCGTGAATCAAAGTCTCCCTTAAAGTGGTTGTGAAAATTTTTTAGACTTACACATGGAGTAATTAGCTGTATGATCTAAATACAGAAACTTAAGGGAGAAATAGGCTTTTAAATCTGGCTCTTTAAGGATAAACTGGAAGGTGGTAGTCCAGAGCTTGGTTGCTGAAGCCATAGTGCCATGGTTTGAAACCTAACATTTGCTGTCAAATCTGGGCAGGTAAATTACCCTGGCCCTGCCTCAGTATCCCCACCTGTGAAATGGGGGTGCTGACATTAACAGAATGTTAACAGAGAGCTAAATAAGATGACAGGGACACATGGCTTCTTAGGACAGCTCCTGGCTCGCCATGTGAAGGCATGAAGTGTTAGCATTCATTCCTGCCAACCCTCCATCACCGTGGATTCACCCAGCTGCAGATTGGACACATTCAGAAGAAAACTGTGCATGTACTGAGCATGCACAGATGTTTTTCTGGCCTTTGTTCCCTGAACAGTACAGCATAACAACTATTTACGTGGCATTTACATTGCTTTGGATATTATAAGTAATCAAGAGATGATTGAAAGTACGAGGGAGGACTGCGAGGGTTTATGGAAATACTACACCATTAAATAAAGACTTGAGCATCCGTGGATTTTAGCATCTAAGGGGTGTCTTGGAATCAACCTCCCGTGGATACTGAGAGGCAAATGTACAAAGGAATTGAAAATCATATTTATAAGAGCGAACTGAAATAGTCTTTTCTGCTTGCAAAAGCTTGATCGTGAGAACATCAAAGCCCTCACAGTGATGAGCAAGTCCACATGGGGTGCTTCTGCCATCGCTCAAACAAGAGCCTGCAGAACGAGCAGTTCAGTCTGGTAAATGTTTGTTTCCTTCCTTCTAGGCAGTAGGCATTCAACTGCTTGCTTGTCTGGGCTGCTGGAGGGCTGGAAGTGCAGGTGCAGGGGGCTCCACCTCCTGCCTGGGTTTCAGCAGCATCTCCATCACAGGCCCCGCCTGTCTGTGGAAGGAGCCCCCCACCCTCCACCCCCAGCCAGCAGCAAGACACTTTGTAGCACCTGGTTGGCAAAGTTATATAATCACCCAAAGTAGAGCGGATTTGACAGTGCTTTCTTTTTTGCATTTATAAAAGTTTCCTTTTATTATGAACATTTCCAAATATACTTACTTATTAAAGAGGATAGGGAATCCTGCCTCAGAAGCAGCCCTTCAGACTAACGCTGTCACTCAGAACTGGAAAAGGTGGACGTGGCCTAAAATCTCTTAGATTGAAGAAGGCATTGAAGCACCATGATGCCAGGACACAGCAGCAAGAAGCCTACAGAGACAGGCCTGGCTCGAGAGGTACATGCTTATTTCGGGAGACAGAGGCTAGGAAGCTGAGAAGGGCTTGCAAGTCTGGAGGTATAAAATCTGGGGCTAGCCGCATACCAAGGGGGAAGGAATTATTAAGTCCCATCCATACATAAACTTGAGACCCCAGAGTCTAAACCCTCAAAGTAAGGATGAACCAAATATGCACCATCCCTTGCAGGGATTGAAAAAATGAAAGAAGAAAAATGAGGTGGCAAACGTTTGTTGCTACATACCAAGACTTAGGAAGCTATGGTAATTAAGACAATGTGAGACTGGCAACAGGACAAATAGATCCAAACAAAAGCAATGTTGTACAAAGCTCAGAAACCAACTCACACATGGAGACACCACACTTTCCATAACAATGGCATAGCAATCTAGGAGGAAAGGACAGGGTTTTAAATGAAATGTGCAGAATACCCACATGGTGTGGGGGTGGGGTGGGGAACGTGACCCTGGATGCTCAGCAGAGAAAGCAGATGTAGGAGAGACTGTGTGCCTAAACCGGAAACCAAAAAGCCCTCCAGAAGGCCACGTGGAACAATAGCTTCATGGCTTTGGGGTAGGTGAAGAGTTCTCACACAAGGTAAATACAAAGAGCACTGGTACAGTGCGTCGTGTGGATTTAGTGATGACCAACATCACTTCCTCTCCGTTTCCTTCTCTTGCGTATCCATGTGTCAGATCACTCCACCGCTACACATGTCAGCAGGTACCTCTAAGAATTTGGACAATTTCTTATATAACTACAATGCCGTTATTGAATCTAACAAAATCCACAATTATTACTTGATATAATAGAATACTTACGACCTTTTTAATGGACACTGGGTGACTTTTAAGAAAAATCACAATAGTTTCCATGTATATTTGAAAAAGTTTTACTCACAAGATAAGAAGTATAAACAGGCCGGCACCGTGGCTCAATAGGCTAATCCTCCACCTGCAGCGCCAGCACCCCGGGTTCTAGTCCCGGTCGGGGTGCTGGATTCTGTCCCGGTCGCTCCTCTTCCTGTCCAGCTCTCTGCTGTGGCCCAGGAGTGCAGTGGAGGATGGCCCAGGTTCCTGAGCCCTGCACCCGCATGGGAGACCAGGAAAAGCACCTGGCTCCTGGCTTCGGATCAGCGCGGTACACCGGCCGCAGCACGCCGGTCGCAGCAGCCATTGGGGAGTGAACCAATGGAAAAGGAAGATCTTTCTCTCTCTCTCTCTCTCTCTCTCTCACTGTCCACTCTGCCTGTCAAAAAAAAAAGAAAGAAATATAAACAGCCAATTTATCTATGAGAATTTGTTCTTCACTTGCTAACAAACAAGTGTAAATTAAAGTAGCAATTGTATACCATTTGCTAGCCTATATTTCAAGAGAATAGATTGTATTTAGTGAGAGCTGTCCTGCTGGTGAGATTTATAAATTGGAACAATCCTGGAGGACATTTTAAAAAAATATTTATTTATGTATTTGAAAGGCAGAGTGACAGAGAGGCAGAGAGAGAGACAGAGAGAAAGGTCTTCCATCCGCTGGTTCACTCCCCGGATGACCACAACGGCCAGAGGTGCACCAATCTGAAGCTAGGAGCCAGGAGCTTCTTCTGGGTCTTCCACATGGGTACAGGGACCCAAGGACTTGAGTCATCTTCCACTGCCTTCCCAGGCCATAGCAGAGAGCTGGATTGGAAGAGGAGCTCTCAGGACATGAGCAGGTGCCCATATTGGTTGCTGGCACTGCCGGGGCTGCTTTACCAGCTACGCCACAGTGCCAGCCCCCTGGTAATTCTGCTTCTCAAAGTTTAACCTGAGAAAAAGACTAAGAAAGTATGGCAAGATGAGTGAGGATGAGTATGGCACCATTGATATCCAGAGTGAGCACTTGGAAACAGTATAAAAAGTGAGCCTTTTCTGTTTCCAATTTCGAAGTCCCTTGCAGTAGCTCTGTGGCTACTAGATCCAAAGGTTTAGACCCATGTGGAAACAAGCCTGTCCCGAGATAGTCTCCACTGTCTTGAGCTTCAAATATTGGCGAGCATGTTAGTCAGAGTTCTCCAGAGAAACAGAACCAATACGACATTTATAGATGTACATTAGAGGTTTATTTTAGGAACTGGTTTGCATGGTTATGGAGACCAAGAAGTCCCACAATCTGCCATCTGCAAGCTGGAGAACCAAGGAAACTGGTGGTGTATTTCACTGAGTCTGAAGGCGAAGAATCATGAGCTCCTATACCCTAGGAGCCAGGAGAAAATGGGTGTCCCAGCTCAAGAAGAGAGAGAGAATTTGCCCTTCGCTCACCTTTTTGTTCTATTCTAGCCCTCAGTGGGTTGGGTGATGTCTACCCACATTGCTTGGAGCATTCTCCTTTTCTCAGTATTGATTGAAATGCTGGTCTCTTCTGGAAACACCCTCATGGACACATCCAGAAATGTTATTGTTCTATCTACATGGGCATCCCTTAGCCCAGTCAAGCTGACCCATAAAATTAACAATCCAAGCAAAGGACTGAGTTTTAGAAGACTGTCCATGAACCCAGGGAATTGTTCTATTAGTTTTGAGATTCTGCATAATTTCTTGGACTCTATACAAGTTTGGCTTCTGTACAAGCTTGAAATTATTTGGAGAACTGGGAATATGTTCATTCCATAAAGTGTGCAAGGAAGAGTTGGTAAAAAGAACTGGTGATTAAAGATTTGGGGATAGGAATTAAAAGAATGTGTTTTCAGCTTTGGGATTATATGCAAAACTACAGTTGGCCCTCCCTATTTGTGGACTCAAATGATTGAAAATATTCAAGAGAATTGCTTTGGTATTAAACAGGTACAGACTTTTTTTTCTTGTTATTGTTTTCTAATAATAAAATATATAAGCTCCTCATAGAACTTTTGCATTGAGGTATACATAATCTAGAGAGTATTTAGCATGTATGGGAGAATACACATAAGCTATGTGCAAATACTGCATCACTGTGCAGAAGGGACTTGAGCATGCACAGACTTGGGTATCCACAGGGGGTCCAGAACTAAACCCTCGCAGACGCCAAGGGATGACTGTATTCAGGATGCAAGCACAGCTCATTGTTCGATTCTAATGCAATTCTAGAACAAGCCTTTCCCATTGCTCAGCTCAACCAGAGTCCAATAAGGAGCTAAACACTAAAATACACAATTAAACAACAACAAAAAAGGGATAGACAAGTAGATAATTCCCCTCAACTTCACTCTCTTTCCTAATACATCATTCTGGTTTCATGTTACTCTCAGGTGTTTGCCTTCTGTGTCCCACCCTGCTCTTTGAAACACACATACACACAACACACACACACACAAACACACGCATGCGCTCACTGTAATTTTTTGCACATTATAGTGATCAATAAATCCATTTTAATGCCAATAGTCTTCAAAGGTGGGTTAAAAAAACTGCTTACAATTATATTGTAATGCTTGAAAATACCTTGGGCAACATCTTAGTCAACTTCCCCATTTTACAAATGATAGAACCAAGGTTCAGAATTCACTGAGGACCTGCCTGGGGACAAATTGGGCTTCTGACCCATGGACCTCAGCTGGGAACTCAAGGCCCCACTCTGCAGAGATCCTTTCAGTCTGTGGTATTGCACTTCGAGTTCAAGAACACAAAGAACAGTGTTTTCTTTTGGGATGAGGAAAATGCTTTGGATCTAAATGTGGTGGTTGCAAATATGTAAATATACGAAATGCCACTGAATTGTAAACTTTAGAATGGTTAATTTCACTTCAGTGAAAAGTGTTTAAAAAAAAAAAAGAATACACTGAGCATTAATTATGTCAGAGCCCACTACTAATTGCACAGGAATAAGTCCACTTGAACAGTGCTGACCCCTGAGGCCAGTGCTATTAATTCAGCTCTCTCCCTCCCCCCACACCACGGTGGTCTGTGGTACAGCAGTGAGTAAGTGGGGCTTGATGTGCCGGCTTTCATCCCCTCCATGTTAAGACCAGTACTGTAAAGTCAAGGAATTATATTTAAGCCATCCTTAACTCCTCAGCCCGCATTGATCTTTCCCTTCTGTGAAATTCCAGCACTTACAGCCTGTACTAGATGATTTAGGACTTAATTATATTCTATCTTGTGGTGTTCCTTAATTGTTTGATGTAGGATAATCTTGTCTTGGAATAAGAATGTAAGAGCTTCGAAGTTACAGCCTGTTTCTTAGATTCATTTATTAATGCCCTCATCCATGCATGCACGCATTTAGCAAACACTTTTCACCACCTATTATGTACCAGATGCTGGGGACACAAACCCAGGGCCAGTTGCATCTCCGTGACAAGGAGTTCAGCATCTGTAGGCATCAACTTCTCAGTGCCTGGCCTGGCAAGGGACCCACAGGACACCACCTGCCAGCCTTAGAGTTGAGAGAGTTCATCCCATTTCTTGTGCCCCCTATTTCAGATCTTAAAGAGAACATCAGCTGTCCCTCTCAGTTGCTTTGTCATGGCCCTCCTGTCTGTCCTCACTTTTGTTCCATGGTGCATCTCTTGCCTGGATTGTGCAGGGTTACTCGATCAGATCTCCCTGCCCACTCAACTGCAACCCTCTCTCCTGATCACAGCCAGAAAGAAAAGTTCTGCAGCACAGACCTGAGTCCATCACTCTCTTCTTTTCTTTTTTCACATTAGCTTTTATTAAGGGAATTCTCTTCAACAAAGTAATCCTTCCAATTATTATTATTAACAATGATTATACATACTTCTGGGTTACACATGTATCGATGTGTACTGATCCAATCAGCATGATCAGAATTTCCCCTTTGACTTTCCTTTATAACTGGAGCCTTGGAGTGGAAAGATCTGTAGAATGTTTTTTTAAAGATTTATTTATTTTACTTGAAAGTCAGAGTTGCAGAGGGTTAGAGGAAGAGAGAGAGAGAGAAGTCTTCCATCTGCTGGTTCACTCCCTAAATGACCACAACGGCCGGAGGCAGGCTGATCCGAAGCCAAGAGCCAGGAGCTTCTTCCAGGTCTCCCACGTGGGTGCAGGGGCCCAGGAGCTTGGGCCATCTTCCACTGCTTTCCCAGACCATAGCAGAGAGCTGGATCAGAAGTAGAAAAGCTGGGATTCGAACTGGTGTCCATATGGGATGCCAGCACTGCAGGTGACAGCTTTGTCTGCTATGCCACAGCATTAGCCCCCTGAGTAGAATGTTTTAAAATATGGGTCTGCCTCGGGGAAGAAGAAACCTACGGGTCTCTCGGTGTCTTCGACGAGAGCAAGCCTGCCCCTCAGTGCAGCCCGTGAAGCCGTGGTGATCTGCACCCTCATGGTTTCTCCAGCTTCTTCTCCTCATCCATCTCCAGCTCCAGCCACACTGCATTTCTCGCAGTGACTCCCACCGTGCCCAGGTTCTTGCCTGCAGTCCTCCGCCCCCTCCTTCCCACATTTTTTTTTCCTTCCTTCCCTTTTCCCTCAACCCTTTTGCCTGGTAACTCCAGTTCAGCCTCTAGGTTTTAGCTGAGCTGTCATTTCTTGCTCACTGACTTCCATCTGGAGTGCTGCAGTCTTCCGCCAGCCTCTGCTTCCTGTGCCAGTGTCCATATCACACGGTATCAGCATGTTCTGTGTCCCTATCTGTATCTCCTTGCATCGTCTTCTACACTCAGTGTTCCATGAGGGCAGGATCAGGTCAGGTCATTTATAGCCATCATCCTAGAGCTTGGCATGTGAGGAATGCTCAGTGAGTATCTGTTGAAGTCATTGAGTTGGGTTTCATTGAAGATATGATTATACTACAAAAGAAAATGCCACTTTGGGTGGCCACCTGTCACTCAGAAACAGGAACGGTCTCGCTCCCAGGTGAATGAGTTGGACACAGCAGCTCCTTGAGTTTCTTGACTTGCAACTGAAAGGGATCCCTTTAGTGCATCAGGGACACTTGGCCCTAAATGAGCCAGCCTGGAGTGAACTTGGAAGTCCAGAGCATACAGGAGCTGGGGACCTCTGGAAGAATGAGGGCTTAAGCCCTGGCTTGGAGGGGCAGGAAAGCTGTGTGCAAACACTTGAAGTTTTATGTCCTGAGGAGAGCTTGATGTGGAACCTCCTACACCCACCACAAGCGTTGGGCACCTGGGATGGGTCCTCCTGCAATGGGCTGGTCCCATTCTGAGTTTGCTAACCACTGGCTGCCAGCATGGTCACTCATCCTGCCACAGTGGAGACAAGGAGCAGGGCCTCAGCAGGTTTCAACTCAGCAACTTGTGACACCATAAGGACCCTCAGGCCACTGCACACAGGTGGTCAGCTCCATAGAATGAAGGTAGAGGGCTTTTTCTGACCAGGGACCAGGTTGTCTCTCCATGGCGAGAAGCCATACTTTGCCTAGTACGGAGGCCAGGCTGAAAAACTTCCCCAGAGTGCCTGCGAGCGCTTGCTAGGAGGAACCTGGGTCCTCTCCTTTCTCGCAAGCTGAAGGGAAAAGCTCCCCAGCCTCCCGGTAGGCTCTCAGAGGGGAGAGCTGCACAGAGAATGCCATCTTAATCCCTTAATCTCCTAGCGGCTATTTTTAAGTCTGGCTTGTTAATGCCTGCTCCTTCCTACTGCAAATTCTTTCTCTCACCTCTTTCTCTGTTTCAGGGCTAGAGTCAGGGGATTGTCACCAAGGGTTGTGAACAGGGAGTGTGGCTTCAGCATGCGGCAGGCTTTAGGGTGTCGGACTCCCGGAAGTAAGTTGAAAATCGGCACGTCAGCGCCTCTTCCCACCGCTTGTCCCCATCCCTGACTATTCAGTTGCTCAGAGGGGAGATCAATGGGTTCAAGGGAAATTTTTCCTCTCTTCCTCCCTCCGTAGGGTGGCTTTGTGGCCACATCCTCGCAGCCATGGGTGTAGCTCAGGACCAAGACTGGGCAGCGGTGGACAGTGGTGTCAGAGGGGAAGGCGCAGCACGACCAGGTGGGGCTGGCTCTTCCTTTGTCACACTACCCTGAGTGATGTCATGATGTGTCATTTGACATCACGGTGTGTCGGAAATCAATAGGCCACGTGGGCGGTTGGCGGGTGGGAGACTGTGGCATGTGGAGACAGTGTCCTGGGGATGAAAAGCTGGGGGATGAAAGCCTGACTTGGCTTTGCTGGCAGCCAAACCTTGTGCTCAAATCTCTCTTATCATTGTCCCACAACACAAGAAGAACCCTCATCTGTTTAATGCTTGCCTTCCTCCACCAAAGTGTGAACTCCTTGAGGGTAGAGACGGTGAGTGGATGAATGAGTGAATGATTGAGACGGCAATGGGGAAAGACACAGGCCATGAGGATCCAATTATTTCATACTGTATGAAACAGAAATAGTAATTTTTAATTTAAATATACTTCCAGGATCCTCTATAAAGTGAGAATGAGGTACTAAACATGAATGATTAGGTCCATTAGTAATGCCATCTGTCTTGGGATGGTTTGTCTGGGCACT
Organism: Lepus europaeus; assembly: GCF_033115175.1. NCBI lineage: Eukaryota > Metazoa > Chordata > Mammalia > Lagomorpha > Leporidae > Lepus > Lepus europaeus. The sequence continues at coordinate 104,911,139 of NC_084835.1, read as the reverse complement.
GGAAATTTGGATTAGCTGCCCTAATGCCCAGACTGACTGGAAGGACTGCTGTGAGTGCTCAGAAATAAACTCCTGACCTCCACCGTTTAGAGAAAATGCTTTGGAGACTGTTCAGTCGTGCTTGTGAGGAGCTCTGCCACATGTGTTCTGGGAGGGCTCGGGGGCAGTCGTAAAGTGTTGATGCTGACACACACTGGATCACGTCTTGCACAAATATTCAAGCCACCCAGGACACACTTGATCTCCACGAGGGTGTGGCACTCAAATCCCAGCTCTTCCACTCGGTTTGCTCTCTCCTTCTGAGTAGAGCCACCTGTTGACCCAGTACTTGGGCCTCGTCGTGTGTTATTTTTGGGAATGGGCATATCACTTTTTTTCATGATTATTCAGCATTTTTGCACAGGATATTTTGATGAGCTCATGATTTTTCCATTTATCTGCTACATATCTGGGCAGGAAATGAACATTGGCACTGCCACAAGGCTACTCTCAGAGCCCTTGTTGGATTTCTTTTCTTCCTACAGTCTTTTTTTTTTTTTTTTAAACAGGCAGAGTGGATAGTGAGAGAGAGAGAGAGACAGAGAGAAAGGTCTTCCTTTTTGCCGTTGGTTCACCCTCCAATGGCCGCTGCGGCCGGCGCATCGTGCTGATCCGAAGCCAGGAGCCAGGTGCTTCTCCTGGTATCCCATGGGGTGCAGGGCCCAAGGACTTGGGCCATCCTCCACTGCCTTCCCAGGCCATAGCAGAGAGCTAGCCTGGAAGAGGGGCAACCGGGATAGAATCCGGCGCCCCAACTGGGACTAGAACCCGGTGTGCCGGCACCACAAGGCGGAGGATTAGCCTGTTAAGCCACGGCGCCAGCCCTTTCTACAGTCTTACAACCCTCAAGCCACCCTCTTGGCTCCCAGGGTTGAGCAATGGCAGGACTGCAGCACATATGGTAGACACCTGTGGGGCCTCCCCTGAATGGAATGCTAAGCGTCCACTTTCCCTGTGTGGTTAGCCATGGAGACTGGACTCCCATCATGAGATTCATCCTCCACCCAAGTAGAGTTCTGATTTGTAAACATACCTGCCATGCCTTCCGGGAATCATCCTAGCCATTTGCCTTCCTAAGTGACAGCCCACTCGAGAGAGGATTGGGCCGCTCATTTAGGAAGAAGAGGATCCCAGGGAGGGTCCTGGGGAAAGACAGCAACAGGTACTTCAAAGAAAAGGAGATTTAGCCACGGTTGTGCCTCTCCTTCAGAGAGGGCCAGAGTGTGCCTAGAGATGGGCCACCTGAGGCCCCAAGTATAGCCTGGAAGTTGACACTGCCTGGATCACCCGGATGATTTCAAGTTCAAGGGATCATCTCTGACACGAACACCTGAGGAGCCCCTGCTACCTGGATGTCCCACCTCCCATCAGAGTACTGTTCCCGAACTCACCTGAGGATGACACAGACACACCTTTGCAATGCCTCACCTTTTTTTTTTTTTTTTTTGACAGGCAGAGTGGATGGTGAGAGAGAGAGAGACAGAGAGAAAGGTCTTCCTTTGCTGTTGGTTCACCCTCCAATGGCCACCGCAGCTGGCGCGCTGTGGCCGGCACACCGCGCTGATCCGATGGCAGGAGCCAGGTGCTTCTCCTGGTCTCCCATGGGGTGCAGGGCCCAAGCACTTGGGCCATCCTCCACTGCCTTCCAGGGCCACAGCAGAGAGCTGGCCTGGAAGAGGGGCAACCAGGACAGAATCCGGCGCCCCGACCGGGACTAGAACCCGGTGTGCCGGCGCTTCAAGGCGGAGGATGAGCCTAGTGAGCCACGGCGCCGGCCACAATGCCTCACCTTACTTTCTGTTCCTGTCCCGCTGCTAGCGCCTCTTTGCACTGAGATTTATTATTCTATGGTGATTGCATGAAATTGCATTTGAAATCAATTAGCACAGGTACTCAAAGAAGAGTGCTGAGACTCTAAAGAAAGGTGATGAAAACATACCGTTTAAATAGAAATCAATTTTCCTTTCATGTATTTCTTCCCTGCCACTGCCCCAAATTAATAGTTTTTAGATATTTGTGTATAAAGGGGGGACTTCTTGCACATAGACCATTTCCACCACTGCCTTCTTGGCTGGCACTGGAAGGCATAGCACTCAGCTTGTAATAACTCCCCATAGCTGTCTCCATGGTGATATTTTACGCCATGGCCCTTTGAATGTAAGCACTTCAATTTGAGGTCTGGGGTCTGCAGGGGGAGGTGCCTTTGCACTCCTTGATTTGTTAACAACAGGTAGATAGTTGGGGGGGAGGGCGGAATTCATTCCCAATATATCAAATGTCAGGCCACAGACAACAATGTTCCCATAACCCACCCCGGCCCCTCTCTGCCTTGGTCTTGATCAGAAATTCTGAGTGGAACAATTAGATTCTCAATAAAGAGAGACTGCTGGAAAACAGAAGCAAAGGCAAAATCCCTCAGAGGAGTCAGAATGTAGGCATCAGTCTAAGTGGGGACATCAGCTTCTTCTGCCTGCACCTCTGGCTGGAACCCACACCATTGGCTCTGGGGGCTCTCAGGCTTTGGGCTACAAATCCTGCGACCTGTCAACTTCCATAACCATGTGAGCCAATGCCTTATAACAAATACACATTACTGCTTCTGTTTCTATGGAGAATTCTGACTAATCCAAAGGTCATACTATTTGAACCCATAGAATCTGATGGTAAGTCCTTAAAAACTTCTTTTCTGCCTTTTGTTGAAGGTTTGGACCTTCTCAGAACTTCTTAGAACTCTGTAGAGTTTTAAGGGGATTTGGGGGTGATGAGAAATGTCCATGTCACCCCAAAGAAGCCTTAGAAGCTGGGAAGAAAACCCTACATGTAGAGTTTCTTGGGGGTTTTGCCAAGGTGGGGCTAAGGCTACTATATGGGGCAGTGGGCCAGCAGCTAGTGGCACAGGGAGTCAGCCCCTGTGGCCTATGCTCAAAGCTGCCATGGGCCCTACCCCTTAGATGAGTACAGAGGAACTACTAGTCCTTGAAGGCAGAGGCCATGCCTTGTCCAGGGAGCATCTGTCCTCTGAGCTGGGTGTGTCAGGTTCTCATTGGAATATCCACATTATTGTCTCTCCTGGTGGTCACCCTCCAAGACCACAGATGTGGCTTATACTCAGCTCTAGCTGTTTGCCTTTAGTCATGGAGAAGCAGGATGGAGCTGCTGACTGGAGCGCTCCAATCTCTGGATTCTGGGGCAGAATCTGACCAAGACACCCGACTAAGTCCTCCCAAGGCTGTGCAGGCCGTGTGGAGCCCATGGTCTTCCCCGTTTGACTTAGAATCCATATGGTGGGGGAAGCCGTTGCAAGGCAGGTCTGAAGGCTGACGTGGCTCACTTAGCAGCAGGTGATAGTTTTTCTTTGGACAAAGGGAAGGGGCAAGGCTCAGCTCTGGCTTTCTTCAGGTGTTTTAGATGTCCTTCTATGGTGGGGTTTTAAGCTGGGCTCCTTGGACATTCTCTCCCACCAGCCCTTTCCAAAGCGAATCAAGCAGAGAGTTTCTGTAATTCTGCTGCAGAGTGTAATCATTCCCGTTACATCTGGGAACTCATTTTCTCTCCTCTTCCCTCATTAAAACATGTTATAAAATGAAACGGTTGGCAGGAGTAGGAAGAAAAACATCCTGGTACCCAAAGGCAGCATCTCTTCCTTAAAAATGTGTTGGCAGCCCCCGATGAGAGCCCTGGGAGGCATCAGCTGGGGCTGTAGGTCTGTGAAGTCAGACTACAGACGGGCTTCAAGCTTTACCCAATTACAGGTGGTGAAAACTGAGTCATCATCAGGCTTACCCTGCTCTGAGCTTCCGTTGAAACTGACCAGGTATTTGGACCTGGAATAACATGGAGACACCTATCCTCTACAAGGCTGAGCCAATCCTGGGCCCAGGCAGCATCATACAAGTTCAGGAGTCCCATTAAAATGCTCTCAGGGTCCTTCCACCCCTTTCTATAGAGGCATGACTGAAAATCTAAGATTAAAACAGAACCTGCATTGCTAAAGTTAAAAAGACTGCCAATACCAAGTGTTGGCAATGGAGCACAGAAAATGGAACACTCATTTATTAATGGTGAGACTGCAAAACAGCATAGTCACTTTGGAAAGCAGTTTGACAATTTCTTATGAAGTTAAATATGTACTTACCAAGCAGCCTTGCAAATCATTCCCTTCTTAGGTATTTGCCTAAGAGAAATGACAATACATCTTTACATGTAGTCTTTTTTAAAAAAGATTTATCTTATTTATTTGAAAGGTAGAGTTACAGAGAGAGAGAGAGGGAGAGACAGAGAGAGAGAGAGAGAGGTCTTACATCTGTTGGTTCATCCGCAAATGACTGCAACAGCCAAGGCTGGGGCAGGCCAAAGCCAGGAGATAGGAGCTTCTTCTAGATCCCCAACGTGGAAGCAGGGGCCCAAGCACTTGGACCATCCTCTGCTGCTCTCTGAAGCACGTTAGTGGGCAGCTGGATCAAAAGTGGAGCAGCCAGGACTCCAACCAGTGCCTCTATGGGATACCAGCAGTGCAGGTGGCAGCTTAACCTGCTAGAGCACAGCAATGGCCCCAACGTGAGGCCTTTTTTTTTTTTTAAGAAAAAATTCCCTCCCCTAAAGAAACCTTTTAATTAAGGAATACAGACTTCATGCATTTCATGAGCACAACTTTAGGAATATAGTGATTCTTGGCACCATACCCACCCTCCCACCCACACTGCCACCCCTCTTCCTCCTCCTGCCATTCCCAGTCCCATTCTTCACTAAGATCCATTTTGGATTAAATTTATACACAGAAGAACCAGTCTATACTAAGTAAAGAGTTCAACAATTTGCGCAGTAAAAAAAAATAACAAAAAACAACAAAACAAAACAAACAACCAAAAATCTGTTCCTCAATAATCAAGAAAAGGGCCATTCAATGTTATTGCATCTTGAAGTTAATTTCACTTTTTTTTTAGAAACTTGATTAACTTTAATGAAGTACCCAAGAATGATACATCTTCTGGGAGCGCTTAGACATAATTATAATACAACTTTTTAAGGACAGAGGTCCTGCATGGGAAGTTAGTACACAGTGACTCTTGCTGTAGTTTACCAATTAACACTCCTATGTATGATGTCAGTGACCATCCGAGGCTCTTGACATTATCTGCCTATGCTATGGCCTTTTGAATCCACAAACTCCATCAGCATTTAGACAGGGCCATAAGCAAAGTGGAAGTTCTCTCCTCCCTTCAGAGAAAAGTACCTCCTTTGATGACTACTGCTTTCCACTGGAGTCTTACCCTCCAAGATCCTTCATGTAGGACACTTTTTGCCTGTGTCTTGGCTGTTCATGCCTGAAATGCTCTCATGGGCTTTTCAGCTAGACCAGAATGCCTTAAGGGCTGATTCTGAAGCCAAAGTGCTATTTAAAACAATTGTCATTCTGTAAGTCTGCTGTGTGGACTGCTTCCCATGTTGCAGTATTCACTCCTTTTTAATTCTATCTATTATTATTACCAGACCCTTAATCCTATCCATATGATCACTTTAACACTTAAGCTGATATTTTTACCACTCAGTTTAAGAGGATTTGAGGTCCCATGCAAGATTTTAAACTGTACCCTTAGAGGGCCGGCGCCACGGCTCAATAGGCTCATCCTCCGCCTAGCGGCGCTGGTACACTGGGTTCTAGTCCCGGTCGGGGTGCCGGATTCTGTCCCGGTTGCCCCTCTTCCAGGCCAGCTCTCTGCTGTGGCCAGGGAGTGCAGTGGAGGATGGCCCAAGTCCTTGGGCCCTGCACCCCATGGGAGACCAGGAGAAGCACCTGGCTCCTGGCTTCGGATCAGCGCAGTGCGCCGGCCACAGCGGCCATTGGAGGGTGAACCAGCGGCAAAAAGGAAGACCTTTCTCTCTGTCTCTCTCTCTCACTATCCACTCTGCCTGTCAAAAAAAAAAAAATCCTTTCTAAAAAATAAAAAATAAAAAAAAATAAACTGTACCCTTAGAAGTAAGTCCATAGGAATGTATGCAGAACTATACAACTTTACAGTTACAAACTTAATACACTTTATAATTACAACTTTAGGATCATGGTGATTCTTCTGACCGTGCCCACCCTCCTACTCATACTCCCAAGCCCTCTTCCTCCTCCTTTTCTTATCCCCACTTCTATGTTTTACAAAGATCTATTTTCAATTGAGTTTATACACATATGTTTAACTCTATATTAAAGAGTTCAACAAATAGTATATAAAAAAACTATTCCTAAATAGTCAAGACAAGGGCTGTTTAAAGCATTGCTTCTCAAAGTGTCTAATTTCACTTCTACAGATTTCCTTTTAGGTGCTCTGTTATCACAGGTCAGGGATATATGTGGCATTTGTCCCTTTGGGACTGGCTTATTTCACTAATTATAAAGTTTTCCAGATTCATCCATTGTGTTGCAAATGACCAGATTCATTTGTTTTTACTGCTCTATAGTATTCCATAGTGTACTTATCCCATAATTTCTTTGTTTTTTTTTTTTTTTTGACAGGCAGAGTGAATAGTGAGAGAGAGACAGAGAGAAAGGTCTTCCTTTTCCGTTGGTTCACCCCACAGTGGCCGCTGTGGCCGGCACACTGCGGCCGGCATACCGCGACAAATCCGAAGCCAGGAGCCAGGTGCCTCTCCTGGTCTCCCAGTCAAGTGCAGGGCCCAAGCACTTGGGCCATCCTCCACTGCACTCCCGGGCCATAGCAGAGAGCTGGACTGGAAGAGGAGCAACCGGGACAGAATCTGGTGCCCCGACCAGGACTAGAACGTGGTGTGCCAGCACCGCAGGTGGAGGATTAGCCTATTGAGCTGAGGCGCCAGCCATATCCCATAATTTCTTTATCTGCTCTTCGGTTGACAGGCATTTGGGTTGATTCCATGTCTTAGCTATTGTGAATTCAGCTGAAATAAACATGGGGGCAGCTAACACTTTCATATACTGATTTCATTTCCCTTGGGCAAATTTTCAGGAGTGGGATGGCTGGGTCATATGGTAGGTCTATATTCAGATTTCTGAGGTATCACCATGCTGTCTTCCATAGTGGCTGGACCAGTTTACATTTCCACCAACAGTGGATTAGGGTACTTTTATCCCCACATCCTCATCAGCATTTGTTGTTTGTTGATTTCTGTATGAAAGCCATTTTAACTGGGGTGAGGTGAAACCTCATTGTGGTTTTGATTTGCATTTCCCTGATGGTTAGTGATCCTGAACATTTTTTCATGTGTCTGTTGGCCATTTGGATTTCCACTTTTGAAAAATGTATGTTTAAGTCTTTGGCCCATCTCTTAACTGGGTTGTTTGCTTTGTTGTTGTAGAGTTTCTTGATCTCTTTGTATATTCTGGTTATTAATACTTTATTAGTTGTATAGTTTGCTAGTAATTTCTCCCATTCTGTCAGCTGGCTCTTCACTTTCCTGTCTTTTTCTTTTGCCATACAAATTTTGTGTGTTTCCCTCTGATTACTCCTATGTAATCTTATGATCAACTTTTTGAATTCCATGTCTTACGTTTCTTCAAACTCTTCAACTTCATAATCTTGTATTAAAGTATTGTATTCTTTTGAGGGTATCATGTGTTCCTTATCCTTGTTTCTTGAATTGGTGCATTTATTATTTGGCATTTGTGAAGTCACTCATTGGTTTCTTCTTCTTCTTCTTCTTCTTCTTCTTCTTCTTCTTCTTCTTCTTCTTCTTCTTCTTCTTCTTCTTCTTCTTCTTTGCTGTGGTGGTTATATCTTTGGATTATATCTGTGTGGATTAGTGGATTGTCTGCTTTCAGGGAATACCTAGAGGTGTGTGATGGGTGTGGCCAGGGAGCTCTATTCAGTGCTTCAGGGTGAAGGGAATGTTTATGTTTCACCCAGGTTGGGTATGGTAACTCTCTCTCTCTCTCTCTCTCTCTCTCTCTTTAAATCAGTGGGGAGGTTTTTCTTGTTAGCAGAGACAGCTCATTTTCTCTCCTCAAAAGAGACCAGTGCCTGGGTGCTAGCCCCAGTGGGTGTAATATTCGTCCACACTTCCACAAGGGCCACACAAAGGATCTGTAAGCAGATTGCCCAGTAATGTCCCTCACCAGGAACCCAGGGAGCTCTGAGTGTGTGGAGCCTCTCACAGCGACCGCCCAAAGTCTTCACCACACCCTAAACCTTCCAACACAGCCTTAGTGTTTTCAAAGCCCCACAGTCTCAGTGTTTTCACAGTTCTGGCATACAAACCTCCCATAGTCACTCCCACCAAGCTCCCCACCCCCCAGCAGTTCTCCCCACCAGACTCAGGAGTTTCTGCCCGGCTGGCATGGACATGAGCTGGCACAGCTGTTACATATACCCAGAATGGTACCCGCTCTGTATCAGCTTGTTACAATACACCATTGCAAGGTGATCGGGGAGAGAAAAACGTGCCCCCCCTTTTTTTCCTCCTCTAGTTTGGCAGGTATGCTATCCCCCGCAGGGATCCAAGCTTGATTTCCTCCTGGCTTTTCCTGAAACTTTATTGCCAGTGGCTTGGACTGCTGCAGTCTGGTCTCACCTCTCTCCAAAGCTGGTGCGGAGGCTGTCAGCTGTTGGGGTCTTGATTTGTGCATGTCCACACCTTCCCCTCCACATACGTCCACTCTGTACCTCTAGTTTGCATGGAGTTTCCTCTGCCATTTTATCCTTAAGTCTCCCCTGGGACTACACTCTCTCTACTTTTTTTTAAAAAAAGATTATTTATTTATTTGAAAGAGTTAAACAGAGAGGTAGAGAGAGAGAGAAAGAGAGAGAGAGGTCTTCCATCCACTGGTTCACTCCCTAATTGGCCACAACAGTCGGAGCTGTGCTGATCCAAAGCCAGGAGCGTTCTCTGGGTCTCCAACATGGGTGCAGGGGCCCAAGGACTTGGGCCATCTTCTACTGCTTTCCCAGGCCAGAGCAGAGAGCTGGATAGAAAGTGGAGCAGCCAGGACTCGAACCGGCACCCATATGGGATGTTGGCACTGCAGGTGGCGGCTTTATCCACCACGCCACAGCGCCAGCCTCTCCACTTTTTAAAAATTATCTTCTAGACTAGAGCAGTTAAGCTCTCTCCCTAATCCACCATCTCAATCCTCTCTCCAACATGTAGAACCCAGCCCCAAACTGAAAGTAACCTAAATGCCTACTGACAGATAAATATATAAGCAAATTGCGGTCTATCCATCCGAAGGTGTAGGGTAGAGGAAAGACACAATTGGGGAAGGCAGAGAGGGAATTCAGGAGATGGAATTGTCTTCTATCTTGATTGTAGTGGTGATGGCATGGATAAATGAATTTGTCAAAACTCAACAAAATGTACACCTAGATTTATTTTACTACATATAAATTATACCTTAATAGGGATTATTTGTTAAATGGGGTCTGCCTCTAGCCCTGAGACCTGAATTACAGAATCTCATTTGGAAAGAGGACCTTAAGTTTCTCTTAGTTTCTGCTAGTCATTTAACAGAGACAGAAGGGTTGAGAATTGTCTATCTTTATTTTGTCTCCTAATTCACAGGTCAGTCCTCTTTTCATAGATACTGCTGGATTCCCAGTCAGGAGCTGAAAATTATATACCCTGACAGGCCAGCGCATTCCAGAAGTAGATATTGACATCACAAAGCCTGGTGTGGAGACATAGCAGTGGGCTTCTCTGGTCTGGGTGTCATCCCCAAGCCTCTCTTCCTCCTCATACCTCCTCAAGAATCACTTAGGTGAAGGCCCTGGGACCACCGCAGAAACTGCCCTCCCCAAATCCCTCTATCTGTTTTAGGCATTCGGCAAGTAGCTACAGCAAAATATCTTGAGTTGCTCTGTAATTTTTTTTGTTACTATTTTAACTTTCATGTTGGTGTATCTTGTCTTCCCAACTACAGTGCAAATCTCTGCACAGCCAATACTGTGTATGATGAGTGGTTTTATATCCCCTGTCTGGACACACCATAGGTCCAATGAATACTTCTTGAATAAATGACATATTGGTTGAGGATGACATCTACACCCAATGGTTCTGGATGCTAAGGGGACTACAGAAAGAAGGGTAGCTGGAGTGCAACCATCTGGAAGCAAGGAGGAGAGGCAGTGCTGATACATTGGGAGTGGGTCTGGATCTTGGCTACGTGTGGTAGTCACAGCCTGGATCTCACCCACAGTGAAACTGACAGAATTAGTCAGGAGGAGCCTGGGCACTCAGATTTGCATTTACCCAGTGGTTTGAAAAATAGAAGAGGTGCAGAATCATTGCAAAAGAAGGTGTAATCTGCCTTCTAAATCCTACGCATAGTGGCAGGCATTTGGTACAGTGGTTAAGCTGCTGCCCAAGACACTAGTCCCTAATTATAGATCCTGGGTTCAAGTCTTTCCTCTGCCCCTGATTCCAGCTTCTTGCTAATGTGAACCTTGGCAGGCAGCAGGTGATGGTTCATCTAGTTGGGTTCCTGCTACCTACACAGTAGTCTCAGATTGAGTTCTTGGCTCCCAGCTTTGTCCTGACCCAACCCTGACTCTTGTGGGCATTTGGGGAGTGGACCACCATTTGGGAGATCTCTGTCTGCCTGTCTTTCTGCCTTTCAAATAAATAAAATTTTAAAAATTAAAAAAAGAAAGCCCACTTATTAGCAAAAATGGGACTGGGTCAGAGCCCTGCTGGGAGGCAGTGTATCAGAAAGTTTCAGAAGAAAATTCAGAGCATCCTCCCCCAACACTCGCCAGACCAGCTGTTCTATTAGAGCTTCCAGGAGACTTTGGAGAACTCCAGAATGTTCATGAAAGGCTTTGGCAGGCATCTGAGGACAGGATTAGAATCTGAGAAGAACTCTCTCCTTTGTCTGGCAAAAAGGAGAACGCTAATGTTCACCGACTAGCCAAGCTGCTAGTGGAGATCTATGGAAAGAGGACTGCTCTGTGAATTAGGAGACCAAAGAAGAGAACTGTGGGACATGGTTCTTGTTTCAGAGTTAACCCTGACATTCAGCTCCTGACCCTGGAGGACTGTGGCCCAAGTGATTCAAATTCTGTCCCTCGCACAGCAGTCCAGGGGGACCCCCTACCCCTGGGTCTATGGTTACAATTACTGGCAGTCAACACTGTCCAAAATATCAACAATGGTTTAGACCCTTTCAAGTGAGAGGCACAAGTTTCACATAACTTCTGTCACAGTATTTCTCCTATTTTATTGTCAGGTGGTGTTGTTAGTCTCTCTCTCTCTCTCTCTCTCTCTCTCTCTTGCTTTTAAAGATTTTATTTATTTATTTATTTATTTATTTGAGAGGTAGAGTTACAGACAGTGAGAGAGAGAGAGAGACAGAGAGAAAGGTCTTCCCTCAGTTGCTTTACTCTCCAAATGGCCACAACGACCGGAGCTGCACCGATCCGAAGCCAGGAGCCAGGTGCTTCTTCCCAGTCTCCCATGTGGATGCAGGGGCCCAAGGACTTGGACCATCTTCTATTGCTTTCCCAGGCCACAGCAGAGAGCTGGATTGGAAGAGGAGGAGCCAGGACTAGAACCGGTGCCCATATGGGATGCCAGAGCCACAAGCGGAGGTTTAACCTACTGCACCACTGCACTGGTCCCTATTAGTCTCTTACAAACCCCAATTTATAAATCAAACTTCATCATAGGTCTGTATGTATAGGAAAACACGTAGTATGTGTAGAGTTCAATGCTATGCATCCCCTGGGAGTCTGGGAACGTATTCCCCCATGGATAAAGGATTCTAATGCACAGCAGTAATCATTCAGCCTTTATGCAATGGGTTGGAAATCCAGCTAAGGCTGGACTCCTCACCCCAAGGGCCAACAGAAGGAACCAAGAATTGGGTCTCTGGGCTTCTCAGTGAAGATATCTTTTGGGCCTTATTTCCCAAATAAGGCCATATTCTGAGGTACTTGGCGAACATGAAATTTAGGGAGATTGTATACAGTCCACTGCACCGGCAACATAGTTGGCCAGCTTGCTGAGGGAGAGGCTTAGGGAGATCAAGCAGAGGTCTGAGCACTGTCCAGCCCAATGATAGGGAGTTTACTCAGCACAAGGGCCCCAGTGGACTAAAGCGATGTGACGACACCCAATGGAGAAGGGGAGCCTGCCAAGTAGACTGGAAGGCCCTGAGATGACCTGCACTGACTTCAGCACCTGGCTGAGGATTCTGCCTTATGGCTCTAACAAGGCATGTCATTTTTCTTGCTTCACTGATCCTAAGCCAATATATGGTTTTTCACACACTCCATCTCATCTCTTACAGAAAAGTTTAATGCTTTCTGTCCAGTGAACACACAGCCAAGGCTGATGTCCTAGGGTTTCACTTGAATCTTCTTAATTTAACGAGTACTCATTTTTCAATATCTTAAAATCATGTTCACCAAAATGGACTCTTTGCTTTTTTTCTGTTCTCCCCCCACCCACCGCCCCACTTCCTTCATAACCAAGAGCCAGGATAATGGAAGCAAAATGCCTGTTGTTTCAGATTGCATAGCTCTTTAGTCTCTTCAGCGCAAGCAGCTGTAGCTCCTTTAAACATCAGGAAGTCAACTTGCTAGATTGGCGAGGAATTCAAATGTAGGTGACATCCTCCTTGGCTTCTTTGGTCTTTCCTTTCTTCTTGTGTCATCCTTAGCTCATTCCACATGCTGCATTTGCTGAGTGTCTGCTGCATGCAGGCTGCCATGTGTGTGCAGGCACAAGAAGAGCACCGTGTCTATACTGCAGTCCCAGTCTGCAAAGGCCTCGCAGTCCAGTGTGAGACGTGAACCAGGCACACAGCCACGGACTTACAAACCCCTCTGTGGGCTTGAGGCTTGGAAAGAAACCTTCTAAACCCCACCTTGATGTGTTTGGACCACGAGCTGCTTCTCTGGCCCCCAGGGCCCCCAGTTCTGGAGGCAGGGGTGAAGTAGAAGGAGATCGGGATGCTCCTGTGGCTCCTGCCTCCCTGACAAGGAGTTGAACACTGGAAACAATAGCTAATAGTGAATGTTTTTTACAGTCCTTGCTAAGCACGTTGTGTGCCTTACTCATTCGTCTTTATCTACATTTTCCAAGAAAGGAAACTGAGCCACAGAGACAAGCCCTGTGTCCAGGCTCCGAGGCCACACAGCTAGAAGGTGAACTCAGGATGTCTGGTCCAGCAACTGTTTCCTCTTAGAAATTAGAGCAGTTGCCATTTTCTCTGGAGCTGGCTGGTCTTGCTCATCCCCCTGAAATCCCTTGAGAGGGAGTTCTTCCTTTATAAATAAAAAAACAAATTTGCCAAGGCCCAGGGTGAGCCCTCCCAAATTGGAAGAGGAGGTCCCCAAAGGCCTTAGCTTAGGCCTATTAGAAATGACAGGTGCTTATGGGCCAGGTGCAGGCCACCCGTAAACATGGAAGGGATTCCCATTCCCATGGCCCCCTCTTACTTGACTCTCATTATCACATGCCAATGGTGTGACAAGGCCCATGAGGAAGAAAATAGAGCTGAGGGCAAGGCCTGGGATATATGTCCCTTTGTGGGTGGGAATGGGGTACCAACAAAGGAAAGGAAGAAAGATGGAAACAAGGGAGGGGAGTAGATAGGTTCCAGAAAGGAGAGGGTGACCCAAGGTCTAATATGTGAAGAGGGCAAGAAAGAGGAGATCAGGAAATGAGCACCAGCCCTGTGGTCTCGGGTCCTTGGGACCTTTGGGAGTGATGACTGGAGACAGCAGTGCAGGTGACAGTCTGACCATGGAGGCTGCCGTGGGGGAACCTAGGGAGTGATGGCAGAGCAAATCCTGAGGATTTTGGCCTCTTCCCCCTTGAAAGGCTGAGCACTAAAGGGGGAAGAAAGCAAAAGGTGCAGAGGCTGGCCAAGGCTAGAAAGGTCTGAGATGTGTTGTGCAGATACATCACGGAGCTACACAGGGCAGCACAGGCCTGGAGGTGCTGGGTGTGGTGGTGGTGGTGTAACTCCAAGGAGTGCCCAGATTGCCCAACCAAAGGACACGAGGGCAGAGAGCGGGCACATCCACAAGGCGGCATCTTTGGCAGCCATGGGAAGTTATACTTTGGAAACCTATTTAACTATCTGAAAAATGTCTCCATAAAATAATAAAGGGAAAAGAAAGAGAGAAAACTATATGGTATAATTCCAATTTCCTTGAAAATATGTGCCTGTGTGCCCTGGCAGGAAATACAGCAGAATACATGTGACTTTCAAAGACTGTTTTCTCTATGTTCCAAATTCTCTAACACAAACATGTGCTGCTGCTGTAATGATTAAAGGGAGTGCAGATGGCTGGAGACTTGACCAATGCTAAGTACTATTGTGCCTTTTCCTTGTATCTTAATCTGAAGAAACTGGGAGGAAATGGCTTTCCCCTGAGCTTGGGCCCATCAGGCAATGAAACATGATGAGTAGATCGTGCTCTGTGTCCCCACATCTAGGCTGGGCTGTGGGCAGGGGAAATGGGGAAAATGCAAAGTGACCTTAAAGTCTCGTAGGAAGAAGCACACAAAAAGAAACAGCCATGGTGCTGTGGCTTTTGGCCTTTCAGAGAAGGGGTCTGGGTGTGAGGGCTGGGGTATGGAGCAGGAGGACTTGATCTGGACCTCAGTGGATGAAAATGTTTCAGTGAGGAGTCTGCTACTTTGGGGTGGAGCCATTGGCCGCTGGCTTGAATGGGGAAGCCAGAGAGATGCTAGGTTTTGGGTAGGATGACCCCACCTGGCTAGTGTTTAGGGGAGCTGCTGGGGGCCCTGTGCCTGCTGGAATCATCATTCCTTACTCTCTATGCCTTGGGGTTCACACACAGGCCCCCAGTGTTGGGGACAGTGTCCTACTAGAGTGAGAGGCATGGCACCAGGGAAGGTGTCTGCCCACAGCTGTCAGTCCTTGCTTCCACTTCTGCCCATCCTTAACTCTGGAGGAGGAATGGGAGATGATGAGAAGAGAAGGAAGGGAGCAGAGCTCATGTGGTGTCAAAGCCAGGCAGGGGGAGGGAGATTTGCTGTGAGAGAGCCTGTCAGTCCTAATTAACAATGGGACAAGGGATGTGGAGTGTCACAGGTCATCCTTGGGCCTGGGAGCCATGCAGGGGGTGTCTTTCTTGTCTACTGCCCCCTTTCAGTCTCTGACTTCCATGTTCCCTGCAACCAAAGCAAACTTCTGTCTGGCCCTCTGGCCACTTCCTCCCCGAACCTACTCAGCATGGAAGTAGGATGATTCCAGCATCTTACAACTGAGACCATCTCATTTCCCAGTGTCCTACCATTGAGACCACCTGGGCTGCAGCAGGATTGCAGGTGGGGGTGGCTGGGCAGAATGGTATGGAAGAACAACCATTACCTAAGCTCTATTAGCATCTCTTCTAAGAGCTGATGGAGGCAGGCCCTGAAATTGTATCCTTGGGTCAAAAAGACCAATTGTGTGTGTGTGTGTGTGCATTTGACTTCCACGGAGCATCTTCTTGGAGCCAAACACTACAGGACACACTGGAAGGAAAGCAGTGAACAAGAGACTGAACCGCCTGCCTTCAGGAGCTGGCACTCCTGAGCCGGGAGGGCAGCAGATACTCCAGATGTATAGCATGGCCGAGTTTGCCAAGCACCACAAAGGAAACTTCAGCCAGGAAAGAGAACGGGGTCTGTGAGGGGGAGATTGGGTCCTGAGCTCCTGGACAGCTCTCACAAGGTGGCCCCATGGCTTCAGACAGAAGCTGGCAGCAGCTGCTGGCTGCTTACGCCTGGTTGATGCACAGGTTGACCTCAGAAATATCCCTGGTGTTGACAAGGAGGGGCTGAACCACACACCGAGACTTGCAGGTTGTGGGTGATGATTTTGCCAGAGCCAACAAGTATGAGAATCCTCCAGGGTCCAGGCTGTGGCCCTTTATCTGTGCTCAGAAGATTTGGATCATGATTTCATCCTCCCTTCTGTCTGGCATTGCTCCCGACCACACAGCTATGCGGGTGCTTGTCGGAGAAGAGTCCTCATTTGCCTCCTGTCTTCTTCACTCCTCTAAACTCATCCCTAGAACTGATGGATCCAACCAGAATGCACGGGGTGCCATCTGAGACAGGCTAGGCAAGGACCCAGCTGACCCAAAGGGCCTCTGCTTTCAGAGGGGTCAAGGCAGGACACACTCTAGGTCTTGGACACAAGGGATTGGTACAAGAGGAAGGAAGTGCCCAGAAAGCCAAATAGAGACAGGAGACAGCCCAGAATTCATGACCAGCTGGACTGAAGAGGCCATGGGAGGAGGGTTTATCTAGAAGCCAGGCCTTCCAGAGGGGGCTGGAAGCCCTGGCTGCAGCTGCTTAGTGAGACTGGAAGTTAGGAAGGCTTCCCAGGGGCAGGATTCCCTGGAGGCACAGAAGAGGGAGGCCTGTCCTGACCTCTCCCCTGGTCCCCCCACCCTGCCCCAACACTGACCATGCCTCTCTGGTGGTTGATTTCATGCATTGACATGACTAGGCTGTAGGACCGAGGTCCTTTATCAAGCACCAGTCTCACGCTGCTGTGAGCTGTTCTGCAGATACACCAAACCTCTGCAAGCACTTGACTTTACGTCAAGGTTCTTCCTCTCGGTAGTGTGGGTGGGCCTCATCCAATCAGGTGGAGGTCTTAAGAGAAACAGCAGATTCTCAGATGGATTCTGCCTCAGGCCAGCAGCACTAGCTCCCACCTGGGTGTGCAGCCTCACCAGTGCCCACCATCCGATGGATCAATTCCT
Source organism: Lepus europaeus (assembly GCF_033115175.1). Taxonomy (NCBI): domain Eukaryota; kingdom Metazoa; phylum Chordata; class Mammalia; order Lagomorpha; family Leporidae; genus Lepus; species Lepus europaeus. The sequence continues at coordinate 104,894,406 of NC_084835.1, read as the reverse complement.
TGAAATAAAGCTTGCTCACTCCCTAGCTATCCACTTGTCCATCTCTCTATCATCTATCTACCCATCAGTCTTCTGTCTGGCTATCAATCATACATATATTTATATGGGCATATAAATCAGTGGTTCTACTTGTCCAGAAAACCTTGACTAACACAGACTCCCGTAGGCTGAAAGTACACCAAAGCCACTTGCCAAGGAGTCTGAGAGATGAAGCTGCTTGTGAGTCCATGCTGAGAAGAAGCTGCGTGAATGAATCTGAGCAGCACAGCCTTTCCTGGAGTGACATCCACAGTCCTGCTCAGTGTGTTGTTGGAATGTTCTTTGTTCTACAGTTTCCAGGTGTTCGCACTACAAGAGTCAGCAGCATTTCTTGAGCACTTCCTATGCACCAGGCCCTGTGCTAAGTATGTAACATACACAAGTATTAGCTCGTGTCATCCCCGTGGCTATCCAACCGTGATAGCCGCTGAGCAGGTTCAGAAACTGGGAGATGAAGGGGCTCAGCATGGAAGTCGCACACCACAGGGCCTGGAGCAGTTAGTGGTGTAGCTGCGATCAGATCCCAAGGCTCCCGGCTTCCCCATGTCAGACATGGACGTGACATAAAGATCATTTGCCTGGCGATGGATAGATAGTCTTGGGTTTGAATCCAGGTCCACTACTTAGTGTCTCTGTAACACTGAGCACATCCATATACTTTGCTCAGATACTTTTTACTTCCTCATCTATGAAATGGGCTGCTAGAGTTGAGTGGGTCCACCCAAGTGCTCTACAGCCCACTGAGTGTGACACACCCAAAGCTCTCACTTCCCCCGCTGCCCTTTCCAGGCTTTTCTCTCCCACCCAGAAGTGTCCCTGTACCTCCCCCTCATTCCTCCTCCCCACACACTGCTCCCATTGTCGTTTTCAGTCATCCAGTTCATCCCAACAGATTTTTGCCCATTCTGACTCCCAAGCAGAACACAGTGGTAGGCAGTGTCTCAGACATGTCACCATCTACCAGTCCAGGGCGGGAAGGAAACGGTGTGTGATTTATTGTGTCTGCTGCCCACACAGTAAAAAATGTAGGCTGGGGGCTTCCCGGAGCAGGACTGCAGCATTTTCCAGAAGCACTGAATTTACTTCCAGCCGGTTCTTACTGGCTCCTTTCATTGAAAACGGGCTTTGTCTTTACCTCCTCCCAGCCCTGGAAACGTGTGTTCACAGCTAGCTGCTTTCTTGCACACAGTGCATGGAGCAAGCCATAAAACACGGCCTTTTGGTTTCTTTTCTCTAAGTATTGATCACTGTTGTGAATTTTCCATTCCAGCTTTTTCCTGCTATGATTTATTTTTAAAGGAGGAGGCAGGTCATTCCTCCTCAAGCTTCTCTCTCTTTGCTTTGCTGTTTCTCATTTTTACCTACCCACCAAGAAGAGAAAAATAGTCAGAGGATCCCAGAGTATAGGATAAATAATCCAGGCCTATGCTGAGATTACACACGCACACACACACACACACATTCTTGTGCACGCACACACACACGCACACACACATACATACACGCACGCACAACCCCTGGGGCTGGGGGTAGGGGCCCAGGGCCTCATATGGTTTCAGGGTAATTTTCCAATAGAAATTAAACCTGGACCATCTTTCTGGAGTATTAACCCACCCCAAGGTTCTGCAGAGAATATTTTAATATGAAAGGAAACTAAGATTTTTTAAGGAGTTGATTGCAAAATTCACATGAATTTTGAGTTTAATAATGGAGACTTTTAATTCAAGGCCTTCTGGTAGAGGGAGGGGAGGGGGAGCCTGGTGACTTTTGGGGCTCTGCAAGTGTGTGTGTTACCGGCTCCTCAACTCCAGCTGGGGAGTCTGCTTTCTTCTTTAGAAAAACTAAAAAGACCATCTTTGGTAACAGTTGGGAAACCCATTGTCAAAGAACAAGATAGGGTTCCCCCCTTTTCTGTTAGTTCTGACATACTTTATAAGAGAGAGAGGGAGAGGGAGAGGGAGAGGGAGGGGAGGGGGAGGGGCAGGAGGAGAGGGAGAGGGAGAGGGAGGGAGAGAGAGAGAGATCGTTCCCAGCAACTGCTTCACTCCCCAAATGTCTGTGATGGCCAGTGCAGTAGCTGGGGACTAGTCACTCAACCCAGGTTTTCCACATGGGTAGAAGGAACCCCATTACTTGAGCCATCACCACTGGCTCAGAATCTATATTAGCAGGAATTGGAGGCAGGAGCTAGAGTGGGGTGTCGGAGCCAGGCACTCTGATATGGGATGCGGGCATCTTAACTGCTGAACAAAGCCCTGACCCCACTGCTCCACTCTCAAAGATGAGTGGCCAGACCAGGATGGCCTGAGCCCTGGGTGCAGAGGGTTGGTGCTCCTCTCCACTTCTGCCTCCAGAAAGTCTGTCTTCTAGGCCTCTACCACCTGGAAAGCTGAAACCCCATTTCCCAGACTTCCTTGCAGTGAGGGTGAGTGAGAAGAGGATCTGGCTTCCCTATGTAGGACACATTTGACAATTTTGGATGGTGGACTGAGGTCTGGGCCACTTCCCTAGGCTTTGGGCTGTTCTGCTGGCAAACCAGGTGACAATGGTTTCCTCGGAGCACCTGTCTCCAGCTTCATCAGTGACAGTAGGGATGGTAGGGCAGCTTCTCGATGCATGGATCACATCCCTTCAAGGTGATCTTGTTCTCCTGGCTCCCTGGTGCCCTGACACAGGGCAAAGTGGGGGTCACCTCAGCAGAGAATTCTCTAAAGCTGCAGGAACCCAGCATAAAATCCTGGAGCTCTGTCCTTCAGTTCATCCACGGATTTTGAAAGCACTCTATGCCTTGTGTTACATCCCTTTCTTCTTTAATGTCTAAGGAGATCCCTTTCTTGTGGCCTGCTCCTAAACACTGACCATCACTAGTGTTAGGTAGACTGTGGCAAAGACTGCTAGTTCTTTATGAATATCCATTCCATTTAGTACTGTAATTCTGGATTTTCAGCTAAAAATATGGCCACTTTGCAACAAGGCTGTTTTCCATTCTCCCTTGTAGCTAATGTGCCCATGTCACCAAGACTGGCCTGGAGTATATAATGTAATCAGAAATGATGTGTACTACTTCCAGGCCATGACTTTAAAAGAATAACAGTGTATTTCCTTCCTCTTTCTTCTTTCCCTGTGGGTGGGCTACAGCTGTAATGGTGGGAGCTGAATCAGTCATCTTGGACCCAGAGACAAAAGCCATATGTTGAAGATGGCAGAGTCATAAAACCAGGACAAATATGTGATAGGACAATAAAACTCCACACTCAAGTTAGATTTCAGAGGGACTCTGTTATGTATGGTAGCTTAGAATGAAATTTAACATATAGAAGCTGTCACATTGGGGAAACATCCTATCAGGAAAATAAACAGAAAAAAAAAAAAAAGAAGAAAGAAAGAAAGAAACTCAGAAAGCAGAGGGATCCACACCGGTCTCAGGGATCTGCATTAGTGGCTAGACAGGGAGCCTGGCACCTCCCCCGAATACCTCTCCTGCGTGCACCACTGGTCTCCCTGACAAGGGCTCTCCACGAGCTGCCATCTACTGTGAGGCCATCACCAGAGCCGAGCAGGTGTCAGCGCCATGTCCTGAGCCTCCAGAACAGTGAGCTAAACACAGCTCCTTTCTTCAGCAACACAAAACTTAGAGTTTTCAGAAAATAACAAACAGCTCTTGCAATTAAATAAAGTTTTTTAAAAATCAAGAAAAGGCTGGAAAACAAGTTAATAAAATCTTCCAGAAAGAACAAGACCTCAAAGAGGAAAAAAATGGGAGTGAAATGATTAGGAAATTAGGAAATAGTTTCAGTAATTAGTGAGTAAAAATCTTAATAATAGAAATTACTGTAAGTTAAAATCAAAGATGAAAGAGATGAAATTATTAATGAAATAAAGGAAGTCCCTCCATAGCAGGATGTTTCCGAGTTCAAAGTTTCCCAGTGCACAGAAAGGAAAAATGTTTCAGAAGATGGGATACTAATTACCCAGACTTGATCATTACGTATTGTATACCTGTGTTGAATTATCACAGGTCCCTGTAAGTATGTGTAATTATTTTGTGTTGGGGTTTTAAAAGGCCAAGCTAAGTGCTAAGCAGAATGAAACACTCCCATTCAAGAACACCCAGGATAAAGAGAAGATCCTAGAAGTTATTACAGGGAAAATCACTGCTCCTGTTAAAGCACTGAGACTCAGAATGACATCCCAAGAGGGACACAAGAGCTGAGAGACACCGGGAGGGAAAGGGAACTTCTGTTAGAAGTTTCAGTCCAGCCAAACGATCAATACAATGTGCCCATTCTAGGGAGAAGGAGTGGTTTTGCACACGGAAGATAGGAGATACCCTCTCACTCTTGCTTTAGAAGGAAGCTGTGGCGATATGGTCCTAGGGGCTGGCATTGTGGGGCAGCAGGTTAAGTCTCTGCTGGTGACCCTGGAATCAGTGGAAGTACCAGTCCCAGCTGCTCTGCTTCCAATCCAGCTCCCTGCTAATGTGCCTGCAAAGGCAGTGGAAAATGGTTGATGTCCTTGGGCCCCTATACCCACATGGAAGACCCAGATAGACTTCCAAGGTCCTGGCTTAGTCCTGACCCAGCCCCAGCCATTGCAGCCATTGCAGCCATTTGGGGAGTTAATCAGTGAATTAAAGATCTCTTTCCCTCTGCCTCTCTGCCTCTCTGTCTCTCTCTCTCTCTCTCATTCTAACTTTTAAGTGAATAAAAATAATAAGAATAAATCTTATAAATAAACCAAGCAAACATGATCCTCCCCAGTGAGGGAATACACAAGAAAGAGGGAATATGAGACATGGAAAGCAAGAAATAGGTGAGAGAGGTTGCTGTGGGGCAAGTTGCGTCCCACCCCCAATTCCTATTAAGTCCGGAACCCTAGGCCTCTCTCTGTGGCCGTCGCAGATGTAACCAGGAGGTCATGCTGGGATGGGGTGGAACGCTAGTCCAGTGGAAGAGGCAGACATGCATGGGAAGACACCCTGGGAAGGCTGGAGTGATGCTGTCACAGGCTGAGGAGCCACAGAGGCTGGAGAAAGGCCTGGGCACAGCCTTTCCCGGCATCCCCAGAGGGACCACGGCCCCTGCCAACTCCTTTTCTGATAATGTTTATTGGTATATTTTCATGTACTTGAAAGGCAAAGTGTCAGAGAGAAACTTTCATTTGCTGGTTCATTCCCCAAATGCCTACAACAGGAGCCTAAATCAGGAGCCAGGAATTCCAGGAAGGTCTCCCACATGGGCAGCAGGGACCCAAGTACTTAAGCCATCACCTGCTGTCTCGCAGGCACAAAACAAGAAGGTGGATTGGAAGCAGAACAACCGGGACTTGCACTGCAGTATGGGATGCAGGCTCCCAATGGACAATTTAACTTGCTGCACCCCAGTACCCTGCCTCACTCTTAACCTCTGGCTTCCAGCCCTCAGAACTGCAAGACAATGACTTCTGTTGTTTAAGCCACTTATTTGTGGTGCACTGTTATGGCAGCCCTAGCAACTAATATGAAGGAGGAGGCGAAAGAACATCCACAGATTCTGGGGAGGGGCCCCAGAGGGACTGTGGGGCAGTGAGCTGGGTGGACAACTCATCATTTTGGGTTGGGAAGACAGAGGCTCTGGAAACGGTGTTTGCAGGAGGAAAACCAGGCGTCTGTGTTATTTTTTCTTTCTCCCTTTCCCAAGTGAAAAGCAATGCATGGAGAAGGTTTACGATTCTGTCAGAGAGCATGGGAAGAATTCACGAGGGTACAGAGAAAACAGGAGCACCCAGAACCAAATGCAGGAACAAAGGAGAGCGCCCTGCACTCTGCGCCAGGGACATACAGCGTACTTCCCCACGCCACATGGCTCGGCAGTAAACAGCTGTGATCCAACCAGAACCAGGGCTAACTAGCAACTGTGATGCCACAGTGTGGGAGGACAGGGGAGTGGACGGGGAGGCAGAGGAGAGCTGAGTTTCCCTGTCACATTAGTAGACAAGCTGAAACTCTACAACAGTGAGAAGTGCAGCTGCTCCTTGGGGAGCAGCACTCAGAAGGGTTAGGGCCAAGGGCCTGCTGACTTTTGGCATAATTCAAACACTATTGCATTTTAGAGTGTCTGCATGTCTTCTTTTACAAATAAACTTTTAAAACGAAAACCTTCCGGCCGGCACCACGGCTCACTTATCTAATCCTCTGCCTGTGGCACCGGCACTCCTGGTTCTAGTTCTGGTTGGGGCGCCAGATTCTGTCCCGGTTGCTCCTCTTCCAGTCCAGCTCTCTGCTGTGGCCCGAGAAGGCAGTGGAGAATGGCCCAAGTGCTTGGGAGACCAGGAGGAAACACCTGGCTCCTGGCTTCGGATAGGCACAGCGCACTGGCCATAGCAGCCATTTTGGGGGTGAAGCAATGGAAGGAAGACCTTTCTCTCTGTCTCTCTCGCTCACTGTCTAACTCTGCCTATCAAAAAACAAAAAACAAAAACAAACAAACAAAAAAAAACCTTCCCTTTCCTCTCTCCTTTCCCCGGGATGAGGGTGGGAGGTGGAGATGGGACTTCTCTTTCGCTGGTGGTGGTTGTCAGACCAGAGGGCCCTCCCTTTAGCTTCCCTGCCTTACTGCTTTCTCTTGCTTCTCTGATATTACCCCCTCCATGTAGTTTTGTCAGTCACTTTTCCCCCTGCACTCCCTCCCATTTCTCCTCTTGCTTCTAAAGAACTGTCTGGAAGCTTCGTGGGTAGGTCAGTGTTGCAGGCACTGGAGGGTGTTGGCTTCCTGTTAGGGTGGCACTGCCCTTAGCCATCCATTCCTGGAGGCCACATGGCTTCCCCTGGCAGCTGGGAGTCTCATCTGAGCTTCCCTCTGGACAAAGGCCAGTCTTGCTCCCGAGCGGTGCGCTGTCATCCTGGAGTCTTGTTTCTTGTGTACCCATTGCAGCTGTTTCCTGTGCCAGGTTCACCTTCATCCACTTTGTTATCAACTGTGGAGTTCACATCAGTGTCACTCTGTCACCTCAGCTGCTACAGAAACGTGGGTAACCTGAAGACCATCCCTTCCCCTCTCTCTCTTCCTCTCTCCCTCTTGCGCACGCTCTCTCTCTCCACTGAGAAAATGGTAAGCACTGGGAGGCAGATCCTGCTCTCATGTCTGCAAACACCCAGTCTTAGTTTGGTATAAATACAAAAACTGGTTCTGTCCTTTTCAAGGGGCAGAGGAGCAAATTGCTGAGGATTGCTGAGTATCTGTTTGCAGTGGGCTGGGTGGGTTGAGGTCACGTTTTTTTGTGCCAGTCTGCTGGCATAACTGCTCAGAAGCCTACACATGCATTCACTCAACAAACTTCCATTAAGTACCAATAGCACATCAAACCAGGAGGCACCAAATGTATGCTTGTGCCGTAGCATTGTGTGCTGCTGAACAGCAACTCATTGCAGCAATGGGGCAGAGAGGAGCACAGGCAGGCACAGAACCCCCTGCCAGCTGGTGTAGGAGCTCTGGGGCCAGTGACCCTGGGGCTGAACCATCACCAGCAGGCTTGTCACGGAGCCCATCACGTGGGGCAGAAGCAAATGCCTCGCTGAGGTCTCAGGCCGATTACATCTATTGCTTCCACCTTATCTCCATAGCCTGTCACTCTATCATAGAAGGAAATTAAATTGGCCCGACTTGATTTACTCCTTACAGGGCTGCGGCCATAAGCTCCCCAGGCCTTGCCCCCTTCTGGCTGACTGCACATTGATTGCTTGATGATTTGTTCTAGCATCTTCCCTGGAAGCTAGGTTAAGCTTATCGTGCTAGAAAGAATGTGGTCATCTTTTGCTGCTTCCTGAAAGATGAGCATCACATTTGCTCTTTGTGAAGCTTCCTAGGGGATGCCCCCTCTCTGTAGATGCTTGGAATAATTGCTGGTCTCTCCCCAGTGGCCCTTGCCAATTCCCCACGTCCTTTCAACTCAGTGTTGGGAGTCCCGGGGGGTTTCATTTCAGACTGCTTTGTGCAGAGATGCTCTGCTTTATTCCAGGTATTCTGGCCCTGGTCAGGTTTGGCCCTGGTGGAGTGGGACATGGACTCCTTGCCTGGAAAACAAGTCCAAGGGTTAAACACACAGGCGGGCTCAAAGGAGACGCATCAGCCATGGGGAGCACTGAGAATCAGAAATCTTGAGAGTTATTGGGAACTGGTTCCATACGAGACAAAATGTCTGCTTGTGGTTGCTTTCTGAGTGTAACCCACAGACCTTACATTAAAATATGACAAGTCTTGATAAAGGCAGAAGTAAAAATACACATTAAAACCTCTACTATTTTGAATGCTTCTGGTACCTGCCTGCCCTTACGTCCACTGGGGGTAGTGTTTTCCTGGTTTTTCTTCTGTGTAATGTAAATGAAGAACACTTCTGATAAAATTTCCTAAAAGCGTGTCTGGCCTTTCTGCTCTCTTGCCTGCATGATCAGGCTACTTCTGGCTCCCCTGAGATGGCTTTCCCTCGCCTCCCCTTCTTCTCCCCAACACAACTCCTCTCATCGCCCCCTTTTCAGGTCCCTGAGTTCATCTCTGTCTTGTAGATCTTGCCGTGTTTTCTGTGTGCTAGTGCTTTCCTGAGTCTCCTGAGCTCATTTTCTTAGAGCACTCATTTCTCCCCGACATTTCTTCCCCAATTTGATTTTTCTCAACATTCAGTCGTAATGCATTTCTTAGGAAATCCTTCAGTTTTCAGAAATCTCCCTTTTAAAGGTCCTGTCTGGGTCTCTTCTTTCTTCTCCATTACCAAGTTTTCAGTGAGAGCATAGAGTTTCCTCCAAGGAGACAATTCAACATAAACTAAATAAGTTCTAACGTGTCGTTAGAATTCAGCGATTCTTGTCCTAGTCTATTCTGCTGTATTTTAGTGGAGAAGACGTGTTGTAGTCCAATATGCACACACACACACACACACTCATCCCTTCCAGATCCCAAGCTTGTGCTTCTTTAGGGATCTCATTCCCACGTAGCAATGAGAGAAGTCCCTAGATTTGTAGATTGATGGAATGCTTTTTTTAACTTTTAATAAATATATTTATTTAATAAATATAAACTTCCAAGGTACAGCTTTTGGATTACAGTGGCTTCCCCCACCCCCCATAACTTCCCTCCCACCTGCAACCCTCCCATCTCCCACCTCCCATTCCCTCTCCCATCCCATTCACGTCAAGATTCATTTTCAATTATCTTTATATACAGAAGATCAATTTAGTATATATTAAGTAGAGATTTCAACGGTCTGCACCCACACAGAAACACAAAGTGTAAAGTACTGTTTGAGTACTAGTTATACCATTAATTCACATAGTACAACACATTAAGGACAGAGATCCTACATGAGGAGTAAGTGCACAGTGACTCCTGTTGTTGACTTAACAGTTGACACTCTTATTTATGACAGCAGTAATCACCTGAGGCTCTTGTCATGAGTTGCCAAGGCTATGGAAGCCTTTTGAGTTCACCGACTCCGATCTCATTTAGACAAGGTCATAGTCAAAGTGGAAGTTCTCTCCTCCCTTCAGATAATGGTACCTCCTTCTTTGATGGCCTGTTCTTTCCACTGGGATCTCACTCACAGAGATCTTTCATTAGGTTTTTTTTTTTTTTTTTTTTTTTTTTTTTTTACCAGAGTATCTTGGCTTTCCATGCCTAAAATACTCTCATGGGCTTTTCAGCTGGAACCGAATGCCTTAAGGGCTGATTCTCAGGCCAGAGTGCTGTTTAGGACATCTGCCATTCTATGAGTCTGCTGTGTATCCTGCTTCCCATGTTGGATTGTTCTCGCCTTTTTAATTATATCAGTTAGTATTGGCATACACTAGTCTTGTTTATGTGATCCCTTTGACTCTTAATCCTATCTTTATGATCAATTATGAACTGAAACTGATCACTTTGACTAGTGAGATGGCATTGGTACATGCCACCTTGATGGGATTGAATTGGCATCCCCTGGCACGTTTCTAACTCTACTGTTTGGGGCAAGTCTGTTTGAGCATGTGCCAAACTGTACATCTCCTCCCTCTCTTATTCCCACTCTTATATTTAACAGAGCTCACTTTTCAGTTAAATTTAAACACCTAAGAGTAATTGTATGTTAATTAAAGAGTTCAACCAATAGTATTAAGTAGAACAAAAAAAAATACTAAAAGGGATAAAGTATTAAGCTGATGGAATTCTCTATGTTGGTTAAAGGAAATGACTGAACTCTCTTCCAGGCTTAAAGAAACTCTAGCCACAGACTAAAATCTCCTTTTGGCTTTATTTCTTCCCAAGATTCTCCCCTCCCCATCCTACCCCCTGACACACACAATGTCCACCCATGTCCCTTTCTTCAGGTTCTTCCTGGAGATCCTGGCTGTGATGATCCTCATTCATGAGATGTCAGGCAAGTTAAATGCCTTGCTTGTCTATTCCTAGCTCCTACATGGCCGAGTCCCACTGCTGGGCCATCCTCTGGGAAGCACCTGGCTCCTGGAAGACCCTATGCACTATTTCCTTCTCTACGCTGTGGTCACAACACAGCCAATGGGAAATCATCTGCCAGAACTCTGAAGAATTGGGAAATGGAACGAGTAAATTCTGATGATTCATGAAAATTGCCACCATCTATGCCATCTCTGGAGTTGAGGTCAGATGACAAGTGGCATCAGGGCCACTTAATAGTCCTTGAACTGCTGCAAAGGAAAGAGGAGAGTCCAAATCCAAAGGGCAGGGGTGTGGGCAAGCTCCATCAGTGACTTCTAGCTGGAGGTAACCTGAATTTCTCCATTAAAAAATGTTAAAGAACTATGGGGAAGTCTGGTGATTTCTTTTTTAAATTTTTTTTTTTTTGACAGGCAGAGTGGGCAGTGAGAGAGAGACAGAGAGAAAGGTCTTCCTTTTGCCGTTGGTTCACCCTCCAATGGCCACCGTGGCCGGCGCGCTGCATCCGGTGCTTCACGCTGATCTGAAGCCAGGAGCCAGGTGCTTCTTCTGGTCTCCCATGCGGGTGCAGGGCCCAAGGACTGGGCCATCCTCTACTGCACTCCTGGGCCACAGCAGAGAGCTGGCCTGGAAGAGAGGCAACTGGGACAGAATCCGGCGCCCTGACCGGGACTAGAACCCAGTATGCTGGCGCTGCAGGCGGAGGATTAGCCTATTGAGCCACGGCGCCGGCCAGTCTGGTGATTTCACCCGCACCCTACTCCCACGGTTTGAATGGGTGCCCTCTGAAATTCAGGTGTCCCCTAAGTAATGAAGTTAAGCGTTGGGGTCTTTAAGAGCTGATGAGGCCATGAGGGATCCTGTGTTGGGGATAAGGTTAAGGCTTCCCACATTGTTTGGTTAGCTCAGCCTTCTGCCATGGAGAACACAGTGCCCCTCCCCTCTGGAGAACGCAGCATCAAGGTGCCACCTTGCCTCCCAGGGTGCATTTTAGCAGGAAGGTGAAATTGGAAGTGGAGCTTGGACTCAAACCCAGGTACTCCAAGAAGGCATATGGGCATCCCAAGTGGTGTTTTAACAGCTGTGCCAAATGCGTAGAGTTGCCTTTGAACCACATTTCCATCCTGCTTCCTGGCATTGCAGGGCAAGGCAACAACAGGCCCATTGTATGGGCTGACTTTGAGAATGTCTTAGATTCACAAAGAGAATCAGGCTAATGGAACAAAAACCCAGGGGCTGACAGAAGAGAGTGAGGAGTTCAGGCTTGAGCAAGAGGCACAGGTCCCAGAAGCCAGCCAGTCTCTACCTTGAGCCAAGGCTCAGGACATCCGACTGGGACGCTGTCTCTCTCGGATCTCCCACTTCAAGTGCGCTTCTTGGTCCACAGTTCTCTTTTTCAAGTCTCCCAACATGGAGCACCCTCTCCTTCCCTGTGCAAATTCTACCTCTTTTAACCAGAAGAAGGGTTCTAGTCCTTGGATCCCTGCTTGCTCTTTCAAAATGTCCCAACACCCTCTGGTCTAGTGTTAGGGGCTAGGCAGGGCCTGAGCTCCAGTCCTGTGCATAACAAACTGGATGGCCATTTCCAATTTCACATCTTAATCCCGACCAAGGGACATTCTGGCTTTCCCCCTAAATGGTTTCCTTGATAATTGTAAAGAACACCTGGCCAAGTCAAGTGTTAACTTTCCCTGATGACATCACAAAGCAATCACACATGAAGAGAGGATTTGAGTAGTTCTTTCTTCCCTACAAAACAAATTAGAGGCAAGCACTTGGGGCCTGCTCCTTGAGTAGCCACAGAACCTGCTAGGCCTCAGTGCCTTCCTCTTTAGCATAATCACCAAGGCTTTCCCAGTGTCTGCTTGTACCCAGTACCCATCCTTGAAAAGACCCCCTCATCTGTGCTACCCAGGGTGAGGCTTCCACCTTGTCTTCCTACGCTTCTTCCACGTTCCTCTCTTCCTCACTTCAAATGCAGAGGCTCTGATACTGTGAAGTCCATGTTCTGGATAAAGTGACTCCAGCTAAGCTGAAGCTCTTCACAGGAGGTATAGAACAAAGATTCTAGGTACCACTGTTGAGTTAGCTGGACATTGGGCTTACAGAGCCTCTCACTCATTGGTCCCCCCTCTTTAGCCAGTGCAAAAAAAGCAGTTAGAAATGTAAAAACCTAACCACCACACTCTCTACAGTCTCTCTTGAAAGTTCTGGATCTGAAGATATCTGTACTCGTAGCCTGGCCTTGAGGTCACACTGAAACCTGCTTAGGAGCCAGGAGTGAGGAGCGCTTGCCCAAATTCTGCAGCCTTATGGCTTTCCATCCTTCGGGGTCTCCACCAGCCAGGCAGAATGAGAAATGGGACTGGTTCTCTCTGATCCCAAAGCCATGAGATGTGCCGGGCTTGTGCTAACAGAGTGAAGTCCAAGAGGAGAGTCGGTGAATACCGCCAGCATGCAGGCTGTCAGGAGCCCCATTGAATAGAGCACAGAACCTTCTGTGTCCTCTTGAAGTCCAGAGCCAGCCTGTTTCATCTGTGGTGGAAGTCTCTGCTTAAGCCCAGGACGATCCTACTGCAAGCACAATATGGCATGCCATGAGGGGTCAGAGATCCATGTGGCCCAGGCGGCCACAAGATTCGGATCTTCACAGAAAATAGATCCACACCAGGCGCACATCTTGCTCCCCCTCCCCTGATATTTGCATGTGGGACTTTAGAAAAACCCTCAGAAGTTCATCAGCTCGCTTCTGGCTCTTTTTGTGGCAAAAATACTGCCCCTCTTGGCAAAGTCCTTGCCTTTCTGTGGCATTGCCAGGGTGGTAATAGGCCAGCAGTGATAACAATAACAGTGACGCCGGCACTGTGGCATAATGGGTAAAGCCGCCACCTGCAGTGCTGGCATCCCATATGGGCACCGGTTCTAGTCCTGCTGCTCCACTTCCGATCCAGCTCTCTGCTGTGACCTGGGAAAGCAGTAAAAGATGGCCCAAGACCTTGGGCCCCTGCACCCATGTGGGAGACCTGGAAGAAGCTCCTGGCTCCTGGCTTCGGATTGGCACAGCTCCAGCAGTTGTGGCCATCTGGGGAGTGAACCAGCAGATAGAAGACCTCTCTCTCTCTCTCTCTCTCTCTCTCTCTCTCTCTCTTTCCCCCTCTCCCTCTCCCTCTCCCTCTCCTTCTCCTTCTCTGTGTAACTCTGACTTTCAAGTAAATAAATAAATCTTTAAAAAATGAACAATAACAGTGAGACAGTACATACGCATTATCTTTTTTTTAAAAGATTTAGTTATTTAAAAGGCAGAGTGATAGGGAGAGAGGGAGAGAGACAAACAGAAATTTTCCATCTGCTGGTTTACTACCCAAATGGCCACAACAGCCAGGACTGTTTTATGTATTATTTCAACCACATGCTTCAGTATCAAAATCCAGTGTGTCTTTTTTTTTTTTTTTTTTTGACAGGCAGAGTTAGTGAGAGAGAGACAGAGAGAAAGGTCTTCCTTCCTTTTTCTGTTGGTTCACCCCCAAGTGGCTGCCGTGGCTGGCGCGTTGTGGCTGGCATTCTGTGCCGATCCAAAGCCAGGAGCCAGGTGCTTCTCCTGGTATCCCATGGGGTGCAGGGCCCAAGCACTTGGGCCATCCTCCGCTGCCTTCCCAGGCCACAGCAGAGAGTGGACTGGAAGAGAGGCAACTGGGACAGAATCCGGTGCCCTGACCAGGACTAGAACCCGGAGTGCCGGCGCCGCAGGCAGAGGATTAGCCTATTGAGCCGCGGTGCCGGCCCACTGTGTCTTTAAAATCACTTGTGTGTGTGTCTCTCTCTCTGTGTGTGTGTCTGTGTGTGTGTACCTACATATTTGGGGCTTTTGGGATTGGGTCTTCTATATGCATTTCCATCACACCCTGGAACAGGAGTATCACTGATGGAAGGAGGGGTGGCAGTAAGGGTTCTGTTGTATTTTTGTATTTTCTGTGTTATTTCAAACATGGTTTGAGGGGAGAAAACCTATGGCATTTGTTAAGACACCCAAGATGAGATCGGCACAGTTATGTGTCCCTAGGGCTTTCCTTCTCCTGGTGGAACCACTGGTTCTTGCCCCAAATGACATGGTCATCAAACTCATATCCTCTGTGCTCTTTCTCTTAAAAAAACAACAACAACAACAAAAACTCCAATTTTTCAGTTTCTTTTGAGGGTGGCACCCAGAATTAAGTAGAATATTTTAGGTAATGTCTGATCAGAAATGCGGGCGTGTGATTGCTCTACAGTTCTTAGATACTGTAGCAGAGGTCACTGGTGTCTAGCCCATATTCCCTGGAGCCTTGCCAATTTAGTGTCTGCCAGCCAGACTTCCCTGAGCACCTGTATATTTTCGCCTGAAGCCTTTCTCCGGCTGCCAGAGGCCACTCTGTTCACAGTCAGAAGTGTCAACAAATCAACACTGCCCTCAACCAGTGACTGATGGGAGTTGGAGTCTAAATGTCACAGCTCTCTCACACTTCAGCTGGGGTGACCCTGGGAGTTGTGTTCTCCACCCTCCAACCCCCAGGCAGTGCTAGGACCCTGCACCCCTCGTGGCTACTGGCTTGACACTTAGCCTTGGCTGGCTCCTTCCTTCTCTCACTTACCCCAGACAGAAATTGGCTTCCTGGGGTTTTATCCCAAATCAATCATTTTACCAGAACCCTTATCTCTGGTTCTGCTTCTAAGGGTACCCCAACTAAAACAGAGCTAAACACTGCATCTTTCTTAGCAGTTGCTTTAGAACATTTCCTTTCTTGATCTTATGATTAGAGAAAACACCAACTTTTTACCCACTGCTACCAAACCATACTTTCCTAATGTTGGGCTTTTGCTATTGATTTTTTTTTAAAACCTAAACTCAGACTTTATGTCTGTTCCTGTTATACTGTTGGCTTAGTTCCATAATCCAACCTAACAGAGTAACTTTGCATATTGATTTGCTCTTTTGTTTTGTGATCTATTCCTGCCAGACATGAGTCATATTTGGAAATCTGATAAGCACATCTTCTGTGCCTTCATTCGCTTCTTATAGAAAAATGTGGAACGAGGTAGAAGTAGGAGCAGAGTTCCACGTGAAATTCCTCCATTATTCAATAATCAAGATGCTTTCACTGAGAATCTTCATGATAGGAAGTCCAACTTCCTGCACAGTTCTGCCGAGCACTTACAAAATCGCCCATTACTGTGTCAGGATGAGCTGCTTTGCTAGGCTCAAAATGGCCCATGGCCATGTTGTTCCACTGGTACTCATGTCTCTAACCCTATCAAAAGGCAATGTGGGTAATTTGGCTTGTCATCAGCAATTTTGTATTAGCCACTAAGAACCTCTGGATTCATTTCTAAAAGCCCCCAATCTCGTTTTCTGGAGGCCGGCACTGTGACTCAGTGGATTAAGCCACCACCACTGTGATGCTGGCATCCCACATGAGTGCTGGTTCAAGTCCTGGCTGTTCTACTTCCAATCTGGCTCCCCACCAATGCACCTGGGAAAGCAGTGGAAGATGGGAGACCTGGATGGAGTTCTGCACTCCTAGCTTTGGCCTAGCCCAGGCCTGGCCATTATGGCCATTTGGGGAGTGAACCAGTGGCTGGAAGAGCTCTCTCCCTGTCCCTCCTTCTCCTTCTGTGTGTTAGGAAAAGAGGTGCAGATGGGTGCCTCCTCACATGGGCACCAAAATGTTAGGAAAAGAGGTGCAGAATAGAGAGGAGGCAGTGTACCATTTTACAGCCAGACCGAATTTATTCAGGGAAAATAAATCCATAGAGTTGGGTGACCAACTGCCCACGTGCACACTGATGGAACATGGGGCAGAAGGCCTGACCCCCAGGGGCTGGGCCTTTTTATATTTTAGGAGGGCTGGGGATGGGGGTGGGGTAGGGGGCAGCAGGAGGAGGGGAACTCCTGGAACTGGTCTTTCAGATGTTCAGAGCAACTGGTCTTTCTGGTGGCTATGGGGGGTGGGGTATGAAGGCAATAAGGTGTGAGATCCAATTGAGATTCAAGGGCAAGGAATACATCCAAAGTTTATCTCCTTTGGGCAATGAGGGAGAATGTCTGGGGCTTATGTCCTTGTTCCATCACTGTAACCCTGCATTTTGAATAAATAAATAATTTTTTTAAATCAGTTCTGGAATTTTACCAAGGAACTATGCATGCATGGTAGTAGGGGTTCAAGTTTAAAGCTTCAGAACCTACTCTTTTCTTTTCTTTGAGAATGGGGACTTTTTTACCTGATACCTATGCTTCTTCCTTAATTTCTGAGCAACAAAAAGGAACACCAAGGTCAGATTTGCAAGTTCTTTTAGGAGCCCTGGGATACAGTTTTTCTGG
Organism: Lepus europaeus; assembly: GCF_033115175.1. NCBI lineage: Eukaryota > Metazoa > Chordata > Mammalia > Lagomorpha > Leporidae > Lepus > Lepus europaeus. The sequence continues at coordinate 104,877,594 of NC_084835.1, read as the reverse complement.
GGACATCAGTGCATTCCAGGTGGTCACCTGTTCTCATGTCCCTCAAAACTCCCTCCGGCTGAGCTGTCCCCATCAGTGGTCACTGAGAAAACTGGTTCTTTTTATTTTATTTATTTATTTTTTTACAGGCAGAGTAGACAGAGAGAGAGAGAGAGAGAGACAGGGAGAAAGGTCTTCCTTTTTGCCGTTGGTTCACCCTCCAATGGCCACCGCGGCCGGCGCACCTTGCTGATCCGAAGCCAGGAGCCAGGTGCTTCTTCTGGTCTCCCATGGGGTGCAGGGCCCAAGCACTTGGGCCATCCTCCACTGCCCTCCCGGGCCACAGCAGAGAGCTGGCCTGGAAGAGGGGCAACCGGGACAGAATCCGGCGCCCTGACTGGGACTAGAACCCAGAGTGCTGGCACCGCAGGCAGAGGATTAGCCTATTGAGCCGCGGCGCCAGCCGAGAAAACTGGCTCTTACTGGAGAAGCCAGGCGTGCCCCACGGCCCTATTTAATGTCGCCCATCAGTCTTCTCAAGCCTGGGCCTCTCCCTCCCTCATGTGCATTTTGCCAAATACGTGGTTTGAAGCTCCTGATGCTCTGTTCAGCTCTTCAGGACCCCAGACCCCTCCGACCCAACCCTCCTGCCTCCCATGGTGAGTAAGCCCCCCTCCACTCTCCGACAACTTTGAAACCCTGCCCCCAGCTCCCTGAGCAGCCAGCATGGTTTGCGGATTTCGTTTTGTTTTGCCCTTCTCATTTTCACTGGTACCATTCAGAGTTCATCATCAATTCATCCTTATGCATCCTCTCTTCTTCCTCAAGAAAATGCTCCCTTTTATAAACATTTACCCTGGGATCGAACCCGCGTTTCCCTGGGGGTACATGAGGTGAGGTGGGCATCTTCTCTTGTCCCCATCTCACCTACCCTCCAGCCGTTTGCCTCCTGATGTCCCTCGTTCTGCTAGAACTGGAGGAAGACTGCATCCTCCCAGTTTACGCCACGGGCACAGGTGGCTCATCTTCATGTTGTGTCCAGCACAATGCCTGGGCTCCCAGGCCTTCCTATGCAGGCTTCTGGAATGAAGACGAATGATTGGACGCCTTCCTGCTTTCACCCAAGATTAGAATTCATGGCCATCAGCGAAATCCAGCAAGGACCTGGCAAAGGGCAAGGCTAAAGATGCTTCCGGGTCCAGCTTCCCTGTCTTCCCAGCAGTCCCATGGTGCGACTCCAGCTGGCGGGAGCAGCTCAGGGGGTGGAGGAAGCGGCCTGCAACTTACGGAGCATGCGCACAGCCCAGGGCGCCTCTGCCGAACGGGTTTCTAACAGACACCTGCCATCACCTCAGTGGGCAAGGAGCCGAACTGAAGAGGAAGAAGGGGGCAGGGACAGAGCGGTGGGGGAAGGGAGAAAAAGCAGAGAGGAAGGGAAGCAGGAGCCAGCCAAGATTCCTTACTCAACTCCCAAACCCCTTTGCAAAGCCATTACCAAAATTGATTTTAATAAATGAGAGATTTACCTGGGTCGAACATTGTTTTTAACTGGCAGCAATTAATTAATTAACCATCACTAGCCTGGACATCACAACGGGATGATATTTTGATGCTAACACATTATTGAAAAGGACAAGCCATGGCATTTTTTTCCCCAAGTAATCAATTAATCAGCCCCAAATGAAGGTTCAGGCCGCTGCCTATGATCACGTGCACTTAATAGCTTCCTCTGCCATTACTCCAAACCCCTGCTTTAGGACCCTGTGCCCTGTTGAGCAGTCTGAGTCAAATCAGTTAAAGGTAACAGTATTTTTTTTTTTAAAAAAAATCACAATAGTTAACTTTTAAAAAATCCCCAAAACATCTTCTTCATAATTAATAAATGAAAAATGTTCCTGCAGCTAATCAATAAAGTTGTTAGAGAGAATTGATCGGATGGGGAACTCTTTTTGTGGGTACAATTCTTCACCTATTCGGAACAAAAGACTCCCCAGAGTGCTATCAAGGTGATAGACACCGAGGAGTCTGACCCAAAAGGAAAAAAAAAAAAAAAATAGGAAGACGATTCATTAGAAACTCCAGGAGTGGCATCTACTTCCATTCTGTGGGTGGAAGCTGGGCCAGGTATGCAGGTGGCCGGCAGGAAGCTTCCCGAGAGGTTAGAGAAGCTGCGCTGTCCAGGCCTTCCCTCGCTCTGAGGCTGTGTCCCAGACAGACTGTGGTTGTGGCCTCTTTGGAAGTGGAACACAGGACTAACCCTCGGAGGTCTGTGTGGCTCATGCTTGCTAAAGGAGCACGGGAGCCTGGGTTTTGGGGATGCATAAAATGCATGAAAATCTACTGGAACAGAACAATAGTGCACAAATCATGTTGTTGTCTTAGATGCTCAGCCTGAACGGGAGCAAGCAACTCGGAGTGCTCTCCTGAGTCCACACCTGACAGTCCTCAGACATTTGCAGTCATGGGCTCAAGTTCATCTACTGATTCAGAATCAAGAAGATTGGGTCCTGGGAAGCTGCATTTTTTTGACAGGCAGAGTTAGACAGTGAGAGAGAGAGAGACAGAGAGACAGAGAGAAAGGTCTTCCTTTTTCCGTTGGTTCACCCCCCAGTGGCTGCCATGGCCGGCGCGTTGCGGCCAGCACGCTGTGCCAATCCAAAGCCAGGAGCCGGGTGCTTCCTCCTGGTCTCCCAGTCAAGTGCAGGGCCCTGGGCCCTGGGCACCTGGGCCATCCTCCACTGCACTCCCGGGCCACAGCAGAGAGCTGGACTGGAAGAGGAGCGACCGGGACAGAACCAGCGCCCCAACCGGAACTAGAACCCAGAGTGCCGGCGCCTAGTGGGCTGCGGCACCGTCTGGGAATCTGCGTTTTTAAAATGCTGCCCAGAGATTTGGCCTTGGCTCCCATCAGCATGTCAGCGCTGGGTTGGTCCATTTCCCTGCCTCTGGGTCTGAACGCAGGCAGTGAGTGACCCCTCCTCTTCGTCTTTTGTTGGACAAGGCATAACAGAGTTCATGGAGCCTTTCCCGTGTGCCAGGTATTGTGGGAGCACCTGATGTGCCTTAGTCATTTAATCCTCGCAGCAATCCTGTACGATGGGCAGAGTGATTTTACCAGATGTGAAAAGAGGAAGTCACTTGCTGGCAGCTCTGAACATGTGTGAAAGACCTGTGAGGTAGGCAACCGCTCCGTTCCACATCCATGGAGCACTAACGCACATGACTGAGGAGGTTAAATACTATTTTGTCCCTCTTAGTAGAATGCTGACTACCAGCCTTTTCCAAGCTACACAGTGATGAAGGTGGAAGAGAAGGTAGAGCAGAAGACGGCTGTAATCTTCCCAAGGCCAGTGAACTTACTGTTTTATTAGAGTAACTGTAATTTAAGTGACAATGGCAACACAGTGTATTTTGGACAACTAGGTTGAATGCTAGAAATACAGGGTCTAGGCCCTACCCCAGAAATAGGCTCTACTGAAATAGGTGATTTGCTTTTAGACAAGCTTCCCAGGTCAAGTATAAGCACCACTGCTGTGGGACTTTCCCGACACTGGCATCATCTCCCATTCCCGAAGAGATGCTGGTTAGTGGTATAATTGAGGGTATATTAGACAGGGAGGCCGTGTAACAAGCCACCCCAAAACTTAGTGGCTTAAAACCACTAGATGTCTAAAACTAAATATTTCGTTCGTTCAGCAGTCTGCAATCTGAGTACAGTTGAGCAGGGAACTGGCTGGGGTTGGAGTGGAGTGGAGCTAAAGGATGTTTCACTCACATGTTGGTAAGTTGGACTGCTGTTGGCCAGGAGCCCCACTGTGACTGAAGGCAGGGGCCTTGTTTCCTTTGCACATGGCCTTCTCCATGGGCTGCTTGGGCTTCCTCACAGCATGGTGGCTGGGTTCCAAGAGTATGAGCTCAAGAGACACAAAGTGACAGCGGTCAGTTTCTCCAAGTCCTGGGTTAGGAAACTGCTTCAACATCACTTCTGCCATGTTATGTTGGTCACTCAATCACTGAGGCCAATTCGGGGAGAAGGATATAGACCCCCACTCTCAGAGAGAACATCAAAGAACTGGGAGGGGCAAGTTCTGTAACCACTATAGTCAGAATGCCTGTCTTGGGCCTCATCTCTGATGATTTGTGCCATCTTGTGGGAACACCTTTTCATTGTTAGCCTTGGTTTCTTAGCAGACAGGATGAGATTCTTGGGCGAGATCACTGTCTAAGAATCTCTGATTCAGTACCCATGCACATCACCAGTAAGAGAGGTAGAACATGTGAGTGCAGGGCCATTTTTCTCTGACAGTGGTTTTGGTTCTTCAACAGCTAATATTGCATTGGGACTATTTTGCATGCCTGAAATCCATGTCCTTGGGGGGATTTACTTTACTTGGCTATAGTTTTAGGACTACTTCAGAATCCTTGAGTTCCAAAGGGGACTGTAGAGGTTATCTTAGCTATGGGGATGTGGGTTTAGTTGCACTTGCAGCCTCTCCCTCAGGTTGCCCAGTACAAGGATATAGCAGCAGCTTGCTAAGAATCAAAGGTCATTCTTCAAATGTATGTGGGAAGGAAAGTGTAGTTTAAGTCTCTTCCCTGAGGTCTACCCAAGAGAACATCAGATACCTCCCATGTTAATGAAAAGTTAGGGAGAAAGGCTGGAGTGGATTTGGCCAGTGCATCTCGTTTGCTCATTACAGTAGATGAGGGAGGTGCTGCCGCTTCTTCCTTGCAGTGTTATAGGGGTCAGGTTACTTGATCATGCTGATGAGGGGCTCTCAACAAGACCTCGTGCAGCGGTGTCAGGTGAGACATGAGAAGGAAGTACAGCCTACACCTAACCTACACCCCCACAAACATGAGGAGCAACTGGAGATGAGATCCTCAAATGTGCATTATGTATTCCTTGAATAACAAGATATGGACCCAAACATAACTATTTTCATGTTCCCCAATGGATGTTTGCCAAGCACCCCTACAAAGAAGGGTATCAACAGAGACAGGAAGTGCAATCAATGGAGAAGTTTTGACCTTGGTATTGAACACTTTCTGGGTATATTGGAGGAATCACAAATCAGGGAGGAGTGAGACAGACATCTCAGAAAGGGGATGTTGACCCAAACCAGTAGTTTATCTTTTTCTTCAATTCCCATTTGAAGACATGAGTGTGTCATTTACAAACTCATCCATCTGTATATAACTGATTCCAAAGAATTTCTACATAGAAGCATTTTTCTGAATAGATTTTATTTTAGACACACAGAGGAAAGTGCTTAAAGGAGCCTTGAGATAAATTTCTAATGATCTAGATCATTAATTTATATCTTCTTCCTTTGTGCTTCTATCTGTGCAAAAAAAGAAATCAAGGTAGTCTCTGACATTATCTTCAGTTCTATCTTTCTATGATCCTAGGAACTTGATAAACTTTTTAAAATCCCAAGTTCAGATAGCTGAAGAGACCCTATCCCTGGGTTTGAGAGTGTCCTAATACTACCATGACCATGTACTGTCCCTTCTAAGCACAGAGCCATACACATTTCTTCGAGCAATGTAAAAGCTTGGTGATTCCTAAGCATTTGGGGGAAGCACTGTTTTTATCACAATTTTGATGAAAATTGGTGACTTTATTTTTCTTTGTTTTTTTTTAACTTTTATTTAATAAATATAAATTTCCAAAGTACAGCTTTTGGATTACAGTGGCTTTTCCCCCCCATAACCTCCCTCCCACCTGCAACCATCCCATCTCCCACTCCCTCTCCCATCCCATTCACGTCAAGATTCATTTTCAATTATCTTTATATACAGAAGATCAATTTAGTATATACTAAGTAAAGATTTCAACAGTTTGCACTCACACAGAAACACAAAGTGTAAAGTACTGTTTGAGTACTAGTTATGCCGTTAATTCACATAGTACAACACATTAAGGACAGAGATCCTACACGGGGAGTAGGTGCATAGTGACTCCTGTTGTTGATTTAACAATTGACACTCTTATTTATGACATCGGTAATCACCCAAGACTCGACCCTTTTAATTAGTTTCAAATGACAGAGTCCTGATTTATCGTGGCTTAAATAAACAAACAAACAAAAAAGGTTGCAGAAACTTAGTGGTTGTATGATGCAGGGAAGTTTAAGAGATGCCTCTTTATCAACAGACTGATCCAGGGTTTCAAAGACAGGTAGGATGTTCTATCTTGCTCTTGCTCTCACTCTCCCTCATCTGTGTTGATGTTAATGAGTGTTCTCAGCAAGTTTTTTCCACCTGGTGGCAAAGACAGCTACCAGTAAGAGCAGTCTTGTATATCAATATGGCAACTTTAGCTGAACTGATTTCATGGAAAGTCACAGATATCACTTGGGCCATGTGCCAAATCTTGACCAATCATTTGGGAGACTGGTTGGCCTGGTTCACAAAGCTGGGGATAGAGTCAATTCCCCTATAAAAAAAAACTTAGATTATACTTGAACTGAACAAACAGGAGGGAAATTGGAGTTCTGTTACCAAAAGGAACTAAAACGTATGTTAGGCAGGCAAATAATAAACTTTTTGCCTAATAAAAATATATGTACCTTGTATTCAATTCTGAGTGTTACAATAAAAGATTACCACAAACCAGATAACTTAAAACAACATAAATTTATTCTTTTGAAGTTCTGGAGAAGAGAAACACAAGATCAAAATGCAAATAGGAGCGTACTCTCATGGAAGGCTCTAGAACAGAATCCTTCCTTGCCTAATTCAGCTCTTCCTGGCTTCCAGCATTCCTTGGCTTGTAGCAGCATCACTCCAATCTCTGCCTGCATCTTCACACAACTTTCTTCTCTGTGTATCCCTCTGTCCTCTCTTCTTATAAGGGATTAGTCGCTATATTTAGGATCACCCTAACTCCAGGAGGATTTCATCTTAAGATCTATAATAATCCCATCTACAAAGACCCTATTTCCAAATAAGGTTACCTTCTGAGATTCTGGTTGGACATGAATTCTGGGGGAAGACTATTCAACCCACTACATATCTAAGGCGCAAAAAATTTCCTGTAGACTTTCAGGAGGTTCATGGAATTGCTCAAGTCCCCAGCAGGTCATGGAAAAAGTATATGGAGGTCAGCACTGTGGCTTAACAGGCTAATCCTCCGCCTTGCGGCACCAGCACACCGGGTTCTAGTCCCGGTTGGGGCGCCGGATTCTATCCCGGTTGCCCCTCTTCCAAGCCAGCTCTCTGCTATGGCCCGGGAAGGCAGTGGAGGATGGCCCAAGTGCTTGGGCCCTGCACCCCATGGGAGACCAGGAGAAGCACCTGGCTCCTGGCTTCAGATCAGCATGATGCGCCGGCCTCAGTGGCCATTGGAGGGTGAACCAACGGCAAAAAGGAAGACCTTTCTCTCTGTCTCTCTCTCTCTCTCTATCCACTCTGCCTGTCAGAAAGAAAGAAAGAAAGAAAGAAAGAAAGAAAGAAAGAAAGAAAGAAAGAAAGAAAGAAAGAAAGAAAGAAAGAGTGTGTGGAGTACAGTGTAAGATGCATATCCAGAGTTTCTCAACCTCAGCACATTGACATGTTGGGCCAGAAGCTTATTGTGGGGACTGTTCTGTGTATTGTAGGATGCTTAGCAGCATCCCTGTCTGCTACCCACTAAAATCCCTCCCAACAGTGACACTGAGAATGTCTCCAGACATTCACAAATATCCGTTGGAAGGTCAGATTGCCCCTGGTTGGAAACCAATGGCCTAAACGAGATCTGATGTACTGTCAGGACAGAGCGAGACATTCTCATATTGGACCACCCCTGAGTATATGTACCAGAGAAGTTGCCTAGGGCCAAGGGGACAATGATGCTCATCACAATATTGTTTCTGGCAACTGGCAACTGGGGTTCACTCCATTTGCTCATCAGTGCAGGGTGTTAAAAAGGAAGCATTATCTTAAAGTAGCCTTCTCCCTCATCCTTAATTATTTTCAGACCCAAAGGTCTCTCTACCATTGCTGTGCCACTTGGCCAAGACCTCAAAGCTTCAGTTTGGTCTTTGAATCGTAAGTTTCAAAGTCAGCCTCACTTAGCCCTTGCTCAGGCTCATATCCTGCTGTTGTTCACAAGCTCCTTTTTAGGGAAGACCTATACTCAATCCATCTGTCTTCCTCCAGGACCCAGCTCAGTGCTTGAACACAAACATCATTCAATCCATGCTAAATCTATTAAATATGTAATACTATTACCTGGAATGTATTTGTTAACTCTACATAAGATATATTGAGATCGTTTGAGATCAAAATAAATGCTTGATTCTTAAGAAAATAATCTATTTTTAGAAAGTAAATGTAATTTAACTCAGTTGCCCTCCATAAATAGGAAATCTGATTATTCCTTGATCTTACTTTTCCTTTTTAAAATTTAATTCACAGAGAGATGACCAATTATGGATGAGTCCACAGCTTAATAACATACCTGTTAATGTTGTAGGGGGGAAAAAAAGGCAGGGATTCAATTAAGAAATAACGGGGTTTGAATTGATTTGAGGAACTAAAATAAATAGATAGTGTACCCTGTTGTGATCTAGTTACTTCAAAGACTGACTTTGAATTTGGAGATAAAGGGGAACTCTATCCTTGCATCTTCAGAATCCATTTCTCTTCGTGGTGGTAGATATTTGGTTATGTGTAATGTATAATAATGGGCAGCCAAAACGTTAAGTGTGATTGGTGCATATAATTCGTTTAATTATTCATTTGTCCAACCATTCAAAAAGCATCCATGGCCACCAAATGTGTCAGACATTGTTCCAAGTCCTAGGGAATTCAAGAAAAATCAGAAATAGTCCTTTGTCCTCCAGGAGCTGTGAGAGAGGCAAGGAAAATCAGGCAGATGAACAAATTGGGAAATTCAATATAAGCAGGGGGTGATGGGCACCTGCAGTGGGGACACAGGTGGGCAGAGCTACCTGGGAAGGGTCAGGAATATTCTCTCAGAGAAGGTAACCTTGACCCCAGCATAGAGAGGCTTGAAGAACATCCAGAAGAAGGTGTCCAGTGGGCAGGTGGATATTGAGCTTTGGAGAATAGAAGAGCAGTTGGTCCTGGAGACACCAGCCTGGTGCTCCCTACCTTTGAGGCCATTGGTAATGCTGAACAAATGGCTAAGATCCCCAGGTTGGCACCACAGGTAACCTAAGAAGATAAGGGTGAAAGAGAGCTGATTGGAAGCTTAGTCAATGAAGGGAACCAGGCCAGGACCTATTGGGATTGAGAGCTAAGGCCCCAGGGCAGCAAGGCCTGGGAGAGTTTACTTTAACAAGTTAAGAACATGAGCTTCAGATACATTTCTGTGTTCCAATGCAAGCAGTGTGGTCCTGAACTAGATTGCTTAAACTCTGGCTCAGTTTCTATAACCATAGAATGGGAGTATTAATAACACATAGCTCAAGGTTGTTGGAAAAATTAAATGAGATAATGTCTTTAAAGCAGTGTTGGCATGAATCCAATGATTATTAAATGGTAGATATGGTCATTTTACTATTCAAATGGATGTGGAAGACTGGTGAACAAACACTAACCCTTTACCTACTAGATTGTAAGGCAGGTATATTTATTCCAGGAATATTTTTTGAGTGCCTGTAATATGCCAGGCATGGCTTTTTTGGGTACCAATAGTCTAGCAAACAATGTCCGTAGCCTAAGGAATTCAATATAAGGTTAAGAACTCAAGGGCATCTATGAACTTGGGTGGGAATAGAAAAGCATCTTTCTTTTCACCAAACTAACCAAAATGTAGGATTTACTTCCATTATGAATGTAGGCAACAAACAACGCTAGATGGTGGCTTTGTCACCAATAGAAATAAATATTTCTATGGTTACTGCAGGTATCTAGAAGTATTAGTTAAAAATAGATTTGCTTCAAATGGGCCATTTTTAGCTACTGTCATTTTATGTGTTAACGGAGAAACACATACATCCCTACACTGTGAATTTGTGGGTTCTTTTATGGTGTGGTAACCATCTTTCACTGCAATCCTGTGGATTGCACCTTATGTATTTAGCGAATTTTATTCTGAAAAGGAATCTGTAGTTATCACCAGATGATCAACAGAGTCATGTTTTACAATAGTATTCAAGTCTGGGAGAGACAAGCCAGAAACAAATCACATGAAAACATATCACAAGGGCAAGAATTGATATGTGCCTTGAAGACCAAAGGCAGGGGAAAGGCTGAAGTGTGGGTTAATTTGAAGAGTGAAATTATAGAAGGCTTCTTTGGGGAGGTGGCATTGAACATAGACCTGTACAAAGCTAGGGAAGGAGTTGTACGTGAATATGTGGGAAGGGAGGGATTCCAAGCTCAGGGAACAGCAAGGGTGAAGGTTCAGGGTCAAGTGGGTGTTTGGTGTGTGCCTTGGAGGCAGAGGGGTTGAGAGCAGCTGGGCCCAGCGGGCCTTGAGGCCAGGGGAGATTTGGGTCTCTGTCTCCTGCAGTCATGGATCCCAGCACCTGACTACATGGGAGCACAAAGCAATCTCAAGCTAGTGAGACGTTCAGGGAATGAATTCCCCTTGTAGGCAGTTTTCCTGGTTCACAGGGAGAAAGTCAGGGGCACCCAGCCCATTGGGACCTAATACAGTGGCCAGCAGAAAGAGCTGCCCTGCCCTTCACCCAGCCCTGGAGTCCCCCTGGCCATGGAGGGTGCAAGCGTGAACCTCGAGGGCACAAAGCAGACCTGAGCTGCTTCCAGGGTGCTGAGTAGAACCCAGAACACAGGCTGCTTCTCTTTTTTGTGATCTGATAAAAGCTGACACCCTCTCCTCTTTGCTCCTATCATGCAGTGACTCTGCCTCCATCCCACGATCCCACCTGCCAGAGTCAGTGGGAACCCACTCAGCAGTGGGCCAGCAGTAAGGCCACTGTGTCACCAACAGTTATCGAGGCCTTATGGTGTGCTGGGTATTTTGCTAAGAGCTTGACTCACCTAAATATCACCAAACACATCTACCGAGTAGAGGACATTATGATCCTCACTTCATAAACAGGGAAACTGAGGCCCAGAATGGCTAAATAACAGGCCCTGTCCCCAGAACTGGCCAGCAGCTGAGCAGGAACTGGTCTCCTGGAGTCCTGACTCTGGAGGCTCCAGAGCCCTTCTCTTGCCCAGGGCACTGAACTGGCGATGGGTGGTGACGCTGCTAGACACCCTTGGGTGTCCGTCCCAGCCTCCTGCAGCTGGTGTGACCCCAGAAACCAGAATTACAGGTCAATGTAAAAGACTGCAAACAGCAGTCTCCAGGGCCCCAGGAGTCCCCACCTGGCCCTGGGCAGCTGCATTTCCTTTGTGGTTTTGACTTTGTGGTGTGGAAACTCTCCAACAGACACGATCATAGAACCATGCTACGAATCCCTCCTGGAGTCACCAGCTCCACCCCCATCCCCACTCACCCAGTCTCATGTCGCTCTGGTCCCCTCACGCTCCCACTGAACTATTTTAAAGCACATTCTGGACATAACATCACTTCATCTGTAACTACCAAAGTGTGCATCTCACTGAGAAAGACAGCCACAATACCCTTGTCACGCCTAATAACCCGTCTCTGACCCAGTTTTCCCCAATGGTCGCCAAAATGTGGCTGTGCAATTGGTTTGTTCAAAGCAAGATGCAAGCAAGGTTTGCATGTTGGATGTAGTTGCATCTCTTAAGCCCCTTTCACTTTTATTAGAAAAGCAACCAGGAGACCCCATGAGCTCTGACCATGCTCACTGGAAGCCCGCGAATCCAAAACTGCTTCCATCCACCCGTGCAGGAGGTCTTGTTCATTCTGGTAAGGGCTGTACTTAACGCCACGTGGGAGGCACTCGGTAAACCATCACTGCATGACCGGAGGCAGAAAACCCTCTCTGGTGGGTGGTTTTTTAGGGAGGCCCAAGCCACCTTGGATAGGCAGAGTACAAAGACTTCAACAGAAAATGAGCAGAGGGCGAGCTAATGCCAGGCCCTGTTTTTAAGTGTCTCAGGTTTCCACTCATTTAATCCTCACAGTAACCCTACGCTTGCCACTTTACATGATGAAAGTGGGGTGCAGAGGAGTGAAGGGGGCTGCCGCTGGAAGGTGGCAGAGGTGGGGAGGACACCCAGGCTGAGTGGCTGCCTGCCTGCGATCCTGATTTCAAGCTCCGTGGCTTCGGCTGTGAGCCAAGGATGTGATCTGAACATACCAGGGGCAAAGGGGCAAGGAGCTGACCTCAGAAATGATTGACATTGAGGCTGGCACTGTGGCGCAGCCACCTGCGACAGCGGCATCCCATATGAGCCCCTGTTCTAGACCTGGCTACTCCACAGTTCCCTGTTAATGCGCCTGGGAAAGCAGCGGAAGGTGGCCCAAGTCCTTGGGCCCCTGCCACACATACGGGAGACCAAGATGGAGTTCCTGGCTCCAGGCTTTGGCCTGGCCCACCCTCTGCCATTGTAACCATTTGGGGAGCGCATCAGCAGGAAGATGTCTCTCTCTCTCTCTCTCTCTCTCCCTCCCTCTCTCCCTCTCTCCCTCTCTCCCTCTCTCCTTCTCTCCCTCTCCCTCTCCCTCTCCCTCTCCCTCTCGCTCTGTAACTCTGCCTTTCAAAGGAATAAATACATTTTTTTAAAAGAAATGATTGACTGACATTTAGATAGGCAGGACTGAATCACCCTCTCTCACACATACTCACACACTCTCCCTCTCCGTACCACCGTGGGGGCCCCTACAGCCCACTGGGCTAGCACTGGGCTGGGCTCATGGGTGAAGATGGTGGGGCCGCTACAGGAGGGGCAGTGCAGCTGACGGAGGCCTGAGGCTGGGCTGGGCAGCCCCCTTCACAGCCACTCTTCCTGGGGCCATGTCCTTGACCAGAACTTTCCCTCTGAAAATGCCAAGATTCTCAAGGCTTTGGTGTATACCAGCTTTCCTCGATCTTTGGATGCTTTGAAAACAAAGACTCAAACAACAGAGAGCAGTAAGGGCTGAAAATGAGGTTTGCGGTGGCAGGGGGAGGCCGAGCCAAGGTCACACTTGTCATTCCTCAGCTCCCAGAGCTGCCACAGCAGAGGTGAAAGGCCAGGAGGGTGCCCTGTGGCCTTCGAGAGTAGAGGCCTGGCTTCCCAAGGAGGCTGCCTCCTGTCATCAGCGGGCCCCCTGGAATGGAAGCAGTGGGCTTAATAAATGTTTTACGTTGGCATTTGCAGGAGGGCAGGCCCTGGCCTGGCCTCGGAGCCGCTCGGAAGCGCTGAGGGGCCCGCTGACACTTTACCGCCCTTTGCACCGTGCTCTTGTGACAGCTGCTACCTGGGCTCCGGCGAGCTGGAGCAGCCGCCTGTGCGAGGTGGTGACCTTCTGAGTCGGCATCACTTAATAAACCTGGCCGCCCCCAGAGCCCCTGAGGCTGCACCTTCCACAGCGGCGTCTGCCAAATTCTTGTTGTTTTGATTCCTCTCCCCCTTCTCCTCCCCTTCCCGTTACACCTGACATTTCTAAGGCCAAGTTTTGTTCCAAGCAATTAGCCTGCATCAGGGATCCAGGGAGGTGAGCTGCATGACAAGCCGCAGGTAGGAGAGGCCATGTGTGGAGGGGTCCCGGAAGCTGGGTGCCGGGAGGTACCTGCATGGTGGCCCTGCACAGACCACCCCTCCCTGCACCAACAATGGGGGCAAGAAGCTCCAGGAGGTGAGCCAGAGCCCTGGAGACCCCTGGCCCCAGTACAGCCCAGCTGGGCCTGCCCCGTTCCCTATCCTGGCGAATTCTTCCAGTTTCTCATCTATAAATGCACCCTTCTCCCATCCTGAGCTTCCTAGGCCCTGGCAGTGCTCGGAGGCCTGAGTCCACACCCATTCCCAATCTTTGAAAATAGGGAGGAGGGGATCATCTATTATCCACAGTAAGCTAGAGAGACTAGCCAAAAAAATTTTTTTATTTCAGCCCAAAGCATCTGTCCATTCAGTGTGGTTGTCTGAGCACTCAGGTTGTCAGGTGGCGTGCTGACTGATAACCAGAAACAGACGGTATTTCTGAGTCAATGCCTGCAGACAGCATCTCCCTCGTGAGCGAGGAGTCCCTTGCAGGAGCCACAGGGACAGGCAGAGATGCGGAGTCCTCTGTCTGCTCAGCATCTCTCCCTTCAGGTCACCCCCAGTGCCTCCTGATCCCATCAGTTCTAGGCCAGCACCCTCAGTTCTCACAGGCGGATGTGCAGTCATGAAAACCCAACTGTTGGTTTCAAAGACCTCCTCTCTTCAGTGTCCAGATACAGTGAACCAGTGGGAGAAACCAATGTGTGCAACAGAGGAGGGCCTGAGGACCCAGCCAGCTCTTCTGGGTCATACCAGGGGATTTCAGTGGTGGAATCGAGACAGTTTCCATTGTTGCCATGGAGTCACAGTGAACATTTCAAGAAGAGGAGGGCACTGAGGCCCAAGGAGTCCAGGCGAGCCACCCGCAGCCATGCTCTGGGTTCTGACCACAGGTGTCCAGCCTCCCAGCACAGGACTCTGTCCATTTTGAGAAGGATGGCGACTTCCAGCCATTTGTATTCAGTCCACATTCCATCTGCAGTCCATGAAGGTAATACAAAAGGAGGGTTTTGCAGTAGCAACAATTTTCAAAACCCAGGAGTAACCTCTGACAGTCCTAAAGCAGACAGTGTCCACATGAACACATTTGCAGCCCGTCTACTCACACCACCAGCCAGGAGGCTGCTTTCTCTGCAAGATCTAGGGCAACAGGGAAGTGAAGAGGGGCCAAAGGAGAGAGCAACGCAAGCTAAGGTACAACCGATAATGTACTGCGCGTATGAAATAGCTGTGACTCTGAGTGTCAGGGAGTTCTTTCTCCCGATTTGGATGGGGCAACACTTTAGAGGTTGAGAGACAACCATCCTGAGTTGCCCTGAGGCAGGGAGTCCTGAGACTATGGCCTGAGAGTAGAGAGTGCCGGGGAAGCTGACTGCAGGCCCAGGCTCCATGGGTTTGCCAACCCTTCGAACCTTAGCCCATGGAGTGCAGATGCTCTCAGTGATCTTGAGTACCGCTTCTGGCCATGCTGCTTCCTTCCTCTTTGGTCTCCTTTCATGTAGGCCAGATCCGCTGTGGCCATTTGCAGCCCCAGCAGGTGGTCCCACTGGCTCTGTGGCTCAACAGCTTTGCAATGCCCAGCAAGGAAGATGCCGCCTCCATGTTGACCACAGAGGAGAGAACGTGGTCTTTCAGCAGTCTCTTCCCCACTTTTAATACCTGTTCAGTATTTCTGAGGAAGTATAATGACATGATGGTTTGTACAACCATGAGTTTATAAATTAGAGGAAGCAATAAGACATGTGATCAATGAGGAGCAGGCATTTGGCCCAGCAATTATGATGCCTCCTGGGACACCTTTGCATATCAGAGTGCCTGGTTTCACTTCTCAGTTCTACTTCTGACTCCAGCATCCTGCTACTGTGTACCCTGGGAGGCAGCAGGTGAGGCCAAAATACTTGGCTTCCTGCCATCGTTGGGTTCCAGGCTCCTGGCTTCATCTTGGCCCAGACCTTGATGTCATAAGCATTTGGGAAATGAATCAATTGATGGAAGATCTGTCTCTCTTTTTCTTTCTCCCTTTCAAATAAAATAAATTTTTAAAAGAAAATCAGTGAGTAGGCACCTCTTCAATTGTCAATAACACAGGTTCCTCCGAGGCACGGGTTACAGCTGGACCACGCTCCACTGCCCACTCCTTCTGCCCCACTGGAAGACTTTCATTTTTTCAGTCCTTGAGCCTGCCCATTACATCCATGGCCACCCACAACTGATGACAACCCACAACAGATGTACAGCCATTAAAACTCAGGAAACTAGAATTGCAGATCTAAAGCTCCGATCCTATTTGAACCCCACTTTTGCTCTTTATATCTGGAGTTCAGTGATTTTGAGTCCTCCAAGGGGTGGGATTGGCCTCAGTTTTCCTGAAGAACACCGCCGACATCTGGGGACACCACCCATCAGTGCTCACTTCCTTGGGGGGGGGGGGTCACAGAAGGGAGGTGAGTGGGAAGAATGTGACCTGATGAACATTCGCCATTCTCTGCAGGCTGGGGCTTGGGGGTGAACTGGGGAGAGGGGATAGCACCCAAGAAATGATAGCTGAAGTTCCAAAGGTGGAGTAGATGGAAGAAGATACTTGGAAAGCTCTCTTTCTCCTCCACCTTCCTGCAAACAAAACACAAGTAGGTAATTAGCCAGTCTTATCTATGATGCTGAGTAAGGGTCTGGAGAAGAGCCTGTTCTAGAAAGTGGAGAGTGAACGGACCAGGAGGGAAGTGGCTCTGGTCCTCCTGGCAGCGCTTATAATGTAAGTTCCCTGGATCAGTAGCACCAGCCTCACAGGGAACTTGCTGAAAATAGCCATTCTCAGGCCCGACCACAGACCTATGCATCAGAAGCTTTAGAGACGGACACAGGGATGTGTATTTCAACAAGCACCACTTCTAGTGGATTCTGAGAAACCCTCACCTGCAGGTGCACCCCTATATCCTGCAGTGGGGACCATCTGGAGAGGGGTGAGGACTTCTCAGCCACCTGCTCCCTGCCCTTGGCTGTTCTTGCCCAGGGCCCTCCCTCCCCATCATTCCCTTAGGCCTGCCTCACTGGCGTGACTTCCCGGCCTCTCCTATCTGCTTCCGAGCTTTCCTCCAAAGTCCTCCTCAAGTCTCTCCTCTTCAAGATTCCCAGAGCACCCCTGCCTAGGGAAGTGCTCCATGCCCTGAAGTCACGCGAGCCAGCATTAAAGACTCCTTCTACGCTGACCCATCTATTTTACAAAGCTGGTTCCCAAGCAAACTAGAAGGGCCTCAAGTGCAGTGCCCTTGCCCTCACTGGTGCTGTCTTTCTTGCCCCACAATTCCCTGCACACCTGGGAAATGCCCAAGTGGTAGGCCCAGGAAGCTCTCCCTGGTGATCCCAGAACACGTGTATAAATCAAAAAGAGGAGAGGAGAAGAGGGGAAAGAAGGGGAGGGGAGAAGAAAGGAGCGGAAGAACCTTCCAGTTTCCCCCTAGGACCGTCCTGTGGAATAGAGCCCACGGGTAGGGCCTCCCCTGTAGATCCCTTTATGCCATTCCCCACGTGGACCAGAGGCCAAGCACGAACAGAATACAAAAGACAGGGAGCCAGTGTTGCTGTCAGAGCCTATAAAAGTCTCAGGCGTGACAACCTAGCTCTTGCCTGCTGCTGCTGCCCTGAAACCCAGAAAGAATAGAAAGAATCAATTTCAGACCCGCGACCACATGGTGCCCCAGGGAGAGCCCAGAACCCACCCAGCCTTGAGATCTGCGCGGTGGGGGTGATGGAAGAGGGAGGGAGAAGTAGAGGCACCTGCAGAGTGAAGAGGGGACACACACCCCCTCTGTGTCTCTGGCTCTCCCTCTCTCTTTCCCTCTGTGTCTGTCTCTCTCATCTGTCTCTCTTTGTCGTTATCTCTCTAGGTGTGTCTCTCTTCCTCTGTCTCTGTGTCTCTCTCACTGTTTCTAGCTATTATCTCTCTATCTAACCATCTATCTGTCCATCTGTCTGTCCATCTCACTGGCTTCTACTGCTCTATCCAGTCTCTGAAACCCTCTTTACTCATCATCAGGCTTGTGACTAAAATATATGATTTTCCTTCTCGCTTCATGAAAGCCAGACTGTGACCCCAGGCACAGGGACTGTGCAGTGAACAGAGGCACATTTTCAATAAACTCTTGAAGTTCATTGATAAGACGGTATAGGATTCCAGCAATTACATTCATTGAACTCTCCAGACTGCAAGAAAGGAACAATTGATCAGGGACCAGGAGTGTGGAGGCCTGTGTGCATGTGTGTGTGTGTGTGCACAGTCCAAGTCCTGGTATTAGCTTTATTTATTTATTTATTTAATCATTCATTCATTCATTTTCAGAATATTGTTCTCTTGCATGGATTAGCACTTCCATTTGCCAAACCCATGGGCTGGAAAAACAGGAAACACCCAGGCTAGGGTTGCCAGAATTAGAGGAAAAATGAAAGTTAAGTTTCAATTTCAAATAAACTACAAGTAACTTTTATGTAAGCATGTCCCCAATATTGCAGGGGATATATGCAGACTATGATAGTATTTTTTGTTTCTCTGAAATTCACATTTATTGGGTGTTCTAAACTTTACTGGCGGTCTCATCTCAGGGCCATTGAAATAGGGAAAGGCAAAAAGGGCACTGGTAGAGGAAAAAGACAGAAAAAACTTTGAAATTTTTATTCTACTTTATCAAATTTTTTTAAAAGGAAGAAGGACAAACCCCAAACCTAAAATCCCTGCTGCAACACATTTCGTAACAGCAAAAACTCAGCTCCTATTATGTTAGGGCAAAGGTAGGCGCCAAGCTCCAGTCTCAGATGGAGCGATTTTCAGTCTCGGAAAGAGCTTAGCTGTTTTTGCAAAAAGGAAAGTTGGCAAGTGACGAGGGCCCATGTGGCCCAGCTGCTCTTTGGGACTTTGAAAGAAACAATTAACATGGCTGGGACATTAAACTTTAAAGAGCTGGGTTGTTCATAATCAGAAGCTAATTTTACGAAGAGCCTGCTCCCTGCAGACAAAGGGGCCTGTGCAGGGAGGACGTGGTCCCTGGCCAACCCCTCTGTCCTCAGAACCCTGAATGCTGGGTCATCGTGTTCACAGGAGGTCATCACTCCCAGGTAACGCACAGAAAACTCCCTGCTTCACAAAGCTCTTTTTTCCTTGGACATGCAGATAGCTTGACTTTTCCCCCACCTTTTAGGTTATAAAAGCCACAATCAGAAATGAAGTACAATCTGACATTGACAGGTTCAGCCCAGGCTGCTTTCCACAAATTCCCAAGCCCCTCTGTTGTGCCAGCTCCTGGAGTTGGGGGGGGGGGGGAGGGGCGGGATTGAGCAAAACAAATCCCTGCCCTGGAGGGAACAGGACTGAAAGCAGGGACAACAGATCTCTAAGCACAGACAACCCACTGTGACAAGGCGGTGGGCTAAAGGACACTTAGAAGGGTGGAACGTGTGGGCTCCGGGTAGTGTCTGAGCCTGGGTCTCCACGTCTGTGAAGTGAGAATAGAAGTAGATGCCGGCCTTAGATTGTGAGGGTTAACTCCAGTAAGCAAAACCACCCAGTACCTTGGCCTCCCAGTGGGTGCTTCCTAAGTCTTAGCTACTGTGACAAGTGTTGGCAAACCTTTGAGAGAGCAAAGAGACTGTCCCCCTGCCTCGGGGTGGAGATGGGGAAGGCATAATGCGTGGCTCCCCTGGACTAAATCTTACAAAAGAGAGGATTTGTCTCTCGGTTGTGCACACCCCCTTCTCGGTGATGGAAGGGACACTGGGTACCCAGGACGGTTGTGTGGCCTGGCTGTTGCATAGCGGATGACAGAGAGGACCAGTCACCCAACAACCATGGGCCTCATCAGTCATAATGAATGTTTGACCTTCTAGAGATATTAGAAAACTCCGGTGGACTTTAAGGAGGGAAGGTATTTCACCTACATTTCTTAAAAAGCTTCTTTAAAAAAAAGATTTACTTATTCATTTGAAAGGCAGAGTTACAGAGAGGCAGAGGAAGAGGGAGAAATCTTCCATCTGCTGGCTCACTCCCAAGGTGGCCACAATGGCTAGAGCTGTGCTGATCCAAAACCAGGAGTCAGGAGCTTCTTCCAGGTCCCCCACGCAGGTGCATCTTCTACTGCTTTCCCAGGTCATAGCAGAAAGCTGGATCGGAAGTGGAGCAGCTGGGTCTAGAACTGGTGCCCATATGGGATGCCAGCACTGCAGGCGGCGGCCTTACCCACTGTGCCACATTGCAGGGCCCCAGAAGGCCTCTTTTAATGAATGAGGATTGGGCAAGAAGGAAGGCAGGGGAGCATCTGAAGCAACCATTGCCATGGGCTTCCAAGGAGAGCATGAGGCAGGAACTGTGCTGCAGTTAAGGAGGTGGAAAAGGAATAGAAGTGCAGGGGCACTGAGGAGTCAGACTCACCCCAGGTCCTGGGGGCCAACAGGGAGTGAGGATGGCGGGAAAGAGTTGGTCAGGGGTGACTCCTAGCTTCCTTACATGGCCAGCATGGGTGGAAATGCCGTTTACTGAAGGGATGGCAGGTGTAGAGATGAGACGGGGAGGCAGAGGGACATGAGAAGGCATTCCTTTTGTATTCACTGAGTTTGAGTTACATATAGGACATTCAAGAGGAGATAACTGCCTGTGATGTACAAAGAAACAGTGTGTAGGGGCCTGAGGGAGACATTATCTCCGTGGAGATAGACAGTACAGGCAGCAGCTGCAATGGAGCTCTGGATGAGCTGGGGGGACACCTGGAGACCCCAGAAAGGATGCCAAGAACATCAGGGAGGAAAACTACAAGAGCCTGGATTTGTAGGCTGCACTACAGCAGGTTTCAGGAAGGCCATGGGTCCCATGCCACACTGTGTTCCCAAAGAGGTGCTTGAGATTTAGTGGTCAGTGATGACCCCACTGTGGGGCAGCTAAGAGCCGCAAAAGGCAACCACACCCAGCTCCATCCCACAGAGAAGGACAGCTACCCAGAGAGAAAGCTTATCAGCATTTCAGAAGAAAAGCAGAGCCACGATTTTATTGCAACCATCTCTGCCGTGAGTTAAAATTGTTATGCCTCTGAAATGTTGGTGCCAAAGTGTTTTATGAGCTTGAGCATAACTGAAATAGCGTATTCCATGGAGAAAATTTGCACAACTATAGACACCATCAATAAAATCACCCTTAGCTCCTAACACACATGTACAGGTATCTGGAGGAGACAACAGCCCCAGGCTGATTTGGAGGAAGCCACAAACTTACCAAGGCTTACCCACAGCAGTTCCCACCACCCCCATGGTCAGCACAATAGTTAGATGCCATGGTTTTTCAACCAATCAATATTTGTTGAGGGCCTACTCCATGGGGGGCCCTGTGTTAATCTTTGTGGAGTTTTACATGGACCTGGCCCAATGTAACGCTCAATATTTTCAATGGCTGTTTTTCAGATACACAACATAGCCAGCTTTTGAAGCATTGATAGTCTGGTCGGAGACTGGAGACAGAGACAGGGAAAATGATTCAGAATGCGGTCAAGTTCCACAGGAACATTACTGTCTGGTGAGCACCCAGCCCAGTGCCAGCACCATTCCTATCTGCTGAATGAAGGGTCTGTGGGTGAAGGCTGGGTGTCCCTGTTGCGTGTCGGAACTCACCGGAGGCTGGAGGTGTACAGACTCTGCAGGAGAGCTGGGGCCTAGACAGGTCCCTGTTTTATCTGCTCCCCGTGTGTGCCCCTTCAGCTGTGGAAGAGCTCCCTGTTGCAGACAGCAAGCACCTACAGGAAAATGATAAGGTGAGGGTTGGCCTCCTACCGAGATGGATGCCTAAGCTTTTTCCAGTAGTAGTAGTAACAGTCACATTGTAGCGTTCATTCTGTGCTGAAAAATGTCCATTGTCAAACACATTTCCTCCTCTTCCTTCCAAGTCTCAAATAGTGTGCTGGTGTGGTTTCTCTGAAGAGCTCACTGGTGTATTATCTATAATAATGGACACCAAGGTTACCATAATTATCCCTTCACCTTGCGTCAGGGTTTAGGGCACAGGACAGTTCCCACTGAGGTCCCAAGCCACTGCTCCCGCTGTCTGGCAAACTAGCAGGCTGCTGGAGTAACTTCCCTGACCTCCAGCTGACCTGCGGGATCAATGAACAATTAATTACTATCATCCCGCTCTGGGAGAGATAGCACACTGCCATTTCTCAATTACAACTGGAAGTGCTCCTCGGCTGACACCTGCCGATTCTCGTCAGCACCTCCCACCCCCACTGCACGCTGGCCCACAAAGCCTGGCTCAGACCACACTCATTCCCTTGCTGCACTCACTTGCAATCACGTACTCTTGCTCCTCCCTTTCGCTTTGCCCACACCCACAATCACACTAGTGTGTGACTCAGATGATGCCAACAGCCTTTGTCCATATCCATTTTCCTCCCCTATCACGTGGGCACTGATGGCAGTCTGGGGTAGGGTGGCCCATGGCAAAGGCACAAGCCAGGAAGACTTTGTCTTCACAACACTTGCCATGACTCCCTACACACAACACCTGTGGTGTTTTCCACCTTCTCTTTCTTTGACTCCCAGGGCCCCTCCTCCATCCTAACACTGCTCTCCCAGCCACCTGAACATATAACCTACATCTTTGCCAGCCCCATCCCATAGAGACAAATGCCTTCAGATACCCATGGCTTTCAGGACAGTTTTCTCTTTACACCTAATATGTGACTAATGCCAGGCTGAGCAGTTCAAACTAAGATATCCATGACTGCTACTCATACAGGTAACTAGCATATTGAATCCTAGATTCAAAAGAGTAAATACGGCCAGCGCCATGGCTCACTAGGCTAATGCGCTGCCCGCGGTGCCAGCATTCTGGGTTCTAGTCCCAGTTGGGGCGCCAGTTCTGTCCCGGTTGCTCCTCTTCCAGTCCAGCTCTCTGCTGTGGCCCGGGAAGGCAGTGGAGGATGGCCCAAGTGCTTGGGCACCTGCACCCGCATGGGAGACCAGGAAGAAACACCTGGCTCCTGGCTTGAGATCAGCATAGCTCTGGCCGTGGCGGCCATTTGTGGGGTGAACCAATGGAAGGAAGACCTTTCTCTCTGTCTCTCTCACTATCTAACTCTGCCTCTCAAAAAAAAAAAAAAAGAGTAAATATGATGGTAATTTCAGGACCCTGATTCTGCCTGGAAGTGGTATGGGTTGTTTTGGGCTCTGAGAAATCTCATGTTCCACTAGATGTGGGTGTTCCTTACTTTTTCTCCCACAATCAACTGCCTAAAACTTGTTGAATCCATCAGCAAGATAACACAACTGCATTAGCCATGACTTTTTGATTGTATACACCAGAAACCTAGCTCAGAAAGGAGGGAAGACTTACAGACTGACTTGGTAAACCAGATGTGTTCCTGGCTCGTGCTTTGCGGGATCCATCAGAACTTGAGCTCTGGGTTCCCCTGGATTGCTTCTCCTCCTATATCTCTGTGGAGAGATCCAGCCTGGGTGGTGTACCTTACTTACACAGTCAGCAACTTCCCCTGACAAAGGACCTGCAAATTCGGAAGAATGGGAATCCCAAAGAAAGTCCCACAACCACATCTCCTAGTCTAACTTGAATCTATCCCCATTCTTGAACCAATTACATTGGCTAGGGTCCTGGAACACTGAGCTACAGAAAATTTCTCTCCTTCTCAAGTTCCTGATCCTGACTGCTCAGAGCAGTCCCAGCTGGTAGCCCACTGGGGTTCATCCTGACTGTACCTTGGTGAAAGCCCTCTCAGCAAGATAGGAGGCAGTGACAATTAGAACTGGCACAGCCAAGGTTTCGGTTCTCTGTTCAGAAAGGAAAGCCACCTCACATGATTGATGTGTGTGCTATGCTGTCCAGAGTACCTGACCCACAGGAGGTGCTTGCCAATAGTGTGAATATTCCGAGGGCATGGTTATGATCCTACCCTTTATGCTTCTAACTCACCCTGTGCCCAGCAGAGAGCAATACTGGAACAAATAGCCCTGGTCCTGTTACGCATGCCCATCACATGCCACTCCAGCCGGAGGAAGAAGATTCACCTGCTTGGAGAGATCACAGGGAACCAGGCAGATCCACTGGGCCACATTTTCCTGAATCCAAGTCCCTCAGAGGAACCTGGACATGCCTTACTGTCCTCACTTAGAGCAGCAGGCTTCCTGCAGAGCTTGCTGTCACCTTCTCACCCTGGTCCCCTCCCCAGGGGCATCTGCCTCTCATTAGGGGGTGTGTGTCTGGGGTATGAGTTCAGAACAGGGAGTCAAGAAGAGATCTCTGTGTCCAGTTTGATCTGCAGGCCCATGCTACAGGTTATCCAGCTGACTCTTTGATTAATTTAGCTCCTTAATTGGTTAGAACCAAGAGGGAAGCAAGCATATGTTTTTTGTTTTTGTTTTGTTTTTTTGACAGGCAGAGTGGATAGTGAGAGAGAGACAGAGAGAGAGGTCTTCCTTTGCCGTTGGTTCACCCTCCAATGGCCGCTGCGGCCAGCGCATCGCGCTGATCCGAAGCCAGGAGCCAGGTGCTTCTCCTGGTCTCCCATGCGGGTGCAGGGCCCAAGCACTTGGGCCATCCTCCACTGCCTTCCCAGGCCACAGCAGAGAGCTGGCCTGGAAGAGGGGCAACCGGGATAGAATACGGCACCCCAACTGGGACTAGAACCCGGTGTGCCAGCGCCGCAAGGCGGAGGATTAGCCTGTTAAGCCACGGCACCGGCAAGCATATGTGTTTATCATCACTACCTCACCTCTTCAAGCAAGACCAAAGCAATTACTATATTATTATTATATGGGCCCTCTCCCCAGACCCGGGAGCAGCAGGGAGTTGGGCCAGCAATGCTCATGGGAGAATTAGCCCTGAATGTCCCCCTGCTGGAGACTGAACCTTGTCCTTGGCAGGGACACAAAAATAATTGGGAAGCCCTGTCTCCATCCTGCAGAAGCACAACAGTCCCCTGGGCTTGGGCACTAAATCACACCACAAGACCATGTATCTGCCCTACGGAGGAAGGCTGCAATTGAAACCCAGTATTTAAAGGCGGCCTCAGATTTATCCTCCCTCTTGACAGCCTACAAAACGTTGGAGAATAGTCCCTGCCCTTCTCCAGACGATAAAACAGGATCCATTGTTCAGAAATTGGCCCTGAGAACGTTCATTGCTCATTCTCACGTGACCTTCCCAAGAAACAGAAACTGCAACCCAAATGTTTAGTTTTAACAAGTCTTCCACTGTTCTGCCGAGCAAGTATTGTCTTTCTGGCAGCCCAGGATGTTTCCTTTTTCAACATTATTTTTAAGAATCGAAAGGCGGAAAGAGAGAGCGTGAGACCGATAGAGATCTCTCATCTGCTGGTTCACTCCACAAATGCCCACAGCAGCTGGACCTAGGCCAGACTGAAGCTAGGTACCCAGAAATCAATCCAGGTCTCCCATGTAAGTGGCAGGGACCCAACTATTGGAGCCATCACCTGCTGTCTCCTGAGATGCACACAGTTGGACACTGTAAGCGGAAGCAGATGGAAAACTAACCCCAGGCCCTCCAGTGTGGGTGCAATCATCCCAAGAGGCCTCTTAGCTATGCCAAACGCATGTCTCTCTGTTTATGCATTTTGATGGAGGTAAGTTTCACCTATCAGGTTTATTTAACTAATGCCCATCCAGAAAGGATTATGAAAACCAAATATTTTGGCTTGTTTCTATTCAGAAAGCTTTCCTATCATGTGGACATTAATGAACTAAAATCCAAAGTCCTCAGCCAATTACCTCACTCCCTAATCTGACTTTGGAAGTTTGCTGGCTGTGTGTCAAGTCGATTACTGATTACAGGCAATCAGTCATCCGTTCCTCCCCCATGGGCAGGTGAGCCCAACTGCCCTGCAGGGCCAGACACAAGTCAACACGGGATTGCGTCATCCTAGGGCTCAGGCTGAAGACCCGTAGGTAGCTCCATGTGCTGATAACCCCACTCCCAGTCTTGCAGTAGGAGCTCACATTACTGTTGACAATTAACCCGATTCAAGAGACCCACATAAATCAATCACTATGGCAAAAAAAAAAAAAAAAATCCTGTTCTTGATCTACAGTGGTAAATGTGTAGACAAGTCAGTGGCCTAGGTTTACAACTTGGCTATCTGGGGTGAGCACTGGGGGAGGAAGTTGTCAGGAGACAACCAGGGCTGTTTCTGAGAATACAAGTTTCAGAGTCCAGGCTGGCCATCCGCCTTCCATGGACCACTCTTGTCCCCAGGCCTGTCTCCCAGGCTGGGCATCTTCAGGCTTCTGCCTCCACATTCAGCTCGGCGGCACCAGCCACTCAGACTTACATTTCTGAAAGGGTCTGTTGGCTGCGTGGCCATTGGATGGGCTGTGCCTCTGCCCAGAAGTCCCCTCCTCTTTCCTCACTCCCCAGTCGCTGTACCTTCTCCCCCCAGCTGGACGCTCCTCTTTGCTGACGTCTCATTCTGCACGGGGGGGCCTTCCCATGTTCTCCAGTTCTCCACAGGAGCCTGTGTTGGTCTCCCAGGGTAATTGCAAGAAAGTGCTGCCGGCAGGAAGCTCAAACAACAGAGGCTTCCCTCGTGGTTTTGGAGGCCAGAAGCCCAAGGTCAAGGTTGGCAGGGTTGGTCCCTGCTGAGGTCTGTGAGGAAGGCCTTGTTCCAGGCCTGCCTCCTAGCTTGTGGATGTCCGCCCCCTCCCTGTGTCTCTTTGCATGGTGTTTTTCCTCCATGTGTATTCCAGTGCCCAAATTTCCTCTTTGTGGGGACACCGGTTAGGCCCACTCTAATGATCTCACTTGAACATGAACACCTCCATGAAGGCCTGCCCTAGTGAGCTCCCACTCTGATGCCATGGGGGTTAAGACTTCAACAGACAAATCTGAGGAGGAGAAAATGCAACCCCTAATAGGGCTCTTATCACATCACGCCGGCCATAGCTTTTATATGGCCTCTTTCCTCTGCCAACCCTGTCACTGACAGTGGCAGCAGCATCTGACTCCCCACTCCAGCCCCAAGGCCTGGCAGGTGTAAGTCTCAGTTTTGTTCATGATTTCAGGTGTGTGTCCCCTCTCTACCTTTTCTCTATTTGCTAATGTCCCTTGTGACTGACTGGGTGGGCCCTGGTGGCCACAGGGACAGCCCAGAGCCGGGCTGGGGCAGAGGAATGCTCAGAGCCAGGCCGCTGTTGGCAGCACTGACACACGGCCAAGCCACATCCACTCCAGCTGCCTCGCCCTCCAGGGAGTCCCCATTGCAGGGGACATGTGTCGTTCCTTGGCGGAGCGCACATCAAGCTAATTCTCTGGCTCCATTTCTCCATCTGCCTGGTGGTTCCAGGAATCCAGCCATGTACTCTAATGCCCCTGGCATTAGAGGCTTGGCAAACGCTCACACTCCCGGGCTCCTCAAAGCCCAGGAGAGCTGGCCAAGGGCTGAGAGGCACCAAGGCCATTTTCAAAAGCAAAAGGACAGCAAGATTGCAGTCTCACATTTTTAAACCTGCATTTCTTTAGTAAATAATGTATGTTAATGCAACATATGCTGTATTATGCAATAATTATGGAAACAAACTGATCCCCTTATCCCAGGCTTCACTTGTCTTCCATGGCTGCTCGGCAGGAACCCAGCTTCCCTGCTAGCCAGGAACCTCTGCTCAGGTCCACGAAAGGGCAGTAAACATCAGAGGTCAGCCCTGGCCACCCCATCCCCTGCTGGGCTGCCTGCCTCTTGCCCACAGCCCCATTGCACACCAGCCCACACACACTTTCTGTGCTCCCCAGAACTTTGTCACAGCCACCAGACCTCCCTGGGCACATAATGACCTCCAGACTTGAAGACTCGCCCCCATCCCCTGTCATTTTAATGCCAGCTGACACACGAGGGGCATTGCAACTCAACTGCCCCAGATCTAGCTCCTCAGTGGATCATAGAGTTTTAGCGGCCACTCGCTGCCTTTTCTTCCCAGGAAGCTGGAATGATATGAGAACCAAGCTAGGATAAATCCAGCTTCACTTGGCTGAAACCCAAAGGTGAAACCAAATCAGCATTTGCTGAGGCTGCAATATGGGAGAGAGGCTGCTATGGACAGCAAAGGTTCATGAGAGAATGTTCTGGGTTATGGAAATGTTCTGGTTCCTGGCTGAGCTGGTAGTTACTGAGATGTACACATTTCCCTAAACTCACCAAGTATGCAATTAAAATATGCATTGTGGGGTGGGTGGTGTGGCCCAGTGGGTGTCGGTGCTACTTGGTATGCCTCCATTCCTAACCCAGTGCCTGACTCGAGTCTTGGCTACTCTTGCTGTAGAGCCAGCTTCCTGATAATGCACCTTGAAGGCAGCAGACGATAGCTCAGGAACGTGGGTCCCTGCCACCCGCATGGAGGACTCAGGTGGAATTCTTGGCTCCTGGTTTCAGCCTGAGCCAGCCATGGTGGTTGTGGGAATTCAGAGAGTGAATCAATTGATGAAAGATCTTTCTTCCTCTCTCTGTGCCACTATGCCTTCCCACTAAATAAATAGTTAAAAATAATAAAGTATGCATGTATTGTCTGTAAATTATGCTTCAATGAAGTTGATTTATGGGGAAAAAAACTAATATCACCATAGCAACACATAAGAACGGGTTCCCCTGTGTTTCGGCAGCCTGGAGGCCCTGCCACATCCTCAGCAGATACCCGTCCTCACAGTCAGCTCCTGTAACATCAATGGCCCAGGATATTTGTCAGAGTATGGATCTATCAGATATGATGCAGAGTATCAATTCAAGAGGCTCTGGGGTCTGTGTTATCAGGAAAATCTTCACAGCATGTTATCAAAGTCCACATAAGTTGTGTTTTACTTGCATGAAATGACCCAAGGCGCAGAATCAGGCACTCGGTTTTGGGTCAGATGATCCCTGGGATTGTGGCAGTACCCTCTGGAGTCCCCTTTACATTTAACTAGCAAATGAGGCTTCAACCTGGCTGATCCCCGGCATTTCCTTCAACTCTATAGTCAGGCTGCCCTGTTCCTGCCTGGATACGATCACCATAGCAGTGGAGGCTTGGGTACCAGTGACATCCACTACACATGCCTGCCCTTTCACAGACCCAGTCCTGCCTATTGGATGCCTACTTCCATCCCTCAGTTTTTCCTGGGTTCTTTTCTGGTCAACACTCTTTCCTGCTTCTCTACCATTCCAGCAACTCAGAGACATGAAGGTTTTTTAGGAACTTTTTGATAAACCCCTCACTTCCAAAGGAATTCTTGCTTATTGAGTGTTCTCTAAGGGTCTTATACTGGGCAGTGGACTTCCTAAGTTTCCTATCATTTGCTCCTCCCAACTCTGCAGGACAAGTTTGGTTATTGTCCTCAAGACGGATAGTAGATGTTGTCCTCAGCTCTTCTTTGGGTGTCTCTGCCTGAAGAGACTAGGGAAGGGTTAACACCAAAACTGAAATCTGCAAGTAGGGAACAGCAGATGACTTCCAAGACAGTCCTTCAACCTCACTCCCACTGGACTCCCCACAAATGTCACAGGGCCATAGAAACCTCCTTTGGAGACTGACCAGCAAACCTAAAGACAGTTGAGCCTTAATTTGGAACACCAGGAAGCTATTCCTCAGATTACAGCCTTTTGAACATAATGCTTTGGGTGACTTTACTCCGTATTCCTTGAAGGAGAAACCAAGGTCAAATGAGTTTAAGAAATGCTGTCCAAGTCAAACACTTCTTCCTAGAGTGCACTTCTGAGCTTAGATGATGTCAAGTGAGTTGTTAGTCTCCAGAAGTGGTTTACCTTGTTTCTTTTGGCCATGGAAGGCTGTTCTTGGTTCTGCTTGGAGCATATTTTGTTGTAAGGGTGATGTAGGAATAGGAAGTAATTTTTGCTAAATGCCTACTAACATCTTGAGGAAAACCACAGAACAACATTTAGAAAAAACATTGCTATACTGGGTAGAAGACAGATGAAAATTCAGATAAGCTAATACTGCAGCTGACCTCCAAGTAGTCCTCCGCCCTTGATGTTTACATCTTTGTGCAGCCCCTTCCACCTAGCTCTAAACCGCATGACTAATGGGAATAGAAATGATGGACTAGGACTTCTGAGGCTAGGTTTTGAAAGAGTTTCAGCTTCTTCCATGGTTCCTCCTGGATTGCAAGCTCTGGGATAAGCTAGCTGTGTGTCCCGAGGCACTCAGAAGCCCTGTGGGGAGGTTCCAGTGGTAACGAGCTGAGGGGTCTCATCAACACTTGGCATGGGCTTGCCAGTCATGAGCGCATGTCATCTTGGAAGCAGATCCTCCAGCTCTCCATCAAGTCTTCCAATGGCTACGGCCCCAACTGTATAAGCTGGAACCACCATCTTAGCCATTCCTAAGCTCCTAACCCATGGACACAGTATGAGATAATAAATGTTCATTGTTGTTTTAAGCCAGTAAGTTTGGGGGTCATTTGCTATGGAGCAATAGACAACTAATACAGTTAAGTAGGATCTCCATGATGTTTCAATGGAATGAACCTTTGGAAAACTTTACAATTTTAAAAATGAAGAACCATGGCACTCTGGAAAGTATGTTCCACTTCCCCTCACCTCCTGAATTATTGGGACAAAGGTCTGGAAGACATAGAACCATCCCTTCCCCAACCTTTCCAACTTTGTCTTGTCATTCAGCAAGACAAAGCAAATAAGCAACAAAAACCTTTCATTCGGGACATTTCCTCAACTGACGGGAAGATCAGTAGTGATTAGTAATGACACATGACTCCCCTAATTTCCTTCTGGATGTGGGTACATGATTTCCTTTACCAAAATGTAAAAGGCTAGCTTGTATTACATTACTTTAGCTACATAATAAGAACAGCCTGAAGTCATTTGCAACAACCATTCACTGTTTGGAATGGTAACGCCCTAGCTACAAGGATGGGTAGGTCACATGAGCAGGAGTTTTCATTGTACTCAGGGTTTATGCTGGGAGAAAGGTAAGAGTAATGCCGGAACATCACTGAGCCCACCCATCAGCTTTTGCCAGTTAGCAACTTAAAATCCCACAAAACGGGAAATCTCATAATCTTAGAAAGAGATCATGCACTATTAATATTTTAACATTTGCTTTAGTACAATAAAGTTGAGAGAAATTTTGAGCTATTGCCTGGGAGAGACGAATATATGGTATTAAGTGAGATAGTAAAAGTTTCAGCACTAAATATTGTTAGGAATACTAATAAGATACATGGTCTGAATTTTCATGAAAAATAAGAATTAAAAAAGAAATGAGTCATAATAGATAAATCTGGCCACAAACTGCCAAGTTGAACAAGGGAGCTACATTTCCTGAGACTTGGAACAAAGATCATAAAACATCTTGCTTTGGTGGAGGCCCTTCTTGGAAGAAGAGCTCATAAAACTTTATCATACATATATTTGCTCTACTAATGTAATCATTTAATCTCTCTCCTGCTGTTTCTGAATGCATCTTTACTACCGTGTGGCAGGGACCCTAGACTAATTGTGTTTGCAGATAGCATCAAGCCATCTTCTGGAAAGGGCTGGTTTTCTGCCGGAATTCAACAGCGAAAACCACCACCTGATTTTTCCCTTTATCAAAAAGCATTCTTAGGGTTGAATGAGATTGTAAGCAGTGTCCTGGGAAGCAATGAGCATGTGTCCTGCTGATTAACCTTATCTGCCGCCTCCCATTCCCTCTCTCGGTCACACAGGCTGCCGTGGGAGAGTAAACACTACCTCAGCCTTACCTTTTCACCTCTTCCTAATCTTCCTGTAGGCACTCCTAGCAACTGGCCTGCCCAGAAAAACGCAGGTGAAAACTGGAGGGGAGTGAACTCAGAGCAAGTAGGTCTTCTAATATTCATCAAGAAAAGACAGGCTGGAGGGCTACATTTTGGAACCCTTCATAAAGAAACTAAGCTGAGTCTCAGGGGCACTGGACACACCCTACCAGGGATGACACAGCATCAAGGCAGAGTGTCCACCTGCCCATGCTGCTTTGTTCTCCCACTTTACCCAGAGACATGAGAGGCACTGCCATCTCCTTCCACAGAGCGCGGGGCACTGTGCAAGGGGAAGAGGCAACAGAGCACATCTCACAGCTCTGGGGTGCCTTGGCACCCAAACTCAGAAGCCAGTTTTGAAAGCAGACTTCTGCTCCCAGCGCTTGTCCACTGGAGATGCCTCTCTGTCGGCATCTAGATTTTATCCTTTTACAGTCAATGAGAAAGAGAAAAGACAAAATTACCAGTAGTTAAGGGCCAAGAGCATTTCCACAGCCAATGCTTGAATGTCTCTAGCCATTATTCTCCAGTTTTGTCTCCAGAAAGAGATGGCTAGAGCTCTCAATCTGGTGGGAATCCCACATCCACACCTTCCCTTTGTGTTCTATAATGAAGCCCGTAGGGTGACTCCAATGAATGGCTGGATGAATGAAATGAATGTGGAAAATGTCCATCCTCTGAGAACCCTGGTGAGGTGCACAAGTCATGTATTCTTTCCCTTGCTTAAAGAAGTGAAACTGAGACACAAAGGGGCATATGACATCCTGAGGTTACATGGAGAATGAGTAGCCTGGATTAGAATTCATAATGCTCTTTCCACACTGGAAGAAAAAATGAGAGACAGGGTAAGTGGATAATCCACAAAGCATATCTTGATTGTGTATGTTTTTAGTTGACTCATCTAGTGGATAAATAATTAGCCTTGCTCCTTTGCTGGGCATGGACCCGCTTCCCTTCCCACTCTGCTCCATGCACACATTCCTCCGGCCCCAGGATGTCCCAGCCCAGTGGAGACAGTGTTTCCTTCAAGGTGCCTCCCTGAGTCCCACTGGTGGGGGTCACCTGTCCCCCTGCCCTAGGTGCCTCCCTAAGGCTACCCCTCAGTCTTTCATGCTGCCTCATCACCTCAGCTGGACAATCAGCTCCACCTCCAGTCCCCTTTGCAGAGGCCATGGCTTTGGTTCAGGGTCACACAGCCTTGCCTGAATGACCACTCCCTCTGCCTCTGTGAAGAGCTGAACTGCAGAAGGTATCTGCACGAACTATCTCAGGGTAAAACGAAGGCCGCTCCAAGGGCTGTTCCTCCTCCTAGTGAAAGGTGCAGGGAGAATGATTGACATGTAAGCCACCTTGGGTCTTATTATTTCTGGAAATTGCATTGTTGTTTCTCCAGCTCTCTCCTTCCATCCCTCTATTTCCTGAGGCACAGGCTAATTATAGGCCTTCATTTAAATTAAAAACCTTTTTCTCAAATTACTTTTTTTCCCAATGATATCCCTATTGTTCAGAGTGTATTATTTCTTCTGTCATTGCTTGCTGAATATTCTTTTGGATAATTCCCAATGGTGGGAGTCTTTCATCCTTGAGGGTGGGTTTGGCCATGGCTATTTGGCTAGATAATGATTTTGCAAAGGCTTGGGGTATGTTACAGGGACAAAGAATTCTGATGAGTAGAAAATTTGACATGATAACACAGAAAGAGACAGGTTTGGGAGGATAAGCCAAGTATGATCCAAAAGCAAAACTCAGAAGCAAGTTCTAGACCAGCCTTGAACAATGGTGGCCCTGATGAACTGCCAAGGTGACAGCTGTGGCAGGTGGCACCATTTGCATGCATTAATTCCAACATGCTGATTATGAGCAATCACAGTTACTGCAGTGAGGGCTTTCAGTAAACATTCAAAAGAGCCTACTAAGTATCAAAAAGGTACAGGCTTCTGATATCTGGATTTGCAGTTTAATGGGGCAAAATGCAATTGTGAGACAGTATAGGCAGAGGATCACATCATACAAAGCAAAGTGTTGTCACATTTCTTGGGGACAATGAGGTCAGGAAGCTCTGCGGACAAGGCATGGGGTGTCAGGAAAGACTTCACAGGATTAGCACCTATCCTCACATCTCCCATCCAGGGTACATCAATATCCCCACGTTGCAGAAGAGACCACTGAAGGTCAAAGAGGTTGACCAAGGTTACACAGCTAGAAAAAAATGAGAACCAAGGAGATTTTATCTGTGCTTGGCTCCCTGCTATAATGAAGGGACTCAAAAAGTTCATGAAAAATTGAATTAAAAGAAAAAATAAAATATAAATTTTATTTCTCAACATAAGTTCCATCAAGTCCAAGGTACTTTTGAAACAGGTAATACCAGTCATTTAGTTCAGTCCTAAAGAACTGGAGATCCTAAGACTTTAGCAATGTCAGTGCAGTCCTTTCTTCATTATTAATGGAAGAAAAATTGGTGACTTTTAAATAATTCTTTAAGATTAGGGAACAAAAAGAAGACAGAAGGAACCAAATCAGATCTGTAAGGTGGATGCCTAATGATTTCCCATCAAAACTCTTGCAAAATTTCCCCCTTTTGTTGTTAAGAGGAAGGAGGAGGGACATTGTCATGGTAGAGAAGGACTCTCTAGTGAAGCTCTCCTGGTATTTCTCTGCTGAAACTTTTTTTAAAAATTATGTATTTATTTGAAAGTCAGAGCTACAGAAAAAGAGGAAAAGACAGACAGACAGAGAGAGATATGAGAGAGAGATTCCATCCTCTAGTTCACTCCTCAAATGGCCACA
Source organism: Lepus europaeus (assembly GCF_033115175.1). Classification (NCBI taxonomy): domain Eukaryota; kingdom Metazoa; phylum Chordata; class Mammalia; order Lagomorpha; family Leporidae; genus Lepus; species Lepus europaeus. The sequence goes on along the minus strand of NC_084835.1, from coordinate 104,843,468 downwards.
ACAGCCAGAATTGGGTCAAGCCCAAGCCAGGAGCCAGGAGGTTCTCCCAGATCTTCCCGTAGGTTTCAGGGGCCCAAGCCCTAGAGCCATCTCTTGCTGCTCTCCAAAGCCATTAGCAGGGAACTATATCGGAAGTAGAGTAGCTGGGACTTGAACTGGCACCTTTATAAGCTGCTAGTGTCATAGGCAGTGGCACATGGGAGACCAGGAGGAAGCTCCTGGCTCCTGGCTTTGGATTGGCACAGTTCTGACTGTTGCGGCCTTCTGGGGAGTGAACCAACGGAAAGAAGACCTTTCTCTCTGTCTCTCCCTCCCACTGTCTGTGACTCTACCTCTCAAATAAATACATAAATAAAATCTTTTTTTAAAAAAAAAAGCCACTGTCTTATCCTTCTCAGTGTCTCTAGCTGGTTCAGGCATATTATAACAAATAGCACAAATTTACTTTGGGGAAAAAAAAAAACATTTTGAGATCCATCCTTAGATTTTTGTAATATGCACTTTCCATATTCCTTATAACTCTTGTATCTCCACAAGAGCACTGCTCAGATGCAAATATCAGGACTGAAATTTGGGTCTGTTTGAAGCCCAACATCATGTTCTCTCCACTTCAGAAGGCAGCCCATTGTGGGTGCTCCTTAAGTATTTACTGAGTGAGACAATGTGGCTGATGCCTGGCAGGTGGCCCACAAATAAGAGACAGGAAGAGGCGCAGATGGCAGGTGCAGCATCGGAGTCATGTCAGGCATGTGGAACTGAGGGTACATGAGGGTCAGGACTTGGCTTTGCCATTTCAGGGGTACAGGAGATGAGGCTCAAAAGCAAAGTCCCGTGCCACACACCACCCAGCAAGTGGCAGATGTGGGCCACTCGACTTTGCAACATAGAGCCTTTGAGGAAGACATGAGGCACTAGCCAATGACTACATTCATGGAGCACATGACACTTCTGAGCTGGGAATTCTCTTCTTCCCGCACTCCTAGGCTCTCCTAAAACATCCAGCTCTTCTGAATTCCATTAAATATTGATCTCAAGATGCACCCCTCCCCCCCACACACAAGGGCTAACATTTAGACTTCTTAAAAGCTTCACCTTCACAGAAATTGAAACAGTAATAAAGGCCCTCCCAACAAAGAAAAGCCCAGGACCAGATGGATTCACTGCTAAATTCTACCAGACATTTAAAGAAGAACTAACTCCAATTCTTCTCAAACTATTCAGAACAATAAAAAAAGAAGGAATCCTCCCAAATTTTTTCTATGAAGCCAGCATCACCTTAATCCCTCAGCCGGAAAAAGATGCAGCATTGAAAGAAAATTACAGACAAATATTCCTGATGAACATAGACACAAAAATCCTCAATAAAATTCTGGCCAATATAATGCAACAACACATCAGAGAGATCCACCCAGACCAAGTGGGATTTATCCCTGGTATGCAGGGATGGTTCGATGTTCACAAACCAATCAATATGATACACCACATTAACAAACTGCAGAAGAAAAATCATATGATTATCTCAATAGATGCAGAGAAAGCAAAAAAAAAAAAAAAAGCTTCACCTTAGAAGGACCATCTTTCAACTCTGCCTGACAGATGTATTAGTAGGGGGTAAGGAAACAAGGAGTTTTTTGTCCACATCTTAGCCTCATTGGTGAAAGAGGGATCCCACCCTGGGATTCCAGAGATGGACAGACGCATGACACTGATGTTGAACAGATAAGGCTCATCGCAGTGTTTCAGTCACATACATTCAGGGCCCAGGGCAAGAGGACACCGTGCAAGGTGCTCTAAGGCCTCGTGGGCCAGCAGGGGCTGCAGTGAGCTGTCTTCACGGTGAAAGAGGGTCAGCTGCCCGCCGGTCTGCAGGAGGCTGTGTCAGCGACGTCTGTGAATAATGTTGCCGGCAGGTGAGGAGGTGAAGCGCGTTAGGGTGAGGACCAGGAAGGATGCAGTCAACTCAGCCATCGAGGGAATCAGCCAGGCTGGGGGCTATCTGGAGAGAGCAGGCAAGCTCTCAGTTAGGCCTTTGGGGCCCTGTGTGGCTGGCACTCTGTGAGCTTGTCCACTTCACAATTCCAAGTGAGAGCTGAGAGAGAGCTCCAGCATGGGAGAGGGAGGGGCAGTCGTACAACATGGGCCGAGATGGTTCTGTCCTGCAGAGTGGCTGAGGCGTCCTGTACACACGCCAGGCAGCCGCGGTCCATTCAGGCTGCAGAAACCCCAACAGCCACCAGGGGAGTGGGCTGGAGAAGGGCATTTAGTGACATGGAAACATGTCCCCTGTAAAGTGTGGCATGAAGTAGACGAGGATTTGAAGAGTATATGGAAGAAGAGCCCAAGCAAGTGTCAGAATAACAAGTGAGCCCAACAAGGTTGCTCCCAGTTTTCTCCAACTGGTGGATTAGGCATAATTGGTCTTCTGTATGGGTTTTCTCTCATCTCTCTCTCTCTCTCTCTCTCTCTCTCTCTCTCTCTCTTTCTCTTAGATTTATTTTATTTATTTGAAAGGTAAAGAGGGACAGAGAAGAAAAATCTACCACTTGCTGGTTCACTACCAGATGGCCTCAACAGCCAGGGCTGGGCCAGGCCAAAACCAGGAACCTGGAACTCCATCTGGGCCTCCCACATGGGTCCAGGGCCCAGGCACTGGGGCCATCTTCTGCTGCTTTTCCACACACATCAGCAGGGAGCTGGTCTGGAAGCAGAGCAGTTGGGACTCAAACTGGTGCAACCATATGTGATACCAGCATTGTTGGCTTGACCTGCTGTACCACAGCACTGGCCATGCTCATCTCTAACTCTCAATGATGGATTAGCATGATGTTATAAAGTCTTGTAGAAAATAAAAAGTGAATTTGCAAACCAAAATTATAATAACACCAGCCCTATAATTGCCAGCACATTTACCTTTCCTGGAGACCCGCATTTCTTTGCATGACTTTGAATTTCTATTTAGCCTCCTCTCATTTCAATCTGAAGAATAGATTTCCTCTAGCATTTCTTGCAGGACAGATCTCGTGATGACAAACTCTTAGCACTGCTTTCCAAATGCACTAAGAAAACAGTGTTTGGGGTAAAGCAAACACGGAAAGCAGACTTGATCGTCTTCAGTGTATGGGTATGACTTCAAGAATAAAAAGCCAGCTCCATAGGCTACTTCATCAGAGGGCTTGGAAGCCATAGCTTTGGAAATAGTACCACAGGGAGGACCCACGTGGTGGACAAGACACAGCTCCCAGCCACCAAAGGAAACGTGGCAAGGGCTCTGCCTCTCAGTCTGTGGGAGAGCCTGGGAGTCGCTCCACCCTCCAGGTTCTTGTCTCTTCATTTGGGAAGATGGGGAGGGTTGGTTGTGGGTGAGGGATCCCCAACGCAAGTGCCTTCAGTATCTGAATGCATGAGAAGTGAGCGTGGCAGCTGGGTAGGGGCTGCAGCTCTGGGGAATGCAAGGGGGCAACCACGTCTCTCTTGTTCCCATTAAGAAATGGAGCCTGAAGTTGCCAGTGCTTCCAATACAACAAGACATCTTCTCAAACTTTATTTTTATTTGAAGTCTTCTGGTGTTTAAATATCTTTAAGGAATTCAGATTAGAGCAAACCAAGAACAAAGCAGAAACAGCATGACAAAGAGCCCTGGATCAAAACAGACACTGCCTTGGGAATTGACATGTGGCCCAATGGTTAAGTCATCCACACCCACTCTCGAGTGATTCAATGCCCAACTCAGGCTCCTGACTCCATCTTCCTGCTAAGACGGGCCCTGGGAGGCAGTAGGTGGTGGCTGAGGTAGCTGGGTTTCTGCCACCCACATGGGAGCCCTGTATTGAGTTCTTATCTCTTGGCTTCAGCCCCAGCCATGATGAGCATTAGAGGAGTGAGCAGGGTATTTGAGTGTTCACAGGTACATGTTTCTCTTTCTCTCTCTCTCTCTCTCTCTGTCTCTCTCTCTCTCCCTTTCAAAGAAAAAAATAATAATAAATGTAAAAGACATGTCCATCATGAGACCAACCTGGTCACGCATTCACAACAACTGAATTACATGACCGTTTTTATGTTTTAGAAATGTTATGTATTTCACTTACTAAAAAGGCAGGGAAACAGGGAGAGAGGGAGAAAGAGAGAGAGCACTTCCATCAACTGATTCACTCCTCAAATGCCCACAAGAGACAGAGTGGGGCCAGGCCAGAGTCAAGATCCTGCAGCTCCCTCTAGGGCTCCCACAGGGGTGGCAAGGACCCAAGCACTTGACCCCATCTCTGCTGCCTCCTAGGAGGCATTAGCATGAAAATGGACCAGAACCAGCACCCCAGTATAGGATGGGGGCGTCCCAAGCAGTGGCCCAGTCCACTGTGCCACAACACCCTTGCTGTATAGCATGACCTTTGGAGTATGTTCTAGCTCTGGGAGTTTGCAGTCAAGTGGAGATTGTTGTTTCTGCTCTTGTGATGTGACAGGCACAGTAAGAGGGGTCAAACCCAGGTACTTTCTGTATCTGATACAACACTGCCAAGGGCTGGGACCAACAACAGGTGACTGACATGCTCAAGAGATGGATTGTTCTCCACTCGTGGGTCCAGCCTGCAGCAGGGTTCCTGATGTGTAATGTGGATGGCCTACTCCATGCCCCATTTCGCTGAAGGCTTCCCATCAGCCTGTGACCTTTGCCCTACCCCAGTGCCCTCGGTATGCAAATGAGGAGCTTCTCCTTCCAAACCGAAGGGATATATAACGGGTGACACTTGTCTGTCATAGAGCGACACAGGACATGCCACACAGCAGACATGTGCAGAGAGAAAGGCGAGGCTCTGGAAATATTTTTGTGGAAAAAAATGTGTAAGTATGAGGAGGGTCATCAGATAATATCAGCTTTTACAGATTGGGGCTGCTCAGAAGGGAGTCTATAAAACACTCTTCACAGAGACTCAAAAGGAGTATTGATTTTTTAGGAGCAGAGGGGGTCAAAATTACATGCCTTGCACAACAGCAGCCACTGTTTCTGCCACTCTGGACCTTTCAAACAAAGAACAAAGTCAGGAAAAGGCAGCAACAAGAGAGGACAAAGAGGAACCCTGGACCCTGCCAGCCCCCCCTGGCCACCGCCTTGGGGCAGGGGAATTCTCTTCTGTACAACCAGGGCCAAGTTCCCCAAGGTGGCTGCTGTGGTTGTCAGCTGTCTCTGGGGACATGCGCTTTGTGTCTGCAGGAAAGCAGTGGGAAAGGTTATCACAGGGCAGGCTGAGACCTGGTGGCACTGGCAGCCACACCTTTCCCAGGTCGATTCACCTGCTCCTGCATCTACACGAAGCACCCAGAAGGCACAGTGATTGTCATAGTCCAGCAGGATGCTGATGGCAGGTGCCTCGGGACCAAAGCTTGCTGGTGCCTTGTGCTCCGGAGGGCCAGGCAAATAGAAGGGAGGGAGGGATCAGGCCTGTGCTGTTGCAAAAGATAACCCAGCAGCAGCATCTTTTACGTGGGCCTTGGAGAGGGCCCTGGTCCCAAGGGGTAGCTGAAGGTTTCCCCAGGAAGAAAGTAGGATTTATAAATCAAAAGCTCATTGTCCTGGGGGCTGCAACCAGAAGGGCGTCAGAGTGAGTTAAACAAAGGAAGCTCTGGGGGTTAGCAGCAGAAAAACCACGCGAGCCCTGGTATCTTAATTCTGGCTAGTAACAGGCAGCGGGGAGACCCCGTTCTTTAGCGGTAACTCCTTTCCAGGTCCTGCCCAAGAGACTACTAGACCCAATTTGCCAAAAAATGTTGTGGCTCCTTTACCCAAAGTAGCAGGCTCTTGGAAGGCTGGCTGAAGGGCCCCGCAGGGCACCCCATCTGCCACCCAAACTCGATTGACATTCTCAGGTCTGGGTGGAGACCCCGAGCTTCAGGAGGGGGAGCATGATGTCATGGAGAGTGGGAAGGATTAGGAGGAAGCATGAGAGATGGGCCTGTGCTGTCTGTGTTTCAGTGGAGTGATCCTGTCTCGGGAAACTGGCCTGACAGAGCTGCGATCTGGCTGATCCCACGATACGGCCTTGAGGTGGCACTCAGACCAAGAGTTCACCCTAATACTGCTCCACCAAAGGGAAGCATGAAGGCGAGAGAGATAACGTTTCCTCCACTCCCACAGACACCTTATGAAGCAGGGCTGGGCCGTTTCAGAGGTTAGAGAAAGTCCAAGCTGAAAAGCTAGACGCTAGCTTCACACAGCACAGGTCAGCGCAGGTGGGGCTCCAGGTCACCCACGCTCCACGGCAAATAAAGTTAACCAGCAGGTGACACTGTCCAGCAAGGAGAGCCAGGAGAAGGGGAGTCTAAGGATCTGGAGAAGCTGTGAGGAGAACAAAGCTACAAAGCCAGGCAGAGGCTGGCTAGGGTTGCACAAAGAACCTTCAGCCCCAGTAGAAGCCCCCTTCAAAAGCTACCGCTTGACCCTCCGCGATGCTGTGGGGGTTCTTTTTCCAAAGGCTCAGGCTCCAAGCCTGGCATCCGGGCTTGGTTAAGAGGAGAGAGGCCAGAATTAGCATCATCGGAAGGCCAGCCCCAGGGGCTCATGGCCACAGTGTCTGTAAGCACAGGATGACGCAGACAACCAGGGAGGATGGGAGAAGGGCGTGTTGGGATCATAGACTCAATGTCTATGGGGGAAAAAGGGGCAGGAGCAGATAAAGAAACTAGAAGTGACAACAGTCATGCTCCTTGCAATAGGTACAGTGTGAAAGTCTGTTGCTGACACCAATGCCCAAACATTGAGCTTCCAAGAATGTTCTGGTGGGTCTCTTCTGGGAGGAGACCATGTCCTAGAGGTGGAGGTCTCAAGGCTTGAGCATAACACCATGTGACCAATATGACAGCATCCTGCCGAATCCCAGGGGCTCTGTCTAACATGGCCCGGAGGCAGAGAGCGCCCTCATCATGAGGAGTCAGCTGGGAGCTTGTCCTAGTCTATGATTTTCTGAGTGTCAAGATTCCCCCTAACCTGAACAGTAAGGAAAACAAGACTGGCCATGATGACAAATCAGTTCAAAGATGGATTAAGATTCAGATAAAAGGAGGGACTTTCCTTAATAGGGTAAGATGCTTCCATACAGCCTCAAATTCTAATCATCCACGTTTCTCAACTTCATACAGTCTAAGGCAGTCACATCTCCAAGCTAGGACCCAGTCTCTTTCCCTGTGTATGCTACACCCCAATTTCCCCATCCCCTGTAATTTCTTTAGGCTCCAGCCCAAACTTGAGCTAAAATATTTTCAAAAGACTCTCTTAGCAAGGTTCATAAATTTAGGTTATGTTTACACTGCCGTTAACAACCAGCAGTAGTCTTTCATTAACTAAGTTGTTCTTTTGCCACTAGTCATTCATGCCAATCGCCAAAAGATTAAGGACTTCCAGTCTGTGGAGTGGCTCCAGGCTGCTCAGGCCTTGCACTGGTGCCTACACACAGGTCCGTCTCCTCTGAACAGCTCAAGCCCCAGCAAAGCTCTAGGCTTCCTTTGGGTAATAAACGGTTACTTCTCACAATAACACCAGAGAGGGGACCCTAAGGGTTTTACTAATGGTCCTGTGGTTTATGGGGCTCAGCCTAAGCTTTCCCATTAGCAATTCTCTCTCCATTGTCCACCTAGGGATTCCCTAGGTGGCCCACCACCCTCCTGAGCAAACACTGGCCACAAAAAGGAAGGAAGATTGAGGGGTTCAGTCAAGTTTGACAACATAACAAGGACATGTTCATTCTGCAAAAGGTCTCCTGTGTAAGAGATGGGCAATGGGGCTTCATCTTTATTTGGAACTCTCTGGGCTTATCCACTCAAAAACAGAGTGAGACGCCACAGCAGTCATGGGAGCTCAAGTTGGCACGCGTGGCTTGCATCCCAAGTTCACTTGACATAGGAGCAGACCTAAGACCCTGCTTCAACCCAGGCCCTTGGAAAACCTGCCTTCTCTTTAAAGCAAAGACCAGAAAACTCTCTGTCCCCAAGACCACTTCCTACAAGGATGGAGTCCTCCAGTGAACCAAGCATAAGGTGGCTAAATTCTAAGCTAAGGAATGTATACAAAACACTCCAAACCAGGGAGGCCCTGGTGCTGGTAACAGAAGCAAATGCTAAACTTCTCTGTCTGTGCATGTCCACCCACTGGGGGCAAGAGGACAGGAAAAGCCACCTCCACTGAGGAGAGATCAAGAGCTCAGGCAGGCGGGGGAGGACAAGGCCCATGCTGATGAGGGTGGCAGACAGCTGACCTGGTACCGCCTCTCTCTGTCATATTTCCTCTTGTTTTTCATGTTTCTCCCTCTAGAATTGATGCTCAAATTTTGGGGTTCTATTTGTTCATTGCTGCGTCCTCAGTGCCCAGAACAGAAGCTACTGCCAATTGGACATCCACTAGATATTTACTGGACATGATAAAAGCATAACACATGGTGTTCATGATTCTATCACAGATAATGTATAAAACCTGGGCAGCCAAGGAATCCAGTCTCATCGGGAGAGAGGCAGCCTCTGGGAGGAGAGAGGAGGAAAAGCATGGAGTTGGGTGGTGATGGCACTGTCCAGCTCTGCTGATTATGTCTTTCTTTTTTAAGATTGATTTATTTATTTGAAAGTCAGAGTTACAAAGAGAGAGGAGAGGCAGAGAGAGAGAGAGAGAGAGAGGTCTTCCATCTGCTGGTTCACTCCCCAGATGGCTGCAATGGCCAGAGCTGCGCCGATCCGAAGCCAGGAGATTCTTCCAGGTCTCCCACATGGGTACAGGGGTCCAAGGACTTGGGCCATCTCCCACTGTTTTCCCAGGCCACAGCAGAGAGCTGGATCAGAAGTGGAGCAGCTGGGTCTGGAACTGGTGCCCATATGGGATGCTGGCACTTCAGGCCAGGGCATTAACCCACCGCACCACAGCGCCGGCCCTGATTATGTCTTTCTTTTTTTTTTTTTTTGACAGGCAGAGTGGACAGTGAGAGAGAGACAGAGAGAAAGGTCTTCCTTTTGCCGTTGGTTCACCCTCCAATGGCCGCCGCGGTAGCGCGCTGCGGCCGGCGCACCGCGCTGTTCCGATGGCAGGAGCCAGGTGCTTCTCCTGGTCTCCCATGGGGTGCAGGGCCCAAGCACTTGGGCCATCCTCCACTGCACTCCCTGGCCACAGCAGAGAGCTGGACTGGAAGAGGGGCAACCGGGACAGGATCGGTGCCCCGACCGGGACTAGAACCCGGTGTGCCGGCGCCGCAAGGCGGAGGATTAGCCTGTTGAGCCACGGCGCCGGCCCTGATTATGTCTTTAGACATGATCGGGGGCTGGCACTTGGCACCACACCTGTGCTGCTGCCTGTGTCCTATACTGGAGTGCCTGGGTTCCAGTCCCAGCTGTGCTGTCCGTGCCAGCTTCCTGCTAATGTGCACCTCGAGATGGCAGCAGGTCATGGCCCAAGGATCAGTCCCTGCCACCTGTGTGGAAGACGCAGCGTTCCAGGTTCCCAGTTTGGACCTGGCCCAGCCCCAGCTGCCGTGAGTATTTGAGTTGTGAACCAATGGATAGCCCATCTATCTGTCTGTCTGCCTTGCTCTCATTCTTTGTATGTGTCTTTCTGCCTCTCAAAAAGTCATGATCAAAGCCCTGTTCAAAACATGGATGCATTTCCCATGTGGGTGGTGGGCACACGGGAGTCCTACGGAATTCTCTGTGCTCTCCCATGTGTTTGGAGTATTTGAAGTCAGACTGGACAAAGGCAGACACTTGCAGAGGGAAAGCGGCCCCGAATCCCAGCGCTTGCCCTGATCTCACATCTGACTTCCCATCACGGTCCTGGGCTGCAGGGGGCAGAGATGGGCAGTAGAGGAGGGGTCGCAGCTTCTGCGACTGGCCCAGACTGAGCCTTAGGGCGCTCCGGGGCAGAAGGAAGGCTGTTTCCGCCTGTTTGGGGATTTATAAAAACGGCGACACAGAGACCCTCCGCACACACGCGGATCCTCCATCAAAGACACCTGTTGGCGGTGTGTCTTGCAGCCGGCGGGAGAGATTTCCGGTGGGGCCTGGGTCAGCCCCGAATTCTCAAGGAGAGGCTGGGGAAAGCGCACCCCCTACCGGGCGCCTCCTTGAGAAGGGCTCTGGATGCTGAACGCCCGGGGTCGGGGGCGCATGCCTCTGGCTCCCCCGCCCGCGCCCCGAGCTGTGGGGGCGGGGAAGCGGGAGGGGATCTGGGAGCCCCACCTGGTGTGAGCACCCAGGACCACCCCGCTGTCCCAGCAGAGTGTCCCCGCGCGGGGAGGGAGGCGGGGCCCTGGACGCTCTGGTATTGGCGCCACTCTCCCCCAAGCCGGCGCCCTGAAAACTGGAGCCCCCTCTGCCTGGCCGGCTCTCTGGGCCTCGCCCCCGGTCGCCAAGCGGCTGTGAAGCGCCTGTCAGAGGCGGCAGCTCAGTCCCATGGGAACGGAGAGCGCAGGCCGCCACCATCAGCCTTATGGGATTAGACTGTTGTCTAGTAGCCACATTAGTCAAAGTACCCATGAACAGCTGAAATTGATTTTTAATAGGTTTCGAACCCTGTCCTATTTTCTCTCTCTCTTTCTTCCTCTTTCTTCTTTTTCGTTTTAGCAGTTTTAGGTTTGCAGAGGAGTTGAGCAGTGGGTAGGAGTCCCCTCCCCCCTCCCCGACAGCCCCACACTTGCCCTATTAGAGTCTTGCACATCTTGCAGTGCGGTGCCTTTGTTGCCTAGGATGAGGCAATGCTGATGCTGTTTGCTGAAGCTTGGAGCTCCCCTTAGGGCCCAGGCAGTGTTGCCCAGGTGCGTGGGCTTGACACGTGGGTCAGCGACTCCTGTCACCCTTACGGTGGTGTCCAGCCCCACAGATGCCCTGTGCTCCATCTGCTCACCCCTCCCCTCCTCCCTCCCCTGCCCCCCGGGACCACTGATCTTTTTGCTGTCCTCGCTGTTTTGCCTTTCCTCCAATGCACAGGGTGCAGCCCGCTGGGGCTGCTGCTTCCTCTGAGCCCCAGCACGGAAGGGTCCTCTGTGTGTGTCCAGGGCTGGAGCGCCCGTTTCTTTTCTGTGCCGAACATTCTGTGGCCTGGATGGAGCCCATCTTTAAAATCTCTTTTCCCTGCTGAAGGACCTTTTGGTTGTGAAATTCATTTTTAAGGATGTGTTTTCTTTAATATATTCAAATTAGCAATTTGACAGGCACTCGATGCTTGGAAATTACTGAGTTTTCGGTTCTTGCTGCAGGCCGAGGCTCCACAGCCCAGCGGGCACCCCGTGTTTGATCACAGCTCGGCTTTCACCTTCCGCGTGTGCGCCCGCACTCCCAGCGGCTACTGCGTTGGACGCCGCGGATCCAACAGAAGGAAACGCAGCCCCAACCTTGGGAGTCTCTCATTTCACCGGAAGAGGCGGAATATCCCCCACCTCCCGCTCCCACTGTGATGAGAGTCACACAGACATCAAGGCGTTCCAAAGTGTGCCAGACTTCGCTTGGACTTCGTTTCACCTCTTCCCATAGAAAAGAGTTTCTTTACGAGATGTTTTTTCTTTCTTTCTTTCTTTCTTTCTTTTTTTTTTTTTTTTTTTTTTTTTTTTTTTTTTTTTGTGATACCCACCAAGCCTAGGCTTCCCCAACTTCCAACATTCGAACTACAACCTGACATCTAGGGTAGCTGCTTTTGTAGGAACACCCAGCAAGTGTCCGTAATCCCTCCTCCCACACACTAGAAGCTTCCATGGTTCTCTTGCATTTTTTCACATTAAGATTCATTTTATTCAGCCAGCGCCGTGGCTCAACAGGCTAATCCTCCGCCTGGCAGCGCCAGCACACCGGGTTCTAGTCCCGGTCAGGGCGCCAGATTCTGTCCTGGTTGCCCCTCTTCCAGGCCAGCTCTCTGCTATGGCCCCAGAGTGCAGTGGAGGATGGCCCAAGTGCTTGGGCCCTGCACCCCATGGGAGACCAGGAGAAGCACCTGGCTCCTGGCTTCGGATCAGCGCGGTGCGCCGGCTGCGGCAGCCATTGGAGGGTGAACCAACGGCAAAGGAAGACCTTTCTCTCTGTCTCTCTCTCTCTCACTGTCCACTCTGCCTGTCAAAAAAAAGAGATTCATTTTATTCAATGCGTGCTGGCCGGACAGCCAGCGCAGCGGTTTTCAGAGTGTGGTCCCTGGGAGTCCCTGCGATGTTTTCCAGAGCCCACAGGAGCAAATCTACACTCATGCTGACACCGGGCTTCATTTGTTTTCCTCACTCTCATCTTCTCTGGAGCACACGGGGCTGTGCTGCAGAGGCCACAGGATAGGTGTTGATGGGAGTGGAGTACAGAACCAGTTATGGGAATCTACTCATGGATATTAAGCCAGATGCCAAAGAGACTGACAAAAACGTGAATCATGCCACTTTTCTTCATTTAAGTCAAGTCAGTCTCTTTACTATAGTCCTTTATATCAGACAATAGTTATTTTTCCCTAAAATGCTTTGAAGTTTGACATGGAATATGCATTTATTGTTGTTTTAAATAAATTAAAAACATATTTTAGGGGCCGGCGCTGTGGCTCACTTGGTTAATCCTCCACCTGCGGCACCAGCATCCTATATATAGCTGGGTTCTAGTCCCGGTTGCTCCTCTTCCAGTCCAGCTTTCTGCTGTGGCCTGGGAGGGCAGTGGAGGATGGCCCAAGTGCTTGGGCACCTGCACCCGCATGGGAGACAAGGAAGAAGCACCTGGCTCCTGGCTTCGGATTGGCATAGCTCCGGCTGTAGCAGCCATTTGGGGAGTGAACCAACGGAAGGAAGACCTTTCTCTCTGTCTCTCTCTCTCACTGTCTAACTCTATCTGTCAAATAAAAAAAATTTTTTAAAAACATATTTTAAAAGTTTCTGTGTTTTCATTTCCAATGCATAAGTATGTTAGATATAAAGGTACTTCAAAAAATTTGTGGAAAAAAATGCAATGGACTTGGTGCAAAGCCGTTTTTGAAATCCCTGCGTAGTTTTCCTTACAGTACCCGTTTTTCATGAGTTTTCAATGCCCCCATGTAACCCGCATAAACAGAAACTCTTTGAAGCCTTCTGTTATTTGCAAGAAGGTAAAAGGGTTCTGAGGTCAAAAGGTGAATGTGCAGCTCTGTGCTGAGCTTGAGGACACCAAGAGGAGGGACCTTGTCACCCCCAAGCCCTGCGAGAGGCCTGCGAGGTCCCTTCCTTGCGTCTCTCCCACTGCCTGTGACTCGCCATGACGTCGTCTGAGGGTCTACTCGTGTTAGGTGACACAGGCGAAGGTGGCCTGCCTCGAGAGCCCAGTCACGGGGGGACCCTGCAATCCATCATGCACACCTTACTGAGTCAACGGGAAGGTGCGCTCACGACAGTGCTGGGACAAGCACCCTGTGTCAGCTCCCGCAGAGAAGCTCCCGCAGAGAAGTTTCTTTGTGCTCTTGAAGATCACTAGAAACACAGAAAAGCCTCCGTGGGGAGGAAGAAGGCATTTGGCTGCCTGAGACTCATGGCAGGGATGAGGACCCAAGGGATGGACAGCTGGGTGCTGGGGCTGGAGCTGGGGGGAAGCCAGACATAGGAGTTCCAACCAGCAGGCTTGAGAAAGAAGCAGGACACCTCCTTCCCTGGCCTGGAGTCTTTGGGGTCCGGCCCTCCTGAGCCCTGGGATAGCCATGTTCTTTCCAGCTGATGATCCTTTACAACGGTGAGGAAGAACCAAAACAAATGTTTCTGGGTTGCAAGGTGGAAGGATAGTAGATAATGAGGGTTTTATTCTAGAGAGTTCCAGGTAAACAGAAGAGGACCCTGGTTCTGTGGACTTGATCCATCATCTCCCTCCAGGAAGAAGAAGCTAAGCCCTCCCCCACAGCCATAATGAGTGTTTATTTCCTTGCAAGGATCTAAGTTAATTCCTACATGAGTGGAGTGTTAGTGATGTCTCCTATTTTGATTGTCCTAAAGAGAACAGGAGCAAGGGGCTTTGAAAGGAGAAACAAAAGCCGTTTCCAGGTTAGTCGTGAGAAGTGACAACCTTTGACGAATTACACAGATGATGTCATGTCCCTTAAGCTGAGCGTCCTCCTCCTCCGCCTCCACCATGTCGTCTGAACAAGGCATGAAAATGAGCTCAATGCTCAGCTGTCTGCAGCTCACTGAATGTATTTACGCTGTCCCCAGGGGCGTGGCGCCTCTGGGAGCCCACCCGGGATGAGATGTTCATGTCCTAAGCTCTGGCCAGCTCCAAACCACTGGTCAGGAGACCTGGGATCCCAACTGAGCTCACCCACTGGCTTAGCTGTGGATCTTGCCTTTTGATTTCTATGTTTTGCATCACACAATGGGAAATAATAAAGTCTGCCTAGAATGTTGTGAGGATTACAGGTGAGGTGGTCCAAGTGCTCCAAAGCTCTCGATAAAGTAAATATATTTCATGCAAATTAAAACCTACAGCAGAGATTTCCAAAAATCCAGCCAAAGGTCTTGCCTTAATAAAATAATGATTTGGCCACAATTTAGAAAACGACCATTCTTTTAACAGCTGTATGCGATAAAAAAAAAAAAAAAAGATGAGAGGGAAAAGGGTGAGTGAAGATAAAATTAGAAAGACAAGATTGGTTCCCTTAACTCGGAATCCAATCCTGTCATCTCCTTGACAACTGGCCCTGCCGAGGGACAAGGGGGCAGAGGTCAGGTCCCAGGGGTTCACCTGCCTCAGCAGAAATCCAGCCTGGGGCCTAGCTGCTCGGCAAACTGGAAAACCTGACATGGGAGCTCCTGGACAGCCTGCTTGCGTCCTCATCTTCCCTTGATCTGATTGTCAGGAAAAGGGGCAGCCGGTACTGGGGGCTACTGCCTATGGGGGGCTATGAGATGGGAGGGAGCACCCACAGGGGACCCAGATGGGACAGTTTCGAGAGATGGACCCATAGGCTGTGACTAAGATTCTAGGAAGTTCTAGCCTGGTCTTGGATTCTACAGAAACTTCTAGAAAGCTATCCTTTGGGAGGTAGTATTATCTGTGCCCCTACCCCTCTCCCCAAAAGAACAGAACAAACCACATGGCCCCTGCAGTGCTGGTGTGACCAGTGGCGGTGTTTGAGACCAACACACACTGAGGCTGAGTCAAATGTCAAGTTCATATTGGGTCGTAGTGAGCAGGGCCAGGGCACAAAGCCCAAGTCCAGCTCAGGTGCCTTTTGGTCCCATACGCAATTTGCATCTTCAGGTTTCAGATTTCCAAGAAGCCAAAGGCTTGGATCAAACTCTTTTTTTTATTTGACAAATAAAGTTAGACAGTGAGAGAGAGAAACAGAGAGAAAGGTCTTCCTTCTATTAGTTCATCCTCCAAGTGGCTACTACGGCCAGCGCTGCACCGACCCGAAGCCAGGAGCCAGGTGCTTCCTGCTTGTCTCCCATGCAGGTGCAGGTGCCCAAGCACTTGGGCCATCCTCCATTGCCTTCCCGGGCCACAGCAGAGAGCTGGACTGGAAGAGGAGCAACCGGGACTAGAACCTGGTGCCCGCATGGGATGCTGGTGCCGCAGGTGGAGGATTAACCAAGTGAGCCACAGCGCCGGCCCTGGATCAAACTTGATTCCAGTACTGATGTGGTCTGAATGTTGGTGTCTTTCTAAAATCCACATGTTGAAATGTACTGTTCCTGTCCATCTCGTAAGGACACAGCAATGAATGAGTCCTCACTACACAGAGTCTCCTAGCCCCCTGGTCTGGACTTTCCAGCCTCTGGGACTGAAAGCAATGAATTTCTATTGTCTAAAAATGATCCCGTTTAAGGCATTTTGTTATAGCAGCCCGCCAGGACTAAGACAAGTACAGATTATTCTAAGACAGAACACACAGACACAGAAACTGCTTTCCACGGGCACATCCGATTCATCTCCCGGTGCCAGCCCTTCCTCATTTGACAAACCTGAGCCTTCTCGCCTCCCTTCTGAGCGCTCCTGGGATATTCACTAGACAACTGATCCCAAATTTGGCCTCAACTCAGAATTGCTTAGGGACACTCTCTAATGCCTACATTCTCAGAGTCTGGCTCAGACCCGTGGTCAGACTCTTAGGTACGTGGTCTCGCAGTGATTCTGATGCTGCTGGGCTTGGGAACAGAGCTGGGAGCCCCCATTCTCAACTATCTTCCTGCAGCACCAGGAATAATAATAATAAATTAAGTATTTGGTGTCTGCTTGTGTTGTAGAGTACATTTCAGATTTGCATGAATGTATGAGAAAAAGCTCAGAGGTATTTCGTACCTGCTGGGCTGTGCCAGACTCACACAGCCGCCTGACGTAGTGTTCACTCCCCACAGCCACAGGCATGCCTTGGTGGAAAGGCAAAACAGCAAGTTTGATGCACTGTTGCCTCTCCATGAATACATGTCCTTTAAGAGGACCTGCGGGACAAGACACGTGAACCTCTCTGCAGTTAAGTGAGATAAATAAATGAAAACCATGGCGGCTCTGTAGACGTCGTGTCAGGCAATGTCTGGCAATGGCGGGAATTTAGGGCCCTTACCTCTTGCCAGGCAGACAAGCACCAGCGGCTGCCATTTACTGAGCTCATACTAGGTCTGTGCAGCGTCTCTGCAGGTGTGGCCTGGCCGTCTGCACCTCACCTATCATAAAACTGGCCTGCAGGGCAGCGGGGTGAGCAAGTACACTGCACAGCGGAAAAAGTTAGCCTTCCGGTCCCTCAGCTCCCATTGCTCCCTCACTGTGGTGGGGTCCTTCACTGGGAAGTGAGCACTGATTGGAAGCACAAGACTTGTCCTGAAGACACAAGGACAAAGCCAAGTAGCCTGGGGCCGGCGCTGTGGTGTAGTGGGTAAAGCCGCCACCTGCAGTGCCGGCATCTCATATGGGTGCCGGTTCGAGTCCCAGCTGCTCCACTTCCAATCCAGCTCTCCACTGTGGCCTGGGAAAGTAGAAGATGGCCCAAGTGCTTGGGCCACTGCACCTACATGGGAGACCTGGAAGAAGCTCCTGACTTAGGATCAGCCCAGCTCTGGCCGTTACGGCTATCTGGGGAGTGAACCAAAAGATGGAAGACCTCTCTCTCTCTCTCTCCTTCTATCCCTCTCTCCCTCTCTCCCTCTCCTTCTCTCTCTGTGTAACTCTGACTTTCAAATAAATAAATACATATTTTAAAAACAACAACAACGAGTAGCCTCTGTCCCCAAAACCCACATGGGTGAGAAATTGTGTTTTGGAGCCAGAACCGCAGGACCAATCAGGAAGGTGAGGAACCTGAGCCCTGCAGGAGCTAATCCCTGGCAAGGACAGGGTCTGGTGAGCATCCTCTCGCAGATTCTCACTGCTGTGGCTGCCCGCTCTCCTGCAGCCATCCACGCCCCCGCCCCCGCCTCCTTAGGGAGCCGTGACTAGGTTTTCAGCGCGTCAGCATGTTCTACCTGGATTGTGTTGGGGTTCATTGCATGAGGCTGGGTGGATGTCCTCCCTCTCTGACAGACTCCTCCCTTCCCAAAGGCTGAACCCCTTTTCTGATGGACTTGGCCCAGGGGAGGTGTGGAGCGATGGAGGGTTTGCCAGACACCGGGTTCATGGTGTCCATGGGAACAAAGGGCATGACTGGGAGGGGAGCTCAGCCTCTGCTCCATCCCCTCCCTCACAGCCACCTGGACAAGTAGCCTTTAGGAAAAGAAATGGCAGGGATGAGAAAGTGCAGGATGCTCTGGGACCTGCTCCCCAGAGGAGAGTCCCAGGATCCAGGCCTGCCTGACTGTACCCAGCCAGATGTGCCTGTCCACCTGGGGCCTGTGTCAGGAGCCAGTTACAGACCTTCCAAACCTCTCCTCTGGCCTTATTACTATGCAGACCAATTTTTCATTCATCTGGAATCCACTGTAGCATTTTAATGTGGAAAGCCTGCTACTCCATCTCTCTCCCCTGAAGAAAAATGGCTTAATTTCTTCAGCTGATAGATTTTTTTTCCTGATCCTTCAGACAGTAGAAAAAGACCCTGGAAAATCAGCTGTTGGACTAGCCACGGACATTTTATGTTGGCTCGAAATAGGGCTGTGGCAGGCGGCACACCTGCAGCATCCTGCTCAATTCTCTCAATGCTATTATTATCAACCTCCTGGGAAAATGACAGATAGATACTTATACAGACAGGCAACTGATAGACTAGAGACAGATAGGTGATGTTGAAGGATGGATGGATGGTGGATGGCTAGGTAGATAGGTAGGAAACCTTGATGGGAGCTGTGGTCTCCCCAACATATTTGGAGAATAGAACCTCCCCATACTTTTCCCTGTAGACATGTAAGACTTTGATATCAAATCAGTACAGACTCCCCCACCTACCCACCCACCAATGAATTGAGACAGATTTCATCAGCAGGGGAAAAATCTATTTAGGAAGGAAATTGGAGGCAAAATTGGGGTTAATTCTTTTAGCTGTGCATTCTATTGTTCAAGCCACAAGGCTCAGATAGATGCAATTGGCCCACTCTGTCTGTGACTCTTCCTCTGAGGCTGAAAGTAGCCTTTTCTGGCCCACGGCAGAAGGGGGCCAGGGACAGGGGGAGATCAGGCCCAGCTTTGGATGAAGGGAATGGGACTGGGACTTCACAGAAGGGTGCAGCATAGAAGCTACAGCCAAACCACTTGGGATCAAATTCCAGATCTACCACATGCTAACTTTGTGACTTCTGTGTGCCTGAGTTTTCCCGTTTGTGAAATGGGGATAATAACAACAGAAATTATTGTATAATTATTTGGAGGATGAATGAGTTAATGTGCTCAAATGCTTAGAACAGAGGCAGGTACATCGCAATCACTATGGAGGGTGAGTCAAGCATTTCTTCCGGATCCCCCAAAGAAGCCAGGTCAGTACACAAGAGAGGAGACGCTGAGCCCAATAAGAAGATAATGAAATTTAACTCACTCAGCCTTAGGTTCAAAGCCAAAGGCTGTACGTTATGGTAACCCCCTTCCCTTATGCTGTGCATTGGTCTTTACCACGCTCATTCAAGCCAATAACCCAACCTGGGCCTGGACTCTGGATAAAGGGGAAACCAACCACAAGTCCAGGGTCCCCAGTCCAGCCCTGATACTAAGAGCTTGTGCCTCTGGGGCACAGGCCTCCACCTTCAGCTGCTGTGTCCTTTGAGGAAGCACCTGGGCTCCCGGATGACCTTCAGAAACCACAGAGACTTGGCAGGAGCTTCCCGCTGCAGTGTAACTTAAAAGCCTGCCTTCTTTCTGGGCATCACTCAGAAGTCACCCCAACGCCTACACTAATATTATCACAGCCCCTTTCTTAAATGTGTCCGCTGATGTGTGGTTCGTTTTGTCATCTGGGACCTTAGAAGAGATGACTTATAAAAGCAGAAGACTGGTGAGTGTTGACATGTGCCAGCACATGTCACAGTGACCAGTTAGTTTGACCTCTAAAACTGAAAGCACCAGTTACTGATAAGCTCGACTCCTGTTCACCAATGTGCTCTCAACCTCCCACAAAGCGAGCCAGCTGGAGCTCTCCCTGCCAGCCCGCATCAATGACAACCAGTTTGCAGGAAGCCAAGTCATTACGTCTTAGGCGAGCAGGATGTAAAAGCAAAGCACGTCAACATGATGGAGTACTATATTGCCATAAAAAATGATAACTATAGGGAGTGTGTCAATATATGGAAATGAGTAAATGAAATACTGTTAAATAGAAACAAGCACAACATGCAATAGTTTACACACACTGATCTCAACTCCATCAATAATTACATCTGCACACGCATCAGCAAGGACTAGAAGCAAATTCACAGTGGGGTAAATAGAAGATTATTTACTGCATTCTTTTATTTTCCTCCTCTAAAATCTCAGATATTTTGTATTTTTTATGAGAAGAACAGGAAATTTGGACTGAGACCAACAAGAGAAGCATTTAGCTGCTGACACAATTGCTTGGTCAGGAAGGGACATCTGCCGTGGTTGAAAATCTGCAGCCAGGGAAGCTATCATCCTGAAAGCACACTTTGTTTTATGAGTTATACAGACCCTGCCACTCCCAGACTGGCTGCAGCCTCAGGCTGAGTGGGGACTTCAGCACCATTCTCCCTGGAGAGCAGAGACCCAAGTTCGGGGGTGCAGTCTGCAGAGGGTGCTTCAGATGGATACACGGTCTGCTCCCTTGGGTGTTCATACCCCTTCCCAGTTCGTCCAGGCACACCCTCCGTTGCCCTGGGATAACTGTGAATATCATCCCCCTTTTATCTCATAAGTATCCCTGTGTTCGTCAGGGTTCCCAGAGGGACTGAACCTGTGTGATATGTGTATAGCCAGATGAGAGAGTATTTATTATTTGGCCCACACAATGATGGAGCCTGAGAAGTTTCACAGCAGGTCATCTGCAAGTGCAGAGCCTAGAATCCCCTTAGCATGGCTAAGTTCAAGTCCAAAGGCTTCAAAACCAGGGAAGCCAATGATGGGAGCCTCAGTCCAAGATTAGGAGCCTGAGGGCGCTGGGGGTGCCATGCAAGTCCTAGGGTCCCAAGGCCTGGAGCTCTGCACCCCTGTGTGGGGGAAGAGGAGTGTACCCCAGCTCCAGGCTATGGATAGACACACACTCCTTCCCTCTGCCTTTGTTCTCTCTGGCCTCCCAGCTGATTTGATGGTGCCATCCACATTGAGGGTGGCTGGGTCTTCCCTGTCTCATCCACTCAGGCTCACATAGCAACCTCCTCTGGAAACACACCCACAGAAACACCCCAAATAATGCAGTGCCAAGTTTCTAGGTTGCTCTTCAGCCATCACTTTGATGCCTAAAATGAACTATCATGTAAAGTGATAAAGTACATGAAAGATCTTCAAAAAGTTCATGGAAATGCATATTATTAAAATTATGCATGGATTTCAAAAAAATGTTCACACCAAAAAGCTTTTTAAGCTATTTACTTATTTATTCATTTTTAAAAATCTATTTGACAGAGGGATAGCTTTTCCACCTGCTAATTCAGTTCCCAAATGCTTGCAATAGCCAGGGCTGGATCAGGACCCCAGAACTCAATTTGGGTTTCCCACATGGGTGGCAAAGACTCAAATGCTTATCACCTGCCTCATTATCAGGAAGCTAGAATCAGAAGTGGAGCTCACCAGAGGATGAGCATTGAGTCCTGGCTCCTCCACTTCCAATCCAGTGTCCTACTAATGCATGTGACAGGCAGCGCTGATGGCTCAAGTGCTTGGGTTCCTGCCACCCTTGGAAACCTGGATGGAGTTCCTGGTTCCTAGTCTGGGTCCGGCCCAGCCTCAGCTGTTGTGGGCATTTGAGAAGTGAACCAGTAGAAGGAAGATTAATATCTCTCTCTCTCCTCTTTCTTTTTTCCAAATAAATAAATGAATACTTTTCAAAAGGAAATAGCAGCAGCAGCAGAGCAAGGACTGGGACCCAGGCACTCCAATTTGAGATGCGAGCTTCCCAAGCAGCATTTTAGCCTCTGTGCCAAATGCCCATCCCAAATTTATCTTTAATTCCATTAAAGGAACCACATAGCTTGCTGCCTGGGAAATGTAATCAATATCTGTCCCTAAAGGCATGAAAGACATGCACAGATACCCTCATCCTGACCTCACAATGACCGGGGATCGGGATGGCATGGCTTCAGCTCCCAGTTTTGCCAAGACCCCTGGCTGTGTGTGTGTCTGTGTGTGTGTCTGTGTGTGTGTGTCTGTGTATTGGGCTTGCTGCCATGCTGCAGCTGCCAGTACCAGCCCCCAGGAGACAACTGGCACCACTCTTCCTAGCTGTACATTCAATGACATCCGGTTGGCAGCTTGAAATCAGCATTGACAGAGATATTTACACCATGGAAATCAGGAAACACTACAAATCTGAAGTTGCATTCCCTGCCCACCTCCCCCCCCACCACCACCAGGGAGGTGGTTGTAAAATATTTAGCAGGATGCCACACACTGCTCAAGTCAATGCAGCCAGAACAGACTGTGAACTGTCTTAGGGGTCTTATGGGCCTGTCTGGATAGCCTTAGCTCCCAGCCACCTTCCACACAAGGCTTCCAAGAGTAACCATAAGATGGTGAGGCACAGCGGCCTCTTGCAGTTGAGAGTAGTGGGCAAGCATCTCCTTATTTTCCACATACATTAGAGCCACAATGAGAACAAAAACACAAGTCAATCCAATTGTCTTGGAGTATGACAGCTTGACTCACTGTCCAGCTCATCTGTGACCTGACAAGGTCGTTTGTGTCCTGTTAAAGGCGGTGACCAATGTGCCGGAGAAAACATTGAGCCTTCTCACAACCATGGCTTTGAGTCATGACTCTCTCTTCTTCACGCAGCCGCCGTGAAACCCTGACACCACAACCTGAGCGTCACTGTACAAAGCAGCTTATTCTTTGATGCCAATGACAGCTTGTTAATTTCCCTCTCATCCACCCCTGCTTTATTGTGAGATTCCTGTGTGAAGTCCTTGGTGAAGGCCATGATTCAATTCATTACTTCTTGTTGCACATTATTTACTCTCGGCTCACTTTTGTAACCATGGCAAACAGATGATGAACTTCTGCAGAGGTTTGGCAGCTGCCTGTTAGTGCTTGGTTGGTGAGTTGGCTACTTCCAAATGGTTCAATGGGAGAATTGAAGGCAAAGGCAGTTCTGCTCTGACTGGGCAACCTGAGGTACCAAATAAGAAAGAGAGAGGATCCTCAGCACAGGCTTTGCAGCCACCATGCAGACTCCACTGTACAAGCTTGGAGGATGCAAGGAGCAGCGAGCCACGGGAGGCAGGCTTATCCTGCACACTGGATGATTCAGAGAACTCAGGGTATGTGTTCTTTGCCTTTGTAAACTAGCAGAAGAGACAGGATTCAGGGAATAATGGGGTGCTGTTGAGTGAGAGAGGGAAGAAAAACCAACAATTCTTGACTTACCCTAAGTAATGGAGAAAAGCTAAACTAATTCAGTGTCTGTGGCTGGATCAGTATCTTTTGGAAAAGGGCTTTTAAGTGAATGTATTCCCCTTGAAGTTATGGGATCTGTGTCTTTGTAAGCTGAAAGTGAATCAAAAGTTATGAAATCCTAGAAATGAGAAAAGATTTCAGCAAATCTTTACTCTCTAGAATACTCTGAGGAATACAACTTTTACGTATATTTATGCTGATAATAATCCCACTCTCCCCAAAAACCCCTCAAAGTTTAAATGTGTATAAATCCCAGGTTGCAGGGCCAGTGTTTTGGCTTCGTGGTTCAAACTGCCACCTGCAATGTCCTGTGCACATCTGTGACCACTACACGCACAGCATCTAGCACAAGGCCCTTTATTGAAAGCTTAGATGAAGTGTCATGTTTAAGTCTGCGATCAGCATTTTGTCCATTGTTTTTATCCTGTACATATTCTAGCATTGACCTCAGGTAAACTCAGTTCTCCCAAGAATCTGACTAGTTGGGACCGGCATTGTGGTACAGTTGGCAAGCCGCCACCTGAAATGACAGCATCCCATATAGGTGCTGGTTCAAGTCCCAGCTGCTCCACTTCCAGTCCAGCTCCCAGCTAATGCAGAATCATATGAGCATGGACCAAGTACATGGGCCCCTGAACTCATGTGGGAGACCCAGATAAAGCTCCTGGCTCTTGGCTTCAGTTGGACCCACCCCTGGCCATTACAGCCATCTGGAGAATGAACCAGCAGTTGAAAGATCTGTCTCTCTCCCTCTCTCTGTAACTCTGTCTTTCAAATAAATCTTTTTTAAAAAATGAATCTATCTACTCATGTCACTATCTTACCATAAGCTGGGGCAAATATTCATTCTAGGTTCCTTAAGCCTCTACAAATTTAAAGTTGTATGATTTTTTTAAAGTCCAGATGATGTAGGGGAAAATCCCACTTTGAAACAGGAACATTTCTTACTAGTAGTTTTATGATAAGAGTTGGGACCAACACAGTCTTGTGATACTGAATTGATGCAGTCTTCAACATGGATCTCTGAACTGTTAACAGTGTCTTTGGGGTCTTTTTCACAGCTTCAGATTGTACATTTTTGCATGGTCTCTCAGAACAGATCACCTGCCCTTGTACCTTAAACCTAACAATATGGTATCTGGTTATAACCTATCATTACCAACATTCTATAGAGTTGATCTGATCAAGGTCACTCAGCAAGTTGGTAGTAGCTGCAGGGCAAGGCCCATCTGGCGTTCTGTTCATCACAGCACACTCTGTTCAGGACATAAGCCTCCTGGCTGCTTTAGTCTCCTATTTACTCTAATCTCTCATATTCATCCTCCTACTTTCTGTAACTCAGCTGTTTCCTGAACACCTGTTTTATAATTTTACCACCCACTTTACCATGAAGCATTCTCTTTTCACCTGATTTCTTACTCACTGCCTTGCTGAATTGACATAAGAAACATAAGTTTTGCTTATGTTTCTTGCCCTGATGCTTGAATCTGGGGTGCCTTTTCTTGTAAAGGCCCTGAGTATTAGTAAATCTTTATTTTCTTATTCTTTATTCCTAGGTCTCCCACTGTCTCTAATTTGCAGCCCATTGCTAAACCCAGGTTCTTAAACTTTGTGATATTTTTGGTTCTTCTCATTGCACCAACTTTATGGATTTACTGTCGCTGTCCAAGGTGCTGATATTAGCAACAGCAATGACTGAGCAGGAAAAGCAGTTAAAGATTCTTCATAACACTCCTGATTGTTTTGATGGGCTAGCTGGTCAAACAAAATAAAGCAAAGTAGTCATTATAAATTATATATCTTTATATATACACAACATTACATACCAAAGTTGGTCCTTTTTGTTTTATATCACCACTTGACTGCCAAGTAGACAATAGTTTGTAATGTCAAGTCACATGGGCAATAGTTTGTAGTGTGCTGGGGTTTAACAAACAGCTCTCAAAGAAAAAAAAGAATGTATGATTTATAGTATTTCCAGTTTTTCAGGATATAAACATAATTCCTACAATGATTTACTTCAAGTTCCCTTAAAGATGTCTCTGAAGGGCTGGCCTTGTGGCATAGCACATTAAGCCACCACTTGTAATACCAGCATCCCATATTGGCACAGATTCACGTCCTGAATGCTTCACTTCCCACTCAGCTCTCTGCTAATGGCCTAGGAAAAGCAGTGGAGAATATTCCGAATGTTTGGGCCCCTGTCATCCATGTGGGAGACTGGAAGAAGCTCCCGGCTTTGGCTTGCTCCATCACTGGTCATTGAGGCCATCTGGGGAGTGAATCAGCAGATGGAACATCTCTGTCTCTGTTTCTTTCCTGCTCTCTCTGTAGCTCTGATTTTCTTAATGAATAAATAAATAAATAAATATTTTTAAAATTCCCTGAACACAAAGTTAGGAACTTCTGTAAGTTAGTTCAAGCTGGCTTTATCATAACATTGACCATAGCCCAACACTGTGTCTCAGGTTACCCAAACTATGCCTTACCAAAGATGTGACATAACAGGATTGTTCAGAGTAAAAATATCTGGGGGAAAAATATTCCTGAGGTTGATGCAAGAGAACAATACACATTGCAAGCTTGACAAGACAGACACAGTTCTTCAGAAAGGAACTATGACAGATGCCATAGGAGACGTTTTAATTAATTAACTAATGAATTAATTTTATTTGAAAGTCAGAGAGACAGAGAGAAAAAGAGAAAGACAGAGGGAACTCCCATCCATTGGAACAGTCCTCTCATGCCCACAAACATTCAGGGTTGGGGCAGGACAAAACCAAGAGACAAGAACTCAATCTAGATCTCAAGTGTGGGTGGCAGAAACCTAACTACTTGTGCCATTACCCACATACATTAGCAAGAAGCCAGATTGGAAGCAGATCCAGGACTCAAGTCCAGGTACTCCAATATGAGATACAGGCACCCAAGGCAATGTCTTTTTTTTTTTTTGACAGGTAGAGTGGACAGTGAGAGAGAGAGACAGAGAGAAAGGTCTTCCTTTTCCATTGGTTCACCCTCCAATGGCCACTGCAGCTGGTGTGCTGCGGCCGGCACACCGCGCTGATCCAAAGCCAGGAGCCAGGTGCTTCCTCCTGGTCTCCCATGCGGGTGCAGGGCTCAAGCACTTGGGCCATCCTCCACTGCACTCCTGGGCCACATCAGAGAGCTGGCCTGGAAGAGGGGCAACCAGGACAGAATCTGGCACCCGACTGGGACTAGAACCCAAGGTTGCTGGCTCCGCAGGCAGAGGATTAGCCTATTGAGCCGCGTTGAGCCGAATACTTGACCCATATAACATTTTGTAAAGAATTAATTCATTTATGTAAAAGGCAGAATTACAGGAGAGAGAGAGAGAGAGAGAGAGAGAGAGAAACACTTTTATCTACTGATTCTTTCCCCAAGAATCACCATGGCATAGGCTGGGCCAGGCCAAATCCAGGAGCCAGGAACTCCATTCTAGTATTCCATGAGTGGCAGAGATCCAAGTATTTGGGCCATCACTTTCTTCCCTCCCAGGTGCATTAGTAGTAAACTGAATCAGAAGTAGAGTATTGGAACTCTAATCAGCACTCCAATATGGGATGCTGGCCTTTCAAGCAGCAGTTTAACCCACTGTGCCACAATGCCAGCCCATGAGAGATATTTTTAAAAAGCAAGGATGGATCAGGATAAACATGAGCTTGGTACTGTAAAAAGGATTATGGTCTGTCTGCATTTTATGTGGATAGGTAGCGTGGCACATCAAGTTGACTTAAAGGTACATGGTCATGGCAAACATCCTCATGTGTCCTGTGACAGGACTCTGTATCTGAAAAGTTATATCAGAATTCCAAGATGTCTGTTGAGGTTTGTTTTGAAACCATAGATAAAATTCTACTTTTGTAAACACTTTTTATTTCTAGCTCT
This sequence comes from Lepus europaeus, assembly GCF_033115175.1. NCBI lineage: Eukaryota > Metazoa > Chordata > Mammalia > Lagomorpha > Leporidae > Lepus > Lepus europaeus. The sequence goes on along the minus strand of NC_084835.1, from coordinate 104,816,642 downwards.
TTTTTTTAGTAAAAAGCCATTTTGATCTTGTGGGAATAATAGTCCGGATTATCTTTTGACTACAAATGGTGGGTACCAACTTGATCTAAAAATTGAGACATTCATTGACAGGAAATTTGAGGCATTATACAGAACAGTCAAGATCCTAAAAGGACAAGGACTCATCTGTAATGCAGGAACAGTTGGCACTAGGAATATGATAATACCAAGGCAGCTCTGTCTCTCCCATCTGCTTCACTTGACTGACAGCTACATTTCTCTTATCTCTGCAGAACCTAATTCTTCACATAGCAGAGAACAAGGCATTGTTCATGCTTTGACCTGTATAGCCACAGAAAGAAATGACTGAAAGCTTTAGTTTTCTGCTCTGGATTGAATTGCATTCCCCCCAAATTCATAAACTGAAGCCCTACTCTCCAATGTGAAAATATTTGGAGAAAGAGATTTTAGGAGATAATTAAAGGCTAAATTAGGATCTTAATCCAATAGGACTCTGGCTTTATAAGAAGAAGGATACAAGAGATATATCCTTCTCTCTTTCCACAGCAAGCACCAAGGAAAGACCATGTGAGGACAGCAAGAAGGTTAGACTCTTAGCAAGCCAGGATGAGGACCCTCACCAGTAACTGATCTTGGACTTGCAAGCCTTTAGAATGGTGGGAAAAAATTTCTATTGCTTAAGCCACTCAGTTTATAGTATTTTGTTATAGCAGCCCTAGAAGACTAATACGCTCTCAAATCCAAAAAAATCTCGAAAAAGAACTTAATTACCCCAAAGGAAGTAACCTTTCTCTCCTGAACTAAGCAATCATGCTGCAGGTGGTAGGATACAGGGCACTGTGTGAGGTACTGTGTTTGGTGCAGTGATGAAGGCTGGAGAGATGTACCATTCTCATCCCTGTTTTTCAGATTGAGATGCTGAGACTTTAAAAGGTCTCAAGAACTGTGCAGCATGTCACACGTCATATGGCTGGAGAGTGGCCATGCTGGAGCTGAAGCCACTGCACAAGACCATCTCCCAAAGAAAGTCCCTTTGGTTTCTGTAGTAGGAATCCAGACGTGACTTTACCCACAAACACCCAATAGACCTTGCTGTATAAGACAAAGGATATAGGGGAATGCTTTCTAACAAAATGTTTTCCAACTGGTGTCAAAAACTTTGCTGTAGGTGATTTAATCCCTTGGAGGGAACAACACATTAAGTCCCTAAGACTTCACAGTGCAAATGATTCTGTGGGACACACTCCCATTACAAAAGGAATGTAAGCCCTGAGGGTTTATGCGACAAAGAGGGTAGCAAAAGTCCAGACAGCGCAGGTGGCGCTGAAAACATGGAAGTCTCAGAAAAGAGAGGTGGAGGGCAAAGACCAGCCTCACTGGGTTTGCAATTTGGTTTCTGGACCACACAGATCTGGTCAATTCCTGCAGGGAATTGCTCTGGCTTCTTACTGGGCATATCACAGAAAAAGCTGGAATCCCTTGCTAAGAACAAAAGATGAGAAGAGAAGATCAGCTCCTCCAAAATATACTTTAGGCATTTGTATCACACACCAGGAATTTTTCCATATTGTGGGCTTTCTCCATCAGAAGCCTTCTTAAAAACACCCGGGCCCCAGATCCACCCAGGAGGACTTGACAGGAGGGCAAAGCCAGGTCCGCCTTCGACTGCTCAAAGCTGACAAGATCATCTTTCTCTGACTTCATGCGCCTGTGTGCCTGCTTTTGTTTCTTCTCTCACCACTGCTCCCAGATCTCTCCCCTCCTTGCTTCCCAGTGCCCGACTTCTTAGCCTCAATGTTTCTGCCTTCTCCCTTTGCTCTCTGCAGGAAGCCCGAGTCTCAGATTCCACCTCTGACAGAAGCCTGACATCTTTTCAGAGTGTATCAGAGCATCCAAGAACCCTTCAGATGCTAGCTTCCTACTGCACATGTGCTTGTCAGCAACTGTGCAGAAGGCATCCCAGCCCTAGGCAGGGCTCGGAAACTGCTCAGAGAAGGCAAAAGTCAGCATGGAAGTGGGAGATAGCACCAGGCCTCCTGCACAGGCCACATTGCACCAGGAGCACGTTTGCCTCTGTATTGTATGGGGGTTTATATCCATCCAAACAGTTTGTCTTTGTGTAGTTCAGTGGGGGTGGGGGGGTGGGGGGTGGTGTGTGTGTCACAACGCAGTTTGCTGCATTGACCTCTCAGGTCTTATTTGTGAAAACAATGCCATTTTGCAATTTTAAAAAGAGGTGCTCGCATTTAATAATTCCCCAGGGCCAAAATGTAAGATAGGAGAAGGCTGATTGGTTTTCTCCAGAAGTGCGGCAAGGCGGCAACTACCAATGCTTCATCTTGCAAAGCTACATCGCTGGGCCTCCAATGCTCCCTGAGTCCTGAGTACCAGCACAATATAGGGCCCAATGTTTTAGTATTCTCCTGTCTCAAAAAGGTTGCCAAGGCCACCCAGCCCATTAGTGCGGAGCCTGTTGTAGAGCCTCAGGCTCTGGCTCCTGGGAAACACTTTTCCCACCACACCTCCTTTTTTCATTTGAAAATCAGGAAGACAAGGAGATCTTGGAGAAAACCTGCCATGGGTGGAAGTCATGGAACAAGGGCCCAAATAGGAACGAGATCAAACATCCTAATATGGCCTCTCCTCTGGATCCAAGGACCCCTTGGGAGAGTCCCTGGGAAGCTACATAGCGCACTTGGCCCTGGTGCCAGGGAGGGAGGAGAGGAGATGAAGAGGCAGAGGTGAGTGCTTGCACAAAGCTTTGACCTGAGAGCCAGGGGGAAGCCAGGGTGGTGCTCTGGAGAATGGGCATTTCGGGCAGCATGTAGAGGCATGGGGTGTGGTGGCTGGAGCCAGACAGGAGCAGGTGCGCCCTAAGTGAGGGCTGCATGGGCCACAGCACTGGGACAGAGCATGTAGACCACAGGTCAGAGTGTGGAGCAGGTGAGAGCTGCAGGGGCCAAGTGGTGAGGTGTGCCCTCCGCCCTTGGAGCCCCTGGCTGGACCTGGCAGCCTTTGTACAGTGGAGGCTCAGGGTCCCTTCCTCCACTCAAGCAGTGCTGAGGACCACATTCCTGTTGGAGCATATCGAGGGCTCTCTGGGGACAGAGGATTCTGAGAAGAGCCTGAGGCTTTGCAGCAGCCATGGCAATCAATAGAGCATAATGCGAGCTGCAGAAGAAAGGGACCGGTGGGTGGGGGCAAACAGGCTCTGCTGCTAGAGCCCTGCAGGCACGCAGCCTCTCGGGGCAGTGGGAGCAAGGCAGAGCCCCAGCCTCTCGGTGTGGAGCATCCGTGTTCACCCCCTCTCTTCCTCTCGTTTCTTCCCTCTCTCTTTCCTTCCTCCTTCCTTTCCTCTACCTCCTCTTCCTCTTCTCTTGATTCTGCCCTGGAACAGCTGTGCTTAATTTTCCCTCTCCAAGTTCCTCACGGTCAACATTCAGCCTCATCTCATCCGAGGCATGGGCCGGGACTCCCTGGCACAGGTGCAAAGGGCCCAAGAAGCTACTCTCTCCCAGACCTCACCTTTGTGGCACTTTCCTGCAAAAGACTGGTTCAGACTGCCTGGCAGCAGTTGCAGGGTGTGTGTGTGTGTGTGTGTCTTTGTGTATATGCACATGTGTTTATGTCTGTATGGTGTACATGTATTTATGTATGTGAGCCTTTGCATATTTGTGTATAAGTAGGGACAGGAACATCGCCTTCACTTTGTATCCACTCCCTCAGCCACACTGACAAGGTGGGACTGGAGAGCATACGCCAAGGTCAGAGAGAGAGATCTTGCACCTTCCTTGTCCTGCAATCTCCACTGACATCCGTGGGATCAAACTCTCTGTTCTCCTGGAATTGCCTTTGCAAAATGCAAATGCTAGATCTTGCAATATGATGAACATACTTTAACACCTACCTTTATTCAGTTTTTAGCTTCAGCCCCTACCCAGTCCTGAAGGAATGAGCCTTGAGCAGACTGGTTCTAGGAGTCCTTGGGAGCTTGTGGTTAGAGCCAAAGAGAAGCCAAAGACAAAGAGCAGAGGAAAACTTGGCACCTTGCATCACCTGCCGAGGACCACCAGCCCATCCCTGGTACCTTCCTAAGTCATAGGTATCTCTGCATCCGTATCCACCCTGCTTCAAAGGGAACCATGGTTTCCTGTGCCAGGGTTGGCATGCGTGTGGGGGTAATGTTGACAGCTCTGGCTCCCTTTAAGCTGAAATTTCTCCGTATTGAGAAGCAATATGGTTCTGAGCAAGATGAGCCTAGACTTGTGAGCGGCACAGCCTTGGCATCTAATCTCAGCCTTGCCCACCTGAGTCACCAAGCCACCACTTTATCATCTGTAAATGAGAAGCATGAAGCCTTGCTGCCCAAGCAGCAGGGAAGACAACAGGTGTGTTAGGCACATAAAGCCTATTAACTCCTTGAGGTCTCTCTCCTCCAAGGCCTAGAGTATTATGGGCCACAGATGTAGTGAATAAGGCTCATATGACTACTTAGAATGAAGTAGGACTTTAGAACATGAAGATAGAATATTTAGTGTAAGAGTAATAATCAGTTCATCTTAATCAGCTTATTCCTGTGGGTAGACAAATGTTGAGGAAGCAGCCCAAATGTTCCCATTGGGGTGGAGTTCAGAGAAGAAGGCACATGGCCAAGTGCTCCTCTTGTATGGAATATTGCATTTGTCTAACTCATAACCAAGTCCAGTACCGTCACAGTGTAGCGGAGTAGAGGGTATTAACCCTGCCTGATACCCTTCCCCTTGCACTAGTGATTGACTTAGTTAATGTAGTTTAATCTACCCAATGCCTGACTTTACATGGCCATAGAGGTTGGCTCAAGGTAGTTCCATCAGCCCAAGCCCAAGGACCCTGGATTGATGGCTGTGGACAATTAGTTACTAGACTTGAACAAGAACACATAGATCCCAGTGACTTCTGGCTACCAAGAGAGAAGCCAGCCTTGAGATGGGGTCAACTCCAAAGGTCAGAGAAGGAGGATCAAAGAATCTGGGTCACTGATAACCAAGACCTGGGTCTGACTGAGCTACTGGATCAACCATTCCTGAAATTCATCCAACTCTGCAGCTATTGGAGCCTACATGGACACTTGTTGTTTATGCCACTCTGCATGAGAGTTTCTATTATTCACAGTCAAAAACATGTTCTTACTTGTGATTCTGAATGCTGGAGCTTCTCCCGTATGTTCGGCCCAGACATCTCACTCTTGTAACTGGGATGGGCAACCTGCCTCAGATCTGAGCTGTTGGCCTCACTTCCTGTTTGCTGTACGTGTTTCACACAGATCTGAGTTTGAGCCTTTAAACTTCAACTTGGTAACATCAACCACATGGTTCCCTCACTCATTCATTTACTGATCAAGTGAACTTTTATGAAAATTTCAGTGTGTGCCAAGCACTAGGAGTAGGAAGGAATCAAGTCAAGAACTTCACCCTCTGTAGCATCTTGAGCCCATTTGAAAGCTATACATGTCCAGGGTGCATTACACACGAATCCTCTATAGGAATGTTTCTTTGGAGCTATGTAAATACATGACTCTGGAACTCTTGCCTGAAATTCTCAGAGACTATGAGGGTCAAGAACTTCAGCTGGAAACCAAGCGGGAGGATACCACAGTCACTCATTCAGGAAGCACGTGGTGCGCAATGGTGATGCCAAGCATCAGTCACAGAGCCGGGCAGGGCTGTGTAATCAATGTTACTCTGCTTAAGCACAACCTGTGGGGTGAGCCCTGAGGCCCACAAAGGGAGTCAAGAAGCTCCTGGTGCTCTTGTGGATTTCTAAGCAAGTCTCCAGTTTTATAAAAGACTGCACTCAGCGAACATGGCAGCTCAAAGATGATTATAAAATGCCCACTCTGGAGTCATAGCTGTTGGGCATAGACTTCAAAGATTGGAGGTCTAGGCAAGGCCCCAGCAGCCGAATGCACGTGGGCTTGCAGTTTTACTATTTGGTCAATATTCAATTTTTCTGGCTCCCTCTGCTTTGCTCTCACAGCGGTCGGCAGCAGCCTGTTTCAGCATTCATCACAGCCCATCTGCTGGCATTGTTACTGGAACACCTCTCTTCCACCTGGCTGACCTGGGCCACACATGACAGCAGGGAGCCGAAGAACTTCTCTGACTCACGGGTGTAGCAAACACTGACACTCTGCTTGCTTGGTGCCAGGCACGGTCCTAGGCCCTTTACATCTAAGTTTATCTAATCCTCATGATCATCTTATAGGATTATTACGTGATCCCCAAAGGTTTAAATAACTTGGCTATCATTTTTGCATGGCTAGGAAAGGGGCACAGATAGAATTTCAAACAGATGATCGAACTCAGGAGTTCTTGGGTTCTTTCACTTAACCGTGGTGCGGTCATATCTATGTGTAAACACTCAATACAAGTGTGTGTTATTAAATTAAATTTAACAAAGGGAACAACAGCAAAACCCCATGATCCTTCAATGTCCCTCAAGCTCACTCTTTGGTAGGTTCTAAACACCAGCAAAAGAGGTAGTTGAGCACGGGACATTGGAAGATTCCCAGAAGACAACATTTGTCTTAAGCCTGTGTGCTGTCTGTTGTGGAACACTGTGGCACTCTAGGTCCCGCAGGGCTGACATTCCCATCATAGTCACTACCACACTCTGACCTTGATGCCTTCAGATACCCATTTTCTCTACATGGTTGATGAATTTGAATCAGGGCCACAGAGTCTTTGACTACATGGGAGGAGGGGACTTGTGGCTGCTTTACCAAAGCAGACATGGGAATGTGACTAGTGACTTTGGAGGCTCAATCACAGTCATGCAGGTTCCACCTTGGTAGCAAGGAGCACTCATTCTTGGAGCCCCAATCTCCCTGCAAGAAATCTGTACTGACAATTTGGGACATGCTCAATCTGACTTGCCCCAAACAGTACAGTTAGAAACGTGCCAGGGGATGCCAATTCAATCCCATCAAGGTGGCATGTACCAATGCCATCTCACTAGTCAAAGTGATCAGTTTCAGTTCACAATTCATTGTAATGATAGGACTAGCAGTCAAAGGGATACATAAACAAGACTAGTGTCTGCCAATACTAACTGATATAATTAAAAAGGGAGAGAACGATCCAACATGGGAAGCGGGATACACAGCAGACTCATAGAATGGCAGATGTCCTAAACAGCACTCTGGCCTCAGAATTAACCCTTAAGGCATTCGGATCTGGCAGAAAAGCACATAAGAGTATTTCAGGCATGGAAAGCCAAGACACTGTGGCAAAAAAAACAAAAAACAAAAAACAAAACCACCTAAATGGAAGATCTCTGCTAGTAAGATCCCAGAGGAAAGAACGGGCCATCAAAGAAGGAGGTACCTTTCTCTGAAGGGAGGAGAGAACTTCCACTTTGACTATGACCTTGTCTAAATATGATCAGAGTCAGTGAACTCAAAACGCTTCCATAGCCTTGGAAACTCATGACAAGAGCCTCGGGTGATTACTGCCGCCATAAACAAGAGTGTCATTTGTTAAGTCAACAACAGGAGTCACTGTGCACTTACTCCTCTTGTAGGATCTCTGTCCTTAATGTGTTGTACAATGTGAATTAATGCTATAACTAGTACTCAGTATTTTACACTTTGTGTTTCTGTGTGGGTGCAAACTGTTGAAATCTTTACTTAATATATGCTAAATTGATCTTCTGTATATAAAGAGAATTGAAAATGAATCTTGATGCGAATGGAATGGGAGAGGGAGCGGGAGATGGGAGGGTTGCGGGTGGGAGGGAAGTTATAGGGGGAAAAAAAGCCATTGTAATCCATAAGCTGTACTCTGGAAATTTGTATTTATTAAATGAAAGTTTAAAAAAAAAAAAAAAAAGAGCCGGCGCCGCGGCTCACTAGGCTAATCCTCCGCCTTGCTGCACCGGCACACCGGGTTCTAGTCCCGGTCGGGGCACTGATCCTGTCCCGGTTGCCCCTCTTCCAGGCCAGCTCTCTGCTGTGGCCAGGGAGTGCAGTGGAGGATGGCCCAAGTGCTTGGGCCCTGCACCCCATGGGAGACAAGGAGAAGCACCTGGCTCCTGCCATCGGATCAGCGCGGTGCGCCGGTCACAGCGCGCCAGCCGCGGCGGCCATTGGAGGGTGAACCAACGGCAAAAAGGAAGACCTTTCTCTCTGTCTCTGTCTCTCTCACTATCCACTCTGCCTGTCCAAAAAAAAAAAAAAAAAAAAGAAATCTGTACTAAGACCATCGTGCTGCAGAGTCCACACGTCAGCCCTCTGGTCAACCGTTCCAAGTAAGCTGGCTCCACCCGGCTGCCATCTTGTAAGCACGTCCTCCAGTCTCTCCTCCCAGCTCCAGCTGTTTTGAATCATTTCCAGTCATTTCCGTTAACCCACACTGTGGTGCGGAGAGGAGCCATCCTCACACCCTCCTGCCCCACATTCATGCTCGGTGTTTAATGTAGTCAAGGTCAAGGGCGTCTGGTTGTGCAGTAATAAATCACTGGAACATGTGGGAGCACCTTCTATATTTGGCAGGATTGGATGAAATCGTGGGAACACACTTAAATTGGGCCCTGATTCTACTATAAGTTTTTAAAAATCTATTTCAGAGGCAGAGAGATAGAAACAGATACAGAGAGAGAGGGAGGGAGGAAGAGAGAGTTTTTGTTCCCCAAAAACCTACAACAGCTGGGGCTGGGCCTAGGGCTGAAGTTAGAAGCCAGGATTTCAATCCAGGTCTCCTACATTATTATCAGGAACTCAATTACTTGAGCCATCACTGCTGTTTCTAGAGTCTGCATTAACAGGAAGCTGGAATCAAGAGCTAGAGCTAAGACTTGAACCCAAGTACTCTCATGTGGGATGTAGATGTATTAACCTCTCGGCCAAATGACTGTCCCCTGCACTGTAATTTTTTTAAATGCTCTCTTGACCTTGTTTTGAGACCCTGGCTTGGGGCAGGTCAGTTCTCTTTCTTGAACAGTTAGTCATGTCCACACTCCCAACTACCGCACTTATGAGGCTTTCATACCCAGGAGTGCTGGTCCTCTGCTCTGAAGAGCCCATTGCCAGTTACCACACCACCAGGGGCAGCCCCTATGACCCAACACCCACTGAAATGATTCAAACAGGCCAGTCCTTAAGGTGTTTGCTCTGTCTCACTCCTTCCTTCTGATGGGGACCACAACAAAGACACTTCACCACTGCTCTTCCTCCATCTGTGTCATGACCAACCTCGTATTTCCATGCACAGCCCTGGCTTGGAGGCTGTGTTCTCTCCCCAGGGAGCTCTGAGTAACAACGCTATAAAAATGCCTCTGGTTTCCCTGTTAATCTGCACCTCCCTTACCACCCCCACCCAAGGTCATGTGGTTGAACCACAACAGACAGGTGTCATTAATCCGGGCGACCTGCTTAGCCTCTGCCCCTTGCTTCCATTTCCTGGTTTTGTGGCACTAAGAAATAGCCAGATTTCCAGGAAGGCAAAGGTAGTCAACTTGATTGAGAGACAAATTGGGGGAAGGGCAAGGTGATTGAGTAGGGGACAATGGAAAGCACAGCAATGGGTGGGGGAAGGCAGGGAGGTCACAGGCAGAGGCTCTGTGAATCCTAAGGGACTTAGGGACCCCGTCCTGCCAGCTGCAGCGAGGACAAACTATCTATCAAACTGTGCTTCTTTCACATCGCAGATGTCATCCAGCCCTTAAGCCATCTATCACATGGAACAGGATCTTGGCTCTGTGCACACTTGCACACACCCACAACTTGTGTGTGCACACACCCAGGGCAAACATCCTATGGTTAGAATCTGGGGGGCTTTGTGTGGGTTTCTCCATCTGCAACCACAGAGCTGCCCACAAAAGTGCTTCTCAGACTCCTGTGCCCAGGAGTTGAACAGTTGGTCATGTCCACACTCTGCTGGCCGTTTCACCGAGAGGCACATCCACAGTCAGCAGCCCTTGGGGCCACATCCAGTCAGAGTCCACCTTGCTCCCCAGCTTCCAGGTGAGGAAGATGCTGCTGGCTCAGAGCACACTTGAGCAGGGCAGGGACTTGCAAGCCTTCAGACAGAAAGGGTGCTGGGAGCCCTCTGGTCTATTCTCTCTGAAGTGGCGTGGCCCCATCCCACCCCGGAAAGCCCCACAACTACATGAACATGAACAGGATCCGAGCGTCTTCTGCCCTCATCCCAGCAGATGGGATGGGGAGAACGTGTGTGTTTGGCCCTGGTCCTGTGTGACCCTGCAGCAGCAGCCTCGGGCTCAGGTTCTCCTCATGTGCCCACCCACACTTCCCTTCCTGCCTGTCTGCTCCCTGGGCTGCCTCCTCATCTCTTTTAGCCTCACTCCAGTAGTAGCCCGTGTGAGGGGAAGGTGGGTCTTCCTGGATGGCTCACTCCACACTCCACCCCTCACCACCATCACCCCCAAGACGTGCAATCCCTGAAGTCTTCTTCTGCCTCCATCAGGACAATATTCAATGAGGAGAAAAATAATCTTTGGTTTTAAAAAACAAGTAAACAACATGTCAGAAACATAAAAGGACTGCACATGAGGGATGGAGTGAGGAGAACTCCAAATTCTCTCCCAGGTAATGCTGAACTTCTTCAATTCTCTGGCTGGTTTAGGATTAGCTATTGCTATGCAAGTGTATGGTGCACCAATTCACCTTCACCGAATTTGGAGGCGGGTCTAAAGGAAAGATTGTGTCTGGACTCTAAGGAGAGGAGGTCTGATTGGCAGCTCAACTGGCAGACTCCCTGACTGCATTTGTGGAATCAAGGGGCTAATTGCAACACACATGAAATTATATTGGTTCAATGAGGAGGGGGTGGCTAAGGAGGTTTAGAGAAACCCTTTAGAGAAGGGATCTTCTGATAAATCCTGTTGAGTTTGCTCTGTTCCGTGATGGACAAGGTCTTCCTGCATGTTTTTCTGAGCCTCTTCTGTAGGTCAATGCTTGTGGCCTCTGCATTTGATCTTGCACTTCCTTCTAGCTCCTATTGCAATTGTTCTTGAACTCCATTAGGAGGCAGGGTTCCTCAGGGTGTTATACATTTATTGACAGTAAAAATAGTTTGGAGCTAATTCAGATACCTAGCCGCCTGACCTCAAGGAGCCACTCCCTCATAATTGCATTTCCCTATTTTAATTCTCCACAAAGGATTTAGCTAGTAGATATTGTTCTTGTTTATGCACTTGCACATTTCTTTTCTGTTACATCAGCACCCTGGCTCTAACTCTAATCTAACTCTTTATATAGATTTGAGTCTTCCCTTCTTTGACTTCCATGACACAATCTCTATACCCTCCTCTCTGCCCCTTCCCTCAACATGCAGCAGGTGGAACCATGTTTTGCTTTGCCTCTACTTACTCTTTACTTCCTGTGAGTTTACTTGTAAGCTCATTATCATGAGTTTAGAACCTCACTCTCTGGGCATCTTGGGATAGGACAAGGAAAGGGTGACCTTTAACCAAATCTTAACTCTGCTTGGTCAAATGCTGATAGTATGCTTAGTTCTTCCACAGTTCTCCAGCTGGACAAATACAAAACATTCTGCAATTCAGTCTTTCCCATCTGTGCTTATGTTAGCTTGCATAATTTTTTCTTAAATGCAGTGCCTGGACTCATCTTGTTTTTGCTAATTTACTGATATTTTCCTTCCTCCAACAACAGTTGATTCCACATCTAAATAATGCTGCCCACTCACCAAGCAGTTAGCACCGGGGAGGGGGCATCTCAGTGAGCTGAACTCTGAAACTGAAGAAGACAGATGAAAAGAACCTAGACAGAGAAGAAAAATAGACACGTAGACTATGCATTGCTTCCCTGTCCCTTCTGTCTTCAGTCAGGCTTTTTGTGACAGTTGTGACAACTCACAGCGACTTAAGTGTGAAGGACAGGAGGTAATTATAAGGATATAGATGACTCCTGGAACCCAGCCAATAGTGAAGAGACTCCTGGTCCTTTCTCTAAGGTGCTAGAACCTGATACGGGAACCAAGGCAGGACCCCCTTGAGCACACACACTCTTCCCATGACTCATTCATTCCTCTCCAGTTCCCCCTGCTTCCCTGCATGGCTTGAGCAGACAAGCAAGTTCACAGCTCTTAGCATCACATGTGTGCTTGGTACAGAGGCTAATGGGAGCTTCTGAGCCACAATCCTAAATATCTGGGAACAAGAACTCCACTTCCTTGGCCCTCACCAGCCTTGGGCAGGCCAGGAGTCTCAGGGAGGTTGCAAGGATGACCAGGTCCCTGACATCCCATGCACCTCTTTTTCCAAGGCAAAGGCTCAGGGAGGTGCTCCCAGCTTCCTCTTCCTCCCATATCTATCACAGTCACTTCCTTCCGAGCTTCCAATGTCTGGCGATCGTGTTCAGTCTCTTGTTTGTGTCCCCCTTCTCAGAACGCAGGGCAGAAAGTTGTCTAGAAACAGCTGAGCTTATGCGAGGCAGCCCTTCCACTTGGAGACATTCTGTATCTCAGTACGGATATCAGTATTGACACAGTCTGCCCGGGGCTGGCTGTGGCAGGAAGCTTCACTTGCCCCTTCTACCTCTGCTCCTGTCCATCCTGCACTAGCCTGAGTAGCGCACAGTAAAGCCTTTAATAAAAGCAATCACTGAGAAGCTCTTCTGGTGTAGTTAAGATGGGTTAATGATTGCTGCAATGCGAGGGCATTCTATGATGAACGTGGAGCGGATGAAAATGTAAAGCAATCAATGTTTTCCATTTTCTAGTTCATTCATTCATCCCATATCTCAATCTTCCAGTTGAACAGTCAATTCAGTGAAGTTCTATTTTTTTCATTTTCTCGCTCTCTTGTTCACATTGTATGATGAAGGACGGAGGGGTTGGGAGAGAAAAATTAGTATAATGAACCACTGGCACATAAAACGGGAGAGAAGAGTGGGGAAAAGGGCTTGAGGCAAGGGCAATGAGGAGCTAGAACATTAGATGAGGCCCGTGAAAATCAGAAGCCCAGGGCTGGGGTGCATTGGACATTAGATTTCCTAGTAAAAATAGGCATTGCATTGTGACTTCAAGAATGACTTTGTGAAGGTCCTGTATCAGCTACCAATCATCCCACGTGCCAGGAAGAGATAACCACCAGGTTTCAATGGCATCCAACAACCAGCACTGTTCTCACCCAAGTGGCTGGAGTCAGTGAAAGAGCGATGTGGTTCTGCTGAACTGCTTCCTGCTTGCAGATCAGGGTCAACTGGTTGTCAGCTGATCCTGGTTGGGCTCATCCAGGCATTGCAGTCCATTTGGCTTGCTCAGCATCTGTTGACATCCTGTTAGTCTATTTTCTATTGCCATAAGGAAATACACAGGCTTGGTACTTACAAAGAAAAGAGGTGTGCTTACCTCACAGTTTTGGAGACTCAAAGTCCAAGATCATATAGTCCCCCTGGTTCACCTTCTGATAAAGCCCTCATGGAAGATGGCATTGCAATGGCAAGAGCATATGAAAGAGGGAACAATCAAGTAGTGAGGCAGGAGGCCAGAGGCCAGGCCAGGTCAGGCTTGCTCTTCTTAAACTCTCTTAAAAAAAGATTTATTCATTTATTTGAGGGGCAGAGTTTACAGACAGAGGGAGGGAGAGACAGAGAGACAGGTCTTCCATCTGCTGGTTCACTCCTCAAATGGCTAGAGCTGGGCCAATCTGATGCCAGGAGCTAGGAGCTTCTGGGTCTTCCTAATGGGTGAAGGGGCCCAAGCACATGAGTCATCCTCTGCTGCTTTCTCAGGCCACTAGCAGGGAGCTGAATTGGAAGTGGAGTGACTGGGACTTGAACCGGTGCCCATACTGGATGCTGGAGCTGCAGGCAGAGGCTTAACCTACTATGCCACAGTGCTGGCCATACAACTCTTTTGAGAACTAACCCAGATCCCATGAGTCCTACATTAATCCCTTCTAAGGATGACTTTCCCAGTAACCTAAGAACCCCCCAAGTTGGCCTCACCTCTTAAAGGTCCTATCACCTCCCACATTGCCACACTGGAGACCAGGCTTCCAGTCCATGAACACGTAGGGGACACATACCACACCCAAACAATCGCACATCTCACTGGCCAGGGTAAGTCACATGACTGAGTCCAGTATTACAGGGTAGCTCAGGTCACCCTGCCTGCAGCACACTGCGAGGGTATTCAGATTCATATAGCGAAGGGTGTGGCTACAGGAAAGGGTGAAGAATCAGGGCCATTGCTGCAGTCAAGAATGAGTTCTATGTTTAGCAAGAATTCAGGAGCGATTTCTTCATCAGCAGTTGTCCCTGCCCTGAGTCCCTGGTCTCTTGACTCTGGCTTGAGCCTCAGAACAGGGTTATTATCTGCAGCCCCAGTGGGCACAGACATAATGTATGACGGAAGGATCAGGACTTCAGCAAGCCGACATACACAATGGGAGCAGCAACCGCTGTGCAATGATTGTGTGTCTTTTTATCTGTACTGCTATAACAGTGTTATAGGCCAGGTCATTTACAACAAGCAGAAATGTGTTTTCTCACAGTTCTGGAGGCTGGGAGATGGAATATTCTGGCGCTGGCATCTAGCAAAAGCCCCTGTGGCAGAAAGCGAGAGGACAAGAGAGTCCACGAGGGGGCTGAACTGGCATTGTAGCAGACCCATGAGAGTGATGGTAACCCACCCATGGTAGCAGACCTCTCGTGTCCCACTCACCGTAATCACCTTCTAAGCACCCATCCTCTGAACACGATGGCATGGATGTTTGGGATCCCAGCACATACACTCTGGGAAACACATCCACGCCGATACACTGTGAGCTTACCTTCACCTTGTAGTTCTGGATGTGTCTCAGTGCCCTCAACACCCTTCCTTTTCACAGTTCAGCCCCTCTTGGGGGTTGGCAGAGCCCTAAGAAAATTAATGACCTGCCTTGAAAGAAATGCATTCTTCCTAGTTTTGTCCCTCAAAAAACAATGTTAAACATATTTATGAAAAAGATATTTTTAAAAACCTCTGTGGTTTCTTTGTTGTATCATCTACCCCTGGTCTTATCAACAAGATTGACTCAAGGGCTTCTCTTTAGTTTTCCAAGGATCCTTCCTTCCTTAGTGCCATAATCTTTTCAGGTAAACCTAGAACTGGAGGACTTCAAGTTATTAAATCACCTATAAGGCTTTTTTTTTTTTTTTGACTGTTGGTATCCTATTCTTTCTCAGCCACAAACTTAAGGGTTTTAAAAAATAGATAGAGATGGACAGACAGAGCTCCCTTTGGCTGGTTCACTCCCCAAATGCCCACAACAGCCAACGCTTGTCAGGCCAAAGCCAGGAAGCCAGAAACTCAATCTGTGACTCCCACATGGGTGGTAGGAACCCAAATATTTGGGCCATCACTTACTGCCTCCCAAGAGGCACATTGGCAGGAAGCTGAAGTTGGGAGTGGAGCTGGAAATCTGGCACTCTAACAGGGTACATGGGTGTCTCAATCATCTTCTTTATCCCTATGCCAAATGCTGCCTCTTAAGGTTTTTTAAACAAATTTTAAAATGTCCTTTATCCATACAGTAGACTATTATTAATCAATAAAAATAACTGAAACACTGATATGTGGTTGAACCTTGAAAACAACATGCTGAGTGAAAGAAATCATTCACAAAGGACCACATGGTGTAAGATTCTGTTTATATGAAATACCCAAAATAGATCAGTTTATAGAACATAGATTGGTGGCTTCCTGAGGCTGGGGGACACAGAGAGATTGGGGAGTGATGGCTAAAGGGTCTGCACTTTCTCTTTGCAGTCAGAAAAACATGTAAAATTGATTGTGGTGATGGATGCCCCACTCAGAGGTATGGTAAAAGCCACTGGATTGGAGACTTTAAACAGGTGAATTTAAGCAAAAAATCTTGCTTTTCTTAACATTCCAGGTCAACAAAGACATCCATGCACACCCGTGTACTCTCTCGGAGACTTTTCTGCCCCGTAGCTGCAGAAGGAAGAGAGAAAAGGAGTCCCTTGCAACATGCACACAGTAAGAAAGCAAACGGTCCCTTGGCTATTTTCTAGCATCCAGTCCAGCGGGAGTAATGCTCTATGCTCTATTCTAAATGTTCCAACCATTCTTGCCTGCCCACACTGTGACTCCTGCACATGCATCCTGCATTCTTTTTTCTTTTTTTTTCTTTTTTGGACAGGCAGAGTTAGACAATGAGAAAGAGAGAGAGACAGAGAGAAAGGTCTTCCTTCCGTTGTTTCACCCCCCAAATGGCCTGCATTCTGATGTCAACGATCGTCTCCCTTCTGTCAGCATTTTGAAATGCTACATGGTTCAAGCCACCAAAAGTCTTAGGAGGAAATAGACACACAGGGGTGCTGGTATCTATAACAGCTTAAAGACGCACCTGCCAGGACACGTTTATTTACCCTTAGCTGTCTGCGCCAGTTTCGTTTCATTTATTCAAAGCTTGGGGCTGGGGGAGTGGTGTGATGGCATTTAGCCTAGCAGGTAACACCAGTTAAGATGCCCACTGGAGTACTTGGGTTCAATACCCAACTCCAGCTCCTGACTCCAGCCATCTGCTAGTGCAGCCGCTGGAAGGCGGCAGCCATGTCTCAAGTGACTCAGTTTCTCTCATCCACATGGGGGAGATGGACTGAGTCTATGGCTCCCAGCTCGGCTTGGCCTGGTCTTAGCTGTTGCAGGTATTTGTGGAGCGAGCTAGCAGATGGGAGCTCTGCCTGCCCCTCTCTGTGTCTCGTCTCTCAAAAACAAAACTCGAAAGAAACTTGGCATTCTTAAAGTATCTGTGACTTTCAACCATTTGTTTTGTGGTGGTTTTTTTTCTAACTTGAAAAAAGCACTGTCAATTAAGTTGGGTTAAAGCTGCAGTTACTGATCCCGTTGAGATGCCACATGCCATGGGCTAGATGGAGCTTCCTGCAGGAGTTATCTGAGACCTCAAACTTGTTTCAGAATTTCCTCTGGAATCAAAATTGGGAGAAACACTGCCAAGAGCGAGGAGAGAGGCAACAGAGAAAAGTTTGAAAGTGAAGGCAGTGGTGAAGCTCCAACTAGTGGCTTCAAAGAGAGGAAGAGCGAGCATGGACTGAGATGTGGCGGGATCGCTGGGCGCCGGTGAGGACTCAGGTGAGACAGGGCGTGCCCCTTGGCAGTGGCAAAAACCCACCCCACTGGGCGACCTCCCCCAAAGCCCTCAGCTACCTGGAGGCCATCAGATAACTGCCTCCGAGGCTGGCGTGCTCGGATGAGCTAGCAAAGCCAGAGAGGCTGGACCACTGAAAAGGATGGGCCAGTCTTTTCTACCTAACAAGGAGAAAAAGAGGCAAAGCCCCAAAGCCGAGTCTGACACCCGGATGGCATTCATGGCCTTCCGGAGCCCGGAGCCTCCAGGGCTGGGGCTGTGACAGCGCCATCGGTCTCGGGGCTTTCAAGCCTGGGGACCAGAACAAGTGGGCGTGAGGTCTGCAGCCGTGGAAGTCTGTTCACCTGACCAATGGCCTTGGAGGGAAAGAGAGCATGGGAATGGGACAGGGCTGGGTGCTGGAAGTGAGGACTGGGAGATGGCTGAGAAGAGGAAGGTTCTGGTAGGCTGAGGCCACCCAACATGAGAATAACAGAATGGCACGCTGCCCCTGTTGGGGGTGGAGACAGAGCCCTGGGATGCAAATGAGGAAGAGCCCCAGGCCCCCTGGATGTCCATTCATTCACTTATTCGCTCAGCAAACAGCTATTCCTCAGCTTTGTGGGTGCTTGCAAACAAAGCCAGCAAGAGCCCGGTCCTCTGAAGCTGACATCCTGGTGGGGAGGACTGACAATTGAAGAACCAACGAGAGGTACAAACGGGGCTTCCTCTCCTGCCCACTATGGCTTTGGGGAAATCGGGCTGACCGGGAATGCAGGGCTGGGGCACTGTTACACAGAGTTGCCAGACAAGGCCTGGGAAGGCGAGTGACTCACGCGTACAGCAGGAGGGCAGGTGTGTTGGCAGGCCTGGGAGTGGTGTGCCCAGGGCACACAGATGGCTGAGCCAAGAGGGGCCCCCAGGGCTGGACGCCACTTCCTGCTCAACAGCAGTGAAGGGCACGGGCGTGGTGGGATACAGAATTCCTTTGTATAAGAGAAGCTGTGGAGCTGTGACTGTGTGCAGTCGGCCACTGATGGGCGTGGTGGGATACAGAATTCCTTTGTATAAGAGGAGCTGTGGAGCTGTGACTGTGTGCAGTCGGCCACTGATGGCCGCTTGGCTGAAGCTGCGGCCAGCCCATGAGGCCTGAGCCCTTCCTCCATAGCTCCCTCTTCCCACCAGCACCTTCCTAAGGTCTTCCCTCGTGAGTAGAGCCTGGCCCTGGCAGACTGCCCACCTGGCTTTTCCCCAGGCCTGAGACAAGGGAGAGGGAAGGAGGGCTGGGGGGAGGCGGCTCCACTTTTGGGGGTCAGCTGTAACAAAACGGCCCCAGCCCTGGGGTCTGGATGATAAATAGGCTGTGCAGACCAACTGGCCGTCAGTGCCTGCAGATCCCTTTTCCAGATTTACATCCTCAATGCAAAAAGGTTTAGAAACTATGGATTTTCAGTTGCTTGCTGTACCTGCAGCCTCCATATCCCCCAGGGTGCGGGGCGTCAGCTGCCCCAGCCGGTCCTGCGGGGTAAATGTGGCGCCTCTGCAGGTGCGATCATCGTTTGGGAAGAAGGGACATGAAACAGATCAGCACCTGCAGATCCATCAGGTCCTGCCTCACCTTCCAGGGACAGTGGCTGTGTCAAGGTGGGGTGGAACATTCTGGAAAGTGCTGGAGCTTCTAGCCTGGGTCAAGACTCTCACTGACAAAGAACTGGATCCACAACACAGTTGTGAATTCCACTGCCCCAGTCCAGCTCACAATCCATTGGCCCAACTCACGCTCCCTACCTCTCTTAAGATCTCCACCCTGCCCCAGGGACACAGCCACGGTTGCCCTCACACTGGCCTCATTCTGCCCAGAGGGGTGGCCACGTTGGTAGCACAGGAAGCATCCTTGGCGGCCGCCCAACACGAGGCACAGAGGCACGGTCCCTCGGCTCGGCCTGGTCACCTCCTGGAGCTCGGGGGACCTCAAGGCTGCTGTGACATCAGCCCAGAGAGGAGCAGCTGCCTGCCCCTCCCCTGCTGCTGCCTCCCTGCGCACTCGCACCACCATGCATAGACACGCGTGTCACTAAATATTTCAGCAGGTGATTTTGGAGGGGGTGGGGAGAAGGCGAGAATAACGATTTATAGAATTGCAGAACGCCAGACTCCGTGCGTGTGCTTCACACACACAAAGAGAGTTCATGATTGATTCTTTCGGGAAAGAAGAAAGGGAGGCCTGAGAGCCCTTTAGGCTTTGCTTCTCGATTTCTAGAGCACTTAGCAGCCTTCACGACCTCCCCTTCCCTCCCCAGCACCCAGGCCTCGCACTGCCCTCCCACCCTCTGTCTCACCTTTGGGGGAGGCTGCCCGGGGCACTCCCGTGGGCATGGAGCCTGGGCACTGCCTCCGCAGAGCGGTCCTGCCTGAGCCGGACCCTGAGCCACCACCCCTCCGCAAGGCCAGCTGGAGCGCCGAGAGGGGCCCGCAGTCCCAGGTCTCATCCGCAGGATCACAGCCTCCCTGGGCTCAGTCAGTCCTGCAACTCATTTCCTCTGCAGGGTGGAGAAGCCGCCTGCTCAGGAGTCTCCCTCCTTCTCCAGAGAGGGGCAGCCCTGCGGCCAGGTGCCCCCAGGCTCCTTAGCACGATCCTGAAAAGCCTCTGTCTTCTCATCTGTAAAATGGGAGCATACTCATGGGCAAGCCTGCCTCCGCTGGTGAGCTGTCAACATCCCTGTGGATGGGTTGGTTCACGTTCATGCTCATCGTATGTGTCAGAGGATGGAGGGTTTGGACAGGAAAATCTAAAGACTCAAGGAACAATTTCTCACCTGCAGACAGACATGCTGCAGGCCAGACCGTCACCACGCTCAGCCCTCACCCCTCACCCCGAGGCCTACGGTTCAGGGCGTGCTTGTGCCTCTGCAGTGGGGAGGAGCAGGCCGTGTCACATTAGCTCAGGAAGCTGTAACAGAGGTGATCCCTTGCCGCCTCCTCCCTCAGACAGGGCTGTAAATGGCCAGGGAGACCACAGGTCCTGTGGTGGCCCCATCCGGAAGGCAGCCGCTAGCCCCGACTCTCCTTGCCCTGGGAGACAGCGGCCTCCCACGGGCACAAGGGGAGCCCTGGCAAAGGCCTCCGTCAGCCCAGCCTGGGCCCCTTGGCCATCAGCTACGGCCTGGGGGGCTACAGAAGCCTGCCGGTGCAGGAAGGAGGAGGAGAACGAATGGAGGCTACTGCCCGGAGCCGTCATTGGATGCTTTCATGTTTGGGGACCAATTAATTACCCGAACCTCCCAATTTGAAAAGGAGGGTGTTTAATCTCCCGTTTTCCCCAGGGTCTCAGCCCTTTGACCCTGCTTCTTGACCCCTGCCCTTCCTGCTTGCGCCTCCCCCAGAGGCCAGCACTCTGCAGCAGCCGCTTTGTTCAGGACACAGGGCTCCTGAGCGGGCTGGGGAGGTTAAAGGCAGGATGCTGGCTGGGACCTCAGGGTGAGTGCACCTTTCCCTGTCAGGTGCCACCGAGCAGGGTCCTGCTTCATTCTGTTTCCGGGCTCTGTCATGCAAGGAGCAGGCCAGGGGCGTCCCCGGGCAGGCACAGCTGCAGCAGATGCGACCACAGCCTCCCAATGGAGCAGCAGGGGCCACGTGCACATGCACCCCGAGAGCTCCTCAGGCGGCTGACTTCTCTGAGCCCCAAAGGTGCCAGGGGCCCAGGATCCAGTCATAGGTTTGCTTCCAGTCAGCCTTTGGTTTTGCACAAATGACTTCCCTTGGCTTCATCTTCTTCAGATGTGAAATGAGAAAAAGGAGCACGCCTCCCACGGGGCTGTGTGGATGCAAAGGCGACCCCGGCCGTGAGGGCTTGGGCCAGGGGGAGGTCTGTGTAAGGGCTGGCTACCTTGGGGCTTTCTGCCCGAGAGTGACTCTGTCCCAACTTTACCCACCTCCCTAACTATCCCACCATGCCCTTGGGTCCCCAGGAACCCTAAATCCCACAGTGCATAGCAGGTCTAGCTCTATTTATTCTCTGGTTACCCTGAACCAACAGCTCTCAACCAGGGGTGATTTTGCCTTCAGGGGACATCTGTGGATTTCTGGGGACAGTTTTGATTGTCAAAAGTGAGGGAGGGGTTGCTATTGGTCTCCAGTGGGTAGAGACCAGAGATGCTGTCAATCACGCTACAGTGCACAGCAACGAGCCCACAATGTCAGTGTTGTGGAGATGGAGAATGCCCACCCTAAGTAGGAGCCAGAGGACAAGGAGGTGCCTCGGTGGCCGGCCCTTGCTACGCCCTCACTGGCACTGCTGTGGGTGCTGCCCCCACCCCCCGCAAATGAGGCGATGCGTGGGGGAGGGGCATGCTCCTATAGCATGTTCATTTTCCCGCATTCCCTCAAGAGTTCCCAGGAACAAAAGCCACCCGTCCAGAACACAAATCATGTGTCCTGAGAAGCCAGCTACAATATGCATTCATGTAAATCAATGAACAAAAGCCAATGGCTGAGGCACCAATTGCTACACAAAGCCTCAGAACTAATGCCTGCAATTTGAAGTATTCACAAAAGTGATAGAAATCTATCCAGAGTGCCTGCTCCTCCTCTGTCTCCCGGGGACACTTTCAGCCTTTCAGCTGTCACTCAGCCCAGGCTGCTCAGGGGACAGAGACTCTGCACCCTGGGTCACTAGGGTCCCTTCTGAGTTTAACCCTTGCTTGGATGTCCATCCTCTCACTGTGGACAGAGGCCAAGAAGTTATCCTGTTTGCTTAGGCCCTGGTTACCTTGGTTACAGCCAGGGACAAACCAAACAGCACAATTAAAAGGGCAGGCACCAGGTAGAGGAGAGAAGGGTGCGTGAGAGGTTGCCCTGGAAATTTCTAACAGTTCCGTAATTCTTCCCTCAATGGGGCATCTGGATAAAAGGCCTCTCACTTCCGCTCTCCCTGTGGAGATCTCTTCCCGACAGCGCCACGTCATTTCTCATGAAGATGTTGACAGTGTGTCCAGCCTCAAGCCAAGCCTTGATGTCTTGCTTCTCCCAGCCCCAGCGCTGGGGGGATGCCACACACCATGCCGCCTGGGTCTGTGTCTTTGCACGAATCTCCATGATTTCTGGAAGTTACCCAGCCCCAAACAGATTCCATCCCTGTAGAAGAGGAGTTTGATTGTCACCTTGAGGTTGTGTGTAAGGCACATGACAAGCAGATAGAACCTTCATTCAGATTTTTAACTTCAAAAATGAGAAAAAAAATTGGCTACTTTGACAATCGTTTGTCTTTCTTGGGGAGTGGATTCCTACGAACCACAGAGCCCCGATAATTCAGTGTTTCGTTCTAGTCTCTTAGACCACAGACTTAATTATAGCTCTTCCCCCACATGCCCGTGGTGTTGAACAAGATGCTAGAAATCAGTCTAATCACCCAGCCTCGGCTTTATAAAGGGGACCCAGCACACCCTTGCTTTTAGCAGGAAATAAACTCTAGCTGGACCTTGGGAGCCATAGAAACGAACGCAACTTACATTGCTGAATTTTTCACACTTGACCACTGGAGCAGGCATTCATTTGTGGATGCTGGCACCGCCATCAGGGTGTCCTTGAGCACATGCTGTCCCTTCCTTTAAGCTTTAGTGGCCTCCATGTAAACCATGGATAACGACAGCACTCGCTCCCTGACCTTCTGAGAATCAGAACAGATGCTGAGGCTACGGCCCTCAGCAAAGACTCCAGGACTTAGTCAATGCTGGACACCTCTAATGGCCACCTCACCCATCCCCCGCTCCCTATGAACTGGGGGAAGATCCCAAGGTCATGTCTGCGGAGCTCTTCCCAGCACTTGTGAGTAGCTGCCCTTCCCGTCTGGTAGAAGAGAGAGCCCGAAGATGAGTGGACCGAGCTTACGCTGAACCCATTGGCAACTTGAGAGCAGAGCCGATGTTCCCTTGTAGGAGAGGCAGAGCCATCCAGGAGGGCAACAGGCACAGACTGGATTCCAGGAGGTTGACATGATTCTGCTCAGCTCCCAGAGGCTCGACCTCTGCTCTGTGAGGCAGGAGGGTAGGGTGAGGGGGTTCCCAATCTCCAGCCGTGTCTGCAGTTCTGTGATTTCAGGATCTGTAGTCCCAGCAACCAATGGACACTGGCGGCTGCCCCACACATTTTATTATTTTTTGTCACGTTGGGTCTATCTCTGTGTCTTTAAATCCTCCAGAGTGCCCAGCACAGTGCTTTTCTGTACTCAGTAAATATCCACTGATCGATCCATTGGTTAGATCCCAGGTCTCAAGACTCCCAGCTCCTTGCTCTTTTAATTTCAAAAAGGTCAATCAATCCATCAATCTATTTTCTACAATGCAGCAGTGCCATGGTGTCGTTTGGAAGGGGACCAGCATCAGCCAAACAGCATTCCCATATTAATCCAACAGGGGAGACAGACCTTCACACACAGAGCAGTGTACATGCACACACATGCGTGCTCATACACACACACACGTACACATACATGCACACATGTGCTCACACATGTACATGTATACTCGCACGTGCTCATACACGCATGTACATTCACACACATGTGTTCATACACACATGCAGACACACACAGGAACACACACGCTCAAGAGGTGGTGGTGACTGAGCCCCAAAGCAGGGCCCTCATTTCCAGGAGGCCACCTCATGAGCACAGGCCCTTTGGTGGACTCACCAGGGAGTTCTCCCGAGGGGTTTTGCCTAAGATCAAAGATTCAGAGAGGAGCGAGCATTGCAATGCAGCAGTTGGGGCACCCACATCCCATGCCGGTGTGCCTGGGATGTAGCCCGCCTCCCTGCCCACCCAGCTCTCTGCTAGTGCATTCCCTGCCAGGCGGCAGGTGATGACTCAAGTGCTTCTGGCTCCTGCCCCCAACATGGGAGACCCAGATGGAGCTCTGGGCTCCCTGCTTGGCCTGGCTCAGCTCCAGCAGCTCTGCCCATTTGGGGAATGGACCAACGGATGGAAGATCTCTCTCTCTCTCTCTAGATATATTTTTTAAAGATTTGCAGAAAAACAGCCCTCCCAGAGCACACAATCTGCAGGATGGCTCTAAGACCCACACCTACAGGCAAGCGGCTAGACCTACAGACAGCTCCACAGACGAGCCTTCGAGAGAGTAGGGAGTGGGGGCTCCCGCTGTTGAAAGCTGAAGTTCGAGGGAAGATGAACAGCAAGAAAACAGCATTGGAGCAGGTTGGAGGTAGGCAACTGGGGCCCCTCCTCCCCAGAGAGCTCATCCTCCTAACCCCAGACTCTCCCTGTTTTCCAAGTTGGTGCGTTTGGCGGGGGCCCATCGGACAGCTGCTTCTCCCCGGTCATACTGCACACAACGCCAGGGAAGCGATGCAGTTGGGAGCAGTTGACCATGGGGCTGAGGCAGAGGGGAGGAGCTGCCAGCTTTGGTCTTTGGCTCCCTCTCTCCCCCCTCCCTCCCTCTGCTGCCCTCTCCCCTCCCCCCCGAGGCCCCCAAGCTGGAGTCAGAGATTTGGCTCCTCTCTGAAGTTAATGGCTGTAAGAAGATTTCGCTTTATTATATCTCCAGCAGCCCTGATATTTTAAATTTGCCTTTGACAAACTCGGAGCCCTGGAATCATCATTTAGGAAACAAAGCTTAACCGGGAGCTTTTAAGAAGGGTTTTTTCCTTTCAATTTTAGCAGGCTAGTAAAAATCAATACCGCCGTGTTCCCATCTGTAGGCCACCTGACATCTCATGAATGGTCAATGGAGCCTGCTTCTTGGCTGCTGGCGCTACTGAGCCAGGCAGTGGCCAGCCCGACCGGCGAGCTGAGCATTCGCAGTTTTTCATTTCTGCCAATTTAAAGGCCTCTCTCACCCCAGAGGCTGCTCCTCGGGCCTTCCGTGACGGGGAAGGTGGGGTCTCTCCCCACAGAGACCAGGGTGGCCAAATGCAGGACAGGAAGATTGTGGGGCGGGCAGGAGAGATGTTATCTGAGCCCAGAGATGATGAAACCCTTTGTCGCTCAAAGGATTCGTTAAATAGGACAGGCCTGGGATGGGGATTTGGGAGGTATTATTCCAGGGCAATTAGCCATGAGCTCCGGGATTCAAACAGCTGTCAACGAGCCTGGCTGCTGCCGGGAGGTTTGCGACCCAAACCCCTGCCCAGCAACTGCTCAGGGGGTTGAAGCAGGGGCAGTCGCAAAACACAGCCCTGAGAGCAGACCGAGGCACCCTGCAGGCGTGGTTCTGTCCTGGAGCCCTGGGACGTGGCACATGTGCCCTGGGAGGGGACGGCCATGGGGAAGCGATTGGGACCCCGTGCCCTGGGAGGGGATGGCCATGGGGAAGCGAGTGGGACCCCCAAACCCTGGAGCTGAAATTCAGGAGCCGCTGTGTCCAGGACATGGGAACCACAGGGCTCGGAGGCCGCGGGGAGACATGAAACAGCCACCCCCTCACCCCACCCCGAGGCCTTTTCAAAGCCACAGACTGAACCATATTGTCACTCCCAGGCCAAGTTTAACTTCTAAAGAAATCTTTTCAAGATGTTCAAAGCAGCTGAGTGCAGTTTAGCGCTAAGCGCTACCATCTGCCGCTGCAGGCAGGTCTGGCCTGTAATCCCGGGTCCCGGCAGAGGCCCCTGCAGCAGGGTCACCTGCTGTGCCCACTGGGCAGCGGGTGGCAGCGGCCGCTGAGGCCCTGCTGGCGCCTGGGCATCCGTGCAGAGCACTGAGGAGCCGCGAGCAGCTGGGCGCGGGCCACATCTGTGTGCTGCGCTGCACTCCTGGGCCCGCGGCCGTCTGAGAAGGCTCCTTGCACTCCCGGCCTTCAGAGCTCCCACAGCCAGTGGGACAGGAGAGGACTTGGGGTCACCTGTGAGCCTGCAGCTCCCCAGCTCCCACATCCCAGGAGCAAGCAAACAAGGCCGTGTCGGATTCCAAATGAAAACCCATCTTATGTTGGTGAGTGCTTCCTTCTTTTTTGAAGATTAATTTTATTTGAAAGGCAGAGTGACAGAGAGAGAAAGAGAGACAGAAAGAGATCTTCCATCCCCTGGTTCTCTCCCCAAATGGCCACAAGAGCCAGGGCTGCACGAGACCAAAGCCAGGAGTCTGGAACTCCATCCAGGTCTCCCACATGGGTGCAGGGGCCCAAGCACATGCACCATCTTCCACTGCTTTCCCAGGCACATCAGCAGGGAGCTGGATGGGAAGTGGAGCAGCTGGGACTCGAAGTAGCACTCTGATACCGGATGCCGGCTTAACCCACTGCACCACAACGCTGACCCGTTAGTGTTGCTCTTCTCTTTTCCTCCTGTTTATTTTTTCCTGTTGTAGAAAATGCCATCATGGGCTGGCATACATGAAATATCTGTTCATTTTAATAGGAGAGCCAATGTCTTCATTAGTGATCCATCAGCAACATCTCATCGCCCATCTCGCGTGCCTGTGTCCAGGAAACTCAAGGCAGACCAGGAATGCTGGGATTGCAGGGCCAGGAGCACAGAGTCAGAGCATTGCAGACACCCAGCCCAGGCAAGAGGGGGAGCAGGCGCCAGGGCCTCTCTTGGTAGCAAGAGAAAGGTCGCTGGGTAAACTCAGGGGTAAGGAAACTCCCAGAGGCCAAAAGAACGCAAGTGCAGGGCAAGGAGCAGGGAGTTAGCCAGGGACCAGGATGACGATAACGGACTCAGACGCACGTGCACACCCTCTGAAGTCCCCTGGAGTCGGAGGCCAGTCTGGCTGCTGCAGGAGAGAACCGAAACCCACAGACAACACCTGCTCCAGGCCTGGGGGGTAGGAGAGACGGCAGGGAAGTCACACCGCTGATGGCTGCTCCCCTCTCATGAGGTGTGAGCACCCATTTGGCACCCCCTGCTGTGTGGTGGGGGAAGCTGGGAGTGGGTCGGGAGAGTAACCTTGGGGCTGCGTGCTGCTCTGGACTGTGGCAGAGGAGAGTAGGGTGTGAGGGTTAGAAACACATCCCCCCCCCAAGTCATGCACTGCACCCCAGGACCCCAGGATCATCACTTCAACTCATTGGGTCTTAGTTTTCCAGTCTGTGAAATGGGTGTAGCTGATGACAGCTGTCCATGCCTGGAAGGGTTATCAGGGGGCTCATTAGAGTGGCACTGGCCCCAGGGCAAAGGTGGGCTCCTGGGATACGAGGGCTTACTTACCAGCTTTCTCCCCACCCTGGGCCCCACTGGCCTGGCAGATGCAAGCCCACCGGCCAGGAGGGCAGTTGGATTTCCCAAGCTGCCTGTCAGCCACAGCACAGCAGCTGTCCCCAGGTACAGCCTGGCAGCCAGTGTGTGTGGAGTTCAGACGGACGAAACGGACACACAGTCTCAGGCTCCTGATGACAGCCCAGCTGGCTCGGGCTACAGAGAATGATGGCCATGTTGTACAAAGACACAAGAGGGAGATCCGGTTGGTCTTTGGCTTGCGATTTCTTTCTTTTGTCTTTATGCTGGTGGGTGGTGACCATTAAGGTTCCTGAACAACTTCTGCAGCTGCAGCCCAACAACCCTAACTGGCACACAACCTAGAATATTGGGATGGCTGTCAAGGATGCTTGAGTTCTAGACGTCCTCCAGGGCCCCTTGCACCTCACCCAACCCTGCTGGGGGTCAGCAAACCTGGAGTTTGTAGCAGTGACCCAAGCAGGCTGGGCCCCGGGAGCCTGTGTCCATGAGCAGAGCAATGGGCCAAGCCTGTGTGTGCTGTGGTTTGCATGTGGGCTCCACGTGTGGGAAGCTTGGTCCTGGTGTGGTGGTGCTGAGGTGGTGGCACCTTTAATGGGTGGAGCCTCGCAGGAGCTCACCAGGTCATGTGATCTGGGCCCTCCTGAATGAACTAATGCTGTCTGGGGGTTGGGTCAGGTGTCCTTGGAGTGGATCCCTTCCCTCGAAAGCAGGTGGTTGTAAAAAAGATGGAGACTGACCCCTCCTGGCTCACTCGCTCACTCTCGCCCTCTCCCTGCTAGATTTATTTATTTATTTGAAAAGCTGAGTGACAGAAAGATAGAGATAAAGATAGAGATAGAGGAAGAGATAGAGATGAGAGAGAGAGAGAGAGAGAGAGAGGTCTTCCATTCACTGGTTCACCCCCTTGATGGCTGCAATGGGCCAGGCTGGAAACAGAAACCAGGAGCCAGAAGCTTCATTCAGGTCTCCCATGTGGGTGCAGGGGCCCAAGTATGTGGGCCATCTTCCATGGCTTTCCTAGGCACATTAGCAGGCAGCTGGATTGAAAGTAGAGCAGCCAAGACTTGAACGGGTGCCCGTAGGAGATGCCGGCTGCACCCCGACGCAGGCAGTTCCTCGCTCTCTTGGTCACACCTGTGCTGCTTCCCTTTCCACTCCTCTGTGTTCTGACAGCCCAGGGCCTTCACCAGAGCGGTGCCATGCACTGGACTTACAGTCACAGAATCATGGGAAAATAAATCTCCTTTCTTTATAAGTTTCCCAGCATCACTATCCTGGTACAGCAACATGAAATGATACAATACTACTCCCACGGGTGTGTGTGTGAGGAACCTGTGCAAGTGTTGTGATTGTCACAGTGATCGCTGCGAGAGACACAACTGGTGTTTGGAGGATGAGGGCTGGGACTGCTGGAGAGTCAGGCCTTAAACTGTCAATCCCAGTTCTACCATATCCTGCTGCATGAATATCTCTGGCCTCAGTTTTCTCATCTCTAAAATGGGTATAATAATTGCACCTACTTCCTAAGGATGTTGTAAGAATAGCAGAGTGAAACCCGGAAGTGACAAACACCAGCTATCATTTTCCTGTCATCTAAGGGACAGTCCCATAGAATAACTGTCCTGTGTCCCATGTGACTGTCAAATGTTCCACTAAGCATTGGAATAGGCTGAAAAATGTCCGTACTGTGATCTGAACCTGAAACACAAGTCCTTTTATATACAGACACAGAAGGTTTTCTTTTTAAATCTGTACCTCTACGGAGTCGCCCAGAATGCAGTTTCTGCACTGTACCAGGCGTGGCTCATTCAGTTGTCAGGTGCTCAGGGCTGCACCTGCCTCACGGCTCCACCCCGGGCCATCAGCCATGTGCGCCTGTGCCTGAGGCTCGGGTTGCTCCTGTGGCTTCTGGAGTCAGGTGACAGGCCACCCATGAGGGTACAGCCTGGGGACCAGACGACATAACCCAGAAAGGCAGGGGAGTGAACTCGCCATGGAACAACCCTTGGCCAGTCGGCAAAGGGTTCCCATGTCTTTCCTTCTCCCAGTGGAGTCTTCTAAGATCAGGTGGCTCCATCCAGGCAAGCTGGAGACCCAGCTGGTGGTGCATCCCGAGGGGGTGTCGCCTACCAGGGCCTCCCCCTCACTGCCCAGCACACCTCCTCCCTCAGTCTTGCTGTCCCGAATCCTAGAGGGAGCACGGTCACTTCTTCCCTGCCTCATATCGTAGTCTGGGCTCGACATTGGCCTTGGGTTTCTCCATAGAGGGGAGACTGTGTTTCACGGTGTATGGAGCTATATCAAGAGCGGTCTACCGTTTGAGAAAAGTCACCTAATCAAAAGCCACAACACTTGAGGTATTTCAGCCACCGACACAACACGTCTCCATCCATCCCCGTTTATAGCCGTGGATTTGTGTGAGTGTCGCTGTGCCTCTGTATTTCCTTATTGAACTACTTCATTATAAGTGATTTCCCTTTTATTTCTCCCTTATATTACAGGTAGGGCATTATATTGATTTTTTATTATGGCTATAGGCAAGTTAGATTATCTATAATGTAAAATCACAATAGCAAAGGCATCATTATGAAATATTTGTTCTGGAAAGTGGAGCCTGGGATTGGCAATGCTGAAAACCCTGGGGAAGCAGAGCGAGCCCTAGGCTGGCCAGTGGCCCCTGGCCAGCTGGGTTGTTGGAAACAAAGCACTGGTCTCCAAAGAGATTGAACGAGATGCTCCTAGTCTTTCCAGCTCTGCCACTGGAGACTGAACGCCCAGAGATGTTATCAACTTCAGCTTCACTGGGCTTCCACTGCGGTGTTTCTATCCGAGAGGTCAGGCAGCGGTGGATGCCCGCCTCAAGGCAGGGTCCACACCACCCTGGCCCCCCTGGCTCACCTGCCCGACAGGGGTCACTTGCCTGTGTCTTATAAGGCGGCTCCCAGCTCTTATAGAAGACCGGGTCCATTCTCCTCTCCTCCCCCGCCCCTACACACACACACACACACACGGGGTCCCATGGGCTTCCAGACCCTGGCCCTCCCTGCCGTGCCCTGCCTCCAGGGCTGGCAGCTGCCTGGGAACCTTGCCTGTCTTTGGCTCTGCTCCTCCAGGTAGCCCCTCCTGCTTCTGCTCCCAGGTCAGATAACCCGAGAGCTGAGGCTCCCTCCCACGGCAGGTGCTGGACTCCCTCCCCTGCAGGTCAGGAGCTCTGCGAGCCAGTTGATGCCCTGGTGCTCCTCTGGGGTTGGGCTGGGAGCTCTTTTGCTCCCTGGGAAGTGGGGAGCTTGGGTCAGGCAGCTGATGTCGCGCTGTCGACGGCACCGGCTTCCATGCTCTCTGGGTGTGTGTTGTCACACTGAACCTTCACCTATCTCTGCTTGGTGGGCGGTTACTGGTTCTAGTTCACAGAGGAGCAGACTGAGAGTCAGATTAACCTATCTGGAGTCCTGGTTAAAAAAGAAAAATGTTGGGAGGAGGCAGGACTTGAACCCAGGCTGCTCTGGCTCCAAAGCCTCAGCCTTCTCTCCCACTCTGGCACCTCTGCCTCTGGCTGACTGTGGACAGCCCCACTCTGTAACCCAGGAGGACAAGCACTGGGATGAGGCAGAACCCACCAGGAGTCACGGGTGGGAAGGGAAGCTTGGGGGTTGTGGGCAGCGTGGAGTGGGGGAGGGGGAAGGGATGGACAGATGCCAGGGGCGCAGAGGGTTTAGTGGTGCCCTGTGTAAAACACAGACAGGACGTCTTGCCTTGTGGCACACTGGAGGAGCCAGGGAGACGTGTGTGCAAAAGGAGCCTCGACATGGGCTGCTCCGCGCTTGCTGTGCCCCTGGGCGGCACCAAGACACACACTGGAAGGCCGGGGACAGCGGTGTGATCAGTAAGACTCCTGGGAACACCAAACTGAGACCTGGCAGGGGCAGAGAAAGGGAAGGAGAGGCAGGAGGGGGAGGCTGGGGAGAGAGCCATGTGGGGCAGTAGATCCAGAGTGCAGAGGAGAGTGGGGGAGGGGGCCTTTCTGGTTCTTTCTCCTTCCCATTTCCCGAGCCTTAGTGTGGATCTCCCGCCACCTGATCCTGTATCAGTGATCTCCGCCACTCTGTTCCTTAAGGCACACAATGGGAATGATTTTCTACAGTAGCCGAGCTGGTATGCCCAAGGCAGCTCAATATTCGTCCTCGGCCACCCCTGGTCACCCTGTTTGCCTTGCACAAAACTGTGGCAGGTGGCTAAGTGTATGCCAGTGTGGAGCTATGTGTGTGACTTCTGGGACGTGCCCTTGTGGCCCGCGTTCCCCGCCCTGCAGCTCCAAGTGTGGATGTGGTGAGGGCTGTTGGAGGATGGAGAGGAAGATAACTTCCAAGAGGGATGCAGCAGTGAGAGTGAAAGCGAGAGTGAGCTGAGCCAAGAGCAGGAACTGCCTCCCTCTGCACTGCTGTTTGGTTACACGGTGCAGGCAGAGTGAAGGCTCAGGTGGAAGCTAAGATCTCTCTGCTCTGCCCCCGGTATTTTAGGGAGCTCCAGGAATGCCTGGGCAGGTCACTACTGAGTAAAGAAAATGATAAAGTCAGCACAAAGAGGCATTTTTACTCTGTTACTGGCCCATGTTCATGCAGCAAAGGAGGACAACCCTGGAGGACAGAGGGTCTGCACCTGCGCCTCCAGCCTGTGCCCACTCCTGGGGCTCCCATCCTTGGGCAGGAGGTGGCTGGCTGGCCCCTGCCTCTCTGGTTCCAGAGAAAGTTTCTGCCCATCCCTCATCTCCTGCAAGTGCAGGGAGCAGCTCTGCTTTGCCTTGTAGGGACCGGAAGTGGGTTCTCTGTGGCTGCTGTTCTTGAACTGTGAGTCAGTCTTGAGGTGAAACAGTTGCAAATGGAACTATTAAGAACGCTGATGTGTTCCATTAGGGCTTTTGAGTAGCCAAGAAAAGAACCCAGCCAGATTCTCAAGTTGGCATCATCAGAGCCCTGTTCTCCCTGTGCTGAAGGGGTAGAACTGAGGAGGCTTGGGACAGGCTCCGGGTGAGGACGTCACAGCAGTCAGCGCTGGGAGCTCCTTAGACGTCGCTTACAAGTTTCTAGAACAGCTTCTCTTTAAAACCAGAGGCTACCAGAGGCCTTGCTGGTCCCAGGCTCTGCCCTAGCAAAGCCCCATTGGCAGAGACCAGGTAGTGACAATGGATCCCTGAGGGCCACCTCTTTGTATCTGAGGGTCTCAATCTCAGGGCCTTTCTTCGTGACGGCCAAGGCAGAGCCCATGTCCCCAAAAGCTGGAGCCCTGACCGCTCCGGTATCTCAAAACCAAGGCAACCAATAAAGCAACCCCAAGACCCTGGGCACCGGAAAAGCCCACAGCAACCATGGCTGGCCCTGGCACCAGCTCGTGGGCACAGGCCATCAGGGTGCCATCTTCCTGGGGGTGAAGGTTTAGGTGTCCTCCCTCCCTCCCGCTCCCGCCACTGGTGTCCCTCAGCCCCTTGGGAGGAGTGGGACGGCTGAGCCGGAGCCTGCCAGGGTGGGGTCTGCTCCTCTCTGGGGGCCCCTCTCCCGGGCACTGGCGGAGCAGCCAGGTCACACCCGCAGGGAGGTCTGGTGTCCCAGGTCACACCCGCAGGGAGGACTGGTGTCAAATGCAGATTCCTGGGCCTCTGTCCAGCAAATGGGAGCCTCCAGCCGTGTGGCCAGGAGGCTGAGTTTTTGACCAGCTTCCAAGGATTCGTGCACACTCCAGTGTGAGCGCCTCCTCCAGCGACAGCCCGGCTCCAAGGGCTGCAGTGGAATCCATTGTATTGACTTTGGAGCTGAGGGATCACAGGCCCAGCCCCGCTCACCAGGCCCAGCTGCGGTGCAGCGAACACTCACTCTCCGTTCAGGGCCATCTCGCTCCATGCATCCAGCCAGGGCTCAGGAATGAAGGGGCTGACAAACCCTGTCCTCAGGATGATGGGGATGATGCCCTGGTTCTTGCAACAAATGTCACACCACAGCACCCTACGAGTCTATCAACCTTTTGTCAGGCATCTTCTTTTTTTATTATTATTATTTTTTGACAGGCAGAGTGGACAGTGAGAGAGAGAGACAGAGAGAAAGGTCTTCCTTTTCCATTGTTTCACCCTCCAATGGCCGCTGCGGCCGGTGTGCTGCAGCCAGTGCACCACGCTGATCCGAAGCCAGGAGCCAGGTGCTTCTCCTGGTCTCCCATGTGGGTGCAGGGCCCAAGCACTTGGGCCATCCTCCACTGCACTCCTGGGCCACAGCAGAGAGCTGGCCTGGAAGAGGGGCAACCGGGACAGGATCTGGCGCCCCGACCGGGACTAGAACCCGGTGTGCTGGTGCCGCAGGTGGAGGATTAGCCTAGTGAGCCGCGGTGCCGGCCGTTAGGCATCTTCTTATACCCATTTTACAGAGGAGGGCACAGGCTCGGAGAAGCCAAGCGCTTGCCCACGGTCTCAGAACTTGCAGGGGAGGAGCAGCCTGCCCTGTAGTCCACTCCCTAGAGTTTTGCGGGGCCTCCTCTCTGGGGAGCGGTGGTTTTAGCCAGGGCACCCTTTGCTCCCCAAGGGACACATGGCAACACCTGGACACAGTTTTGACTGTGACAACCTGGAGGTGCTGCTGGCATCTAGTGGGTAGAGACTGGGCGTGCAGCTGAACACCCTGCAAACCACACCGCGAAGAATTCTCTGCCGAGTGGCAACCGTGCCACGCTGAGCACACGGGGGACTTACCAAGCGGCTGCCGCGGGAGGTCTGGAACACTTCCGCTAGGATGTTTCTTCCATGCTCCATGGGAGAGAAACACACTCTCCTCATGACAGAAGGGAAAAGTGGCAGGAACAGGGAATGAATGCCCAAGGGCCCTGCAACCAGAGACAGGTGGAGCTGGGATTTGAACCCCACCCATCCAACTCCATGACCATGGCTTTCTGCTGAGCTATTTGCTGGTCTCAGAGACGGTCGACTGGGATCAGGATGAACAGGAGGGGGACCCCCGGGCTGCAGCAGTTCGGCGAAGCACTGCTCCCTCCCCCAGCAGGTTTCAGGACCCTTGATTGGCCCCGGTGTGTGCGGGCCCTGCCCGATGCCGGTGGCCCAGGCTCGCCAATTTGCTTCATTTCCCACTAAGGGAATTGTAACTTTTTTCCCTGCCTTTGGCTTTTGTTCTTTAGAGCAGCAGCTGATCCTTGGGAGCCTGTCCTCAGCCTGGCCTCAGATCAAAGGTTTAAAGGGAAAGCCTTTCTCT
Organism: Lepus europaeus; assembly: GCF_033115175.1. Taxonomy (NCBI): domain Eukaryota; kingdom Metazoa; phylum Chordata; class Mammalia; order Lagomorpha; family Leporidae; genus Lepus; species Lepus europaeus. The sequence goes on along the minus strand of NC_084835.1, from coordinate 104,782,095 downwards.
CCCTCTCCTGGTGGGTGGGTGGGTGTCTCCGGATGCCCTGTGTAGCAACCACAGGGGCTCATCTGCAGCCGTTGTCCTGACCCTGGCCTGGAGGTCCGCTGCGCCTCCCAACCCCACACACCACTCAGTCTCCTTGAAGGGCTTCTCCGGCCACACCCAGCTGGGTTCACTGCACCCTGCAGGCTGAGGTCCCGGTGGGGTCCCCCCTTTCCTTCCTGCTGTCAGTTGTGCGCCGGGCCCAGCTCCCCAGGGCCTACTGGAAGGTGTTTCTGGAAAGGGTGCCACTGACCTCCATGGGAATGCAGATCTAAATACGGCCAGCAGGAGCTGAAGTCAGGGGAGAGGGAGGGAGGAGGGCAGACACAGGTTCCAGGGGCCTGCTTCTCCCCAAAGGCTGGGGCTCCTGCCTCACTCCATCCGGCTCCTTCCTTGTCTCAGACCTGCCACCCACGTGAGCTCTGTGTAAGAACAAAGGCAGCTCGCCCGGACTCACACCCCTGCTCCCAACGCCTCAGAAGGGGGAACATTCCAGAATCATCCCTGTGCCTGGGGAAGGGGAAGGGACATTGGAGCGGCCCATTGGGCAGGAGGGATGATCAGAGACCTAGCCCACTCCTCCAGTCCGGGCTGGGGTTTGCATACATCAGCCCGAAGCCAGCAAGGTCACGGGGGCTGACGTGTCTGAGCCGTGAAATGCCACGGCTGGCAGTGGCTTCCTGTTCAAGCGTCTCTTTGTGATAGTTGTTCGGCCGGGAAGAACTATGGGGGTGGTGTAGACTACAGAGCCCGGGGTAGGGATCTGACATCACCCCAATGGCGAGAGCTGCTCCGTCTTGCTTCTGCGCTGGATCGTGCTTGCACCCAGAGTCTCAGGGCCAAGGGTGGTATTGAAGACAGCAGGGAGGCCCGGGAGAGAAGATCCATGGGGAGCCTGCAGTAGCTAGGCCGGAACCTGCCTTGGCTTCTGTCTCCAGGTCTCCAGCCTCACAGCCTGGAGGCCTGCCTGCAGGAGGGGGATGAGCTGCACACTCACCCGGCTGCAGTTTGGAACTGTGGGAGGAAGGGAGGCGGAGGGTGCAGAGAGGGTGAGAACGGTGGAGGGAGGTGAGGGACGAGGGAGAGGTGGGGAAGGTGGGGGGGAGTGGGGGGGACTGCAGGGGAGGTGGGGAGAGCGGCAGGGGCGCCAAGGCAGGAGCAGGGCACGGTGGGGATCAGGAAGCTGCGCAGGGCTGGCCATGAGCCACACTGCGCCTGCGCGGACCCGTCTGGCAGCCGGACCGCCCCGGTTCCCCTTGGCCTCTCCTGTCTTTGGGAAGTTTACCCCAAGTATGCTGGGAAGGGGATGATGAGAGCTGCTGTCACCTCGGCCAAAACAGCAGACAAGCTTGCTTTATCCGTGTCTATGTTTTGGGCTCTTGGTGTGTGTTACACATGCATGTGTGTCTGTGTTGTCTGTGTCTGTGTATGTTGTGTGTGTGTATTGTGTGTGTAGTGTGTATGCATGGTATGCAATGCGTGTGTTGGTGTGCATGAGCAGTGTGTGTGTGTTGTGTGTGTCTGTATTGTCTGTGTATATGTATGTGTATGTGCACGGTGGGCAGTGCGTGTGTTGGTGTGTGTGATCAGTGTGTGTGTGTTGTGTGTGTCTGTATTGTCTGTGTATATGTATGTGTGTGTGCACGGCGTGTGGTGTGTGTGTTGGTGTGCGTGAGCAGTGTGTGTGTTGTGTGTGTCTGTATTGTCTGTGTATATGTGTGTGTGCACAGTGTGCGGTGCGTGTGTTGGTGTGCGTGAGCAGTGTGTGTGTGTTGTGTGTGTCTGTATTGTCTGTGTATATGTATGTGTGTGTGCACGGTGTGCGGTGTGTGTGTTGGTGTGCGTGAGCAGTGTGTGTATGTTGTGTGTGTCTGTATTGTCTGTGTATATGTATGTGTGTGTGCACGATGTGCAGTGCGTGTGTGTGTGTGTTGTGTGTGTCTGTATTGTCTGTGTATATGTGTGTGTGCACAGTGTGCGGTGCGTGTGTTGGTGTGCGTGAGTAGTGTGTGTGTGTTGTGTGTGTCTGTATTGTCTGTGTATATGCATGTGTGTGTGCACGGTGTGCGGTGCGTGTGTTGGTGTGCATGAGCAGTGTGTGTGTGTTGTGTGTGTCTGTATTGTCTGTGTATATGTATGTGTGTGTGCACGGTGTGCGGTGCGTGTGTTGGCGTGCATGGTGTGTGCACCTCCGAATGTGTGCTGTCTCCACACCACAGCTTCTTGAAGGGGGAGGAGCCGAGGGGAGGAGAGGCCGGCGGCGGGGACAACGGAGCCCGCGTCCTGGACAGTGAGGCCGTGTCCTTTCCCCCACCGACCAGATGCAGATTTCAATCAATTCAATCAATGCGCAGTGTTTGCCGGCCCTGAAATAGCCCAGAGGTTGCTGGTCAGCGGCTCTCAGATGGATGACCAGCGGCCCCAGGGGACCCCGGGGTCAGAGATGACTATCACCTTAAAGGGCAATCTGCCCACCCAGAGCCCGGCTCATGGACGCTCTCAGCCTGCAGAAGGTCGCTGCCCCAGTCTGCCTGTGCACCCCCAGCCCCGGCTGGGGGCCACTGTCCTGCTGACCCGGTGACAGCAAACTCAGGGGCTGTGAAAGAGCAGAGCTGCTGGGGCCCGCACAACTCCCCGGCCAGATTCAGCGTCAAACGTCACTTCCTCGGCCTTGAGCCTTGGCTCCAGGTTGTCACGTGTCCTTGTTGTTCATTTGTGTGTGTGTGTGTGTGTGAGAGAGAGAGAGAGAGAGTGAGAGAGAACGATGGTCGCCACCCAGTCCGCCCAGCCAGTGAGGAGCGAGAGCCTCATAGCTCTTTGTTTCTCTCTCTGTGGCCACGCACTCAGGTCTCACCCACCCACTTCGTGGTGGGACGTCGCTTTCTCTGTCCTCACCCACGTGCTTTCGTGGCCTTCCCACTCCTCTCTGGGGTGGACACTGGAATAGTACATGGTGCATCTTTTTAAAAATATCTAATTATTTTTATTTATTTGAGACACAGATGGAGAGAGCGAGAGAGAGCGAGAGAGAGCACTTTCATCTACTGGTTCATTCCTCAAATGCCTGCAGCAGCCAGGGGGTGGCCAGGCCTGAGCTGGGAGCCTGGACCTCCGCTGGGGTCTCTTGTATGGGTGGCAGCAACTACTTGAGGTGTCACCGCTGCTTCCCAGGGCACACACTAGCAGGAAGGTGGGATCAGGAGCAGAGTGCCGACTCAAGTCCATGCACTCCGACATGGAAGGGGCAGCGTCCTGCCGTACGCGCTGAGCCGGACGCCACCCCACCTCGTGCCTCTCAGGGCCCTGCAGCTCATTGTCGCACAGTTCTGCCAACCCCGCTTGCTGTCCGATGAGCGAGGCGTACTCTCAAATCCTTGGTGCGCCGCCTTGTGTGTGGCCAGTGCGTGAAGATGAGAAATGGCTGCTGGACACTTGAGCAAGTTGCACTGTCCCCCAGACAGGGCTGCCCCCCGCCTTCCTGTCCGCTGTTGGTGGCTGGTTGCTGGGGTTGCTAACTCCAGAGCAGGATCTGCCTCCTGGATGTCAACTTCCGCTCACAAATCACAGCCGTTGAGCTGTTTAATGGTCCACGTGTCACCCGAAGATGCAGTATTTCCCAAAAGTCAGGAAGCAGATAAATTATTACAGTTTAAAAATGAATCTATTTATTGATCCCCTTCTTTTACACTATTAATGCTAATTGTTTTTCATGGTGCATGCATTTGGGATTCATCAAAATGAATTCTAAACAAATTTCCAAACACAAAAATTATAGCAGGAAAACAGATAAAGCCAAGTCACCCACCATTTCTCAAAAGCCTTTGGCTCTGCAAGGCCCAGTCAGGGAGGTAGACTCCCATGGCTCTGTCTGTAAGATCTGTGGGCTTCCTGCTCACAGCCCCAGATAACTTGGTCGCTGTTACAGCTAGCTGCACTGCTTGGGGACCTACTGTGTGCCAGGCATAGGGCTAGGTTGTTTACAAACATCACTTCACCGAATCCTCACAACAGCCCCAAGGTCAGCTTTGCTGTTCCCACTTTATTTAATAAGAAACTGAGATCTGGAGGCAGGTGTTTGGTGCTGGGGTTAAGACACTGCTGCGGGCCGGTGCCACAGCTCAATAGGCTAATCCTCCGCCTTGCGGCGCCGGCACACCGGGTTCTAGTCCCGGTCGGGGCGCCGGATTCTGTCCTAGTTGCCCCTCTTCCAGGCCAGCTCTCTGCTGTGGCCCGGCAGTGCAGTGGAGGATGGCCCAAGTCCTTGGGCCCTGCACCTGCATGGGAGACCAGGAGAAGCACCTGGCTCCTGGCTTCAGATCAGCGCCATGCGCCGGCCACAGCGCGCCAGCCGTGGCGGCCATTGGAGTGTGAACCAACAGCAAAAAGGAAGACCTTTCTCTCTGTCTCTGTCTCTCTCTCTCTCTCACTATCCACTCTGCCTGTCAAAAAAAAGAAAATAAATAAAATAAATAAATTTTAAAAAAGACACTACTGGGATGCCTGCATCCCATCCGAGTCTCCCTGGGTTCAAGTCCTCCCTCCATGTTCCTACTAACGTACACCCTGGGAGGCAGCAGGTGGTGACCCAAGTACCCGGACTCCTGCCGCCCATGTAAGAGAACTGGGTTGAGTTTCAGGTTCCTGGCTGTGGTCTGGCCAAGCGCTGGCTGCTGCAGCCATCTGGGAAGTGAACCAGCAGATGGAAGATCCATCGTTGTTAGACTGTTTCTACTGTTTCTATCTCTCTGCCTTTCAAATGATAAATAAATTTTTTTTTTTTTTGGACAGGCAGAGTGGATAGTGAGAGAGAGACAGAGAGAAAGGTCTTCCTTTTTGCCATTGGTTCACCCTCCAATGGCCGCTGCGGCCGGCTCATTGTGCTGATCCGAAGCCAGGAGCCAGGTGCTTCTCCTGGTCTCCCATGCGGGTGCAGGGCCCAAGCACTTGGACCATCCTCCACTGCTTTCCTGGGCCATAGCAGAGAGCTGGCCTGGAAGAGGGGCAACCGGGATAGAATCCAGCGCCCCAACCGGGACTAGAACCCGGTGTGCTGGTGCCGCAAGGCGGAGGATTAGCCTGTTAAGCCATGGCGCCGGCCGATAAATAAAAATTTTAAAAGAGAAAAAACCTGAGATCCAAAGAGGTCCACAGATCTGTTGAGTGGAAGACCCCAAGTACAAGTCCAGCTACATGTAGCCCTAAAGCACCTGCACTTTGCATCTGCCTCCAGTCTACGCTGAGCTGCAGCAGGTTCATTCCAGAGGACTCGGTCACTTTCTGCCGGTCAAGCCCAAGTCCCAGCACACCACTGCCACCTGGGATTGACCTGAGCCCTCTTGTCTCTTTTGTACAAGAGGCTGCTACTTGTCTCCTCTTACACCTCCACAGTTACATTTTAGCTGAACACCAGCTTCAGCTCAGACTACAACTCCCAGAGTTCCTTGCAGCTGGGTGCAGCCATGTGACTAACAGGATATGAGCTGAATGGATGGCACTGGACATGAGTTTTGCCTTTAAAGGAAGGTTACCCCTTCTTCCTGTCTTCTTTCCAACTATCTGCTGTCTGGAATTCAGATGTGATGGTGGGAGTTGAAGCAGTTGAGTCACACCAGGAAGACAAGAGAGCCACGAGATAGATGGACCCTGTGTCCCTGATGCTAAGGAGGTGTCACCCGGCCCCGGACTTGGCTGTGATACCTGGCTTGTACTTAAGTCGCTGTTGTTTTCAAGTCACTCTGTTACAATGGCAACTTCTCATCCTAACAGACATAGCTGCCCAGGACAGTGTGGGCCACAGGGGATGTGGTAGGTTCAATGACAAACTCCCACAGAGGCCCGCATCCCAGTGGATAAGCTACCTTCAGTCACACAAGGGCTTGTGCAGATGTGATGGCTCTAAGAATCTGGACGTGGTGAGAGCATCTTGGGTTGTCCCGGATGGACCCAATGTCATCACAAGAGCTCTTCTCAAAGGGAGGCAGGCAGATTAGCTTTCTGGGGGAGAAGAAAGCAACAGAAACAGAAGCCGAGAAGGTGCTGCCCCCTGGCACGGAAGATGAGGAAGGGGCCATAAGCAAAGGAATGCAGGCAGCCTCCAGAAGCTGGGAAGGGCAGACAAAGAGCTTCTCCAGAAGAAACCAGCCTTGGCCACCCAGTGACTTCAGCCCAGGGAAAAGGACTTCTCAACTCCAGAACAGTAAGATAGGAAATGTGTGGTCCTCAACCACTAGGCTGGGGTAACTTGTTCCAGCAGCACTAGGAAATCAATACAATGGAAGATCCAGAAGAAAGAATCCAGTCTACGAAGCAGGGTGTGCCCAGGTGAAGCCACAGTGCCCTTCTGCCTGCCCCCAAATCCCAGCAGTGGTCTCTTCCCCACCCTTTAAGGGCCAGCAGCAGCCTCCTATGGGAAGCCTTTCTGGATTGCATCCAGTGCCTGGGTCCCATGCTGGTGGGACCTTCTCGGGAAGACAGGAAGTTAGCCACAGCCCTGCTCATCTGAAGCCTGGCACATGTGGCCCTTTCCTGGGGAAACGTCCTGATTCTATGGCTACCCTACATGCAAACCATGCCTTGCAGCTCAGCCAGTGTGAGGCCCAAAGGCAGAAGGGGGCTGCTGGGCTGCACCAGGGCTGTGAGTGTTGGCCTGGAGGCCCAGCAGGCAACACCTCTGTGTCCAAAGGAGAAGCAGCTCTGCTAGAATTGCCCATCTGGTGCCTGCTGGCTCTCTCCTCGCCTTCCTGACCCAGGCACTTCTACCATCATGGAAACTTGACCTCCTAAACCTTCTCACCTGATGTTTTCAGAAGGGCCATGACCAAGCAGCAGGAACCTACTATGCCTGCCCCAGACCTTAAGTATGAGAATATCAATTTTAAAAATTTTACAAGTAGAAAACTGCTATTTGCAAAAATTATCATGGTGATGGGCAATTAAAATTTAAAGAATCCCCACGTATCTGGACACGTCCTCTTCCCACCTAACACCCCACGCATGGCAGTCTTTGTATGCTCGATTCCTCCCAAACTGCCCCAGCCCCCACCCCCACCCCCTGCATCTTCCACCCCTGGCTTCCCACCTGCCCGCCTCTGCTCTCCGCCATGCCAGCTTCTGCAGGCTGTTCTTCTTCAACCGAAGCCTGCTCCCTCCTGGCACCAGGTCTGCCCAGGCTTCCCCTCAGCCTGGGGCGTTCTTCCACCTGCCCCCCTTTTGCTCGTGACCCCTGGATCGTGAGCCCGGAGAGGCAGGAGCCGTGTCTGCTTTTGTTCACAGTTGCATCCCAGGTACCTCCTGGGTGCCGAGCACTAAATCAATACAGATGATCGATAAAGATGAGCCAAACTGGTGAATTCCTCATGGTTCTGCCGTTCCACGAGTCCGACAGAAAACCACTCAAACTGCCAGCCCCAGTGATACAGAACTCGCCCCAATCTGATTCCTGAAGAATTTCTCTGATGATGCAAGAAAAGCACGTAGCTGGGAAAAGTAACCATGCAGAACGTGTTCTACACAAAAGGAAGCACCACGACTCCAGAGCTCTGCACACTGCCTCACCCCAGAACTGCTGTGAGCCCCACCCTTGTCTGCACAACCCACCACATTCACGGAGCCCACCATCCCAGCAGCTGCCCTTCAAACACAAACCAACAAGAGTACACTGGCCCTCAGTCCTCCAAAACCCTTCCTCTCATAGCTGGGGGCCAGAAACCCCAGGAAGCGAGCAAGGCTGTCCATACCGCAGTGCACCCCAGCATGAGAGACCTTGGCTTCTGCTTTGAGAAGTGCATTTCAGGCTGGTGACCAATGTGGTCCCTAATGAAGGCATGGCAACACCTGTGCAAATCCACGTGGACCCCAGCAAAGAGCTTTTCCACTTCACGTGCTCATGAGACACCCCGGCAGCTTCTCAAAACCCAGATTCTGACCGGGAGGGCTGGGTAGAGCCCAGGATTCTGCGTTTCTAACTAGCTCCCAGGGGACGTGGTACACTGGTTCCCAGGGCATTATGAGTGTAATGGCTCCAGCTTGAGTGTCAGGCATCGCCATGGTCTGGCTGTTTATGTCTCCCCCAAATCTATGTGTTGGAACCTAGTCCAATGGGTTGGTGTTTGGAGTGAGGTCACGGGGAGGTGATCAGATCATGAGGACAGGGTCCTCATGAGTAGGACTAGCACCTTGTTCGAGGAGTCCCAGAGAGCTGCTTGCCCCTCCAACATTAGAGGACACAGCAAAATGATGCCTTCTTCACACCGTCTGGTTTTCCCCATTGCAGCAATGCTATTACAGGGGATCATGGGAATGGGAATTGACGTGGATGGATCCCACAGTGAAGGGAACAGTAGGAGTGAGAGACTCGAGGCTGTGCTCCTGGATGGAGTTCTCCAGGGAGAGTGGGTGGGCTGGGCTGGCACACAGTTTACCCGCTTGCTCCTATCATTCAGGCTCATGAACTCCCTGCACTCTGCCTTGACGCCCTCCCTCCACCCTGCCTCTGGTGGCCATCGCACCTGCTAGAGTTCAAGTGCTCAGAATCTCTGATTAGTCTTGTAGCCATCTCTTACGGGGCTCCCTGCCTCTGTTCACTCCATTTTCTAAACTGTTCTTCTCCCCTGCCACCAGGATTAGTCAGTAGATGGGATTTTCCCTTTCCTTAACATCCTTGAGGGCTCCCCAGACCTCGCAGTGGAAAACTTGACTCCTTAGCATTGGCCATGACGTGAGATCTTCCCATTGGCCTCCTCTCGAAAGCTTGGCTCATTTCCTGCCAGTCACTGTAGTCATTGTGCACTGAATGGTTTGTTTTCAGCATTGACAATAGGCAGGGAAGTTGATTACATCACATAGCATGGAGTGGGAAGTGGGCACCGCCAGGGTTGGCTCCTCTAGAAACCCAGTGGTGTCACTAGGGATTCTGGCGTTGGCCATATTCCTGATCTACAGTCCCCAGGGTGTTGGCTTGGGTTTTAGGTGGGCTTCCTCGTGGGACTAAAACAGCTGCTGTGCTCCTGGCATCATGTCCTCACCAGCTGTGTCCACACGCAGACCCTCTTACTTGAATGCCTCTTTGGGTCAGGGAGGAAGCCTTCCCCCAAAGCACCTCCTCCCACATTTGCCCTTTCCACCTCACGGCCAGGACGGCATTGAAGACCTTACTTTACCATCACTGGAACTGAAATTGTATCAGTCAATCAACCAATCGAGCTTTAAGCTGGAAAGCTGGTGTGAGACTCTACCTTGGATGCATAGTTCTGTGGTGCATTGGGGTAAAGGAAGAAATGGCTCTGAGTAAGGACAGGCTGCCTTTGCTGTCCCTTGAAGACACTGTCTACTTTCACACCTCCTGGTCTTCCATCATGGTCTCCCCTTTGAATGTTCTTCTGCCCCAGGCAGCTCCAAGATCTAGCCACACTGCCACCATCCCTGTGACATGGCCACGTTGGGAAACCCTACATAGTCAAGAACTGTGAGAACTCTCCAGGAACTGTAGGCAGCCTCCAGTCAACAGCCTCCAAGGGCCTCCAGGGACAGCCAGGGGACAACATGAGACCCTCAGTCCTACACCCTGCAGGAACTGAATCCTGCAACAGCCACCTGAGCTTGGGTGCAGACGCTCTGCCACAGGAGCCTCGGATGAGACCACAGCCCCAGCCAACACATCCATCGCAGCCTACAGGAGACCTTAAGGGGCAGGCTCGCTCCCAGCAAAGCTAACCCGGGGCTCCTGGCCCACAGAAGCTGTCTTGCGATTTGCCTGTACTATTTTAAATCATCGATATTGTGGTAATACTGTTACAAAACCAGCTAATTAATGGAGCCTGTTTCCAGGTTTGCTGCTCCCTAGACCTACTCCTGAACTGCAGGACACACAGCAGGTGAGTGTCCTTAGAAGGCCCTCGACCGCTGCCTATGAGATGCGCAAAGAAATGTTTCTTTTCATAAGTCATAACTGTACAGTCAGAGGACACTGACTGGATACTCATTTCCTTCGGCTGGCCCTAACTCCTCCGTGCTCCCACTGTATTCTCCAAGCTCTGGTCACACATCCTGGGAATGAAGGCTTGGAGACAGGGCTGGAAGGGTGGGGAAAAAATAAATGAAGGGGTCAGTGCTGTTGCAAAGCAGGTTAAGGTGCTATGTCTGCAGTGCTGGCATCCCATTTGGATACTGGTTCAAGTCCTGGCTGCTCCTCTTGTGATCCAGCTTTCTGCTAATGTGCCTGGGAAAGCAGCGGGAGATGGTCCAAGGGCCTGGGTCCCTGCACTCATATGGGAGACCAAGAAGAGGCTCCTGGCTCCTGGCTCCTGGCTTCAGCTTGGCCCAGTCCTGGCCATTGCAGCCATTTGGAAAGTGAACCAGCAGTTTGGAAGATCTCCTCTCTCTCTTGCTCTGTAATTTTTTTAAACAAACAAATAAATAATCTTTTTAAAACATGATACTTTATTATTTAAGTCTTTTTTTTTTAAAAAAAAGCAAGAAATGAAGTTATGGATCTCAGGGCCTCAGAAGGCTGGGTCCAGGGATGCACACCCTGAAGTGCTTAGAAAGTAGATGGCAGCCTGAGATGCCAGGGCAGGTCACCCAGCATCCAGTGCCTGTGAGCAACTGTCATGGAGCATTGCTCTGAGACCAGCCAAGAGAGGTGCTGCCTGTACTTGTGTGTGTGCACACACAGTGTGTATCATAGGCTTCAGAAGTACACATTAGCTAGATAGCTTCTGAGCTGCATAAATGATGTGAGTGCCTGGGCTGTATTAATTTAGCCCTCTCCAGAAATGCCTGGAAAATAATAGGTATTCAATAAGTCATTGTGGAATAAACAAATGAAAATTGAATTTTGAGGTCCTTGGTTTTTTATTGAGGTCAATACAAGAATAAAGCATGTCTCTTCAGCTACTATAAAACTAGCCTTGGCGATATTGCCCATCAGTGGAGAGGAAAGAGAACTTTGGGTTTTGAACCCAGTTCTACCCCTTAACTAGCTGTGTGACCTTTAATCTGTCAGTGTATCACTCCTCTAACCTATTGCGAGTGGACTCACTCACAGAGTGATGGAGAGGCTTAGGTGAAATGACATATATCAAATGCCTACCACAATCTCAAAGTGCAGCTGAGCCCTCTCACAGTGCGACCCTTGGCTTTTTAGAGGAGACCTGAGCATCGCCTATCAGGGAGTCTCAGCCTGGCACCTGCTGCAGCAATAGCAGTACAGTGGTATGTTCTGAAGTGCTCTAGAAAGTTCTGGTATGTTCTAGCATTTCCGGGAATGAGACTGTCAGGTATAGAGTAGCAAAGGCCACATAAATCCACTAAGTGACAGTAGAGCTTGGGATGGCCCCTGCCCCAAGGAGGGGCTCTTTGGCTAGCCAGGTGGTATAAACGAGTTTTATAATATTCTGCCCAGATGCAGTTCAAGTCATCTAGGACATATGAATCCTGAAAATTTGGTTTCTGATCCCACTTTAAAAATCTTAACTTTCTGGAGTATATTTCATATGAGTCGATGACAACTCATAAAAGGAAAATATCCTACTGGAGAGGAGTATCCCTAGGAAGAGGAGGAGCCATTGAGAGCAAGCAGGTCAGAGGTCAAAGCGATGTGGTGCCCCAGGAAAGCAAAGAAAGAGAGCAGCTCATGGGACATAGGCCACAGCACCACATGCTCCTGAGCAATCAATGAAAATGAGGGCCAGTGGCTATAAATCAAATTCCACTTTCCCAAAGACATCGGTTTCAAAAGAGGAAAAAAACAGTGCCTTGGTTACAACAAAATCACCCCACGGAATGCAGAACACATGAAAGCTCACATTTTAACTCAACTATTTCAAGGTGAAATAGCCTCATTATTCACAGCTGAGAATGAACATAATTCCAGGTTATTCACAATCTGGCACGATGGCCATAAATCCAAAGGGGAAAAAAAATCACAGCTTGAACGAACCGACATCCTCGTCTATGCTACCACCTGTCCTGCTTCTGAAGAGGATGGCCTGCCGCCCGGCCTCCTATCTCCCACCCCTCTGTTGCTACGTGAGAGACACAAAAGAGCAGAGAAGGCTGGGCGTCGCCCGCCGTCTGCGATGCACACAGCAGGTCTGTTGTGAGCTGTTGTGAGGGGTAGGGTCTTGGTCCTTTATCTCTGTGACTTGCACTGGTTTTCCACCTGCATAGGAGTGTATTCATGGCTTTTAGGATGAAGGATTGAGCAGAATAAGCATAGTGCCGGCACAAAATAAGCGCTTGGAAGTATCTACTTCCTTCCAGCTTTCCTTCTCACTTTTTAAAAGGGTATGTTTTGGGGCCGGTGCTGTAGCACAGTGAGGTAATGCCCTGGCCTGAAGTGCCAGCATCCCATATGGGCGCCTGTTTGAGACCCGGCTGTTCCACTTCCAATCCAGCTCTCTGCTATGGCCTGGGAAAGCAGTGCAAGATTGCCCAAGTCCTTGGGCCCTTGCACCCATGTGGAGACCTAGAAGAAGTTCCTGGCTCCTGGCTTCAGATCAGCACAGCTCCGGGCATTGCAGCCAATTGGGGAGTGAACCATAGGATGGAAGACCTCTCTCTCTCTCTCTGCCTCTCCTCTCTCTGTGTAACTCTGACTTTCAAATAAATCAATAAAATCCTTTTTTTAAAAAAAAAAGGTATGCTTTGATCTGGTGGAACTAAGCAAATATGGGAAAGAATGAATGGAAAAGCATTTTTTCCTATAACACAGAAGCAGGAAATGAAGACCTGAAAAATCGTTAAAAGGATAAGAAAAGCTGGAACAATTAGCACTTATTAACTATTTACTATGTGCTGACATGTTCTAAATGCTTTATATTTTTTTAAAAAGATTTTATTTATTTATTTGAGAGGCAGGGTTACAGACAGAGGGAGGGAGAGACAGAGAGAAACGTCTTCCATCTGCTGGTTCACTCCCCAGGACACGAACCAGCGCCCATGTGGGATGCTGGTGTTGCAGGCAGAGGATCAGCCTACTGGGTCACAGCGCTAGCCTTAATGCTCTCCATTTATTACTTCCTTTTTCTCTTAATCCTTACAACAAGACCATGAGGTAGGTATGATCATTATTCCATTTTACAGATGAGACAATAACAATATAAAGAGGTGCTAAGTGACTGCGGCACAAAGAGAGCTATGTAGTTCATGAGAGCCTGAGCCAGACCTGAACGTAGGCAGGTTCATTTCCTGGGAAGGAGACTCCAGGACACTTGCCGGAAGGAGGTGTGTTGGGGAAGTGCACCTGGGCCCAGACCTGTCTGTAGGAAGCAGAAAAAGGGCAGAGGGAGGAGTCTGGCTGTGAGGCACCTGCCGTTGCTAAACCCACCATGAGTGATGCAGCTGGCTTGGCCCATCGGAGATGCCCCCAGCGAGGCAGGAGGGCCACGGGCAGTGATTGGATGCTGCTGCCATCAGGAGGAAAGGTGTGGCTTTGAGAAGAGCATCTGTCTTCAGCCCCAAGCAACTGATGGAGAAGGCCTCAGCTGAGAGAAGTGAGCCACCAACGGCCCAACATTGGCAGGAATCAGGGGCCACCACGGCCATGTTGCCAACAGCTTTCAACAAAGGCTGGGACACCTATTGCAGGATTCTGGGGAAACCAAAGAGAAATTAACTGGACAGACCACAACCCTGGCTGGGGCATCTGGTCCTGAAGCTGCCACTGACACACGGTCTCCCTCCCCCACCTCCACTCCCATTCACCACTCACTATCAGGCTAACCAGAGCACCATCGGTGAGGGGCTGAGCTCCCAGTGAGCATGCCCTCCCTCACCCCCGGGCTGCCCACGAGGCCAGGGGGCTTCTGATTGGCATGGCTGCCTTCAGCCTCCTGTCACTCATCTTTGACTTCTGTTGGTCGTGTTGATGGACAAGACCCTTGTCAGCCGCCCTCCGATCTTACCCTTAGGGTTTTATTAATCATCTCCAAAGATCTCTGCTGGTCAGGCCCCTCTGGCTACTTCTCCAAACTTTCTGCTCATTGTGATAATTGCGCCCACTGGGTCTCCATTATTTCAGGACTTTATCATCCCCACTGTGACCCCAGGGCCCCCCAGGTCTGTAATGGCATCTTCTGCCTTCAACCTTGGCTTGCTGGTGCTTCTGGCCCGTTCCTTATCGCTTGGTAAATACCATGTCCTCCAGCCCCTCTGTGAGAGCTGAGGTGTTTGCTGGGTTTTCCCGCTGTGCCTAGCCCATCTAGTCCAGCAGTCCCACCTCTCTGGGCTTTCTGACTCTTTGCTCTAGCACCTGCCAAGGAAGTTCTGGCATTTCTTTCTACTTGGTGTCAGCCACCACTTTGTCCAAGTGGAGCAGCTTCTTAGAAACACCTTGTGCCTGGGTCCGAGCCTGGGTGTTCAATCACCTGCCAACAGACTCATCCTTGTCTCTCTGTCTTGTCATCTCTTGACCCAAGCCTTCAGTTTCCCTAGGGACCATTGGCAAGGTCCCACAGTTCCTTTGGAATACACTTATTTCCTCTTGGCAGGCCCAGGTCACCACCTGACTTCAGTTCATTGGTCTGATGGCTGAGAGAGAAGGCAGGGCAAGTGGGGAAGTCTCTGTGCTGTCCTTATGCGAAGAGGGGACAACAGCTTTTAATAGGACAAACCACTCATGCAGGCCCAGGGAGGGGTTGCTGGAACGTGTGGATATGAGGTTGCTCAAGTCACCCTAGAGTCCCATTGTGCTCAGTCAGGGCCCTGACCCTGGGGCAGGGTGCAGACCCCAGAGGCTGTGCCACCATTTTCTGGAGCTAGTGGAGGTCCTGAACCCAATCCACAGCCTCTTTGGCTTTAGATGACGCTCTCCTGAGATGGTGCGGAGATGTCTGACTTTCACATTTTGCCTGTAACTGGTGATTAATCACCTCTGCTTTCCATTGTCTTTTTCCAGTGCCCTCAGTCATCCAAGTCCATTGTCCTGATCATTTCCATTTGCCCTGACTTCTGAGATGCCTACGTGGTGCACCCTCCAGCACACCTGCTTCTATCACCAGGTCTCACTGATGAAGGTTTTCCCAACTGCACAGCTACAGTGTGCCATGGGCTATCCCTGGCAGTGCCCCCAGTGATGGGACCTTCCTGGCCAAGGGTCAGTGGATGTCCTGGTTCCCAAACCCCATTTTAGATTCAGTTTCCTTGGACCACTGCTGGCATCAGCTGTCCTGGGGTGGGTTCTCTGGGATGAAGGCCATGAGATAGATGCACATGTCGGAAATTCACGGAGCAATGGTCTCAGGATTAATAGCTCTAGGTTGAGGAGGTAAAGCTGGGCTGTGATGCAATTCAAGGAAGGCACCAGGTGAACCTAAAGGGAGTTCTGGAGTGAGGACAGACCTTCAAAGAGGTTCTGAGGTGGAGCTCTGGCCTCCTCCCTCACCCGTCATGGGATGTATCCAGCTCCAGGAAAGGGAGCATGAGTCTGGGTAAGGCAGCTCTCTTGGCTGGAAAGCAGTCTCTAGGGAAGGACTCAGGAGGGAGTTATCCCTTGTTGGTGCCCCCAGACACATGTTTCAATCGTGGGGTGGGAGTTGGGGTGGGGATCTAGGCAGTGCAGGGTGTCAGACACCCTGTGCTATACTACATGCTAGAATCCATACGTGCTTTAAAATAAAAAGACGTTTTCTTCTTTGTAAAGAAAGTGAAACATGAGAAAGAACTGAGAGTCAGAGACGTCTTTCCCTAGGCTTTCTGCCTTGCAGATCTCACATGTGCCTTTGCAAGGAGTCTGGTTCTCATAGCTGCTGCACCAGCTGTCAGCGGAGAGCTGTCTGAATTGTTGGGAGTACCTGCCAGTGCCTTTCAGGTTGTAGGCTTGAAGTAGCTTATTCGCTCTGAGATCCCAGGAAGATTGGAGCTTGCATCAATTCCTCCCTTGTAGGATCCCCTCTGTCATCCTAACTAATCTCTTTCCTTTGACGCCCAGCCCCAAGCCTTCCTCGCTGAGAAGGCTAACTTGAGAAGTGATCACTCCCTGTTTCCTCACCACTCGTCACTGACTGAGCACTTACTCCTTGTTATGGTTCTTCGTTAGATTGTGAGTGCACCAGCAAGGGGAAAAGAGAACACAAAACATAGTCAGTAAATGCTCACAGACTGAATAACAATGTCTCATGACCATATCTTCAAATTATTCAGATATTTTCACAAGTGCCACTGTGTAGGTCAAGTTTTTAAAAATACATTTTGCATTTGGGCAAATGGAAGCAAGAAGTCATTCTGACACTAGTTGAAACAAGATGTTGGGAACAGAATCTACAGACTCACTTTCCTTTGCTTTAGTGACTCCGTGAAATCCAGTCCATAATACTTTGGTCAGAGTCTTGTACAATCTTGATAGATGTGTATTTGGAAGATACTAAATAATGCAAAGTCATCCCGGATGCTAAAGTGAGTCTTAAAAGTAATGTGATGATCCACTTTCAAAAATGTTTATTTATTTACAGATACTTGAAAGGTGGGGTGGGGTGGGGAGAAAGAGAGATCCTCCAACCATTGGTTCACTCTCCAAATGCCTGCAACAGTCATGGCTGTGCCAGTGCCAGGCCCAACTCCATCTAGGACTCCCATGTGGGTGGAAGGGGCCAAAGCATTTGAGCCACTATGTGCTACCTCCCAGGTGCATTAGCAGGAGACTGATCAGAAGTGGAGTAGCCAGGACTTGCGCCCACATTCTAATATGGAAATGCGGTTTGACATGGTAATGGGGGCTTCCCAAGCAGCAGCTCAACTTGTTGCACCACAACTCCCACATTTTTCTTTTTATCTTTAGACCTTATAAAAGAGATGGCTAACATTTTTCTGTAATAGCATAGCCAAAATAACAACTTAAATAATAATCTCATAGCTAGATTCACTTCGCCATCAGCGAAGTATACAGTAAGTAGAAAAAACCTCCCTTTCAGACCAAAGGGAAAGAAAGTTTTAAAGTGAGAATATAATTTTCCTCATGGGCATTGTCTACCTTAGAAAAACTACTACAGAACATGCCTGTGACTATAGACTTGTAGTTCAGGCCACCAAAGATTAGAGATGGGACACGGGCACTCCCTTGACTTGCATCGTCTGGTCTGCTTTAACACAAACCAGGAGGAAAAGAAAGCTAGGCATCAGAAGCAATGGGTGGCAGGCCTATGAATGGCTGATCTGTACAGTGATCTGCCCTCAAGGAGACCCAACAGGCCAGTCCACTGCAGTGGCTTTCAATGTGGTAAGCCTGGGCTTCAGCAGAAGTCAGCTTGTGAAGAGCCCTGGCAGCTCTGCCAAGAGTTGGATCACTGGAAATGGACCTGCCCTGGAGTCGAAGGATGCCCAGGTCAGAGCCACAGATCTTATTGGCTCTAAGCTGAAAAGCCCTTCACTCAGCCCAACTTCCAAAGTGACCACTGCAGCTGAGGGGATGGTCAAGCAGGGTCAGCAACATTGCAGGCAGAACTGTAAATTTCTTGTTAGAGATGCCCCCTGCCTTTACCTGGCCAGCTCTCCTCCCAGGCCAGCCAAGTAATGAAAGTCAACAGAGTGCCTTCCCCTAGGAGGTTCACACCTCCCTTAGGATATACCCCATGTGAAGAGATATATAGGCCTGGGCCTCTTAACTTACAAGGCCTAAAGCCCACCAGATTATTATCAAGCCCCTTCTATCAGGTTCTATTTGCCTCTCAATCAGAAAACTTAATTGTAGCTTAGACAGCACCTTTCTTAGCTCCTCTAATAATGACTCTGTCCTTTGTCCTAGGCCCTGTCTAGTGTACTTGGGCCTCATTCCTTTGTAATCATAACCTCTACTCTACCACCCATGGCTCTACTCCCAACCTGTGTGTACTGATGGTCCTCTTCCCCACTTAATGCTGTATAATTGTTCAAACCTGGTAAATGCCACTCTTAGGATCATTGGTTACTATCCTCACTCTGTCTTTTATGACCTTGTCTAAATATGATCAGAGTCGGTAAACTTGGAAGGCTTCCATAGCCTTGGCAACTCATGATGACAGCCTAGGATGGTTACTGGCGCCATAAACTAGAGTGTCAATTTGTTGGGTCAACAACAGGAGCCACTGTGCGCTTGCTCCTGATGTGGGATCTCTGTCCTTAATGTGCTGTACATTTTGATTTGATGCTATAAGTAGTACTCAAACAGTATGTTTCACTTTGTGTTTCTATGTGGGTGCAAACTGTTGAAATCTTTATACTAAATTGATCTTCTGTATATAAAGAGAATTGAAAATGAATCTTGATGCAAATGGAAGGGGAGAGGTAGCGGGAGAGGGGAGGGTTGCTGGTGGGAAGGAAGTAATGGGAGGGGGAAGCCATTGTAATCCATAAGCTGTATACTGGAAATTTATATTCATTAAATAAAAGTTAAAAAAAAAAAGAAGGGTACTAATTAGGACACCTTTACAGTAATTTGCTTAAAGCGACTTTGCAAACTGTCAATCATTTAAATACTAAAGGGATATGAACTCTTCTCTCATGTAAATGATTGAAGCAAATGAGAGAGGTCCAGGATTTATGATGCCAGTTCGGCAGGATCAACAGGAATCGCAAAACCAGATTCTGAGACATTAACACAAAATGACGTAAGCACTCACAAAATAATTCATGTCTATAAAAAATGTAAAGAAGCAAGAAGTCTGCTCACCTTTTAGGCACTCAATATTCAGAGTGCTTCCTCTGCAAAATTTAGTTTAATTAAAGAGGGACGACCACCTGGAAACCCGCAGTTGTGAGCTCAGGTATTTAAACAATTACAAGCATAAACCTCTTGGTAGTCGTCATTGTCATCGTTTTTGTTTGTTTGTTTGTTTGTTTTTTTAGTTTTTAAACAGCCAGAAGAACTGAACATCTGATTTTTGAAATTCTTCTGGCTTTTCTTTTTGACCTTTGGTATTTGTATGTATTGACGATCTCTAAACCATTGCACAAAAACACCTTGAAGTGTCAAGCTTTAAAAATGAGTCTTCTTTTCTCTTTCTCCTGTGCAGCTTGGATTATCTTGGCCTTGTCAAAATACATTCTCTAGTTAGAGGGTGGAAATATTTCCCTCCTGGCTCCAAAGTATTGATTTTCTTCAACACTCAGCTCTGTCAGTCAGCCGAAGGGGTGAAAGGTGAAAGTTCACCCAGCACTGCCTGGCTTTACCTTCCCATTAATGTCATGCCCTTTCCACATTTGATCAGCTTACGTGATCACCAATCAAACAGCTCTGCTACTGCCCCTGTTTTCCCTATTAGGCCACACTTGAGTCATCAGGAAATGTGAAAACAGTTCCCAGGGCTGACGCTGGGCATTGGAAAGGGTCAATGGTGCTGCTGTCCACTCCTGGAGGTTTACATGTTTGTCTATTCTTACAGAAAATTATGCTGTTCTATTCAAGCTGGTCTATGCTCTTCTCTGAAAGAATGAAAAGCAGTAACATGTGTGTACCATGAGGCCGTCTTTTGTTATTCTTGCTTTTCCTGAAAACCAATTACACCCTTCACCTTAGGGACCCCAATTCAACTCCAAACCGAGTATTAAATGAAATGAATTTAATGATCTCAGCCTCGCTCCCATGAGAGGCAGCCAACTCATGTCATCAGATCTGACAAGATACCATTTGGTACAATTAACAGTCTATTTAGGAGCAACTTGGGCAGTTCTGCTGCCCAAACCACAGGGGGTGCCGGTGAGTTTGTGGCAGGAGTGTCTCTCCATCTGAGCATCTCACACTTCCACGCTGTGGGCAAGGACTTCCTTCCCACTGCTCTGCTGTCCTTTGTGACCACCTCTGCCTTTCCTGGAGCTGGTTCTCAGTACAATGAGTGACTGGAAATAGAAAGTGGATGTAGACTGAGAATGCTCAACAAGAGTGAACACAGGAAAAAGTAATAATGGGAGAAAAACTATCTGCAGTACAATTCTTTTTTATTTACCACACGTATGTACACAGGGACATTCAGTACACATAGAATCTATTAAGTGGAATCATCTAGAAATGTCTCGAAAGGCAGACATTTTAATTTACTTGCTGTACACAGTGAGTTCAATCATAGCAACATTTTCATACAGGTGTCACGTCATTGTCATCTTTTGCTTGTAAATTACCACTGAAGCCACGTATGTCTACATTTACAAGGACAGGGCCAAATACAGCGCCAATGAAATCAATAGAACACTAACAGTGTGCACAAGGATGACAATACGAAGTTTATGTCAGTGCTGAGAAATCTAAGCTGGCAGGAAGTTTGGGACTGCACTTGTCAAAAGAGCCATGGAGAGACCGATGTCAACAACAATGCAGACACTCGTCTCCGAGCGAGAGGAGCCCGTCTAGCCGTCAAACACCAGGCGCTGCAGAGATGGCCCGCTCACCCGCCCATCATTTTGGCCGTCAGTGCAGACAGAATCCATGCCCCGCGTCTAGGGTTTTGCTCCTTGGGTCCTCACAGCTTTGTTCTTAGTTGCTAAGGGGGCGCCACCTGTGTGTCTGTGGTGGCCTGCCCATCCCACACCTTTCTCCTCACCTATAGATCATTTTGTTAAAAAACCAATGCAACTCTAATACGTTTACCTCGTATTCCAAGTAGTTTTGTCATTTAGAATAAATTAGTTTCCATTTAAGTCCACAAAGTAAACACGTGTTGAGTATAGAGAAGACTCAGGAGCTGGCTGGAGAAACCAAGTGCCCCTTTTGGTCCACCTCCCGTGGCTCTGGCTACCCCAAACATGGCAGCATGTTCACCGAACAGATGAAGTCCATGCTGGAGAGCTGTCTGCTTCTTCCTTGGAAACTACATGGATAATCTGTATCAATACGCTGTACATGCATGTGGCATACATTCATTTTTGAAAGAATACCCGATGTCTAAAACCAAGGGCTTAGGACAGATCAGCCATCAACAGAAATAACATATTCCATATTCATATGAAAAAGACATTCTACTTATATTAATCTCTTAATATGTTCCTTAAAAATTGGTTTCAGTAAAATAACAGATGTATTTGCTCCTGGACCCTGATCCTACTTTTCTGTATATTGCATGAACTCTGACAAGCTACGCTTTTCTGATTAACTGCTTCCATTATCGTCTTGCTTCCTCTGTAAACTTTGCAAACTTCCTCTGATTTTAGTAAGCCAGTTCTCCCAACTAACCAACCAATCAACAACCAGCCAACCTACAAAACCCCCAACTATGTACAGACGAAGGCTTGTGAGGAGCATTTCATACAAAACATTACTTTATGGATTTTCTCCCATGACTATAAGCAAGAACCAGCATAATTTGACATAAGAAGAAAGTGATCTAGTGGAAGCTTACTTTGAAGTGTGACGAACACTCTCATTGCAATGTTTGTGCAAACAAATCGAGAGCCCGTACATTTTTATATACACTCCTGTATATAAATAAACTGCATATACAAGACACTGCGCCAAAGTTATTAAACCTCTAGGATACTTGTTTAAAAAGAAATGCCTTCTTGGTTTTTCCTTAATTGACCAGTAGTAGTTGGAAGGCTGAACTGTAATTATTACATGATAACTGACATATGTCATACATGTGGGAAGTGCAGCTTTGTCGGGTTTCTGTAGGGAAGGGGAGCGCTCCTTTTAATCAAAAAGATCTGCAGCAAAGAATCAGAAGGGTCTTCATTTTAGGGCTGTGCTGCGCCTCCAAACTGGCTCCTTTATCACAAGGGTACCTTCGCGAGATCAGTGATAGTGCCTGGATAATTAAGTATTTTATAAGTGATGCTGAGTCTTATTTTAAGCTACTAAGTATACTGACATCTAAGCAAGACGTGAACACTTCAGAAGGCTAAGAGTGTAGAAAACTGTATTTTCTACAAGGAAAAACAATTTTTGCGTGCATTTTCTCATTAACTGAAATCAGTTAGGTATTAACAGAGAAGGTGGTGGCTAAACCCTAGCCAACTGGATTGAGGGATTTCCTAGCAATCACCAGAAGCAAAGAGCCACGTAAACAGAGGATCTTTCTGGTAAACAGTGGTATGCTTTAGGAAAGTCAAAGGGGAATAATTTCAATAACGAGGCTTGCCGTATCACCGCGACACGCAGTGTCAGAACGCCGGATGCAGCCAGCGCTTCAGAGCTGGGGTTTCGTGAAACACTGATTGGGGCTGGGAGTGCAATCACAGTGCTTATTGATTTTTGGGCTTCTGTTGCACCCAGCAACAAGAGCGTTCCCAGGAACCGCCGGCTTTCCCCTCCCCTCACTGGCAGGGAAAAACTACCTAGTGACAGAGTGGCCACATCCTGGAGAGCAGTGTGCACGCCTCTGAATCGATAGGTGGCACGTGTGGGAGTCGGCCCCCCTCCCCCGAGAAGCATGCACAAATGACAGAGACCTGGCCACGCCCCTGCACGACCTAAGTAGCCCCGAAGAATGATCCCCTGCAAGGACAGAGCCTAGACAATGCAGGGAACTAAAATCACGTAGGGCAGCAGACAGCAGCTCTAGACCATGAAGCGGTGCTCCTTCCCGTCGTGGGCCATGAGGATGACGTTGCGGTTGGAAGTCCAGATGAGCCGGGCCAGCTTGAGGGCGTTGTGGGAGCCGGGGGAGGCCGGCTGTACGGGGGGCACCTGGTACGTTTTGATGCAGCGCAGCTGAGGGGCCGAGTTCAGCATGCCGATGCTTCCCAGGAGTGACGTGTTCATCTGGAGGGACAGGGGACAGGACAGCACGCGTGTCACTTAAAGAACCCTTCCATTTCCCTCCCACGCAGATGGGTTCCATCCCTTTGGGCTGCACATCTGCTTGCTTCCTCCTCTGTAATGGCTGCTCACGTTCATCGGGGGTTACGCGGATCTCTAAAGGGTTCCTTTCAGTATATTGTAATTGTTCTGATGCTGTTACAGTAAATGAATATACCTGGAGAAATTTTACTTCGTGGGTAGAACCTGACAGCAGGGAGAATCCACTGATCTTTAGGAGAGGAAGCGAATTGCAGCTGTTAATAAGTGACTGGATTAGATGAGATTTGGAAATCACAGATGTTTAAACGAAACGCTTGTGTTGTTGTTGTTCATTAACAGCAATGCTAACTGCATCCCCGGGAGGATGAGAAAATGAAGCAGAGTTAGGTGGTAGGTAGAGAGGAGATGCAGTGCACAGTTACTACTGCGTCAAACTCAGACCCCACTCACCCATTCACATTCCCCAGCACGTTCACTCTTCCCTTGTTTGTTTTTTTTTTTTTTTTTTTTTGGACAGGCAGAGTTAGGGAGAGAGAGAGAGACAGAGAGAAAGGTCTTCCTTCTATTGGTTCACCCCTCAAATGGCTGCCATGGCCCGGTGTGTTGTGCCCATCTGAAGCCAGGAGCAAGGTGCTTCTTCCTGGTCTCCCATGCTGGTGCAGGGCCCAAACACTTGGGCCATCCTCCACTTCCTTCCCGGGCCACAGCAGAGAGCTGGACTGGAAGAGGAGCAACCAGGACAGAATCTGGCGCCCCAACCGGGACTAGAACCCAGGGTGCTGGCACTGCAAGCAGAGGATTAGCCTAGTGAGCCGCAGCACCGGTCTCTTCCCTTGATTTTTAAAAACCCAATCTCCAGCAAGCTCTCAAAGGAAAAACAAGCACCTACTTCCTCTCCACACTGAGCCTGGGGCTCACTGCTCAGCCACCACACTAAGGACAGCCTCCTCTTCAGACCTGATTGACAACGACTTTTTATCAGTTGGTGATTTCTGGTTTGGGGCAGTTTCTTTGGATTTGATTTAAATTTTAAATTTTCTTAATCCATTCCCAGGAACAAACAATAATAGGGAAATTATGAGTCCCGAACAATCATGCATCCGGTCAAAGTGGTTAATATTGAATGGCAATTATCTAAACAAACTGCTTTCTGAGTCACTGAGCCTGGAGGTTCCTTTGGGTTCTGAACGTTACTTACAATGTCCTCAGTATGCATCATTTAGCAATTACAGATCATGGGGAAAGCACACGGAAAACGAGAAAAGCAGCTTCTGAAACCCCACTTTTTCCTTGGCACACATTGCCACTTTCACTTCTCCCCAGGAAGACCGCCATCTACCTGGATACGGCTCTGGGGTCTTGCAGGAAGCATACGGATTGTGATGCAACACATTCACACGGTGGATACAAGAACCTCCAGCAAATCCTAGGCCATTTCAGATGCGTGACTGCTGATCTCATGCCCTGCATTTGGATCAGTGCGGAACACAGGCCATTCCTTTCCCCAGCCCTTTTCGGCAGCGGGACGGCGCGAGAGGGCGTAAATCATGGCATCTCCAGCAGACTGCGTGCAGGCTCCACTGACGTTTTCACAATTTAAATCATCTTGAGTAATAACCCTTTTAAGATGACTAATGTTACTGATTTTCCTGCATTAATAATAGTGCCGAACACAACACAGAGGTGAAAAAAACCACTAGTGTGCGAGGTCACATTTTAAAACCAAATGTATGGTTATCGTTAACTCTTTCTGTTGAAGCTCACTTCGCAGCGCAAGCCAGGCAGGCCCTTGCTGCCATCCTCCCAGACCCTCGGGCCTTGTTTCCTTCCTTCCTTTTCCCCAAGACTTCACAAAAGATAAAAAGCAATGCCTCATTGTGTTCTGGAGGTTCCCAAGCAGTTTCAATATAAATAACGTTGCTGAGCTTGATTTGAGAGTTCCCACTTCCACAACAGTCACAGGACATAATCATTCAGTCCTCTCACAGAGCACATCCAAATGACCCAGAAAATTGCCAGTTAAGATTAACTGGTATCAACAGGCACGCTATGATCATGCTTTTAAAAGATCTAATTTCTCCGTGGATAAAGAATGGTATTTTTCATTCTTTATGGACTTTCTATGAAAATATGCATGCTGCTTGATTGAGTAGGCTCAGCTGTTTCCCGATTTTTACTTCTGTCCTGTAAACATAGCCAAATCAAGAAATGGATTGAGGGTTAAAGAGCGAGTAAGACAGAGTATCTTCTGTGCGTGATATAGACAGGAATGATTTTAAGAAAGGGCCGTTTGTCATCACTGGGTTCCCCTTACAACCCGAGCCATTCCTACTCTTATAAATGCCTTAGTAGGGTCAGAAAGCCTTCTGTTTGACAAGAGGGCTATGTGAAATGCAGAAGGCACAGAACTGTTGGAGTTGCACATAGTTGGAACAATGAAGACCCCCCCACGCTCATTACAATTCCTTTCTCTGCAGACCATCCTTTTCCCATGGCCTCTTCAAATGAGGGGTGGGAATGAAGTAGTAAGGCTGAGTATCGATTTTGCTGATCAACTTGGCCAAAGAACGCATACTGTAACAATCTTGGTTTTTTTCAAGATTACTATTTTCTTTCTTTTTTTTTTTTTTTTTTTTTTGACAGGCAGAGTGGACAGTGAGAGAGAGAGAGACAGAGAGAAAGGTCTTCCTTTTGCCGTTGGTTCACCATCCAATGGCCGCCGCGGTAGCGCGCTGCGGCCGGCGCACCGTGCTGTTCCGATGGCTATTTTCTTGACTGACTACAAACTATGCTAAAAGCAAGGGCAACTTCAGTCTTGAATTATAAGATTTGACAACATTTTTTTTTATGATCCCAAAGATAATAAATACTCACGGTGGAAAATTAAATAATGAAGAGAAATACAAAAACGAAAGCTGAAGACCCCTGAAATCTCACTTGCCAGAGACAATCTCTGCTGATAAACAAACAACGTCTAGATCTCCCCTGTGCTTAGGTCCACAGGAAGAGAAGAGATTTAAGGGATTTTACATAAATGGGTCCATTATTAAATGCTAGTTTCACAACCTTGGTTTTCATTGAATAAAATGTTGATGGCAATATTTTCATGTTAATAATTTCAGTTCTATATAATTCCTTAAAGAGACTGAATTGTATTCTACTGTATACCAGAATAAATACAACTATACTCCATCTAATTTATTATTAGCATTTCTGAGAGAGGGTACTTTCTTGTTTTGTGGATGGTGGTGATAATAAAATGATGTGTGATCTTTCATTATTATGCTTTCCTTGCTCAAATAACAATGGGTACACTGAAGGGGAAGACTGCAGTGGTAGGAATATGATGTTAAAGGATCAAAGGACTTGACAGATTGCCAAATGACGCTGTCCACTGCTGAGTATGCAAACGAATTGAGATGCAATCCTGGCTTTTCCCTTCTCGTCAGAAATGAAGCTTCACAAAACTAGCTCTGTGAAGACTGGTTTTTCAACATATAGAAACACATACAATTCATCAAAAGAGGAAATGTTTTCATGCTATTCTCAATGTAAGTAATGCTGCAATACTTTTACTGAGTCTCACTTGAATAATTATCCAACCAATATTTCTCATTAGCACTCATTTTTCAGCAAAGATTTTAATAGCTGATAGCTTTAGTCAGGCTCTGTATTAATAAGACTTCATTAAGTTTTCAAAATATATTACAGTACACTTACCGGAATAATATAAAAGTGTTCTCATACATCATTAGAACTAAACAACATGTATCTAAAGAAATCAGCAAAGCCCATTTAGGGAAAGCAGCAGTAGATCCAATACCACTTTCTAGACTCTCTTTAACTAGATAAACACTTCCGGAAGAGGTTATGTTGTATTTTCTTGATAAAGCTGGAATGACAATGCTGAAATGATATGTTTCTGTGCCTTCTATCTAAATTTCAACATTTCGAGCATCTAAGATGTGGGTGCACTGTGAATTCTGACACTGGTTTTAGAGTTAGGAGAGACTGGGTGTTGTCTGGCTACTCTGGCACTCTGTGGCAGCCCCTGGAGTGGACAAGTTAAAGACAAAGGCACTGTACTGTCGCCCCACCGTGCAGAGACAAAAAGACACTATTTAATGAATGGCTTCACCTCTGAGGTAAGAAACTAACCACTATTCCATCAGGGAGCCTGGCTGGAATTTTGTCAGAAATAGAACAGTATTCAAGGGATGAAGGTATCCAAACATAACAGCAAAGAGCTAGACAAAGGGGAAAAAGAAGAAAGAAAATTTATCACTTGGAAAATTCCAGGTAGAAAATCCAGAAAAAATACTGGGAAAATTTTGAATCTGAGATATTCTTTTATACAAAAAATTATATTTTCTTAGCAGACACAAATTAGGCAAAAAAAAAAAAAAAAAAAAAGAAAGAAAGAAAAAAAGAGAGAGGTTTTGTTTGTTTTTTTCCATAGTAGAAAGCAGCAACAGAAGGCAAGCCCCTCAGACGGGGCCCCTGCCTCACTCTGTGTGACAGTCCCTAGCACACAGACACCTGGTCACACTGCATGATGGGTGTTTCATACCAACATTCCCCTGAGAGTGGGAGAGAAGAGGAAATAGAAGAAATTTTGTATCAAGGTGCAGTTGGCACAGTAGCAATCACTGTGTTAGACTTGAGTGGGAACAAGACCTTAGTAAGTGAACTCTGCAAGGCCCCACTGTTGACACAGTCCAGCTGATGGGTCCTTAATGGACTCATGATGGGATTTCCCTAGGAATGACCAGTCGTGGGGTTACCCACTGGGAGAAAGTTTAAGATGAGCTCATTAAGATGCTGGAAATATATTCTGGGAGAAAAGATAATGAGAAAATACACTGGAAAACGAAATTAGATGAAAATAGAAAAGTCTGACAGATTTGGAAGTTGTCATGCTTTAATAGCATGTTGTTAATTAAGCAATTTATTGTATCCATTCTACATTTTATTAGCTATTGATTTTTTTAAGCCATCATCAAGTTGTGCTGAAGACTTGCTTAAACTTTTATTTTTAGTTGTCAAAGTAATAAAGTGAATCTCATAAAACACATTTGTATCATAGGAAAATAAAGGCAATAACAAACTTTTGGGGGGATAGGTAATACTTGATTTTTTGTGCTTATCAACACTAGAAGAGTCAGGAAATTAAAGAGTGCTGAATGGAGAGGCTAAGCACTGAAGATGAAACATATTCTGTGGTAAAAACTAGTTGTTCAAAATTAATACTCATTTTAATCAGAATGAAACAGACATTCACATAGACTGCCAGCCAAAGAAAATGCAGGTTTTTATAAATGCTTTGAATGGTTTGAGAATTCAGAGCATTATGTGGGAAATTCAGAGTGCAAAAGAAAAATGAGATAATGTAAAAAGGAATAATGAGAAAACACCCGATTGTCTTCTGTGTATGCCCTGTTATAGCGACAGACCCAAGGATCTAGTCTGAATGCCTTGTATACATTCCAGGCCTGAGCAAGGCTGCTCCTGTCACGTTCATCTCGGCGCAGACCCTCGGATGCACTCCCCTGCCCTTGCTGACTGCTGAATCACTGCCCCCGTGTCCTTAGCACCCGGCCCTTCCGCAGCATCAGGTCTCTTGGAGCTTAGATGTCACTTCCTTTGGAAAGCCTTCCCCTCACTTCATTCTCAGGCTCACCTCTGTACTGTAATTGCTTATTTATTGGTGTCTACTTCAGACTGCAAGCTCTGTGAGAGCAGAGGCCCCTCTTTGCAGATTGCTAATTGTATTCTCAGCACCCTGCATGCTAGTGCCTGCAACATAATGAGCAATCAATACACAACTGTTACTTGTTGAAAGAAGGGAGGATGGAGGGCTGGGAGGCAGGTTCAACTGGAAGCCTTCCCACCAAAAGCGCATCATGTAATATTGACGACAAGACCCCGCAGCATCTACTCTTACCTGCCAGAAGGAAATGTGGCTGTCAGTGTTGGAGTAGGTGGCCAGGTATCGTCCATCAGGAGCAAAGGCCACTGCAGTGATTGGTCCCTTGTGTCCATGGATGGTCTAAAATACAATTCAGATATCATTAATGGATTATACTCCACAGAACTATTACAAGTACACATGCAAATATGTCCAATGTTGAGCAAGTTAGGGTATGGATAATTAGATGCAAGAGTTCTTTGTTTGAAAATCAGAATTAAAAAATCAGAAAAGCAGCAAAAAAAAAATCAGGAAAAAGCATGTAACTATGGCAAACCCATGGATTAATTCATGTATGCCCATAGAGGGAAGAATTTTACAATAATTAGAAAGGGAAGGTACTGATAACCACAACTATCCAGGAACCTCATCTGAAATGAAAATAATCAGAGCTGTATCATAACAGCCCTGGAAGGAGTTAAAGACAGTAACTTCAACTCCTTAATAATTACAGATTCTTCATGTTTTATGCTTCATTTCCCACCAATAACAACGTGCTTCAATGCATACAGCTGCAATTAGTAAACATACATACACACATGCACTGGATGTTTGGGCACACATATAAATCAAGTATTACTAAAAACAAGTTACAGAGAGTTTTGAACCTTTGCCAAATAGCTATCATTGATTTAACCATGAATAATAAAAAGGAAGCTGTATTTTAGACTAGGTCTTTGACAAAGGGTCTTTACTAATTAACAAATACACAAGCCTGATGATATTAATAATTATAGAAAATACTGGATATTAAGCAAATTAGCCTAATATAATATTTATCTCTCTACATTCAACTACAAGTAAACATACTTCTGCTATATTAACCAATATCCACTCTCTTCCCTTTGAAAGGAATGTGGAAATGTGTGCCTTTAAACTGAGATAATACCAAGGGGGTTTACTTCCATTTCTTATTGTGAACCACGTGTCTCAGTGGAAGAAGTTTCAGTATTTCTATGTGATTTGGCTCACACATACTGTAAATTTCAGTTAGACTTTTTCATGACTTGTATCTGAACGACTAAAATGAGGAAAAGGGAGACGAGATGATGGGGCGAAAGCAAATTCCTTAATGCCCCTTGCAATCTGCTCTTTCCTGCCATTAGCTTCAAGGTACCATGGGATCCAAAATGATGCCTGCTCTCCACACTCACAGAACAGCATGAGATTGGCACCACTTCTAGCACTGGGCTTTGGGCAGGCAGAAGGCACTGATCTGACTCAGATGTCTGGGCTTGCATTTGAGATCTATACTTACTACTATGGAACCTGTGGCCAAAAGTACTTAGCCTCCGATACCCACTGTATAATATAAGGAGGAAGAGGTTGACGATAGTAATTACACTGATGTCCAAGAGCTTTGTGAAGCTTAAATGAGATAATATACACATAGCACTCTGCACAATGCTCCGTGTACGAAATGGATCCAATAGATACCATTAATGTGGTTGTTATTCCTGCTTGCCTAGAAACAAACATGTAACGTAATTACTTGAGTACACGTTTTAATGACTCTCTTCCCCCACAAATCCATCCCCGAATCATGCATTCCAAAATGAGCATCACTGATGAAGGGTCTTCTAATCAGTGAACCCAGAAACACAGACTTCAGACTGTGGCCTTTTTTATAAAGTTGTAAGGTAACTGTCCATGGTACTGTCCCACAAATGTGCTAAAAAGTAAGCAATGGCATACCTGCTGAATAATTATTGCAAGAAACCAGCTGAATGGCAGCTATACCATAATGAATATTATTCCAGGCAGAGGAAAAATAAAAATCTCAACCAATGAACTGGCAAGCACTGGCCATTCCTACTTCCTACACGAGTTGAATGAATTCACTGGGAAAGTAGTTTTGCTTGTTAAAATCAATATTCAGTTTGGCTAAAAAAAACTGAAATTCTGTGGGGTCAGTCTGAGGCTATGTTATGGCTACAACTGTGGTTGGGCAAAGTTTGTACTTGCAACAGAACTTGCATACTGAAGATCCTTAAGCTGAAAGCAGATTGTAGATTTGTTTGGTTTGACCTAAAAATGTTAAAAGAATTTCTGAGTCCTTACTTCCAACTCATCAGTTTTCATGTAAAACCAAAATTTCTAGCCCTTGCCATAGAACTTGAGGACTGGTAACACAGGGCCTTTGTGCACATGTGGCAACACCAGCCAAGGCTGAGCAGAGATAACCACTGTGGCTGGGGCCCAGACAAAAAAATAGACCTGGGTACCAGCTGGCCTGGTTCACCTGTTTCCTGCCTGCTCCCTCATTGCATTTAATGCAGCCCTTCTATTACAAGTATTGGATTCAATATTCCTTTTGGATCCTAGCATCCATCTTGAACTGTGAGTAAACAAAAGTTCTTGTGAGAAAAAAATAGTCCTTCTTGAAGGCCCCCAAAGCCCAACTCCGTGCAAAGGTGGCTGGATCCTCCTCTGGAGAGCCTGCCCCTGAATTTCAAAACAGAATGCTAAGCCCACCTCCTTTAGACTAGCATCTTTCCTCAATTAACAACCAAAATGCACTGCAGAAAAGTAGAAAGTGCAATCAATGATTTGACTGGAAACCTTTAGGTACAAATGACGGTATACACAACAGGCATGTTCACACAAACTTTGGTGAGGCTGGCTAAGTTAGCCCTGTTGTAAAAGTGGAAAACCAGACACAATGGGACCATGTTTGCTTCTCTGGAACAGCCTTTGCTAAATATTTCAAGTCTTCATCTTTCATAGAAAGCTGGCATTTAAAACTTCCACTTGAAGAATAGTCCCAAGCGAGCCGAAGACACCGCTTGTTATTACTTTGTGCCTATAACAGAAGGTCCTGAGAAATAAGTTCATTTTGGAATTTTCTGCCAGGAAAATGTTTAACTTTATATATATATATATATATATATATATATATATATATATATTGCTTTGTCAAGTAACAAAAATTACATAATCTAGCAGGGACTTGCCTTGCTGCCAAGAAACTCAGAGCTAAAAGGCATGCTCATTGTATGTGTCTAGTAATACATGCATCCCACTGATTTCAATATTCATCACTCTTTCATTTGTTGCTGATGCCCTGCTATGTACCAAGTTCAGCTTCATTTTTTTAAAGTCTGTTGAAGAGGGATACATTTTAGAGCACACACACACACACACGTACACATACTTGCACAGTAGCAGACACTACTATATGCCCCACAGAGTTGTATTTTAAAGCAACCTAAAGAAGAAAAACTGGGGCTGGCATTGTGGCATAGCAGGTAAAGCTGCCACCTGCAGTCCAGGGCATCCAATATGGGTGCTGTTTAAGTCCCAGTTGCTCCACTTCTGATCCAGCTCTCTGCTATGGCCTGGGAAAGCAGTAGAAGATGGCCCAAGTCCATGGGCCCCTGCACCTGCGTGGGAGACCCGGAAGAAGCTCCTGGCTCCTGGCTTCAGATTAGCACAGCTCTGGCCATTGTGACCATCTGCGGAGTGAACCAGTGGAGGGAAGACCTCTCTCTCTCCCTCTCCCTCCCCCTCTCCCTCTCCCTCCCTCTGCCTCTGCCTCTGCCTCTCTGTAACTCTGCCTTTCAAATAAATAAATAAATCTTGGAAAAAAACAACAACATGGAACACTGACTGAACCTGATAGGTCGGTTGTCTTTTAGGAAAGCAAGTACCACTCTTGCCAGTGCAGATATCTCTCTAGTTGAAATGGTTTGGTACATTTGGTGAGTTCATCACCACCTCAGCCTGAAAGGTGCAGTAATGGAAATGTTGCCATTGTCTTTTGTTCAGACTCTGAACTTTTAAGATCTGTGCAGGTACCACCTGAACTATAACTTTGGCTGGCATTAGAGATGCAGCTCTACGGGATCACAGAGAAGCTGTGAGTGCTCTGTGCTGGGGCAGTCCCAGGGGCATGGCCCTCATATGCTAGACTCCAAAGGACATTTCCCAAAAGTTCAGCTTTCAAAATAAAATGAGATCGAGGATTCTAAGATGGCAGAATAGGAAGGGAGCTTACTGCTCTGCTTTAGGGGAAAATATTTTTTTAAAAAAATTGAGAGTGCAATCTTAGGGAAGAGTAGGGAGAAAACTGCAGAGGAAACTCCATGCAAATTAGAGGGACACTGTGGATCTACGTGGAGGGTGTGGATGCACACAACTCAGGACCCCAGCAGCCAAGAGCCTCAGCACCAGCTTTGAAGAGTGAGGTGAGACCAGACTGCAGCAGTGCAAGCCACTGGCAATAAAGCTGCAGGAAGAGCCTGGTGTGAGTCCAGCCTGTGCAGGACAGCGTAACTGCCAACTGAGATGAAGAAAAAGGGGTACTTTCTTTCTGCCTGATCACCCAGCACTGGGGTCTTGTAACAAGCTGAAAGAGGGTAGGTGCCATTTTGGACATCTGTAACAGCTATACCAGCTTGTGTCCATGCGTCAAGCAACCAGATGAGAGGAGACGCCTGAGTCTGGC
Source organism: Lepus europaeus (assembly GCF_033115175.1). Lineage (NCBI taxonomy): Eukaryota > Metazoa > Chordata > Mammalia > Lagomorpha > Leporidae > Lepus > Lepus europaeus. Next base: position 104,748,945 of record NC_084835.1, on the reverse strand, counting down.
TGGGAGAATTGACAGGTGGTTGGGCGCTCATGACTGAGGGAATTGTGCATGCTGGAACTGTGAACACACTGTGGCTTCATGGGAGTGCACAGGGTGTGGCTGGGTCTTTGGGCAATCACTGAGGATGGCTCTACATGCTCAGAGCTCCCTGATTCCATGTTGAAGGTCATTGTTGTGGGACCCATGCTTACACAGAGGACTGCATGGATCCTTTGTGTGGTTCTTGGGGCAGCATGGATGAAAATTTTAACCACTGTGGCTAGTACTCAGGAATTGGTCTCCTTGGAGGAGAAGCGGTGAGCATGAGACTATGCCAACAGAGCTGATCAAACCTCCCCCCAATTAAAAAAAAGAAAGAGAGAGAGAGACATTTAACATGTCCAACTTAGCTGTCACCTTGGATACTCCCCTCACCCTGGAGCACTGAACAGAACTCCCTGGCCACATCCAGCACACACCTCTGGGTATTCACTGAAAGAGCAGACACTCCACTAAACCACAGAGACATAGCCCAAAGATAAAAGACATTACAGGTACAAAACAAAAAACAAAAAAACAAGTGTCTCCACAAATACCAAAAAATAAATATAGCAATTCAAGGAACAGGAATACGGAAGACAACATGTCACCCCCAAAGGAACACAACACTTAAATACTAGAATGTGAAGATGAAGAGATTGGAGAAATGCCGGGAACAGAATTCAAAAAATTGATTGTAGGATTACTTAGAAGTAATCAGAAGCAAATTCACAGATTAAAGAAATCCATACATGACAAAATGAATAATTTGCCTATGAAATTGAGATTTTAAAGTGAAATAAATTTTAAAATGAAATACTGGAAATGAAGAATTCAATAGATCACATAAAAAATATGGTGGAAAGCCTTAATAATGGACTTGGTGAGGCAGAAGTAAGAATATCCAAGTTAGAAGAAAAACTTCTGGAAATTTTATAGTCAGACCAAAAAAAAAAAAAAAAGGAGAAGAAATTAGAAAACTATAAAACAGTATTGGAGACTTATGGGACACTATCAAATGACCCAACATACTGGTCTTAGGAGTTCCTGAAGGTGTGGAAAGAGAGAATGGATTAGAAGGCCTTTTTAGTGAAATAATTCCAAAAAATTTACCTAATTTGGAGAAAGAAAGGGATGTTCAAGTACAGGAAGCAAACAGAACTCTTAATAGACATGAGCAGAAAAGATCATCACCATAACACATTGTAGTCAAACTCCCCACAGTGAAACATAAATAAAAGATTAGGAAAAAAACAAAAACACAAACAAACAAACAAATAATAAAAGATTCTAAAATGTGCACAAGAGAAATGCCAGATTCTTTTCAGAAAATCTACAATTAGACTCACAGCTAATTTCTCATCAGAAACCCTACAGGCTAGGAGAGAATGGTGATATATGTTTCAAGACTTAAGAGAAAAAACTGTCAACCCAGAATACTATACCCTGCAAAGCTCTCATTTACAGATGAAGGTGAAATAAAGACTTTCCATAGAAATAGAAAATCAAAGAATTTGTCACTACTCATCCAGCCTTACAAAAGATGGTTAAGGATGTACTACATACAGAAACACAGAAACACGGTCATCACTATGAAAGAAAGTGAAGTCAGAAAATCTCCCAGCAAAAGTAAAAAGGAGATTCAAAATAAACAACAGGAATATTTATGGAAAAATGACAGCACTAAGTCATTGCTTATCAATAGTCATCTTGAGCCGGCGCTGCGGCTCACTAGGCTAATCCTCTGCCTTGCGGCGCCGGCACACCGGGTTCTAGTCCCAGTCGGGGCACCGATCCTGTCCCGGTTGCCCCTCTTCCAGGCCAGCTCTCTGCTGTGGCCAGGGAGTGCAGTGGAGGATGGCCCAAGTGCTTGGGCCCTGCACCCCATGGGAGACCAGGAGAAGCACCTGGCTCCTGCCATTGGATCAGCGTGGTGCGCCGGCCGCAGCGCGCCTACCGCGGCGGCCATTGGAGGGTGAACCAATGGCAAAAGGAAGACCTTTCTCTCTGTCTCTCTCTCACTGTCCACTCTGCCTGTCAAAAAAAAAAAAATAGTCATCTTGAATGTAAATGGTCTCAACTCTCCAGTTAAAAGATAAAGACTGGTTGAAAGGATTAAAAAAAACCAAAACCCATCTATTTGCTGCATACAAGAAACACACCTCACCAACAACTGACCACGGTGGAATGAAGCTGGAAATCAACAACTCAACAATCTCTAGAACATATGCAAACACATAGAGACTGAACAACATGCTCCTGAATGAACAGAGGGTCACTAAAGAAAATAATTTCTGGAAACAAGTGAAGATAACAATACAACATATCAAAACTTATGAGATACAGCATAAGCAGCTGAAAGGGTGCCTACATGAAGAAATTGGAAAGGCACCAAATAAATGAGCTATCAATGTATTTCAAGGACCTAGAAAAAACAGCAAACCAAACCCCAAGTTAGTAGTAGAAAAGAAATAATTAAAATTAGAGAAAAAATAAAATTGAAACAAAAAAAACAAAATACATCAGAAAAGATCAGAGAAATAAAGAGCTGGTTTTTTGAAAAAATAAACAAAATTGACACACCATTGGTCCAACTGACCCCTCCCCCTCAAAAGAGTGAAAAGAGCCAAATCAATAAAATTAGAGATGAAAAAGGAAAGGAGTAACCAACAAATCATTAAACCTAGAAGAAATGAATAGATTCCTGGACACATACAACCTACTTAAACTGAGCTATAAAGACATAGAAAACCTAAACAAATAACCAAGATGGAAACTGAATCAGTAATAAAGACCCTCCTGGCAAAGAAAAGCCCAGGACCAGATGGCTTCACTGCTGAATTCTACCAGACATTTAAATTAGAAGTAACTCCAATTCTACTCAAGCTATTCAAAACAATTGAAAGGAGGTAATCCTCCCAAACTACTTGTATGAAGCCAGCATCACCTTAATTCTTAATCCTGAAAAAGATACAACAGAGAAAGAGAACTACAGACCAATTTCCCTGATGAACATATACACAAAAATCCTGATCAAAATACTAGTCAATTGAATCCAAGAACACATCAGAAAGATCATTCACTTGGACCAACTGGGATTTATCCCTGAGATGTAGGGGTGGTTCAACATTCCCGTATCAATCAATGTGATACACCACATTAACAAACTGAAGTACAAAAACACTATGATTATTTCAATAGATGCAGAGAAAGCATTTGATAAAATACAACACCCTTTCATGATGCAAACTGGGCATAGAAGGAACATTCCTCAACCCATTCAAGGCAATTGATGATAAACCCATGGCCAGAATCCTATTGAATGAGGAAAAGTTGGAAGCATTCCCACTGAAATCTGGAACCAGACAAGGATGCCTACTGTCACCACTGCTATTCAATATACTCCTGGAAGTATTGGTCAGAGCCAGTAGGTGAGAAAAAGAAATCAAAGGGATACAAATTGGGAAGGAGGAAGGCAAACTATCCCTATTTGCAGATGACAAGATTATATATATATAGGGCATCCAAAAGATTCCATTAAGAGACTATTGGAACTGATAAAAGAGTTTGGTAAAGTAGCAGAATATAAAATCAACACACAAAAATCAACAGTCTTTGTATATAGATACAATGCCACGTCTGAGAAAGAACTTCTAAAATCAATTCCATTCACAATAGCTACAAAAAAAATAAGATATCTTGGAATAAATTTAACCAGGGACATCAAAGATCTGTATGATAAGAATTACAAAGCATTAAATAAAAAAATAGAAGACACAAAAAATGGAAATATAATCCATGCTCATGGATTGGAAGAATCAATATCATCAAAATGTCCATACTACCAAAAGCAATTTATAGTTACCTGTGATACCAATCAAAATACCAAGGACATTCTTCTCACATATAGAAAAAAAATGCTGAAATTCATATGAAAACATAGTAGACCCCAAACAACTAAAGCAATCTTATACAACAAAAACAAAGTCAGAGGCATCACAATACCAGATTTCAAGACCACAAGTCAATTATAATCAAAACAGCCTGGTACCAGTAAAAAAACAGATGTATAGACCAATGGAACAGAACAGAAACTCCAGAAATCAACCCACACATCTACAACCAACTGATTTTTGACAAAGGAGCTGAAATGAATCCCTGGAGGAAAGACAGTCTCTTCAATAAATGGTGCTGGGAAACTGGATCTCCACATGCAGAAGTATGAAGCAAGACTCCTGCCTTATATCTTACACAAAAATCTGCTCAAAATGGATCACACACCTAAATCTATGACCTCATACCATCAAATTATTAGAGAACAATAGGGAAACCTTGCAAGACATTGACACAGGCAAAGCCAAAATTGACAAATGGGATTATATCAAATTGAGACGTTTCTATACTGAAAAAAAAAAAAAACTCAGCAAAATGAAGTGACAGAATGGGAGAAATTATTTGCAAACTATTCAACTGATAAAGGATTAATAACCATAATATATAAAGAGCTCAAAGTACTCAACAGCAACAAAACAAACAACCCAGTTAAGAAATGGGCAAAGGACTGAAACAAACATTTTCCAGACACATGGAAAAATGCTCAGGATCACTAGCCATCAGGGAAATGCAAATCAAAACCACAATGATGTTTTAACTCACCCCTGTTAGAATGGTTTACATACAGAAATCAATAAACAACAAATATTGTTGGCGAGGACATGGGAAAGGTACTCTAAGCCACTGCTGGTGAGAACGTGAACTGGTACAGCCACTATGGAAGACAGTATATCTCAGAAATCTGAATATAGATCTACCATATTACCCAGCCATCCCACTTCTGGGAATTTACCCAAGGGAAATGACATGAACGCTTGAAAGAGTTATCTGTACCCCCATGTTTATTGCAGCTCAACGCAAAATAGCTAAGATATGGAATCAACCCCAACGTCAATCAAGTGAAGCCTGGAGAAAGAAAGAAGGAAAGAAAGAAGGAAAGAAAGGAGGAAAGAAAGAAAGAAAAGAGGCTGGCACCGTGGCTTAACAGGCTAATCCTCCGCCTTGCGGCGCCGGCACACCAGGTTCTAGTCCCAGTTGGGGCTCCGGATTCTATCCCGTTTGCCCCGGGAAGGCAGTGGGGGATGGCCCAAGTCCTTGGGCCCTGCACCCCATGGGAGACCAGGAGAAGCACCTGGCTCCTGGCTTCGGATCAGCGAGATGCGCTGGCCGCAGCGGCCATTGGAGGGTGAACCAACGGCAAAAAGGAAGACCTTTCTCTCTGTCTCTCTCTCTCACTATCCACTCTGCCTGTCAAAAATTTTTAAAAAAAAGAAAGAAAGAAAAGAGGAAGAAAGAAAGGAAGAAAGAAAGAAAGAAATCTTGTCATTTTCAACAAAATGGATGACACTGAAAAACATCACACTTAGTGAAATAAGCCAGTGCCCAAAGGACAAACACCATGTTATTCCTGATCTATGGTAACTGAGTACCTAAAAGGTAACTTATAGAAGTGAAATTGACACTTTGAGATGTGATGACTTTGAACAGCCCTTGTTTTGACTATTGAGGAATAGGGTTTTTTTTCATACTATTTCTTGAACTCTTAGTATAGATTTAATCTTATGTGTATAAAGTTAATTGAAAATAGATCTTAGTAAAAAAATAAGAATGGGAATAGGAGAGGGAGGAGGAAGAGGGTGGGAGTGCAGGTACGGTGAGAAGAATCACTGTGTTCCTAAAGTCGTGTTTATGAAATACATGAAGTCTGTATATCTTAAATAAAAGGTTTCGGGCAAAAAAATTAAAATAAAGTTTGGCCCACACTTTACATGTGCATGAGTATCGTGTCTTGCTATATTTTTAGTCAAAGAAATTGCTGTCCTGAAAGAACTGAAATGGAATAGAAAGAAATTAATCTAATTCAGGAAGTGCTATAACCATACAGAGTGCTGAATTGTTAAGGATCCCCCACCTCCTTTTCTTATGAAAGAAGAGGAACTGAAAGGTAGGATTAATAATGAACGATACGTAGACCTACTCAATGTTTTTTTTTATTTTTTTTAATTTTTAATTTATTTTTATTTTTTATTTTTGACAGGCAGAGTGGACAGTGAGCAAGAGAGACAGAGAGAAAGGTCTTCCTATTGCCGTTGGTTCACCCTCCAATGGCCGCCGCGGCTGGCGCGCTGCAGCCGGTGCACCGCGCTGATCCGATGGCAGGAGCCAGGTGCTTCTCCTGGTCTCCCATGGGGTGCAGGGCCCAAGGACTTGGGCCATCCTCCACTGCACTCCCTGGCCACAGCAGAGAGCTGGCCTGGAAGAGGGGCAACCGGGACAGAATCCGGTGCCCCGACCGGGACTAGAACCTGGTGTGCCGGCTCCGCAAGGCGGAGGATTAGCCTAGTGAGCTGCGGGGCCGGCTCTCAATGGTTTTTAACAGATACTTTCAATGGCCTCTGCGAAGAAATAGAATTAACCCTGTTGTAACGAGAAGGCAGCAGAGACTAGAATTTCGAAAATGGTTTGGTCAGTGTCAACAGAAGCCACAATTGTCTAGAACAATCTCTTTAAAACTGCTCTCTGCATGGTCTGTTTCTTTTGGGAGTTGTTGATGTTCTGCTTCCAGATGACAAGTCTGAGACGGAAACCAAAAAGCAGGACTCTAGGACACCCACTTTAGAGGCCGGACAGGATTAAAGAGAACATTGTACATTTATTTGTAGTTCTCATCATTTTTTAAAAAGGGGGAATGGAAAAACAAAGATCCCAGCAATTAAAGCATTTTCTGAATTTTAACATAAATTGTGAAAAAAGGATTTCTGCAGGTAGGTATCTGCTGTCATCAGTGCCCTCACAATGGACCCGTGTGTTCCGTACAACACTTACTAAGACAAACTGAGCCAAGAAAGCAGCACAGACTGAACCCTTAGGGGCACACAGTCTGCAGGGGTGAAACAGTACGAGGTGCCTGGGCTGTGGGCCCTCCAGGAGAATAGCATGGTTGACTCCAGATTAAGTCAGACAGCTGCAATCTGAAGGGTGCTTTAAAGATCTGCTAACCAAAACTATGGCCCCAGGTGGCTGCACATGACCTCTGAAACATGTCAAAACCCAAATGTGGTTTCAGTAGAGGCCTTGCCCTAGACTATGTTTTAGCAGAGGGCTAACAGGACAAGCATGTTTTCATGAGGTTCAAGCATGGTGGACACCCTGAGTTTAGGGCAAGCTTGAATGAAGTGTCTGTTTGTGTCTGGGAGCAGGAAATAGGTTGGAGATGGGCCAGATGTTCAGGAAAGTGAGTGCCAAGGAAGTGAGGGTGGGACACTGAAAAGGAGAGGCCACAGCCCGGATTTTCAAACACCTACATTCTCCTAGTGCTGCTCCCACTGATGGCCACCCACAATGCAAAGGCAATGACAGGGTCTCGCCTCTGCACCTGCAGCACTAAGCCACACGTGGCAGCCACAGACATAAAGGCAGAGAAGGAGGGTAGGCTAGGGTCTGCTCTGTGTGCCTTCCCGACACCCTCATACACAGGACCACGCATTTCATGGCTGGCTGGCAGGGAGAGAGCTGCTCAAGGCAGAGGGAAGACAAAGATATCCTCCTGACTGACAGCTGCATTTGTTAGGCAGGGAAAGGCTCATCAAAAAAGAGCCGTTTCTAAAGAGTTCAAAAGTTAAGAATTAATTACCTTCAAGAAAAAAAAAAACAAAAAAAACAACTCCTGCTTTCTTTTCTCCTGGGCAACCAATTGGTGAAAACTTTATTAGAGATTTCAGGTTTATCTGCTTAGGGAAACAAAATGTAGACTCAAGAAATAATTTGGGCAGATAATAACACCATTAAAAAATAGATAATCTCATCTGTGGCCGATTAGAAGGCTCACGTAAAGTTTAATTATCACTATGAACTAAGCCTTCTCAAGCCTTTTTGTGCATGAGCTCTTCAGACCACATGATGCTGCCAAGAACGCCAAAAGGTCACTCGCTCTTTTCTGCACGTGGACAGGGCTGCCTCAAAGCAGGTCCGACAGACGAAAATCTATTCTGTTTTCAAATCTCTCCAGAGAAGACTCCAAAACCTCCCTGGAGAACCCTTTTCAGCGTTTAACAATGTGTGCTGTCAGGAAATTTTTCCTTATATCAAATCTAAATCCAAAATGCTACAGTTTCAGCTTCCTCTGACTGTTCCCAGCAGAGATGGGGAACAGCTGGCCGCCAATCTTAGTGTGACAACCTTTTATGGACTTGAGGATTATTGGAGCAACATGTCCCTTTTTGCTTTTTATTTTAATCTTCAAGGTTAAAAAAAAATCCCAGTGACTATAACCTTTCAAGTCTAATTTTCCATCTTTTTAATAAGTTAGGTGGTTTTTCCTTAAACTCCTTAAAGTTTTCGAGTCATGACATCTTAGAATTGGATGGCTTCTTAAAAGTCACCTTCTTCAAACACATCTCAAAAGGTGGGATTTCAAAGTGGGCTAAGTACTGGATTGGAAACGTATGTCATTACAGTTTTTTTTTTTTTTCCCTCGGTGTAGATCATACATTTATTAGCGAATATCCCTCTGAAATTAGCAACAATATTAAAAAAATAATGATTGCACTACTTGGTCAAGCAGAACTAGCAACTTTCATTTTAAAAAAAGTACAAGTCTGTTAAAAATTTCCATCAGTATACACATATATAATACAACAGACTAGTTATGTTAAATGCTACAAACCATTTCTAATAACACCACATGGGCAGGCCAGCATTATGTTTATTTTACCAGACAATGAAATCATGGCTAACAGTTACTGCTAGAAGTAAATTTACTGGAACTCTTTGAAAAGGAAAAGGTGGTGAAGTCATCGGCCTGCGGATTGGTGACATTCAAAGTGTTTCTGGGGGGCCAGCACTATGGCATAGCGGGTAAAGCTGCCACATCCCATATGGGCGCCGGTTCAAGTCTCAGCTGCTCCACTTCCAATCCAGCTCTCTGCTATGGCCTGGGAAAGCAGTAGAAGATGGCCCAAGCACCTAGGCCCCTGCACCCATTTGGGAGACCGGGAAGAAGCTCCTGGCTCCAGGCTTCGGATTGGCGCAACTCTGGCTGTTGTGGCCAATTGGGGAGTGAACCAGCAGATGGAAGACCTCTCTCTCTCTCTGCCTCTGCCTCGGTAACTCTGTCTTTCAAATAAATAAGTAAACCTTAAAAACAAAAACAAAAACAAAACAAAAAAGTACTTCTGGGCATTTCTAGGACACCTGGATGTGGAAGCTGAGTCTTGGGTGTGCTTGAGTATGGTAAACACAGATTACCAGTCCCTGCTCTCAATCTTCTCTTACACTTCCCCAAGACATCAGTTTACATTTTGCATTCTGTTGTTTATTCTCATTAAACACATACTCCTATACACTTCTGGCTTGTAGAGCCTCTTCTATTTCATTCTGTCTCCAATTTACCAAGTCTCAACACTTCCACCTATCACCTGGGTGATGAAAGAGGCTAGTTTCTATTTCATCATTGTGGGCATCAATACAAACACACCAAATAACTTAATAGTTTCTAACAAAAATGGATTCGGCAGAGGTCAACTACAAAACAGCTCTTTTCACTATTCAAATCTATTTTAAAATTGTATATGGAAGAGTACACACAAATACATCCTTGTGCTAGGGATTGCAGGGGCTCCCAAAAGCCTAATCAGAAGGAAACTTCTGAAAAACATATGGGCCACTTCACATTAGACAACACATTAAGGACAGATCCCACATGGGATGTAAGTACACAGTGACTCCTGCTGCTGACTTAACAATTTGACACTCCTGTTCATGGCATCATGATGCTATAACTAGTACTAAAACAGTATTTTTACACTTTGTGTTTCTGTGTGGGTACAAACTGATGAGGTCTTTACTAATTATATACTGAATCGATCTTCTGTACATAAAGATAATTGGAAATGAAAAAAAAAAAACAAAACCTGGTGTTAAATTGGAAATGGCATAGAAAATTAATCAATTTTAAAAAAATATTATGTAGGATCTCTGTCTTTAATGTGCTGTACACTGTAATTTAATGCTATAACTAGTACTCCAATGGTATTTTTTTCACTTTGTGTTGCTATATGGGGGCAAACTGTTGAAATCTTTACCTAATATATACTAAACTGATCTTCTGTATATAAAGAGAATTGAAAATGAATCTTGATGTGAATGGAAGGGGAGAGGGAGCGGGAAAGGGGAGGGTTGTGGGTGGGAGGGAAGTTATGGGAGGGGGGAAACCATTGTAACCCATAAGCTGTACTTTGGAAATTTATATTCATTAAATAAAAGTTTAATAAAAAAAAAAAGAAAAACCAAACCTAAAAAAAAATTATGTTTAAAATGTGCACAATATAATCTCTATATACACTCTACATATGTGCATAAATATATATGGGTACATATATTTATGTCATATATACATGTTAAAATATATATGTATATATTATGTCGTATATGCATGTTAGAATATATATATGTATATGTAAAATGAATTATTGTCATTATCTCATGTTATTAAGAAGAGTTGATTGTGTTTCTAAAAAGATGCTTACTCAATGCATATAAACTACCAAAATGGCCCAACTCTTCAATATAGTTGAAGACCAACTCTGTGATATGGCCCAAATATAACAAAATAACAAATGAAAAGATTGTATTTGAACTATTTGGTCAGTTGCCCCTAGTCACTCTAATCATTGTTGTGCTATTTCATTCATCTTCCAAAGATTAAATTCCACTTAACAGGAAAAAAAAAAAACCATATGGGCCAGATATGTTATAAGCACTTTTCCATAAACTTGCTAATGTATTCAAATCAACCCTATGAGATAAGCAGGCTATTGTTCCCCACTTGACAGATGAAGAAACTGAAGCACAAGGAGAGGGAGTAACCCGTTTGGTTAGAATCTGGGCAGTCTGGCTCCAAGGACCTACTGCCTCACAGAACACTAGGTGAAACAAACAGCCCGTGTTCGGAGTTGACATTCATGGGACTGGCACTTCGGTACAGGATGCACACACATTTTGAAGAGGCCTTCCTCTGCTGCTGCTGAAGACTTGTCTGGTGGTGTTCGCACACCGTGCAGTCAACCCAGGCAGTTTCAGCAGGGCTGCATGAGTACAAGAGTTTGCAGGAATAGTGGGGCCTGGCTCCACTGACCTAGGGGACTCATTGTCCTGGATGGGTAACAGTCAGCCCTGCCCTGCAACCCTGAACCATTCCCAGGAAGCTTCACGAGCTGGTGGCTCCCACACCCAGGGACAATCCCTGGAATGGGGCCTCAACCTCCCTTCACATCCTGGGGTTGCCCTGGTCCACTGCAACCTCCTTGCCCTGCCTTTGCTGTGAGGAACAGTGACAGTCAGCACTGCCTAGCCACATTCTCCCAACAGAGTCCATGTACCTTACCAGTTATCCACCTGTGCAGGCAGACAGAGTTCCCCAGCCCACTGCAACAGTGGTAGATGAAGAGAAGAAAAATGTTCCTTGCCCGGTTCCTGGAAGTTAAACCTCCCAAAGCAGAGTGGCCCTGACCTTCCCTGGCTGGGAAGGAGAAAGGGCCTATGTCAGCTTCCCCAGTCTTAGGCCAGCAGGGGAAGATGGCTCCATCTCTCTCATCAGCAGCTTCCTGTCTGGTCTCCAGTGCCTGAAGGTTTTCACCCTCCCATTGGCTTGTTTGTGCCCCAAAGAGGCAATGATACCCAGGAGCAACATCAATCAGCCCTTCGTAGGATAAGGATAATTATAAAGTCAGGAGCCTGGCTGTTTTGGGTACCAACACATGGTAGACGTAATTCTAAAACTCTCTGGTACAGAAGAGAGCTGGCTTTTCTTATTGGCGGTGCTGCCTTCCATACGCACACTCGTAGCTCTGACAGTTGGATAGTGATGCTGAACAGAAATCTCAGGGTTGAAAATGGGCTGTTTATAATTTCTTTTCTTGATGGAAGGCTGAGGTGGGGCTTTTTATTCACATTATGTCAATTCTTATGTTTCAGAGTCAATATGTTATGACATTTTCCAATCCAGGACAAGGTAGAACTTTTCAATGAATTGAGTTTTTATTTCTTTAATCACTGTTTAACTGAAAAGAATATACATTCAGAGGGAAAAACAAGTAGATTTGGTATTGTTTTAACATCTTAATGGAAAGTAGATTTAAGGATAAATATAATAAACTACTTTAGGTTTTATTTTAAGATGTAACTTCTCAAGTAAACAGATTCTATTCCTTTAAAATAACTACAGTGTTTATTGCTCATTTCTGCTACTAAAAGGTCTTTATATGTCATTTGGGGGATGAAATAACTGACACTGAATAATTAAAAGAAGTTTTCAATACCTACATATTGATAATCCTTATGACACAAGCAATAGTTAAAAAAAAAAAAACAACTCTTCTAGGGCTGGCATTGCAGTACATTGGATTAAACAATTACATATGAGTGCCTGTTCCAGCTGCTCCACTTCTGATGCAACTCCCTGCTAATGTGCCTAGGTAAAGCAGAGGAGGATGGCACAAGTGCCTGGGCCCCTGCTACTCACATGGGAGACCAAGATGGAGTTCCAGGTTCCTGGCTTTGGCCTGGCCCAATCCCAGCCAGTTGCAGCCATTTGGGGAGTGAACCAGCGATGGAAAAGTATTCTCTTTCTCAAATAAAGAAATAAATAAATAAATCTTACATTTTGTTTTCTTCTGTAAGGGTTTGTATACCAACATGTATATACACACAATATACACACATACATACATACACATAACACCCTTTTTTAGGAATAGTGATAACATAAATGCTCAACACTATTACAATGCTGTAATTTAGGCATTATTTCAAATTTTTATGATATGGTCACTATAATCAACTATAAATTATCAAAATTAATTTTTAAAATTTATTTTCTTTTTTATTTTGGGGAAAGAGAGAGAGAAGGGAAATAGAGAGCAAGAGCGAGAGAGAGAGTGAGAGAGAGAGAGCGAGAGATCTTCAATCTACTGGTTCACTTCTCAATCGCCTGCAACAGCCAGGGTTGAGTCAGGCCAAAGCCAATAGCCAGGAACTCAGTCTAGGTCTTCCATGTGGGTAGTAAGGACCAAAGCATTTGAGCCACTACCTGCTACCTCCCAGGGTATACATTAGCAGGAATCTGGATCTGAAGCAGAAGAGTGAAGACTGAAATCAGGCATTCCAATACTGGATTCAGGTATTCCTGTGGTACCTGCTGTACCATGTGCCTGCCCCTCAAAATTAAATTTTAAAAGGAAGGTCTTTGAATGAACAAATAGAGAACATTTAAGTCAATATTGTTTACCAATCTTAAAATATTGTAACAACAGCCTCTGAAAAATTATCTGCTGGTTTAAGGAGTTTCTTCCCTTCCGTCAAATGAACAATTTTCAGATTCAAAAGTTTCCACTAATTAGATATTCATCCATCTACTAAAATCTAAGCTCTTCCTCCTCCTCGTCTTGTTGCAGAAAATCAGAAGCCGAGTGTGCGCACACACACACAGCTCTCTCTGCCTTGTGAAATCATATATCTTCAGGATGAAGTAAATATAAAATATTCAATTAAACTATACAAAACTGATTTCCCTCCTTTGCATGTCAATTCTATAGAATCATACTTTGAAAATTAAGTTTGCCCCAAATTCTAAATATCACAATTTTCCCAGTTATTATACAACATAATTATCATCAATTGTTGGATAATAAGATTACAACAGTGCATTTGTATTGTAAGATTCTGCAACTCAGCAATAACAAAAGAATTCTAGTTAGAGATAAGACTCAAAATATATTGTTTAGCCATATATAAATTCCACATTTTAAAATATAATTATAGAACCACATAATAAAGATTATTCACTGATACTCAAATATTGAATGCTAATGTGATTTAATTAATGTGGTTCAGTTTTAAATATAAAAGTGAATTAAATATCAAACATTCACACTGCAGAAATGAAATAATTATGAAACACTTATGGAAATACAACTTGTAAATGCTTACAAAGTCACAGAAAATGGTCCACTTTCTGCCCCCTTCCCCCTACACACAGATTTAGGCAGATCTAAAAGCTATTTTTTTCACTTGGCAATTCTCCATAAATCTATTCAAACACATGCTAGAAGTCTTAAAATATGCAAAGTTGTGTTTCTGGATTTTCCGACTGAAAATCCTGTTGTTATGCCGTCAAAAATTCCCGTGAAAATGAACTAACAGAAAATGGCCATGTAATTTGAAGAAGACAGGGGTTAGTATTGCTGAAGGCAAAGCTGTGCTGCAGGAGCGAATCTCTACCGCTCACACTTGCGGGGTCTTCCTAGCAGAACTGTCTCGTTCATTGTTGTTCCCACTCAAACCAATGCAGGTCCTTGCATGGCCGGGCTTCTGCAGACACACATCTGCACTAACCACATCCCTAAGTAAATATCCATCGTGACGGCCTCAGCATTTTTGTGGGTTCTGATTTGGGTTAAGGTCAACAGAAGGTGGTTGGCCTCGGACAGGGACTCTTACACATGTTACCTCATATCTCATCACTTCTCTTGCTTGGCCTACTGCCCAGTGACACAAAATTGACAGAATGCACTGAGGCTACAGAATTTGTATTTTTCAAAAACACATTTCAAAATAATTTAACATTTTTACCATCCCCCCAAGAAAAATGACTTAAAAGTATTAAAGGAAATTAAGGTATCCCATAAAATTGTAAAATCCACACTCAGCCATATAGTAACCAATGTCTCTATATTTACTAGATCAAGATTATTCAGGGGAATGACAGTGAATATCCATTAATACAATACAGGCTTGGGAATTTTACACGTAGATGTGTAGCTCATTATACCTCTCCACTTCACTAAAACACAAAATCAGATTAGTCTGGAACATGCTGTTCTGTATTACGAGGTTGATTTCTTTTATTAAGAAATACCAAGTTATAAAGATACAAAACTACTCTCCTGGCTTTGATGTGACATCCAAATTTTTCTTGACATTACAATAGTAATTCTCATAAACAATATAATATAATAAGTATTTTTTCACATAGCAACTGCATTTGAAAATATTCCAGAGCAATTTCTGTGACAAAATAACACTGAAGCTATTTGTCAGTTCCTGGCTTATTCTTAGAGGATCCCACATTACCCAGGGGATTAACATTTGTCTTTGCTGGTTTTACAAATGGATTACATTTTCACATTTGCTTATTTGTATACAGGGATAAGGTCTACCTAGCTTCCTTATGGGATTAAATATTTTTAGGACAAGTGCAGTTAAAAATGTTTACTGAGAGCTCTTGGCCCTGTACTTAACACGAGAGTTCAAAGATGAGCCATGAGTGCTGTCCGTGAACAGAAGAGGGAAGATGGACAGGCTGACACAAGCAACCGCTGTACGGTGTAATCAATGGCACAGCAGAAACACGTACACAGTGCCATAGACACACTGGTGAGTAGACGTCAGGATAAGGTACAGAGAGGTGCTATCTGAAGTGAGTGTTAAAGCATAAACAAAGATGGACAGAAGGACAGAAGTGCAAGCCCATCGAAGCAGATAGCCAAGTCTAGGCCACCATGTGCAGAGTGAAGAAGTGAGCAGGGTGCATTTCTGTGTCACTTTGCCTGAGGAAGTGCCAGCAGGCACAGGCAGTTGGGGGAACAGGCTTGGAAATGAGGCAACAAGGCAGCCACGGCCAGGCTATACACAGCTTTCTTTGTGCTGTTATTTGGACTTAATACATAGTCAACAGAGAGTTTTATAAAGTTTATAAATAGGAGACTGGTCAGATCAGTCATTAATTTTTTTATCAGAGCATAGAGGAGAAAGTAGAAAAAAGGACTGGTTGGGAAGTAAATATAATAGATAAGTGAGGAGTTGAATGAGGAACCAGGCACAGCATGAATGACCTCTAACCCCCAAGCTGGGCAGGTGGTGATGCTGGAACCTGGCTGGACAGGCACAAAGGAAGATGATATTGTGGTAGGAGGGTGTTCTGTGTGGAAGAGGGAATTGTTAGGGGAAATAATGAGTTTAGTTTGGGACATGGAGAAATTAAGGTAGAGGAGTCAAGCAGGATGCCAGAATGATGTCAGAGAGTTAGAAAAATAAATATGAGCTCCTGAACAGGCCGATGCAAAGAAGAAAGACAGATTTGGGAGTCATTAGCACATAGATATTAATAGATGTTACAGACATGAACTCTTGCACCCAGCACTGTTCCTGGGATACAGAACTTGCTTCAGGAATATCTGTTGAAGGACCAGATCTAAGTGGTTGAGAGAACCCACAAAGAGCAGAAGAGAAAAAAGACGAAAAGGAGAATGATAAAATGACAGGGGACACTAACAGTGTCGGGGTGGGCAGAACAGAGCTGGGTCTAGAAACCAAATCGTAGATTTGAAATCTGTTTTTAGCTGATTATATATTTTTTTATTTTAAGAATGCTTATTATTAAAATTTTAATTGATTTATTTTCATTTTATTTGAAAGAGAGAGAAAGATCTTCCATTTGCTGGTTCACTACCCAGATGCCCGCAACAGCCAGAGCTGCAGCTGGGAGCTGGAAACTCAATCCAGGTCTCCTGCGTGGATGGCATGGACTCAAGTACTTGAATCATCACTTGGTGCCTCCTAGGGTGAGCATTATCAGGAAGCTGGAATGGGAAGTGCAGTAAGGACTGGAACCCTAGCGTTCTGACAAGGTATGCAGACATCTCAAGTAGTGTCAAATGCCAGCCACTAATATTTTTATGTTTAAATAAAGACTGAAATTGTTCCCAATGTATAAATCACTCTTTCAAAAAAAAGACATTTATTTATTTCAAAGCAGAGTTCTAGAGAGGTAGAAGCACAGAGGCAGATAGATCTTCCATCAATTGGTTCACTCCCCAGATTGCCACAATGGCCAGGAGCCAGGAGCTTCTTCCAGGTCTCCCATGTGGGTGCAAGGGCCCAAGCATTTGGGCCATCTTCTGAAGTTTTCTGAGGCACATTAGCAGGGAGCTAGATGGGAAGCAGAGCAGCCAGGACTTGAACCCGTGCCCATATGGGATGCTGGTATCGCAGGCAGTGGTTTAACCCACTATGCCACAAAGGCTGGACCTATACAAATAACTTTTTAAGTAGAGACTTTTTATGATGAATCACTGTACTTAGTAACAAAATTGCCTTAAAGTTTGTTAATATTTTAACTCATGAATACACATCTATCTAAGTACTTGGTTTCTTACTTTGATATGTGGATCTTTCTCTAAAATAGAAGGAAGACTATTTTAAACAAATTAATGATTTATTAAAGCTATACTAATAATCACATTTACCAATCTTGCTCTGATATAAATTTTAGTGATACAGTGGACTCATAACCAGAGTCAATGCAAGATGCACTGGGTACTTTACTACTAATTATTGCTACACAATTCATATTTAAACAAGCATTTCCTACAGGTTGACTCAAAGAGAATTCACCAGAATTCACATTCCAGTGAATTAAATATCTTATCATTGAGATTAAACTCTGGTGCAATATCTGATCTTCTTACAGTGGGAGATATGTTGGCTTAAGTCTTTGTATCTTTAATGCGATCATGTTGCCTAATGATAAGCAAATATAAAAGGCCAATTCATTACAAAATTCAATATTTGGACCATCAAACTCTTTAGCACTTAATAAGCAATTAATATTTGTCAATGAAAAATGTTTTGGTAATACAAGGTGAAATCAATAAAACACTAGCCCACTTGTTGCCCTTTCTTCCGCTAATGAGCTATCCAAATGACTACAATCCTTAAGGGAAGCAAAGTGCTTTTGACATTGGACTTAGGTTGTTTCCAAGCTGGCATGGGCCCTGAGTTTTTGGTTTAGGAAACAGAATGCACTTTGTTAGTAGTCTGTTTATCACTGCTGTCATGTATGTGAGCCACAGATGTGTCTTAAAAGAACATTCCATGCCTTCCTACAGAGGCTGAGACTTACTTCAATGCTATGTATGTTAATTTTATTCACTTTTGAGACAAAATATATAAAACTCAACCAAAAAGTTTCTAGAAAATATAATGTTTTCCTTTTAGGAATAAGTATACAGAGAAGGCAGTTTGGATACATTTCTGGAAGTTTTAATAGACTGTACATACGAACTTGATGTGAGCAAAAGTAGAAGCATGATTTTTATTTCAGATTTTTTCTTTGAAAACTACAGGGGAAAACACAAAAAGAAACCAAAAACTTTAAAATCTCAACACTTTTTTTTAAAGTACCTACACCAAACTTGAACGCATTCTCCAGCTACTCCTCCTCATCACATCCCATCTCCTTGAAGAACCACCACGAACCACTGGCATATACCCTTCCAGACATCCCATTAGCTTGTCTTTGAAATTGTAAAGTGTATCAGTTGTTTCTAGTATGAAAAACTGTATATTTCTTTTTGTTGTTTTTAAATAATTTCTTTCTATTTGTTCTGATACAAGACTCACAGTTGTCAGATCATTTGAGAAGTCAAAATTCTAACACTGAACAGTACATGTAACATCATATGTAAATGTACGTTCCACCCAAACACAATAGAAACATTATGTAACACAGTTTTATAGCTTAGAAATGATGAAAACAACCAATATGTTTTGTAAAAACAATAAAAGGCATCATCCTCTTAAAGGGGAGAGTTCTTTCAGAAGGAAATGATGACAGCTTTACTTTAAATACTTTAAAAATAAGAAATCCTTCTATGTGTAGCTTGGTAAATTTACTGTGCCACTTTATACTATTCTATACACAATTTTAAAATAATCACACACCAGCAACATTGTACATGCACTCTGTTGCCATGTTTCTATGTAAGCATGCATCCCATAGTTAGTTCGGAATTCAGTTGTTTGAAACTCTGAACACATTTATCCAAAGAAACAATACCATAAATAGTAGCTGGATTTCTAGGCCAGTTTCCAAAAGCCTATAGAATTCTTAATGTTTGAGAATTTATAGAGCCAGTTCAATCTGCTAAGCACTATTTATAATAGTTTCTATGAGGAAAAGCATTTTCAAGGTCCAAGCCAGACACCAAGAACCTAATTATCTATTGCAGATACCAGAAACTTCTAACATGTCCAGATAAATGGGGGGCAGATATGTGGGAACTGGGAGTCTGTGTGGCATATCAGATAAAAGGATGAGATTACCTGTCTTGAACCCCAAGATACTGTGTTCTCCCAAGTTTCTAAGCTAAATTAAGGGAAACACTAATCTTCCTTCCCCTATACACACATCCGAGGGTAGAAATTAAATTATGAGATTACTGTAAAGGCCAGATAGGGAAAATGAGAGATTCTGTGAGTAGGAATGATTATCTGGGGTGGACGGGGTGAGGTGTCTATGTACTGGGGTGCAGTTAGGGGATGGCAAGACTGAAAGAGGATTTCAGGCAGAGGGTTAATATATCCAGAGAAAAACAGAAAGCACAACTTTTCCAAAAAAACTAAAAACTCTCCAGGATGGTTAGGGTTTATGGTGCAAGGGATAGAGTACAGAGAGGTAGGTGTAGAAGGCAAATTAAGCTGAAGACAGACTAGGAAGGGCCTTGTGATTTTCAACGAGCCTGTACTAACTGTGAATACAGATTGTGAGAAGGACTCTTACACTCGACAATGATAGCACCCAAAAAAATACTTACCCAAAGATGTGGTTTGTGTGTGTGTGATCCAAACCATCCCATTTTATACATGTTATTTTTTAAAATACAATTTCTTAGTGTTAGATACACTTAAACATTTTGCTATTTACAGAGGTTTTAAAGAAAATAATATTTTGATTATTTTATATTTAGATAAGTATAAAATTAATAAGTATAAAAGATAAGTCTTGAATTAAGAATGGCAAATAACTCAGTCTCTGAATAATTACTATATGCGTTAACTAACATATTAAAAAAGGTTAGTGAAAACATTTCCTTTTGATTTGGGCAACACTAAAAAAGCAAAACATCCTTGTCTATATTTTTAGTATAAACTCTATTCCATACCTATAGTAGAAATCTTAAAATGAAACAGGAATTCTTGGGTTATAAAGGTCCTTTAAAAGTTTTAAACATTGAAGAACCACTAAACAGAAGACAAATGACTGAAGTTTGTCCATGTCCAAGTTCAGCTTTGTGAAGGCTACAATAAATCTACACCATCGTACCTCACAAATGTCTCATCAATTTAATTCCTTTGATTTCTCATCAGTTTTCAACAATAGCAAGATAAAAGCTCAGCAAAAATGGGAAGAGGCTTGATTTACATAAATAATGTATAAAATTAGTGGCTGACGTTTTTAGGAAGGCGTCTTTGCACTGATTATTAGAACCGTTCAGAATGGGAACTGCGTGACTTTTGATGGCTGCAACCTCAAGGACAGCAGTGAATGACCTTGAACAGCAGCATATAAAAATACATTTATCACTGAGCCAGCGTGCCGGGCGCCAGTCAATATAGGCCTCTCATTGGTCAGCAGGCTCTCCTGCTGTGATCCCCTCATTACAATTTGCTTTTACTTCCTGGGCAAATGACAACCAGAAAATGAGGCAGCTTCTTTCTTGACCAAACTTAATCCAGAAAAAAACGAGATGACAGCTGCAGCCATTCAAGTGTTACAGAACCATTTTACAGGTGTTTGTAAAAGGCAGGATTATATATTCTAAAAAGTATTTGACTGAATGAGATTGGCAACAAGTTATCTCACCTTCTTAGTCTATTTCATTTGCATAGTCAGAAAGAATATTTTTGGCTTATAAAATGACCACTTGTGTCTTATTCAGTCTGTTTTTCTAATTAAGTCATTTGTGGTGTAGGATATAAACACTCAATTTAGAGACACGGCGTAGAAAACGTTGTTGGATAGTTTAATGAAAAGTTTACAGGGGAAGTCTGGCTATGGGAAGAACTAAGTTCAGTCCTACTGTGTTTATGATAGCCTCAATGCATAGTTTACATTTTCCACAAAGATAGGTACATTTATTTATATAATTTAATTATAGTAGAGATATGGTTGTATCTATAAGGAAAATTACAGCATACTCAGATAGAGGTTTCCATTGTGCTTAATTTTTTCATAATAAGGATTTTCTAACCCAGCAATTTCTAGTCCTGGTTTCAGATACCTCAGGGCACAGCACATTATTATAAGAACTGTGAAATTATCCCAAAATGTTGAAAACAAAATTTTTACTTTTAATTTTAAAAGCACCTTAAGGAGAGGAAGCACCTTAGGAGAGGAAAAATAAAGAGAATGAAAACCTTAAAGAACAGTGATGAGGTGTAGAAATAAATTCCAAAAATAATGACTATTCCAATAATGGTTGCTGGGTTGATTTCTTCTTTATTTAACAGGGCTAAACATTTATTTTTTTATTCCAGTGCAGATGGGTCGTTTTCTAGTTAGGGTTCATATTTGGATTCTATATCTAGAAAAAAAAATTTAAGGTTCATTTTATTTATTTAAAAGGCTGTAATGATCAAGGCTGGGCCAAGCTGAAGCCAGGAGCCAGGAGCCAGGAGCTTCTTTCAGGTCTCCCACATGGGTTCAGGGGTCTAAGCTCTTGAACCACCCTTTGCTGCTTTCCCAGGTGCATTAGCAGAGAGCTGGATTGAAAGTGAAGCAGCTGAGATTTCAATTGGCACCCACATGGGATACTGGTGTTGCAGGAGGCAGCTTACCTTTCCATGCCACAGCGCCAGCCCCTTTATCTAAAACTTTGCTAATAGCTACTAGTTGGGGAATAGATTGAAATTCAGGGGTGAGGAGCCTCTGGTCCACAGGCCATATAAGGCTGGTGAAATCATGTGGTCTGCGCCTGCCCATGTAGGACTCGAAATTCAATAAATATATAGCAGGCTAAATTTTGTACAGTCTGT
Source organism: Lepus europaeus (assembly GCF_033115175.1). Taxonomy (NCBI): domain Eukaryota; kingdom Metazoa; phylum Chordata; class Mammalia; order Lagomorpha; family Leporidae; genus Lepus; species Lepus europaeus. The sequence goes on along the minus strand of NC_084835.1, from coordinate 104,727,000 downwards.
GAATGAAACTATATATATTCAAAGCCCCTTGGCAGAAAAAAGATCTCCCACCCTTGGTTAGGTGGATGAACATAAATGTGATGTTAAGTGAAATAAGCCAGACACAAAAATTATATCCTGCATGATTGCACATAAAATCCTAAGTAAGGCGGGGCTGGCGCTGTGGCGCAGCGGGTTAATGCCCTGGCCTGAAGTGCCGGCATCCCATATGGGTGCCGGTTCTAGTCCTGGCTGCTCATCTTCCAATCCAGCTCTCTGCTATGGCCTGGGATAGCAGCAGAAGATGGCCCAGGTCCTAGGGCCCCTGCACCCATTTGGGAGACCCAGAGGAAGCTCCTGGCTCCTGGCTTCGGATCAGCGCAGCTCCAGCCATTGTAGTCATCTGGGGAGTGAACCAGCAGTTGGAAGACCTCTCTCTTTGTCTCTCTACCTCTCTCTGTAACTCTGTCTTTCAAATAAATAAAATAAACCTTTAAAAAGAAAACCCTAAGTAAGGCAAGAGCACTCTGCCAGAAAGACCAGTGATTGTCAGAGGGGCACCTCTGGGGGTGGGGATGATGTGTTCTTATCCTCATTATGGTGGTGGTGACATGACTATACATTTGCTATTGCACTAAACTGTGTGCCTACAGCCAATGAGTTCATTACACATACTTTATACCTCATCAATGCAGTTACACCTGTGCATGTGCAGAAGGCAAATACGATAGGAAACAGTGAGTTATCAGCTGCTCTCGCTGCTGACTGTCTGGAAGCACTGCAAAATGGATCCACAAAGGCTGGTTATTCAGAGCATCGGGCTGAGCCTGTTACCCACTACGCACTTTCCAGTTTCCACCAGGTCTCAATGGAGAGAGTGCCCACAGTGGCCCGTGGGGAACCGCGGCCAGTCTACCATTTCTCAGTGAGGCGCCGTTCCCAGAATCAGCAGAAAGTGTTTTCTTCCTTGAACATCTGCTCATCACTCTGACAGATTTGCATATGCCAAACATGACATTTCTTCCTGTTCAAAATGAGCTATACATTTTGCTCAAGTTACAAATACTGGCTGATTCAGGATTGCATGTCTAAAGTATGACTACCTTTTTAACATTTTTCAGCCTTAAACCCAAATTTACATCTTTTATTTTCTATTAATACATTCTACATTCAACCCAAAAGGTAAAAGATTTTAAAAAGTATTTTAAAACTTCAGAATCTGGAAAGATAAACTTCTGCAAATTAGAGATTATATACCTGAAATTTATTAAGATCTGTGTTTAATAAACAGCACAGTGCTGGAACTGACAAGCTTTTACATGAAGAAAGCTCTGGAACATTTTCCAGAAGGTCAATCAAGCTATAAGCAAATAATAAAATCTCATATGTCACATATGTATCACAGAATAGTTCTAAAAGAGCTTTCTTCTCCACGGCAGACTTGTGAGTAGACAGCGAAACACTTACGCAAGTGCTGCTTGAGTTTACCAATTTTTGATCTGCTACTCCTCTTCCAAAGAGAAGATTACCAAACCACTAAAACACAAATTGATTAGGGCCCAGTAGAAGAAGTAAATCTGTCTATAGATTGTAGTAAAGTTAATTAAAGCAATACCCGGCAAAGGGGCATAGAAAACAAAAATAATATTCAATGCAGGAATAAAAAAATTGCTCCATCCTTAATTGTCACCTTCTTTATTAAGAAAAACAGGAAATTAAATTATATAGGATCAGTGAAACTAGATATGAAAAATATAAGAGTATTTACTATTCATTAAGCCTTTTCCTATCCTTAGCTACTGGAATTAATTCTGGCTTATGACAGGCTTTTAAAAATTGAATGTAATTCTAGTTAATGAAATACAAATACTAATAAATCTCTCTAAAACTATTTTATAAAGGAAAGGATGATATTATCAGGATTCTAGTTCACTGATCATAATCCATAAATGTTTCCATTACCATGTCTCCTAATGTATGACTCTGTAAATATTTTGTACATCCCAATTCTCCATTTCCAGACTGATCCCAGGCATCGGAAATGCTGTCAGAATTGTCTTGCCAGCCACCTGTGGCACTGTTCCAAGTCCAGATACAAGAATCTGCCAGAGTGAACTCGGTCCCCAGTGCAAGTGAAGTAGAGGGAATTTTGGCAAGGGGACAGAGAGAGGCTCTTGGTGGCCAGAAGATGGAGTGGTCCCTTCTTTTGGAAAGGTTTCTGGCAGTCTTGCTTCGGCCCTGGCTGGCTGGTTAACTGTGGTTTTCGATTTCTCTTGCCATCGCTCCCCTGCCCCGCTGATGTTGAATCTGTAGTGTGAGATGACAGTGCAAGAGACTTACATTCTCATTAGTCTTGGTTATTTGTCCTTGATTGTTTTTTCTACCATAATGTATCTCTATCTCTTCTTAGCTGTCAACACGGAAAAAATCTTTCCACGGTAAGTTTTCCCCCTCTGGCCTACATCATTTTTCTGAATGCTATTTCTTTTTCTGAACCCTTTTTTTTTTTTGCTAGATATCTTTCAAGGACTTGGATGCCCCTGACTAATATAGGGGCTGACCCCATAGAGAAAGGTTGAAATGAATGTTTGCTTCCCTTTCCCATTATTTTAGTAACCTCAGAACAAATGGCTTAAAAGAGTTCTATGGAACTCTCTGGACAACTGAATTTAACACATAATCCATTATCACCACTTCATATATGTTACTTCCTAGTATCTACTTGTACCTAAATACTTATCTCTAATACTTGTATCATTACTCATCCAACAAATTTAACTTTTCTCTATTTCAGTACTCAAAAACATTCCCCCCAACCCTAAATTCCTTACCAAGTTTCTTCCAATACATGATACAGAGAAAGCAGGTAGATTATGTAGAATACAGAAGAACATTCCACTGTTATAGGCCATGAAATCTTACATTAAAGTAAAGAATTATATCATCAGGATTTTGTTTCACTAATATTCTCTGTAAACCTCTTCAAATTGTATTTTTAAATATAAAATCCTATGAACAGAGTCCAGTGCTGTGGCATAGCAGGTAAAGCCGCTCTGTGGCGTGCCGGCATCCCACTTGGGCACTGGTTCGAGACCGGGCTGCTCCACTTCAAACCAGCTCTCTCCTATAGCCTGGAAAAGCAGTAGAAGATGGCCCAAGCCGTTGGGTCTCTGAACCTGTGTGGGAGACCTGAAAGAAGCTCCTGGCTCCTGGCTTTGGATCAGCCCAGCTCTGGCCATTGTGGCCATTTGGGGAATGAACCAGGAAATGGAAGACTTCTCTCTCTGCAACTCTGCCTTTCAAATAAAATAAATAAATCTTTTTTTAAAAAACAATAAAAACCCCTATAAACAGCCTCATAACTCTGAATTCTTCATACAGAGAACATCTCCAGATACTAGAAACCATGAGCTAAGTTATACCTTTTTACAACACATTATTCATACTGGTAGTTGGGAAATCATTGCTGAAAGCTTACTTTGCTCAGCTATTATGTGCTCTATTGTTTTATCAAGACCTTGGAAGAATCAAGAATAAGGTCTATAATTTCTCAAATATTCAATATCTCTAAACTGGTAAAAATATTTTTCATGTTACAAACAATACTCGCATTTATTTCTTTTATGTAAATGGCCGTTTAAGTCACATTAAAATCTATCAAAAATATTATTCCTTGGAAAACAAAGATAAGTTTTCATGTATACTATTTAGTATATTTTGTTTTTTAGTGACTGGCTTTTGTATAATGGTAGTTTACAAAGATTTTCAGTTATTGCCTCATTTGATGATGAATTCACTGATTGGACCTCTTCAACTCATCATTTCGTAACAGAATTTTGAGAGGTGCTATAAAATCACATAGTCAAGAAGTTAAAATATTAATTCAAAGCTGCTAGGACCATTGGTTTCAAGTGTGCTGATAGAATACTACTATATTCCCACAAACCATTTTATCCCACATAAACTAAGTCTCCATTTTCATGTTTCAAGAGGGTCTACTCCAATCCAATTTTATTAGCTAAAACCCACAAAAATCCCTCCATCCTGCCTACAGTCACAGTCCCATGTCGGAGTGGAGAGATGACAACAGCTGACCCTTGGTGCCCCGCTGGTGAGTGAGAGTCCTGAGCAATAAGCACAGCCCCACGAGACTGCAGTACACACCCAGTCTGACAGGTCCACACGATCCAGGGACCCAAGTCTTCGCTGCTAACACTTGGAGGCTTTTTTGCTACCAAACTTCTTGTAAGAAATGACCTTGCCACTCTACTTCCAGGTTTCAAAATTCCTGATGCTCAAATGTACACCTGATTGTCTTTACTCCTTTGTTTTGTCTTGCACGGAATATAAGGAAAGCAACACCAAGATGAAAAGCGCATGTCTTCCCTGCTCTTCTTCCTTCCTGTAAAGATTATCAGGAAAAATGGCTTCCCTAAGACTGGAATCAGGAGGAAGGTAAGTTTTAAAACACAGATACACATACATTTATTATTTAATTAGGGGGACGCATGATCAAATAAAAGAACAAAGAAATTGAAGATGAGGAAGGCTGATTACCTTCTCCAATTCTTTTAGCTCTGGCTATAAACATTTCACATCCTAGCAGCTGTGAGTTCATCTGCTTATGATCTTAGTACTTTATTCATCTTTCTTCTGAATCTGGAGATAAATCCAAGTGTCAAAAAAATCTCGAGATGGATTAAGTAAGAAATATTTTCACAAAGAGTAGGATGATTTTTGAAGGCTTGGTTAAGTTTATTAAGAAACTCCAAAAGCAACTCTTCCTACCTTCCCTTGGTTGCCAAGATCTGCATGATCTGTCCATAAGAAACACCCTTTGCACACGTCAGCACAACTCCTTACTTTACCTTGCCCAGAAACAACACACATGTTCATAATACAAATGTATTGTCAGTTTAACTTCCGGTTTTGGTCATTAATACCCAATTATTACAAAACTTACTGTAAATGCACCCCAGATCTGACCCACGGGGAAAATTCAAGAACGGATGTTGTCTTTTCAGCAAACACTTCAGCTTTGCCTCGGATGTTTACAAGTGTGATAAACATTTATTCTTTTCCTATATCTGCCACTACTGTGAGATTATTGATCAAATCATACTTGAAAACACTCTGCCAGGGACCAGGAGAAGGAGATATGTTGTTTCTGAAAAGTAATTGCTTCCTTTCCTCTGAACAACTCATTGTTTATCTAGGTTTGTTTTAAATTTCATTTTTTTTTTTTTTTCAGATTTCTGATGCAAGTTCACAGCATCTTGTAAAATGCTCAGGAAATTAAAGATTTAAGGTCTGCAACTTTAACTTAAATTAAACTCATATGACACTGTTTATGGTTAAGAAATGCTATTCTTTCTATATTAAGTTTGGAAAAGATCCCACTTCTTTTTCTTTTTTAGGTATTTGCAGGACAATTTTATAGAACATCACATGTGCTTTTCTATTTTTCTGACAAAATAGTATAGAAAACTTTAAGTTTAAGTGCTTACATGGCCATTACAGACTAAAAAGAATAAGGAATATTTGTAGCCAGGGAGCTAGAGAATGCCCTGTTGCTGTCTGAAGGCCTGATTTGAAGCCCCATTTTGTACTGAGAGGAAGAAACAGGCGGTCTCCTTAGCCCTTCCTAATAGTCCTAGGCATTTCTAACCCTGGGAGGTTCTCCCCACTATTAGACCAATAGTCTCAAAGCTTGAGGGAAAACATGAAGTTGACCACAGCATCATCTAATGCTACCTGGCTCCCTAATCTGCCAAGAAGTCTGGTTTTATTTGTTTCCTAATTTATATTTTCTTGGTTGCAGCTATTTAATAAAACTACTTCAGATCTTACATTGTCAGATTAAGGAATTCAATCTGATAAATTTGGTAATAATAGCATTTTAATTTTCTGTCTGAAAATTTAATTTTTAATTGTTTCCAGAAATTTATGATCTATAAAATAAAGCTTCTTTCAAGGCCCCAGAATCTGAGGAGAAGCCCTTATTTCTTATCTTTATAACTAAATGTGTAAATGATTATGGTTTATATAGAATTTAACTTTTATTTATATTCAAGGATGAGGAAGAGAAGGGGGAGGAGGAGGAGGAAGAGGAGGAGGAGAACAGGCTCAGCCTTTGTGCGAAGAGTAGATGCTTCAACCAGCTCCTTAAGGGCAGAGACAGATTCTCAATGAATTTGTGTTATAGAAAATATTTAATCCATGGGTAATGAGTGTGGGTGGGAAGGAATCATAGAGAGCATCTCACTAAATATTTCTGGACTCACTTTAAACAATGGGCCATGCTCATGCTCCACTCCCTTTGGCAATGGTCTCACACTGTTGCAATGTTCTTTAATTTGAAATCATTGAGCCTCAAAAGCAGCAAGTGGACCACCTACCAAATGTGCATTAATTCCACCTGCCCACTGTGTGAAGCTGTCTCTAAATGTATGGTCAATGAATAAAACAGCCTTTCTTCTTTGGACTCAATTCTATTTCCATGACAATGCCTTGGGAAAAGAATATGTGAACATGTACACATATTGCAGCAAGCTCAATAACAATCTGGGAAGTGGGTACAAACAGCAGGAAGGAGTGGGAGGAACAACAGAAACTGGGAGTTTCCAATCAGGTTCTAGTAGTTCTCAAGAATGGTCAAGTGAAAAGAACTACGTGACATTTTTTAGTATAAAAAACTGTTTTAAGAGTTTGGGCTGAATGACTGGAGGAAGAGTATGAAAGCAGCACAGGTTTGTGCGTTCAGGAAGAACTAGGCATGGTTCAGAAACAGACAAGTATGGCCATGACTTAGAAGCAAGCTGTGATTTCAAATAATCCCAGTGGTGTTCACTGCAGACAGAGGGAGCTATGCTTGGAATAGACTTTTTAGTATACTATAGATCTAGTGCCTGCAGTATGTAGTTCTGGCTCTCAGATTTTTCTCCCTAAAGAATAGATGCTATACATTCTGTAATACTTAAAAAAAAATGCAGATTTTATAGCCTTCAATTTGTTTTTGCCAGTCAGTACCACAGAATAACTATTTTGAAGAGGAACCTATCCACTGAATTCAGGTAAATGATTTTATCAAGGACAGTTCTCTCTAGGTCTTCTCTGACTTCATTTATCCTGTAATTACAGGTAGATAATAAAAGCATCATCGTCCCCTTTAGAATTTAATATCCTTTGTTTATACCAGGATCCAAACACATAGATTTCAAAAGCTGTCTTTATTTTTTTAAGAATTATATATTTATTTGGAAGGCAGAGTTAGAAAGAGAGAGTGAAGGAGAGATCTTCCAACCACTAGCTCACTCCCCAAATGGCCACAATGGCTGGAACTAGCCCAGGCCAAGAGCCAGGATACAGGAGCTTTTTCTAGGTTTCCCACATGGGTAGCAGGGACCTAAGCAGTTGGGCCATCCTCTACTGCTCTCCCAGGCCATCAACAGGGAGCTGCATTGGAAGTGGAGTAGCTGGGACACAAACAAGTGCTCATATGGGATGCTGGTGTCACAGGTGGCAGCTTGACCCACTCTGCCAGCCTTCAAAAAGAAATTTTTGTCTTTCATATTCTAGTTTAAATTATTTCAATACACCAAATATTTGAGGAGTAGCTAAAAAAACTAAACCGTTTTAGCAATTTAAATCCTAATACTTTTAGACTTTAATTCATCTGAGAAATGCACCATTGCTTCTCAAATATTTGTTCAATTGATTAATAAACTACCAGCCACCTCCTCAAAATGTATCATGGTCTAACATATGACAAACTTGGTAAAATCCCCTCTTACCATCCTGAAGCCTGAAACTCTGTGGATGCTAGAAGAAAGAGGGGCCTGTGCTATTATAGGATTTTGAAGACTGAATAAGTACTACAGTAAAATGTAAGTGGGCTTTCCCCCATAATGATCACTATGAGCTACGGCTCAGGGATAGTCTATCAATATAGGATGCTAAAAACCTGCTACTTGTTTTTTTTTAAAAGCACACCCTACTAAATTATGCTCTTCCAAGTGTAATCATACTTAAGGGTCTTCAGAGTTTATAACTCATTATTAAGGAAAATTTTAGGAATGAAACGGAGGGGAGGGGATGGGAGGGGAGGGGAGGATGAAACATCAAAAATTAACAGAATACAGGTGAACATTTGGCCGAGAGGTTAGACACGGATTAGGTGCCTGCATCCCATATCAGAGTGCCTGGGTTTGATCCTGGATTCTGGCTCCTCATTCCAGATGCTTGCTAATGTGAACCCTAGGAGGCAGCAGGAGATGACTCAAGTAATTGAGTAACTGCCAACTATGTGGGAGACTCAAACCAAATTCCCAGCAAATGGCTTCAGCCCAGCCCAGTCCTGACCATTGTGGGCTTTTTGGGAGTATATCAGTAGATGGAGTTTCTGTCTCTCAAAGTTAATAAAATAAATGAATAAATAAGTAAAAATTTAACAATTACAGAACAGTTGAAAAAGAAGGGACGCAGAAATGCTATGAGCATGACAACACTAATGAGTTTCCAAGGATTCCCACTTACTTCACAGAGCAAACATACATGACACATGCAGAGTGCAGTGAGAGTGCCCCTTTAAACAGTACCTGCTGGGTAGTCACACTTGTTCCATCCTAATCAACAACAGTTTGAAACAAGTGAGATATTAGCAAGGTGGAGTCTGTCTCCCCAAGCACTTGCCTTACACTTGACTGACAGCAATTTATCTGCCTGATTCCTGCCAAATATGTATCCAGTAATCTGAAGATCATCCCGGGAGATGACTGATCACTTTACAGGAAAACAACATTCCTGTGAAAGGGTTTCCTATAAATTAGTGTGAACAGGAAAAACACACAGCCCCCACACTACACCATCTTCCCCAGACAGAAGCGCCTCTGACAGCCTGAACAAAAATGCTTTGCTAACACACTTAAAATGGAGCATTTACAGAGTTAAAAGCTGAAAAGGCCTATCCAGGGAGACAGAGGTAAATTAGATACATTTCTGCATTTCTTTTGATACAAATTCAATTTTTTAAGAGCCTTTACCCTAGACACGACGTCACGCTTTTTACGATAATAAAAATTTAAAATCACAGCCCTGGATGATGTGGCTTAAGAGAGTGGTCAGCAACTTTACTATTTTTCCAGGCAGTCTCATCTCATTATAGCAAATGGCTTCATTCCAAAAGCAAAGAAAAATATTAAATTGATTACTTTGTCAACCTTGGCATCCATATGCCAAATTGTTTTGTGATAAGACCTTACATATTGGGGAGAAACTTCAGAAAAACTGGTTTTGTGAATTCCAAATTCTTGCTATCAGATATAATTTCTTAAAGTATTGGATGGATATCTAAACAACCAGAGGATTTCCAAAATAATCCAAGAGTTTTTTCTACTTTCCTTCTTGGGAGGTCAGTTTATTAGTCTACCAAGTATCTCCTTTTTTCCTCCAAATTACTTTATTGCATTCAAATTGCTTGTCACATTTGTAAAAACAGATCTATAGCCAACTATGAGCAATATTACTACAAATGTAGCTTTGACTTTTGAATGTATATAATTTCAAAAAATATTAGACCGTTAAAGTAGTGAGTTAGCTTGAGGTTTTGAAAAATATGTATTTATTTACTTGAAAAGCAGAGTGGTGGAGAGGGAGGGAGACACATACACAGGCACATACCATCTACTGAAGTACTCCCCAAATGGCTGCAACAGCCAGGGCTCGGCCAGGGCAAAGCCAGGAGCCAGGAACTCCAACTGGGTCTCCCATGTGGGTGGTAGGTGCCCAATTACTCGGGCCATCTTCTGCTGCCTTTTCAGGGGCATCAGCAGGGAACTGAATTGGAAGCAGAGTAGCAGACTCAAACTGGCACTCTGATATGGGATACTGGTGTTACAAACAGCAGCTTAACCTGCGTGCCATCACATCAGCTCTAGGTTGCAGTTAGGCTCGTAGGAAGGACAAGAGAGTGGTAGATGATGTAACATTGAACAATGGCTTAACTGCTTTTCTCATTCAAGTGCCAAATGAAGAGCATGTGACTAACATCTCTTCATGAAAATCTTACCAAACGGACACAACAGGTTCTCTTGCTCATCCTACTCTTTAATTTCCAGATCAGTGGAATATTTGAGATGAGTCGCATTGGCTTTGACAGTTCACAAGACAGGTTTGGGGAAAGCAATGTAGCAAGGGAAAGTCTGGACCACCAAGCCTCCACCAGGCAACATGTGAACCATATTACATTGTTTTCCCAAGTAATCGCTACCTGTTACTTGGAATAGTTCTCCATTAGCAACAGATGTGGTCTGATGATGTGGAACTAACCTGAAACTTTTCTTGTTAAAAATGTATTTAATTATTTGAAAATCAGAGTTACAGGTAAGAAGGAGAAAGAGAGAGCGAGAGCGAGAGTGAGAATCTTCCAATGGCTCATTCACTCCCCAAATGACTGCAATGGCCAGGGCAGGACCAGGCTGAAACCAGGAGCTTCATCTAGGTTTCTCACATGGTGCAGGGGTTCAAGGACTTGAGCCATCTTCTGCTGCTTTCCCAGGTGCATTAGCAGGGAATTGGATCTGAAGTGGAGAAGCTGGGAGATGAAACAACACCAATATGGAATGTCAGTGTTGCAGGTGGCGGCTTTACCCACTACACCATAATGCCAGACCCTAACCTGAAACTTTTAATCTATACTGTTAATTAAGACCTAAGGCTTCTTTAGGATTACTTATGAGTATGCTTGAGACCAGCATTGTGTGTAGAGGGTTAAGCCGCTGCCTGAGGTGCTGGCATCCCATATGGGCACCAGTTTGCTGTTGCTGGGGAGTAAACTAGTGGATGGAAGATCTTTTTCTCTGTCTTTCCTTCTCTGTCTCTATAACTCTGACTTTCAAAATAAAATAAATCTTAAAAAAAACCTATGAATATGTACAAATACTTTGAAAATGTATTATTTCTACATTTAGATAAAATTCAAGCTTTAACTTCAATTTTAAAACTGCATATGAGAATTTCACTTTAGGGGGAATAAACTATGAGCAAAGGCCTCAAGTAGCTCATATTTGTCTTGATGCTAGTTCTTTTTTTTTTTTTTTTTGGACAGGCAGAGTGGACAGTGAGAGAGAGAGAGAGACAGAGAGAAAGGTCTTCCTTTGCCGTTGGTTCACCCTCCAATGGCCGCCGCGGCTGGCACGCTGCGGCCGGCGCACCGCGCTGATCCGATGGCAGGAGCCAGGTGCTTCTCCTGGTCTCCCATGGGGTGCAGGGCCCAAGCACTTGGGCCATCCTCCACTGCCTTCCCTGGCCACAGCAGAGTGCTGGCCTGGAAGAGGGGCAACTGGGACAAAATCCGGTGCCCCGACCGGGACTAGAACCTGGTGTGCCGGCGCCGTAAGGCGGAAGATTAGCCTAGTGAGCCACGGCGCCGGCTAGTTCTATTGTCTTGAGACACCTTGGTTTGTTAAGAAATATTCCACATAGACAACTAAAGCTCTACAACAATACCCTAGCGTTCCTTTCCATAGACAGACTTTAATTCACAAAATGCTGAGTTGCTGATTACTGCTGCTTGTTCCAAAGAAGGAGGCACCCACCCCTTCCTGGCTCTAAAACATTCACATGAATGCGTTTGGCCACTAACATGTCTAGCTAGAATGGATCCTTAGGCTGAAGGAGCGATTACAAAAGGCCAGCTGTCTTAATCAAGATAGGCAAGGAAAAAGGAAGTTGTTATTTGATTAGCTGAATTATTCTTTTTCATTATGAGTGCTTTATCAAATTAAACAGCATGGGCTTGAGGTTACTTTACACTGAGCAGGCCTCATGTTTTCAATTTTAATTGATTAATATGATTAATTAGGAGAAGGAATGGAGAACACTAAAAATCAAGAAAAATATACTTATGGTAAAAATATTAATATATTTTGAAAGGCATGAGGAGTGTGAACATTTTATTAAATTATACATGTACTCACGATGAGAAACTGGAAAAGCCGGATCCTCTCTCCCCACTAACAGTTTGTTCTTCTCAGAGATCTCTGGAATAACATTTTTTTTTTTTTTTGACAGGCAGAGTTAGACAGTGAGAGAGAGAGAGACAGAGAGAAAGGTCTTCCTTTTTCCATTGGTTCACCCCCCAAGTGGCCGCTATGGCCGGCGCCTTGCAGCCAGCGTGCTGCACTGATCCGAAGCCAGGAGCCAGGCACCTCCCCCTGGTCTCCCATGCGGGTGCAGGGCCAAGGACCTGGGCCATCCTCCGCTGCACTCCTGGGCCACAGCAGAGAGCTGGACTGGAAGAGGAGCAACCGGGACAGAATCCGGCGCCCTGACCAGGACTAGAACACGGGGTGCCGGTGCCACAGGCGGAGGATTAGCCTAGTGAGCCGCGGAGCTGGCCCTGGAATAACATTTTAAAGCAGGATACTGTATTCACATTTTAAATAAAATCTTGGGCTGCTGCCAATAAGCCACATTTCAAATAAGGGTGTGAGATCCTGAGAATTCAGCAGACAGATGCTTTTTCCTTGCTCACCCTGTCGACACTCAGGTTGCTCTCCACATCCAGGGACTGCCCGCAAGCCCAGTGTGGTTCACAAACCTGCTCCGCTTGGCTCATATGCCATCTAACATTCTGACGGTTTTCTTCCCCCAAACCTCAGTGGGGCTGGCGCTCTCTAGTTTACCATGGTCTCTCACCTCCCTCAAGATTAATCCAGATCTCACTGAACCAGTTTCCTCCTCATTGTTTAAAAATCGAAGAAGGATGGTTAGGGTAGTAGATGAGAGGTGGTTTGATTGTCTCCTGCTTTGCTAAAAGCTGAGAAAAGCGTGGGTCCTGATTTCAGGAGAACAGGAAGTGAGTGCCCAGGCCTAATGAGTATCGAGCTGGATGGGAATCTGTCCAGCAGTCAACCATGTAGACTGCTGTACTGGTGATCTAGTGACTGCTGGGTTTAGGAAAGGGTGAAGCTAGCACCGAATTTACAGCCTTGTGAGAGAGGAGGCTGCAGAAATAGGTGGGAAGCTAATGCAGGACAATGAGGTCGTAAGTAAGTCTTCCTTCCTCAGTAGTAGTAGCAGTGATGATAATGTTTCCATTAACATGATGACACCTTAATACCATTATGGAAAATATGAAAAGGTACCAAAGAAGATGGAAGAGTAAAATGCAGTTCTGTACCCTTCACCCAGCCTTAGCAATGACCAAGTCAGAACTAATTTTGCTATATCCAGACCCATTTTCTTTTCCTCTTCCAGACTGTGTTAAAGAAAATCTTAGAAACCACAATGAGCTATGGGACACATTTTTAAAATAACTTCCCATTCTTGTCAAAAAAAAAAAAAAAAGGTTTCAAATTAAAGGTCAAGGTGTTGGAGTGGGGGTTCTTGCAGAGGATCTAGAAAAGCAGCAGGATTTCCAAAGGGGCTTTCTTCTGCTGGCCAGCCAGCCAGGCTCTCTCCCTGCTGCGGGCAGTGGGAGGAAAGGTCCTTTCCCTTGAAGGACACTGGCCACAGCTTCTACTCTGCTCACTCACAGACCTCAGCTAGAGCTGTTTCAACTGCAGGTTTGGGCACCATGAATGGGGATACAGCTCTCACCATCAAAGAGGAATCCCCGAGTCTTCAGATCATGTATCCTCTGCTTCCTCAGATTTAACACAAATGTATGCTTTTATACAAGAGTACTTCAAAAAATTTGTCATAAATGGAACTAAAAAATGCATTTGTTTTGGGTGCAAAAATATTTTGGGATCCATGCATAGTTTTCTCACAATATGCAATTTTCATGAAGTTGTTTCTTTTTCTTTTCCTTTTTTTTTTTTTTTATTAAGATTTATATAGGGGCTGGTGCTATGGCATAGAAGGTTCAGAAGGTTAAGCTTCTGCCCACCTGCAGTGCCAGCATCCCATATGGCCATCAGTTCAAGTCCCGGCTGCTCCACTTCTGATCCAGCTTCCTGCTAATGCACTTGGGAAAGCAGAGGAAGATGGCTCAAGTCTTTGGGCCCCTGCATCCACATGGGAGACCTGGATGAAACTCCTGGTTCCTGGCTTTGGCCTGCCCCATCCCTGGCCATTACAGCCATTTGGGGAGTAAACCAGTAGATAGAAGATCTCTCTCGCTCTCTTAAGATTATTTATTTATTTATTTATTTGAGAGGCAGAATTACAGAGAGAGGGAGAGGCAGAGAGAAAGTTTTCCATCCACTGGTTTACTCTCCAAATGGCTGCAATGGCTGGAGCTGGGCCCATCCTAAGCCAGGAGCTGGGAGCTTCTTCTGTGTCCCCCACATGGGTGCAGGAGCCCAAGCATGTGGTCCACCCTCCTCTGCTTTCCCAGGCCATAAGCAGAGAGCTGGATTGGAAGAGGAGCACTCGGGACCAGCACCACAGGCAGAGGCTTAGTCTACTACACCACAGTGCTGGCCCCCTCTGTCTCTGTTTAACAAATAAAAAAGAACTATTTATTTATTTATTTGGGAGTCAGAGTTACAGAGAGTGAGGGAGAGACAGAAAGAGAGATAGATCTTCCATCTGCTGGGTCACTCCCCAGATGGCCACAATGGCCAGGGCTGGGCCAAACTGAAGCCAGGAACTTAGCACTTCATCTGGTTTCTCACGTGGGTAGCAGGAGCCCAAACACTTGGACCATCTCCTGCTGCTTTTTCCAGGCCATTAGCAGGGAGCTGGACAGGAAGTGGAGCAGCCGGGACAGGAATCAGCACCCATACACGATGCCATTGTCGTGGGCGGCTGCTTTACCTGCTATGCCACAACTCTGGCCCTCATGAAGTTCTTGAAGACACTTTGTCTGCATGCATTTCAATTTTTTTTGCATCAAAATATATTCATCTTTTAATTCCATTGCCTATGAACTTTTTGTAATAGCTTCAGATATTGGCCATTTTATTTAGCTTTCTGCCTAGGGGGTCTTGTCTTGCTAAAAAAACAAAACTAATACAAATTCAAAATAGCCCACAAAATAGTAATGAGTCATCCTATGCTTGAAGAATTATTTGCTTCCACTTAAACAAGGACATTCGTTTCATATGGTTCTGTTAGCTCATTTATAGAACAGTTCCTATGTCCTGGGCTTGGTAAATATTTTAGTTTAAAATAAAAAAAAAAATAGACCATGTATATGATGAGGGTTGGGTGCACCAACACAGTATTCAAGGTTCAAATAATATTCGGGGGCTTTTCAAGGCAGGCGACCGTCCCGACAAGAATAAAGGTCAGCTGGGCACTATGATTCTTATCAAGAAAGAAGTATTTACTGTCTGTGAGACAAATCAAACTACCTGGGATGATCAAGTATTCTAAGTAAGTTAATAAATAGACACCAAAATTCTTCCTCAAGAAAAAAAAAAAGCCTTTCACTTTGCCAAAAACTATTTTAATTTCATAATTAGATTAATAGTTTTGACATACATCAAATTCCTAACTATCTGAAAGGAACTTCTGAAAGAATGAATATGAATGAGAGATACAGCAGAAGTTGTTCTAGGGACAACTTACAATTTGTGTAAAACTGACAGACATTTTCCATTCTTGCTTGAACATCAAAAGATAAAAAGAAAGTAAAATAGGCTAATTACTTGGAAAATGCCATTCTTTGAAGCCATAAAATCCTTCATTTCTCCATATTCTTGCCAAAAGAGTATGAGACAAACTAACTTTCAAGGATTTGCTTCTTTTGTTAGAATGATGCTATCCAATGTGTCAGCCATTAGTCACATATAGCTGCTAAATCTAAATTCATTAAAATCAAAGCAGGGGCCGACGCTGTGGCATAATGGGTTAAAGCCCCAACCTGCAGTGCCCGCATCCTATATGGGCTCCAGCTCGAGTCCCAACTGCTCCACTTCCGATCCAGCTCTCTGCTATGGCCTGGGAAAGCAGTGGAAGATGGCCCAAGTCCTTGGACCCCTGAACACACGTGGGATACCTGGAAGAAGCCCCTGGCTCCTTGGCTTCAGATCAGCTCAGCTCTGGCTGTTGCAGTCATTAGGGGAGTGAAGCAGCAGATGGAAGACCTCTCTCTCTCTCTCTCTCTTTCTCTCTCTCTCTCACTCCACCTCTCTCTGTAACTCTGTCTTTCAAATAAATAAAATAAATCTTTTTAAAAAATCAAATCAAATAAAAAGCTCAGTTCCCCTATTTCATTGTGGCCAGTGGCCACCCTATTAGACAGTATAGTTACAAAATATTTTCGAATGTTGCTTTAGAAGATAGTTAACTTACAGTCATGCTGGAAACATTTGAAAGATAGCGGCAGTATTTTCACCATTTCTTTTTATTTTCTTTAAAACAACAACAGACACATTACAGCATGACAGCACGTGGCTGTTTCTTCTGAGCTTGTCTGAATACCTGGTTTGTTATGATTCACTGGAGTGGGGACCTTCAACTGCTGCAAAACAGCGTCGACAATAAATGTATTTGCCTCCACAGGACCTTACCTCCGTGCTCACGTACCCTCTTTTTAAAATGCAAATATGTATGTTTTTCAAAGATGTACTTGCAAGTTCCACTGATGACATTTAAACAAAAAATAAAAGCTTGTGGGCTCACACTTCGGTTTGTAAGTCTGAGATCTGAGTCAATAATTTTAAGAAGTCAACAATTTGGATTGGGTGAGGAGGAGGGCAAGGAATGTCAGTTTCAGCTCAACTTGAGTGGTGCTTGCATGCAGCAATGATATCAATGCGCAGCAATGTGGCATGTTTATCACGAGATAATCACACCCCTAGAGGTTTAGAAGCACTCAGCTGAACCTTGGGCCTCACAACACACTTGGGGTGTCATTATCTCATGATAACCATACTCCCTGTCAAGCCTTATTGCTTAATTAGGGGTTACGAAGGTGATAAGACTAAAAGAAATCGGATGAACCGTACCTAAGATGAATGATACCTTAATCAACTTAAACCTGGTGGCTGACGGAAGTGTGATGAACAAGCACATACCGTGGGTTACACGTTATTTCTAGAGAAACTTGTTAATAATAAATGAGGAGAAACCCAATCTGCATTCACAGATTATTTGAATTGCTTTTGCCAGGAGACATGATGTTTATGATCAATAATTTAAATTGTGTTTTCATACAGTACATAAAATGTGCAAGACATTAATGACAATATGAAGTTTAAGTTGGACCTGAGATACCCAGCTCTTGCATGGCAGTGATTCATCATAATCCAAACACAGGATTTAGGTATTAAATCTGCAAGGGGGCTGATCAATAACACCCATGCCATGTAAGTCTCTAACAAAGTAACCAGAAACCTACAATGAAAAATAATGTGATCGACTCCGTTCTGTTTTTGCCCTGTAGACCGTCAAATAATCAAACATGAAGAGAAAAATCATAGCACCAAGTGCTCTAAATATTTAACTTTCGTTCTTTTGTTCCATTTTTACAAACAACTGCCATATTTGTGGACAGAATATAGCTCCAGATACGGTGCACTTGAAGCTGCTTTCCAATTCACTGTGAAACATCAATTATCTTTATCAAATAAGAGTATCTCATCTCAGTCCATTATCAAGATGGAGTCTTATTTTAGCTGGACTACAGCCCTATCTGTATATCAGGGCTGGCCACAGTGGCAGAGCGTGAGTGAAAGGCTGTGAAATAATCAATAATAATCATCAAATTGTGGTCGAAAGGTTGTGAGGATGGAAGTTTTTGATGAAACCTCACATTTTTTTTCCTTTTTTTTTTTTTTTTGGTGCAGATGATAAGGCTTAACCTTTGCAATACCTGATAACTATGACTCAGTTAGAGGAAGGCTTGTATATACTTTCAAGTGGTTCTGAATGTCCAAGACATACTTCAATATTTAGGCTTAAGTGAAACACGAACCTCATGCTGTTGAAAACCATCAGGTCGGGGGGCCTCAAAACGATTGTGAATGTGGATATTGTAAACTTGATACTTGACTCCAACACAGAATTTGAACCCCCAGTAACTGTGGGTGTTAAATCCATAAAAGTAAAGGTCAGCCCTAAAAGAATGTTTGCATAACGACAGGCACCAAACAAATGTGCTCTGTTATTTTTCCCAGAAGTTACTGAACTGTTGGCCTTTGCCTGAAAGTTAGAGGGGTGTGACAGCACCTGCCTGTCTTAATACTTCCTGGGCGTGGCATGGAAAAGGATGGGAGGAGACTTCATTTTCTAATTTCTGAGAGCCATGGTTATTTGGAACGATGAGAACTGGCATGCCTCTCTTCTGGTTTTTCTGACACTGGTTTCTATTTACATCAGTGGACACACACCAGATGTAAACTGGCTGAGAAACAACTAGATTCAAATTGGAGACAACTTTGGTGCTTGGGGTTTGGTGTAAATCTGTCATATGGCAGTAGCCCACTACGGCTAAGAGCTTTACTTATTTGCTTATTTTATAACAGTTTGATACTTGACAATGCATGCATTTAGAAAATTATGTACTCCTCAAAAACAAAACCTACTTACTAAAATTTGGTAACATAAGAAAACATGTAAATCTACAAGCCAACATGATGTTCTTTCAAAAGGTTAAAAATATTATCGGTAGCTTTATAATGAGATAGTTTGCAAGCAACGTCTTACTTTTTTTTTTTTAAATTGCCAAGCTTGCTGAAATAAATCGTCACATTTTAAATAATTTCCAAGTAGTGAACTGCTGATCATTTGAATATACTGTGATCAGCAGTGCAGCAGACATTTTAGAAACAGTCTCTAGTTCAGGGAAATTCATGAGGCTGAAATACATACTAACAAACAGAAATTAGCTCTGTTATAATTTCCAAAGTCTGAATTTAGTGAAAACAGGTTTGCAGATTTTTGTTTACATCAAACAACTTCAGTAAAAGAAATCCAGTAATATTAACCTTCCAGATCTTGCTTTGACCTACCTTTGCTGTACTAGCATCTGACATCATTGTCTTTTTCTTGAGCTCTATTATTTTTAGTATAGTACTAGTAGGAACAGTGCATTAAAATATTTAAAGGGCCTTTAAGAAACACGAACATTTTAAACTCTCTGCACCAATAGAATAAAGCTTGTTTTTCAGGATCTCTGAGCTCCTTTTGAAATACTACACTACCAACCAACTTTCAGAGTACAAAGGAATTATTAATGCTATTTGTGGATTGGCAAATAAAAATTAAAATAATCTGATACTGACAAATGAAACCTCCAATACAAAACAAAACATGGTAAAGAAACCCATTTTCCATTATTTATAGCTTAAATGGAAAAAAAAAAAAAACAACAAGGTAACTACAAAAGGTTTTACTTGATTTCATATAACTCGATGCAGAAGTTAAAATGTATCTTGGTGGATATTTTGAGCATGTCAAACCAGAAACAGGCTAGTCGAATATAATCAGAAACTTCAATAATAATCATTATTCACTGTAATAAATACATAATACTGTAACAAATCAGAGCGTAGTCCTTGTGATGCATTTTAAAATTTACTTTTGAAAATGAACATTTTAGCAACATGTCAAGCCTAATGCTAATATAGAATACTTCTCCTCACTAGCCCACTATTTTAAAATTAATTTTCTATTAATCATGCAAAATTCCATATTGACAATATATGCAAAGCCAGCATTGGCTTTTTAAAGGTAATAAAGATATAACTGTATATAACTGTGTGTGGAATGTAGCTATAGAGGTAGTGATTCAAACTACACAAGACAGAATCCTAAAATTGCTGCAACACTTCACCCCACACACAATAATGCTCTCCAGAAACATCGTGCTGTTTTAAGGCTGAATCAGTTGGCTCCCAGAGCTGAGTAGCAATAAGATAGTATGTTTTATTATGAGTGTCATGGAGACGCTGTGAAAAATCAAGAGCCACAGGCAGTCAGCAGCAATGGGTCAATAATGCTCCCAGAGACATTGTGTAGATAATCAACAACAAGGCCTGCGGTTCTCTCGGCACTGCACACAGCTGAAGGGCAAATCAATACAGCCCGGGGAAGGACACTGCCCTGCTCCACTTCCCACAATACACCGTGGCGACTCCAGGAAAAACACCCCCAAAGTGAAAATAAAGCAAACTTGCTGGGCAACTAGCAATCAATATAATCGCAAATTCACCCCTCAAACAGGTTTCCCAAAAATACAAACAGAATTCAATATAAAGCCCGCTGAACAACGAAACCAGAGTAAGGAGAAAGGTGCTACATAAACAGGGGCTGGAACAGAATTACTTCAATATGAAAATGGCGAGTGTGGGCCTCTGAAGTATTTCATTTTCTAATCCTAAAATTAAAGTTTATCCAACATTTTGGTGAGTGAACATATTAATTTGGGAGACTTTCCTTTCTTAACTTTGGAGTCTAACGTTTGGAAACTCTCATGCCTATGCTTATCATTCAAAGAACAAACAAGAAGTAAAACTATAATACATTTTAGACCATGTAAATTACATTTGAATTACTTCTACTGTTTCCAAAAAAAAGAGTAGACAACATTTTAACGTATTCTGCTGGTTCTGAGGGCAACATTTTGCCAACAGTTTTTTGTATCTGACACCCTGTTAAATATATGATGCTAATATTTCACATTTTTCAGTAAAAATTTATGGGCAGGAATATGTTGATTTATTATTTCTCAAGGAAAAGGTGATTCATCACATCCATCATTCTGTTAATCATTACATGTTATTTCTAAGTTACCATGTAAAGCCCTCTTTCTTGAACATGAAAAAAATGTTCTGGAAGAAGAAAAATGGATAGAAGAAAACATTTTAAGGTTCATTTCCTATTTTTTCAAACAGAATAACATCTTTAAGCAATAAAATATGCCCCAGCACAAGCTTGAAATAACTGTAAATGCTCCTTCAACACAACATTATAGAAGGATTGCCATATGTCCCTATAAATGAATATTAAAAAGAAAAAATGCAACTGTGCAAAATGGTATATGAGAGAATTCGGGAAACAAAGCACTGGTTCTTCACAGTATTTTTAAAGAACGTTATTTACTTGTTCAGCACAGAGATAAAGACTATCTTGTTTCTTTTTGGTTTTATTGACTGACAATTATTTACAGGTATTGAGGAAAACAAATATTTATTATTTAGTAAGATGCTACTACAAAAATGTTCCAAAAGTATGATTCCAGGAACATGTTTTTCAACGAGAAAGAACACAAATTAAAAAATACTCCCTTTGTTGAGTTTTATTATGGTTTACTATTAGGAAACTGTCAGAGAGTTTATTCTGTGTGCATGTGTTTTAAATTATTAAAATCTGATGTCTACAAAGTAAACTTATTATCCCAGAAAGAAAGTGAGTATAAATTGCCCACTCCAAAGTCTACATTTATGACTGGCAGGTTGGAGCAAGCTAGTTAAAAGCAGGCTTCCGTTTTTCAGAAGTTATATTATCTAGTCACCATGACAACAAAGAAAAAGCACCGTCTTTATAAAAAGGAAAGTTGGCTTCTTAAAGTAGTTCGTAGCTTTATGAACATTTATTTCATTACACCACTTGCACAGGAACAACCCAAGAAAGTAACGGAAAATACGAACCGTTTCATTATTAAATAAGATGGTTAGACTGAGATGCTGCTAGTCACGGAAGTCTGCAATGCAAAGCGATGGTATCAGCAGCTTTAAAAAGCGGTTTTCCTATGGGATCCCTTGTTGTCCCTTCACATCTACCTATTATTAGAGAATTTGTGTTGACCTATTTAATTTTAGACCTTCCACCTCTTTGTCAAATCTGGTTGAGATCAGCTTGCCTGAGTCCTGTTGTTGGCCTGCCACTGAGGAGTGTGTGACATGACAGCTGGCTGATTTACATATTCTCCTCTTATTGGCTGAGGACACTGCCTGAGCAGTGAAACACTTGAAGACAGACAAAGATTTTAGATGGTTCCTCATTTTGAATACTAGATTGAATACTACATTTTGAACATGTTTCGAGAGCATCTATAGAACCCTACACACTGTACATTAGCATGGTGCTTTTTTCTCCACTTAAAAGAAGCATAAGTTAAGGATAATTTAGAATGCACTCCTATAGACATAATGTTAGCAGATTAAAAACCCCTCAATTCTAATTGTATTTAGAGGCTTTGGTGTTTGGTGAGATTTTTTAAGGTCCCATAACCACATGATCAATCCAGGTGATTTAAAATCAATGCCAAAGCCAGACAAAGGCGGTTGTAAACAGCTCTCTATTTGCTTCACGGAAAAGGTGAAAAATCAGAGTGAGGCTCTTCTTTCAGTGAGATGCCTAAACCATACGAAAACAGCTCAAGCCCAGGGTCCACTCTCATTTTCTTGATGAAATTCACAAATGCAAACTAAACGAGCAAAAATCTCTCTTGTCCACACATAATAAGGAAGAGCCTCTAAAACTTGTGCACATCAATGCCAAATACCCTTTTGCTAATAGGAAAAGAATGCCTTCGTAGTGAAGCAAATAATGCTGTATTTGGCAAAAACAAAACAAAACAGCTACACCCGTTGGTTAATCCTGTAAGCAGAGGAATACCCGGTCATTTCCTTTACGAATGCTCAGAAGCTGAGTGCTTAGCAAAGGTACGTGCTTTGGACATAAACCTGGGATATTGCTCATCTTAATTCATGATCTGAAAAAGTCTGTCTCTGATCCCATGCCCCTTCCTTAGTCTCATTAGCGTAGACATTTATGCCACTTGAATTGTTTGGGTTAACACTAAATGGAGACTCAAATGGCTCAGAATCAACGCTAACGCATGGCAGCACAGAGACAACACAGAGAAGTGTTCATGGCAAACTCACAGCAGTTATCTTTCCTGTCTGTTTCAAACTCTTTCTTCCTGCTGGCATAGTCAGTGCTCCCCAGCAGAAAGTATTCCACAGCACATTTGAAAATATACATCTTTGGAAGCAAAACTCTCTCCTCTCGTATTTCTCCAGCCAAACTTCTTGAAGCTTCTAGGCCACATCAGCCTAACTTCTCATCTGCTCCACAGTTGCCAGGCTCCTGCATTGCTGTACTGAGACTGCCTTGGAAAAGCTGCCCATGGCTTTCCCAATTTGGCTTCTCCCAAATTTTAGTTTCCAGTATCTAAGACACTGCTTTCTTCTGGTTTCCTTCAGGCCCTCAAACCGACCCTCCTTATATATGTGCAGATGCATCTTGTTCATCTCATCTCTAGATGTGAAGGTTTTAGTCATCGTTTCTTTGCCTGTAGCTATGGCTTCAGGTACATCAACAACAAGCCTATGATGGCTACATTTTTCTGTCTAGTGCAAATGCATAACCTGTGTCCAGACATCGCACAGCTTATATCAAACACTGACCTTTCTACTATTCCTTAGTTCACGAATCTGCTCCTCTCCCAGCATTGACCATCCATTTGGCTGCTCCTGTCAGAAACCGGAGAATATTCCTTGACACCACCCTCTCTTCACTACCACACCGAATTCCTCACGAGTTCAGCCAATTGGGATTTATCTCGAATTGGTCCATTTCTCTCTGCTCTCACCATCTCACACCCATGTAGGCTGTTATCCTTCCTAGCGTGGAGCAGTTCTGGAATCGCCTTGTAATGGTCTTCTCATGTCTACTCTTGTCCTCCTCCAACTCATTCCTCACACAGCAGCAAAATGGTAAGACAGACCACGTCACTTGCCTAGAACCCCTTAATAGTATCTCACTGCGCAGAGGATAATATCAAAATTCCTCCTCTTGACTTGCAAAAGCCTCTGTCACCTGGCTCTGGCCATCTCTCCCATCTTGTCTCAGGTCCCCTTCCTCTCAATGACTCCACTCAGCTCCTCCAAGGCCCTAACATCTTGCTTACCTCACAGACTCTGCATAGGCCCTTCTTTCTGAGCCACTGCTTGCTTCAGCAACTCTTACTCACTCCACCCAACTCTGAGTTAGCTGTCACTTCCTCAGAACGGCCTGCCATGATCCTCTTGGCTCTCCTTGTGGTATACTCTTTCACCATACTCTGTAGGCTTCCTCAGGGCATTAATCACAAAACCTATCAACATAATGATGGGAGTAATTGCTGATTTCCTCTTTAGCCTGTAGGCCCCAGTGCCGGAGCTTCTGGGATGCTAAAGCAGTCTCAAGCTGCTGGCTCCGATCTGGATGAGGGGAACATTTCTGTAGGGGCCATCCGAGGACAGCTCAGAAACTCTGGTTATGTCTCTGAAATGGCAGTACCAAGGGACACGGCCACACCTCCTCAGGCCTCGTCATGACTTGAAGCCAGAAGACAGCACTCTGGTGGGGTCCACCCTGAACGCTGTGCTTGCTCTGGAGCAGAGAAATCACCCCGGGGGCAGTGGACACTCAGGGAGACCACGGAATGCTCTGGCGCTTCTGCAGAAAGCGGCTGTGGCTGCTGGCAAGGGAGCGTCTCTTGCTGTTCTGCTGAAAATCTTCTTGGGGCATAGTTTCTTTTACTTTATCATTAAGCACACAGTAACAGACTCAAGGCTTGGCATTTTCCCACAATATGGAAGTGGCTCATGTCCTGGGAATTTCATGGTATGTACAACTTTTGTTCTCAGGGGAAGCCTGAGTTTTCACATAATAATTAAACAGAAGGCAGGGCATTTAGTACTTTGGTTAAGATGTTGACTGGGACTCCTACATCCCATATCAGGGTGCCTTGTTCGAGGCCTGGCTCCTCGGCTTCCAGGCCAGGTTCCTGCTAATGTGCACCTTGGCAGGCAGCACATGATGACTGAAGTATTTGGGTCCCTGCCATCCATACAGGAAACCTGGACTGAATTCTGGGCTCTTGGCTTTGGCCTGGCCCATCCCTGGCTGTTTAGGTAGTGAATCAATGGATGGACTGAATATCTCTGTTTCTTCTTCCCTTTCTGCCCTTTAAATAAAATGAAAAATAAGCAAATTTTTAAAAATTAAAAAGAAATGCATCCTTTCACTGGTGTATAGCATTAGTAAAGTGGCTGGTACAGAGTAAATATTCAATATTTGTTAGAATAATAAATTATTTGAATGGATGCCACAGCAACAGAAAACAGCATACCAAATTGGGAGAGATAGCCAGAGATTAGAAAATCCTGAATTCTTACTGTTTCTGAGTAGCTGGAGAAAATGCTCCAATTAGGGACAAAGCTACAAAGGGTTAACAAAGTATTGGTGACTTCCATAAATACATTTTCTGTCAGTGATTTTCTCTGACACAGGCTCCCCCTTGTTGTAATCTGAAGAATAGAAAAGGCACCAAAAAGGGGACTGTGGGGAGAAAAGAAGGCTGCGTATACTCAGCAGAGGTAGATTAAAGTGGTGGCTGGGTCAGTTAGAGTCACGTAGAGGGAATACTCTCAAATGCAATACAAAAATCTAGGGATTCCAGACTTAAGGCTGCTTAGGACAGAGAAAACAATTCCAGGTAGAAAGATCTTGATTTTAGGTAATATTTCAAAGCAAACATACGGGTATCTAAGACTATGACTGAATAGGTGGGCATTTGGCACAGTGGTTAAAATGCCACCTGGGACACCTGCCACCTGTATCAGAGTGCGGGGACTTGAGTACTGGCTCCACTTCTGACCCCACTTCCTGCTAATGCATACCCTGGGAAGCAGCAGATGATGGCTTAAATATTAGGGTCCCTGCCACCCACATGCAAGATCTGGATGGAGTTTTGGGATTCTGCTTAAGTCTGGCCCAGCCCTGGCTGTTGTGAGCATCTTGGGGAGTGAGCCAAAGGATGGAAAGATGTCTCTTCTTCCCCCACCTTCTTCCTTTTTTGTTGTTCTTTCAGGGACAAAAACAACAGTAATAACAACAACAACAAACAAACAAAAACAACTTTAACAAAGGATGTAATTAAAAGCATGTTGTAGTAGTTAAGAAAGTGATTTTTAAAATGATTGACTGCAAATATCTATAAATACATAGATGACAAGTAATGTATAAACATAAATTTGGGGAATTATGATGGTCTTTTCCCCTCTAAACCTTCTTTTATGTAATTGTTATACTGCATTTTCGATAAGGATATTAAAAAAATATCAAATTCCACTCATCTTGAGGCTCCATTTCAGTCTTCATGATTCTAGATCTAAGGTAAGTTATTTTTCCTTATAATTCAGTTACTTGACTCTACAGGCCTCAGGGAGTTAGACATTAATTCACAATAATTCATGAGTTATTTGTGCCTCATACAGTCTGTTATTTTATTCAGGAAACTCAGAGTTTCCAAACTCCAGTCTGCTGAGGAGTGCTCCATAAAAATGCAGATGCCTGGGTTGGTGACTCAGAGAGTCTAATGCAGAATTTATTTTGAAATTTCCTACGTGATTCTGGTATGTCACCTGGTTTGGAAAGAACAATGATAAATGACAATGCTAAGTGAAATGTTATAAAAGAACCTCCTAAACTGACGGAAATGAAAGACATGGGAAATACATGGGAAATGAAACACACACATCATGATCATATAAAGGAGGCACTGGCTTTGTATCACAATTAATGATTATTTCCCCTTGAGTGAGCTTTGCCATTTTCAAAAGTCCTTTCACATCCTTTGGTAGAGTACTTCCTCATCCTTGCTTCACTTTCCTTTTTGCAAAAATATGGGTGTTGGACAAAATTATCTCTTTCAGCTTAAAAAATAATTATGTGCCTGATACACAGTAGGCACTCAATAAATGTTGAATGCGTGGAGTCACGATTACCTCAAAAAAGCCATGCAGAGTGTACTGAGGTAGGATTAACAGGTTTTGAAGAGTTGTCTTAGAGATAATAAAAAGGGTTAGAAAAGCTAAGTAACAAAGCAAGTAAAATGGGACTGAGACTAAATTCTCTGGCTCCCCATTTGGTGCTCTTCCTTTGGGAATGCTTTTTACAGCAGAAATTTACGGATCAGACTGTGTTGGGTGAAGGACACTCCATCTGCTTGTACTTTGTATTCATACCACTCCCAATGAATGACAAACTGCTGGATATGTAGAATGGCATGTAAGTTGTTACCTTCTTTAACCTCTGCCTACAGTAGAGGCAGTAATTCCAGAGGCTTGATATACATGTCTCCCAGTAATAAATCCGCGTGAGTTACAGCTGTGTCCTTGTAGATTTATAACTATACGTTTTAATTCATCTCTGACAACACATTTACATAAATTACAGCAACACAGTAACAATGCCATTTGTTGAGACGTTCACCCAGAGAAACGCAAGAGGCTTGTGGGAGCTGGCTTTCTCACTGCTACAAAGAGCCATTTTCAGTGTACACAAGAATGAAGCTTTTAATTGGATGTGGTCGCTGCTCATAACAGTGGCTTTCTTGCTTCTGCCTTTCCACTGAAAGTAAACTTGGGTTTCAATACATTTCTCACTTTATTGAATATTCTAGAATAAGAGGTTACTTTAAAGAGCAGAAGAATTGCTTAAATAAACTGGTTCAGAGGAATGAATACAAATTTTGTCTAAGTATGGACTGGGTCCTCAAGTGTGGCTTCTTAACAGCTGACTACAGCAGGACCACAGATGAGCTGGGTGGGAGAGACGTGGGCCTTGGAAGGTTTGCAACCCTTGGCTCTCAGCGCATTGACCTACTGCAGATGGGTGCTGGCAGCTGAGTGGGGCTGGGAACGGATCAGAGCTTCTGATCCTGGAGGCTTATCCTGCCCTGTCCCATCTCAGCTCACTGTTTTATAAGAATAAGGGAAAGCTGATATTGTTAGTAATTTCCCTGTTGGTATCTGCTCAGCTTTAAAATGTTTCTTTGTGATAAGAGTTTCATTCTTTTTTTTTATTTTTAAAGATTTATTTTATTTATTTGAAAGGCAGAGTTACAGAGAGGCAGAAGCAGAGGGAGAAAGAGGTCTTCTACCCACTGGTTCACTCCCCAAATGCACCAGCTGGGGTTGGGCTGGTCTGAAGTTAGAAGCCAGCTTCTTCCAGTTCTCCCACATAGCTGCAGGGGCCCAGGGAATTGGGTCATCTTCTGTTGCTTTCCCAGGGGCATTAGCAAGGAGCTGGATCAGAAGTGGAGCAGCCAGGACTCCAACTGGTGCCCATATAGGATGCTGGCACTGTAGATGGTGGCTTTACCTGCTTTGCCATAGCACTAGCCCCAACAGTTTTGTTCTTAAACCAAGACAAATATTCTCTTTCAAATTCAGAAACTCAAAAGTGGACTGCCCTTTAAAGATGACCATTAATCAACCTACCATCACCATTTACTGAGCACTTAAAATGTTACAGCCATGAACTGAAATATCTTACATATATTAGTTCAATTAATCTTCAAGAAAACCTCAAATTATTCCTACCCTGCAGGCAAAGAAGGTGGCTCAAAAAAGGGTAATAACTTGTCTTAGGTCTCAAAGACAGTAAGTACAAGGGCAAGTCCCCAAACCCAGATCTATTCTAAAGTCTTGGCATCACGCCAACTGTCTCTCCGTTTCACTTGCCTGTCACCAGCTTCCCTTGTGGAGGCCAATATGAGTTGCCTTCTGGAAGCCCCTTGAGTTCAGGGAAGGTGATCGCCCTCTCTTGTCTCAGGAGTGAATCTCAATTAGTTATGATCAGTCCCTTCTCTGCCAGCAACAGGCTCAAAAATGCATAAGTGAGCCAATTTTGGTCAATGACACAAGAGAACAGGTTTCCTCAGAGGTTGTATTTGCTTTTGATACTTCCCCTCTCTGCCACAGGTTGGTGCCCTGGACACAGGCTGCAGCCACCTTATGTTCTGAGGCATCCAGTCTAAGAGGCCAAGAGGCTTCCTACAGCCCAACAGGGCTCCCCAGGAAGACCAGAATCTCTGATGAAACTACTTGGCACTCACTTCCCTAGCTTCTGCTGCATGGTTTGTTACATGAAATAATAAATAATGTAAAGCCACATTTGTGACTTCTATTGCAGATGAAATATCCTATAATTTCCAAATCTTTCCAAGCAATTCTATAATTTGTATTTTGAAAATCTTTCTTAAATTAAGTATTTCCTTGTATGTGCCTGTCTTCCCTATCAGAGTATAGTGCTTCTTTTTCCAACTGTCTCAAAAGATATTACTCTAATGTCTTCATTACAGTATAAATCTGTATATGTATACATATATGTTGTATACATCCAGGCTGCTCACAATTACTTGCTGTAAGTCATGATTCTCACACCTCTTTTTCAACCAGCCACCACCGATGCCAATCACACCCTCCATGAGCAAACCTTCTTCAGTTCAGCCCCAGCAATATTGGTGGTGATCTTCCAAAACTGAGTATCTGATCTTGTGGCTCTGCTGCTTAAAATTCAAGTGGCTTCTCTGAATGTAGTGCTATTACGTGTTCAGCATAGCACTGATTTATGTGCTCTAAAAACTTTTGCAATAATTCACTAGCATTTCAAGATAGAGAAATATTTAAATAAAAATCCAGATTTTCAACTTATCTTGAAAAAACAGAAGATGAGGCAACATTAAGTCCATCATTCCACAAGGTAAAACCAACAGGGTTAAAGACCTAGCTAATCTCCTTATACAGAGCAGGTGCTCTGCAGTTAGCTGCAATCTCTACCTCTCCCAATGTTCTCTCTAATGCTGGGGTAGAGTTGGCATTTCATTAAAGGTTTTAATTGCTGTTTTATAGGCAGAATTAGAAAGAGATACATTTCTTGGATGGCACTGTCAAAAACGGGAAAAGTGAACTAGGTGGGCTTATTGCTTATTCATTTACATTACTACTTGGGCCCTGTAGGCATTTGAGTTTGCCAGTGCTAACCTATGAAGCATCTGTCCAGGGTAGGTAACCCTGATTGCACCCCTCCCAACTATTAGGTATCATCTCTAAGCCTTCTCCGCCACACCTTCACACACCCTAGTAACCTTTTCTGCAAGCATAATGAGACCTTACCATTCTAGGAATGCACCAGGAGCTACAAGATGTTTCTCTCTTTTGTCTCATTCTCTTCCTGAAAGCCTTCTTCCTCCATGTGTGCATAAAAGAACATGCACCCAAGGCTCAATTCAAACGTCACACTCTTCATGAACCTTGTCCTGCTCATGTCCCCTGCCTCCATGGGACAGCAGCTACCAAACCTCAACAACAAGACCCTTTAAATTACCATCTCTTGACAATCTTTCATAAACTAGAGACATATGTCCTCATTATGTATGTTTTGAGATTACTTATAATTCATATGTGTCAAATGACTACTGGTTGACCAAGTCGTGTTCTAAGTACCTAACATATTGACAATGGACAAAAAGAATACAAGGCAGTGGAATCCAGAATGAATTCAATATACCATGACTCTCCTACCTAATGTTTCCTAATTTGGGAGACTACATAAATGTGTAATTTTTAGGAAATGTAAATAGACTTCTACATTCTTTTCTCTCCATCTGGGTCTCCACGGAGGTAGCAGGAGCCCAAGTACTTGAGCCCGCATCTGCTGCCTCCCAGGGTGCACATTACCAGGCAGCTGGAATCAGAAGCAGAGTCTGGACTAGAATAAGGCGCTCCAGTAGGGGACGCAGTGGCTTAACCACCATGCTAAACACTCACCCTATTCTCTGTCTCTGTCTCTCTCCCTCTCTGTGTCTTTAAGTGCTAAGTGGGGAAAAGAGGATAGCCAGGTGGAAGAGTGAATGGCATGTAGGGAAATGTAGATGAAATGAATTTTGAGAATCAAAATAAATCTTAGCCTATTTAAGGATATTGAAATGCTTGTAATAACTGCTGGGTTGGTAGTAGTCCGACTCTGCCCTGTGTATTTCAAATTACAGATTATTACTAAGGATTTAATTCATGAGATATTATTATGAAGAATTTAATCTTTCATGGTACAGGATTCTTGGATACTGCCACCAAACCATAACACAGACATAAGAAGTACTCAGGGAGCAATGGGGTATACAAACAGTAGCAAAACACTCCTCTACACAGCCAGTTACAAATATATTTTTTAAGTATTTTAAACTTTCACAATAAAGGGTGGTCTAATATCTAGTACTATTCCAGATTTCTGTTTCTCAGAGGTTCTTCTCTAGAGACCATTTCACTTTTAAAACAGGATGCTTGTTAGGTAATTCTCCAACTCAGTGTCAGGAAGCCATTGTCTTCTCCAGCCATTCATCTTATTATCACCCCTGACGCCATATTTCTGGCTGTTGCTCCAGAATGTCATGGGAAGCACCTGCCATAAAACCAGCTGCTGAAAAGAGCAGGGAGAAAATACCTAAAATGTCACTGTCTGACTAAGTACTGTAGTCAATTCTCACTGCAATTTTTGCAATCACCACATAAGTGCCCTTGATGTATAAGCGTTATAGACTTCTACTCGGTGAAAACTGTGCCTGAAGCTCAAAACTCGGTCTTAAAGAAACATCAATCTTACTGTCCACAAGATCCCCAAGGCCCATTGCTCCTCCTAACTAGAAGTAAAATCTTTGTTATTTTTAGAGAGAAGAACACACTGTTTTCCAAACTTCTGATTATATAGGTGTGTGTGCTGACATTTCTGTTTTAGTCTTGAATCTGAGTTTGCTTCGGGTATCTCCAAGTACCTTAAGCACGCCTGCCAGAGTTAAATGTATCACAGAGAGTTCAGAAGTTGCTTTCAATCCCATACTGACACTCTGTATATATCTTGCCAAGCCTCCCCATTTCCTGAAAGTACTATTTTAGCTAACTAAAACTTTTCTTGCTGGCTCATATTTGCTTTATGTGTATTTATTCTTTTCATTCTTCTAAAAATGCTATGAGCATTATAATGTCTGCACTACAGATGAGGACATTCAAGTACAGAGAGTTTTTATGTCCCTTTCTCAAAGCCACAAAACTAATATGAAGCTGAACAAGGACTTGAATCCCAGCAGTAAGCAAGAGGAAATAAATAGCTTGGTAATTGAGTTTAGACAGAATATTAAATTTGGCATATTATAAACACCAACAAAGACATAACTATAATTTTTCTGAGTAAGACACATGGATATGAGTTAGCAAAGAGTTGGAGGAGAGTTATATAAAGTCAAGAAGCATAAAAAAGTCAAAAGGAAGTTAAAAACAAATGTCAATAGAAACAGAGCCAATAGTCATGATTTTAACATGGGTTTTGTCTTCAGCATTTTTGTTCACTGGAGTGCCTCACCCATGATCACACAGTAACTGAATATACTTAGTGAGAACAGACATTTTGATATGATCAAAAGACACATGTGATTGGAAGTGGCATCTCCTGAAATCCTCGCTGTGTTTATAATGCATCTTCCAACAGCTAGTTTTGAATGCTTCTTCAGAAAGAAGCACTGGGAGGACTAACATAAGGAATGAAGAGAGGGTGGTGTCACTGAGTGACACCCAGTTCAAAGGAGGAGGGGATTATGTGTGTACGATGATCAAAACAAGAATCTCAAAGGCCTTGAAGAACAGTTCAAGGTCCAAATTTATGCTGATAGCAGGAGGAGAAAGTAGATTCTAGGTACACTGCCAAGGGAAAGTTAGCTGAACTCAATTCCATGGAAGCAGGTGGGTAGAGGAAATGCAGGATTATTGTGGTGTCATTCTGTTATTATGGCACTAACAGGAAGAGCTAGGTTAGAAAGGATACAAACTAGGGGCCAGAGAGATATTTTTAAGACAATGAATTTGAGACAGTAAGATACCAGAGTGGAACCAACTATCAAATCATTAAAACTCACAGAATTGGAGTTCAAGCCCTGGCTATAGTCTTGACTTGTCTCACCTGCTTACAGGGAATAGTCAGAGTCTATTCATAATGTATAGGATTATAGCCAGTTGGAATAACGAACAGACAAAAGAAGAAATGTGTTTAGGTAGTTAGAATGATAAGAATTAACATTAGGGTACTCCAATAAATTAAGAAACCCAGCCAATGAGACAGTAAAATGGGACCCAAGATAGACAATGGTGCTATGCAAATCAAGGGATGTTCACAGAACTGGCAAGAGCGGGAAGTCAGTTAGGAGACAACAAGAAGCTAATGAAGCTTGTTTATTTTTTTGCACAAGACTCTAATTGCTTTTTTTTTTTTTAAAGGGAACTTCCCCAGATTTTAGAAAATCCAGATCCCATAGAACTAGGCATAAGGAATGAAGTTGCATGTCACAAGCTGTTAACACCTTCCCTCAAAATGCCTTTGCGTTTGACAAAAAAATGAGAAAGAGGGCAGAAGAGACAAACAATGAGGCAATCTTCCATACAGAGGCGCCTTCAGAACATTCATGGAAAATGGAGTTAAAAGATGAGCTTGTTCTGGTGCAAAAAATTTAAACTCCATGTGTAGTTTTTTCATAATATACATTTTCCATAAATTTTGATGACCCTTCATGTGCCTTAAGGTACATATGATTAGTCTAGTTTTCTCATGCATTTAGGTAGATGGTCAGCAGATGCATTTAAATAACAACATTGCTGGACTAGTTGGTGAGTTCCTGTTGGTTGGAGAACTCTCTCTTATGAGAGAGTAAGTCAGAGTCCAAAAACTGGCAAAAATAGATTTTGACAGAGTTCAGGGTTGCTTTCTCCGCCTACTACTGAAACTAGCAAAGAGTAAGGCATAGGATATGCAAGAGGAAAGGGAAAAAGCAAATGGATTCAGGTTTCTGCTGCTTCCCTCTCTTGGCATGAAGGTGCAACTGAAGTTCAGAGGTCAATGCACCCATCCCAACATGGAGGAAGGAAGCTGCAAGGCCAGAGGAGCTCACAATATGGGCCCACTGCTGTGTGATGGGGCACATGTCAGCATTCCAGAATTTACTACCCGCTCCGGATGGGAGTGTAGCTAGACCACAGTTACTGCAGGTCTATACATACAATCAATCTTTGTGTCTATTTTCCTCCCTTCATTATCTGGCCTGTGGCAGGCCTGATCGCAGACTCCTACAGAAATATAGGTATATCTTTCATGACTCATAAGACAGGTTTTCTATGCTATTCCTGAAACGCTATCCTATTATCTCAACAGAGAAACAGCATTTCAGAGGGTGACTCTTATGTATAAAACAGAGCTGTGCCCAAATTAATAGTTTTGATAAAATTAAGGCATTTATCAAGCCAGCATGTTTCTTAATGTATTTTGTACCTTAAAGACTCAGAATCCTTATTTATGCATCTACTGTGTATCAAGCATTACACGATATGGGGCTTTGAGAATGGGTTTAAGGAACTTATATAAACTTTTGAACAATTAAGTTATTTTAATAATTTCAGATATAGAAAACTTTCAAAACCAAGATTTCTCTAAAGTCTCTTTTTTCTCTCATGCATCACTGCTTTTTTTTTTTTTTAATAGCCTTTTGCCAAAGCATAATAAGGAAGTAAATGCCTTGATTTCTCAGAATGGATGAGACGCCTCTAAACGGCATAGTACAAACTGTAAGGAAAATGAGCTAACCTAAGGCTAGGAGAATCTTGCACAGAACCCAGAAGTTACCACCAATAACACAGTCAAAAAGAACTAGAAATCAGTGAGAAATGCTATGCCTGCCAAACTAAAGGTAAATATTGCTAGAGGGAGGATTTTCATTCCTGATTCAACCAAACACACCCCTCCAGCTCTGTGGTGTTATGGACCCTAATTCACCTGCTTGGCAAGAATGCTGCCTATCAACAAAATTTAAGCGTTTTGTAAGGAATTTGTCACTTTTTTTGTTTTTGATTAAGGGAAATTCAGGTCAGGTATATTCCTAAATCGCTAATGGCTGCTGAGTAAAAACAAAGTCCGCAGCACAGCAGCATCTTAACCACTGGTCTGCATCTGAGTTTGTGATCTCCACACTCAGCGGACTCGGTCTCACACCCAAGCACGGCAGCCTTTAGAAAGGAAATCTGCACAGGCCCGAGGCAACATTGCTTCAACTTTTCCACCAAAGTGCTCCCAACTGAGGAGAGTGAACCACAGCCGTGAGGTTTACCAGCACTCCCTGGTCTCCAGTTTGAGCTTGATAATTCCCTAAAATTAATGTAAGTTAACTGACATGTAATGTATTTCCAAGCTTACTTTAATATAGTAATAGTCAATATTTACTGAGTACTAACTACTTGACAGACACATGCTGTCAAAATACCCTTACCCTTTAGTTTCTGCCCACTTTGGTTTACTTTCTGTTATAATCCTATCAAATCGGATAAACCAGAAACTGCTTACCCTTGATGTTTCCTGATATTAGTTTTTCCACCCAGGGATGCCACCCTCTCCTAGATTGTAAATCCCCAGCTGTCCTTGTGGAATTGGGAATTGAGTCCAGTCTCTCTCCCACCACAAGATGTCCATGCAAAGGCCCTCTGAATAAAGTCTGCCTTTCTAGCTTCAACCAATGTTTGGATGCATTTTTCTTGAACATGTTTCATTAAAATAATAATATATTATTTCTGTTATCATTTTTATAATGAGAAAACTTCAGCTCAGAGAGGGTAAGAAATTTTCCCAAGGTATAAAGCTTATTAGTGAATTTTATAAATTCATCATACTCACAGTGGAGTCCAGTACTGGTTTTGTCACTAACAGTGTAACTCTGGGAGAAAGTGATTTAAAATTCTGAGTGTCAATTCCCTTATATCAAAGTGAAGCTAGATCTGCACTCTAGCCAGCTGGTAAAATTTTCAGAATCAAGTGATCAACATCAAATGTAACTCAAGAAGAATGCTTCACAAACAGTAAAGTGTCACAGAAGTATAAAAAGTGTTAAAGCTGTAACAATGGTACTTTTGGTGATATATTATTTCAAATAGGGCATCAACTTCCTTTTTACAGAGTGAAACCAGACACTATTGTGATTTCTTTTTGTGACTTCTTCCTAGCGTACTATCTTACAATTATCAAATTCTCATTGGACTTACACAGAAAGTTTTTTTGTCAATCATTATGTCATCATAATGCACCGTCAAACTTTTTTCAGGAAACACATCATGAGGTAAGAAAATCCAAAACTGTGTTTAAAACAAGCCAAGATGTACTGTGAAACAGCTTGTGAGTGGCGCCCCTTTACGCTGGACCTCATTCTGAACCATCTGGGGCAGCCTTCAGCCCCAGTGAATAGAGACAGTAGGGCTCTATATTCTTTGAGTCCTTCATTAAACTATTGATCCCTTCAGCATTATCCATAATGTTCCAGCAGCTCAGCACGTCAACTGGTGAAGTGCCAGGCTCTCGCTCCTTTCAATAACTTCCACACTTTATGGAGAGGAAGTCACAATGATTTATTTACCTGACATTTTCCAGTCCGGATGTCGTACAGGGCCACTGAACCATGCCGCGCCCCCACTGCTATTCTGTGATTCCGCTCGTAATAGCTGACCATGTAGAACCTGAATTGAACATTTTAAGGACAACAAAAACAAAAACCAGGTGAGTTGACCTGCACGTGGAAGTAGACAGCAGCATGTTTCAAAGGCTAAAGCCAGCTCCAACAGGCATTTCCAAATACTATTAAGGTTTTCCAAAAATATCTTATTTTTAGTCATTCTTAAAAAATCAACAGAAAGAAAAATGGCACAGAGAATCATTTAGTCCTGTGAATTGTTTTCAATAGAAACCACTTCATAATCACAAATACCCTTGACAAATGCAAAAATGATTAAACATGAAAGTCCAGCCTTGCAATGGTGGCTATTATGAAAATACTTCTATTTGAAATGAAATGGAAAGAGGAAAAGGCTTACATTTAATTTTTTTTCCTGGCTTATAATACTATTAAGGAATAAAATATAATTTCTAGCAGAACAATCATAAAAAGACTCCATGAATTTTATGCTTGAATTCATATTAGTAATTTAAGATAAATTAGGAAGCTGTCCACCAGAAAAAAAAAAGTTATCCTGCGAATGTCTGAGATTTTCCATATTTACCAATTTATCTAAATCACAGCTGCAGCTAAAGGCAGTACGAGTAAGTGTATTTGACATTTATTTTGAGCTGCATAAAAATAGGATGCAGAGAGGATGGTTTGAAGGTCAGTTGAATTATTGTTTATACTTTTCTATATTTCATAACTGGATTAAGTACTTAATTCCTAATTTATTTTGTTGGGCTGATTTCACGTCTAAATGATTAGGCTCTGAAGAATAAAAATTATGAGAAATGTTACCTAAGGTATGATTTTGAATCTTTCAAATAGACCTTCCAATTAACTAGTTCTATGGTTGCAGTATGAGTTGCCCAGATGAACACGAGGTCTGCCCTGAGTGTATTTACAAGGGTTTTGTTTCAGCTGCACCCCACCTTCCTCGCCTCTTTCCACATGATCTACTTCTCTGTTATTATTTTAGAAAATGAAAGGTGGGGAGGTACAACACAACAGAAAAATAATACTACTTCTCTAATGCTTCCTTGAGGTACGTTTAGAGTAAAAAACTACTACGGCATGGGACAACATTTCTGAAATTCTAAGAAGAGATGTTGAGCAAGAGATGTGTTAATGTGTGAGCATTTTGAAACCAGGGACATTCTGACCAAGCCATGTTGGCATTCTCAGACATCATGGCACTGACATACATTGCATACATTTGTAAAACAAATCATTTAGGTTTAAAACTTTGTTTGCAACTTATTGATAAGTAATAGAATAAACAATATGATATCTGTAAGCCCTATCATTAAGCTTCCCCCATGACAAACTCTTTCCTCTTTAGTGGAAGATTAATACTTCATTTTTAGTCACCCACAGAAGACATTTTTTTTTAAGATTTCTTTTTATTTATTTGAAAGACAGTGCCACAAAGAGAGGGAAAGAGAGACAGAGATCTTCCATCCACTGGTTCACTCTCCAAATAGCTGCAATGATCAGGCCTGGGCCAGGCCAAAGCCAGGAGCCAGGAGCCAGGAGCTTCCTTTAGGTCTCCCATAGGGATGCAGTGGCCCAGGAACTTGGGCCATCTTCCTCTGCTTTCCCAGGTGTACCAGCAGGAAGCTGGATAGGAAGCGGAGCAGCTGGGACTCAAAGTCTCAATGGGACGCCAGAGTCACGGGTGGCAGCTTTACCTGCCATGCCACAATGTCAGCCTGCTAGGCTTTGATTTGCTCAGGAATGATGCTGTCCTCCTTACATGTTAGTCTGAAGGATGAAGAAAATATAAAGCTCCTGAAGCTACTAGATGCTTAGTAAAAAGTGAGTTTCTTAAAGGTTTACTTATCCAAAACATCATTACTCAATCTCAGTAGAGAGTTTGAATCTGCATTCAAACTCTAATGTTCTTCTTTAATTAACACAGAATTATTCTTAGGTGTTTAAATCCAATTGAAAATTGATCCCTGTTAAAAAATAAGAGTGGGGATAAGAGAGGGAGGGGACGTACGGTTCAGGACACGCTCCCTCAGACTTACCCTTAAGGGTAAAGCTAAAAACTTAATGGGACTCCAAATCCAATTAAGTTGGCAGGTACCAATGCCATCTTACTAGTTAAAGTGATGAGTTTAAGTTCATAACTTATCATAAAGATAGGATTAAGTGTCAAAGGGATCACATAATTAAGACCAGTGTCTGCCAATAATTGATAGAATTAAAGAGGAGAGAACCATCTAACATGGGAAGCAGGATACACAGCAGATTCATAGAATTACGAATGCCCTAAATAGCAATCTGGCCTCAGAATCAGCCCTTAAGGCATTTGGATCTGGCTAAAAAGCCCATGAGAGTTTCTCAGGCATGGAAAGCCAAGACATTGTGGCAAAAAATGACCTCACTGAAAGATCTCTGTGAGTGAGATCCCAGTGGAAAGAACAGGCCATCAAAGAAGGAGGTACCTTTCTCTGAAGGGAGGAGAGAACTTCCACTTTGATTATGGCCTTGTCTAAATAAGATCGGAGCCAGTGCCACGGCTTAATAGGCTAATTATCCGCCTGTGGTGCTGGCACCCCGGGTTCTAGTCCCGGTTGGGGCGCCGGATTCTGTCCCGGTTGCTCCTCTTCCAGTCCAGCTCTCTGCTGTGGCCCGGGAGTGCAGTGGAGGATGGCCCAGGTCCCTGGGCCCTGCACCCGTGTGGGAAACCAGGAGGAAGCACCTGGCTCCCGGCTTCGGATCAGCGCAGCGTGTCGGCCGCAACACACAAGCTGTAGCGGCCACTTGGGGGTGAACCAACGGAAAAAGGAAGACCTTTCTCTCTGTCTCTCTCTCTCTCTCTCACTGTCTAACTCTGTCAAAAAACTAAAAATAAATAAATAAATAAACAAATAAGATTGGAGTTGGTGAACTCAAGAGGCATCCATAGCCTTGGCAGCTCATGACAAGAGCCTCGGGTGATTACTGACGTCATAAATAAGAGTGTCAATTGTTAAATCAACAATAGGAGTCACTGTGCACTTGTTCCCCATGAAGGACCTCTGTCCTTAATGTGTTGTACTATGAGAATTAATAGTAAAACTAGTCTTCAAACAGTACTTTATACTTTGTGTGTCTGTGTGGGTGCAAACTGTTGAAATCTTTACTTAGTATAGAGTTGATCTTCTGTATATAAAGATAATTAAAAATGAATCTTGATGAAGAATGGGATGGGAGAGGAAGTATGAGTTGGGACGGTTTGCGGCTGGGAAGATGGTTATGGGGGGAAGAACTGCTATAATCCAAAAGCTGTACTTTTAAAATTTATATTTATTAAATAAAAGTTTTCTACTAAAAAAACAAACTCTAATATTCTTAGACTTGAAAATGAAAATGATTTAGAAGAATTGCAAAATATTTACTGTCTTAACATTCAATCTATATAGTGGTCTAAGTATTAAGGCACCACAGTATCTGTATCTATGCCTATATCTATACACAGAGAACATATTTCCTATTAGTGCAACATAGATTATAGTTGTCAACAAATGTTTTAAATATTTATTCTGTGGAAGCTAATAACCACAGGAAAATAAAATTTGTACGGGTATTTTATCTTTTATTTGTACAAATGTAACAGCTGTATCACCAAGATCCTTCTGTAAAATGAATACAATTACTCCCAAAATAACCTTTTCCAAAACAAAACATTGGTAAAATGTATTTGTTTGGACAAATCACACTTAAACTAAAATCTAAAGTTTTTTTTGGTTATACTGCCCGTTTTCTATGCTTTGGATATTAACCTCATCCTTCTATATCTACAAACACCATTATTTATGGGAGAAAAAAGCATCAAAGGCATTCTTGGTATCAAATCTTTAGTCTACCTGAAAGGACTATATATTACAGGGCTGCATTTTTCATTCTTCACAATTTACTACTAGAGTAATGCTTCTAAAAAAATATTTTCAAGAATTCTAGACAGCGAAGGTCTTATGGCATGTTTTATCTACATTTTCTTTTATTAATAGAAAGCTTTTATTTAATAAATATAAATTTCATAAGTACAACTTTTGGATTATATCAGTTCTTCCCCCCATACCCACCCTCCTACCCCCAAACCATCCTACCTCCTACTCCCTCTCCCATCCCATTCTTCATTAAGATTCATTTATTTTATTTTTATTTGAGAGGTAGTTATAGACAGTGAAAGAGAGAGAGAAAGGTCTTCTTTCCATTGTTTCATCCCCAAATGGCCGCCATGGCCAGCACTGCACCGATCCGAAGCCAGGAGCTTCTTCCTGGTCTCCCATGCAGGTGCAGAGGCCCAAGCACTTGGACCATCCTCCACTGCCCTCCCAGGCCACAGCAGAGAGCTGGACTGGAAGAAGAGCAACCAGGACTAGAACCTGGTGCCCATATGGGATGCCAGTGCCACAGGCGGAGGATTAACCAAGTGGGCCATGGTGCCGGCCCCAAGATTCATTCTTAATTATCTTTATATACAGATATGTAGGTTTTCTCGTCAAACTTTGTATTCCTTTAACGGTGGCCCTTTTAAGAGAAGGCATCTCTAGACTACATGCAGTCACTCTGCAGGGATCCACTGTGGGGACTGTATGCAGTGATCCCATCACTGCTAGGCTTCCAAAGGCCCCATTGTTTTCGTCTACCCTTCTCCTTGAACAAATTCTCCATTTGGGGACTGTCAAGACAAAGTATTGTAAGATCTGTATTACTTGCTCCAGTCCTAGAAGGAATCAGTGGATTACAGTAGAGTCCATTATCCTATTTAATATTGTTCTAGTCTGGACTTGATTCCACATGGAAAGCCTGAATTATGTTTAATCTTTGGGGTCATGTAAGATGATGTGTGCTGAGCCTTTAGGAAAGGGATCTCAGTCTTCAGTTCAGCATGTGAGTATCATTCGTGGTCAATAACCTGGCAAGAATCTTTCTATTATATTCAACTTAGAACAACAGTTCTCCTCTACTAGGTGGACACAAGGAAAAACTCTCTTAAGCCAGTGGGAACATTACCCCTCTAACAGATGAAAGAATGAAGTGGAATGGTGTTAGGGTGTAAAATATACTTCTTTCTGGGGTGGCCATCCTCCCAAAAGTCGAAAGTCACTAAATTCAATGCTTTTGCTGTTGCCCAGATGCAGCCAGAGTGAGCCCTGACAACCTTGAGTCAAATGGCCGCCCTCTTGGGTTCACAGCTGTCCTTCAAAGTCCTGACACTGCTCACAGGCATCTGTTCTCCCCTTATCTCACTCTGCTCGGGCCAGAGTGATTTTCTTACTCTGTTGAATAGGCTCATAGGGTTCCCACTTGGGATTTTAGACACTTGCTGCTCCTACTGCTTGAAGTGGAATGCTCCCATCGGTTGGTTCACTCTCCCAATGCCCACAAAGGCTGGGATTGGGATAGAGTGAAACTAAGCTGAGAGCTGGGAACTTCATATAAGTCTCCATGGAGGTCAAGGGCTCAGCTACTTGGGCCATCACTGCTGCTCCCAGTGTCTGTGTTGGCAGGAAGCTGGACTCGAGTCACGGCTGAGAATGGAACCTAGTCACTCTGATGAGGGACATGGCATCTTAACCTGAGTCTTAACCACTAGGCTGAACACCTGCCTCTCAATGAATACTTAACAGAGTCTAAAATCATAACTGAAATGACCAATAAAGGAAATAAAACCTGTCCAAGAAGTGAGGCAGACATGATCAAATGAGAGTGCTGCTGCACGACCCTTCTAAAAATATATTTTATTTGAGTCAAACAACTGCAAATTTAAAAGAAGTTATCTATAAAGGTCCCTCTGGAGCCTGGCCACATTAGCATGAGGCTGGCAGTAACAAAATAGAAAATATTTAATTATATTTTAGGAACTAGAAAAGATTATATGGGCTAAAATTCAAGAAGGCAAATATAAATAGCTGAAATTATGTAAATGATAAAATATGTTTTTTGGTACAAATGTCCTGAGAATCAAAATAATTCTCAGAATTTTCCAAATATTCATATCATTGTACACAACTTACAATGAACATGGCATTATCACACAAAACACAATGAAAAGAAATAATCACTCATTAATCATTATTAAATATGAGGACAGGATATCGGGAAGGAGTGATACAACCCATTTCTCCAAAGCCACATTTATGACTTCAGTGACTAAAGAGTGAGTCACAGTGGGGTGCCCACCTCACAAGCTAGTGGCTTATGATTTGAAACCCCACGTGAACTGAGTCCACTCTGGCCCAGCAAATTACTTTGGAGCAAATCACTTTGCTTGGGAGTTTGCCAAGCCCCCAAGACCTGAGCCTCTAAATAACTTTGGCACTCTCCATTTACAGTTCCCCTTGAGTTGATGAATTTTTCATCTTTACTAAAAATGGCCCGCAAATAAGAAAATGTGTGAAATTTAAAAGTCAGCTTGGAAAGATAGTAAAAGGAAAACATGCAACCCTCAGCAGAAATATGATTTGAGAGAAAGACAGAAACCTGTAAAATTACCTAAGGACTCTGGTGACTTTCAATGACCTCAGGATGTTAAATTGCTCCTGTATGCCATACCCTTGAGCATTAAAATGAATTGAGAAGCACACATCAATTAATCTCAAATTAACCTCTAGCTTAATATGAAAGCACCTCAAACCTAAGATATGTATGGAATATAACTATCTTTTTTCCTAAAATAATACACAATTCTCTAATTAAAACTACTACTACTGCTTGTAGCTAACATTTACTGAGTATTGTGCACCAGGTCATCAATATTTGTATATGAACTTTTTGTATTTTTATGTGAATTTTCTTAAGTAACTGAGGTATTGCACATAATTCTTATCAAGCTATTTTTAGAAATTCTTTAAATATTGACTTGAATTTTTAAAAAAATTTATCAATTTATTTGAGAAGCAGAGTAATAGTCAGAGAGAGGGAAAGACAGAGAGAGTGGTCTTCCATCAGCTGGTTCACTCTCCAGATGGTTGCAATGGCTGGAGCTGGGCTGATCCAAAGCTAGGAGCCAGGAGCTTCTTCTGGGTCTCCCACACAGGTGCAGGGCCCCAAGGATTTGGGCCATCTTCCACTGCTTCCCCAGGCCATTAGCAATTAGCTAGACGGGAAGTTGAGCAGCTGGGACTTGAACTAGTGCCCATATGCATGCTGGCACAGCAGGCAGAGGCTTAACCTACTATGCCACAGCACTGGCCCCGACTTAAAAATTCTGAACTTGAATTACTCACTTTCTTTCTTAAGAAAGATACTACGGCAGGGGCTGGTGCTGTGGTAGAGTGGTTAGGTCACTGCCTGAGATGCTGGCGTCCTATATTGGAGTGCTGGTTAAAGTCCCCGCTGTTCTGCTTCTGATCCAGCTCCCTGCTAACATGCCAGGAAAAGCACTAGAAGATGGTCCCAGTACTTGGGTCCCTGCCACCAGATGGAGCTGCGGCAGACCCAGATGGAGCTCCTGGTTCCTGCCTTTGATCTGGTCCAGTCCCAGCAGATGTGGCCTTTTGGGGAGTGAACCAATGGATGGAAGTTCTCTCCCCCTCTGTCTCTTTCCACATCCTCCTGCCCCACCCTGTTGCTCTGCCTTTCAAATAAGTAAATAAATGTTTTTAAAAATATTAAGGCAACATACAGTTGTAAAATACTCAGAAAACACTAATCACCACTCCTTCTCCTACTGTTAACAATTTGGAGGACCTTCTGAGAGCTTTTTCTAACTTTTAGCACAAAAATGGTGTCAGATTATCATATTATTGTGTAACTTAGTTTTCGTCCCTTAGTGCTTCCTGGAACATCCTCTCCTGTGTGTACACACGGATGACACATTTCTCATACTTGCAGTGTTCCCATTATTTAATCTGAGGGACATTTGATTTACATTATGAACACCTAGGTGAGTATTTTTGTAGGATAGATTTGCCAAAGCTGGATCAAAGCACATACACATTTAAATTTTAGTAGGCAATGCCAAATTGCTTTCAACTCTCATTAAAAGAGTTCTCCTATTTGGTGTTATCAAACGTCCCATTTTTTTTGTCAACAAGTGCAAAAATGGTATCACATTTTGGTTTCATTTGT
The DNA here is from genome assembly GCF_033115175.1 of Lepus europaeus. Classification (NCBI taxonomy): domain Eukaryota; kingdom Metazoa; phylum Chordata; class Mammalia; order Lagomorpha; family Leporidae; genus Lepus; species Lepus europaeus. The sequence continues at coordinate 104,682,704 of NC_084835.1, read as the reverse complement.
TTATTTGAAAGGGATAGGGACAGAGGCAGGGAGGGGATGGGAGGAAAGATCCAGAGATCTCCCATCTGCTGGTTTACTCCTCAAATGCCTGCAATGGGGCCAAAGCTAGGAGCCAGGTACTCAATCTGGGTGTCCCATGTGAGTAGCAGAGAACCAAATAATTGAGCCATCACCCCTGATTCCTGGGGTACACATTAGCAGGAACCAGGACCTGAACCCAGTACCGCAATCCCAAGTGGCATCTTAACCATTACTCCAATTGCCTGTCCCACATTTTTGTTTTAATTTACATGGAATGACTTTACAGGATGATTCACTTGGTTACACTTTGTAGGATATGCATGCAGTTTTCATGACTAATATAAAGAAAAATTAAAATCAAATCAACAACACACTGCATCCCTTTATCCATCCTACATGCTGGTTAGTGAGGCAGGTGTCCATGACAGGTTTCTAGTAAACCATGGGGAAAGAACTGAGCCCCAAACACAGGCAAGTTGGGTTGATAGGAAAGAGAAGAGGACTTCTGCAGTAGGGCAGGTCACTCTGACCCCTAGAACATTCCAGTGACAACTAGCTATTCTCATGGCCTAGGCTAGTCCCTATGGGATGCCAAAGAGTTCTTTTATTAGAATTATTTAAAATCTATTTGTTTATTTGAAAGGCAGGGTTACAGAGGAGGAGAGGCAGAGGCAGAGAGAGAAAAAGAGGAGAGGAGAGGAGAAGGGGGAAGAGGAGGGAGGAAGGGAGGAAGGAAGGGAAGGAGGGAGAAAGGGAGAGGGGGGAGAGGGGGAGAGGGAGAGAGGGGAAAGGGAGAGAGGGAGAGGGAGAGGGAGAGGGAGAGGGAGAGGGGGAGGGAGAGAGAGAGAGAGAGAGAGAGAGAGAGAGAGAGAGAGAGAGAAGGAATCACTTTTCCATCCATTGGTTCACTCCCCAAAGGGGACAATGGCCAGGCTGATGCCAGGAGCCAGGAGCTTCTTCTAGGTCTCCCATGTGGATGTAGGGGCCCAAGGACTTGGCCCATCTTCGGCTGCTTTCCTAAGTACATTAGCAGGGAGCCAGATTGGAAGTGGAACAGCTGGGATTTGAACTAGCACCCATAAGGGATGCCGGAACAACAGGCAACAGCTTTACCCACTATGCCACAGCACTGGCCCTTCCAAGAGTTCTGAAGGCCACTTGGTGAGAGTCACACCTAAAAGATTCAGGAGCAGGTTCCTTGAGCATTGGTCAACAGCCCACAGAGACATCACAGCTACAATCAAGGGGTAGCACTTTGAATAGGACAAAGCATTTTCTAGAACATGCTTCTAGAAATTTCCCAGAATTCCAGGCCTCCATGCTGCTAATAAGTTTGAAAGATTTATAGATATGAAAGTGGCACTTGCAAAGCCTGCAGCTCTGAAAAAGCTGTATTGCTAATTTTGTGGAGGGTGGATAATTGTTTTCAGGAAGTGCTTCATTCCAATGAAGGATACCATTAGTGTAGAATGCTGATGGATACTGGGCCAGCTCTAGCCAGAGTCATCAAGTCCCAGTCTTATACATTGCAAATAGTCCATACATTTTTCTTGCTGAGTAGTTAATAAGGGAAGTATTTTCCTTCCAAAAAACACTTGCCAGAAGTACATTGTCACTGAGGTGGGGAAAGAAAGGTTGGAAATGTTTCCTGGACTGGGGATGGGAAACATACCTCACACATCTTGAATGATAACTGAGAAACAGGTCTCCTATCAGCTGGTTTTGCACTTACTAATGGCATAACCCTGGGCAAGTTACTTAATTTGTCTGTGCACCCAGTGTCCCCATCTGTAAAATGGGAACAATAATTCTATTTGTTATGGTTGTTGTGAAGTTGGGGAGAGGTTAATACAAGCAAGGTTCTAGAACACTGCCAGGTGTGTATAAGCAATTACTATAGTAAATACATGTCAACCTCATAAACCATCATCACCATTATCGTCTTTGAATAGCTACTACAGAAAGAATAAATAGGCTATAGTTATTTTGCTATTTTTCTAGGGCAAATAATTACTGACTAATGACATACTAAGAAATAGGAGAAATAAATGCTCCAAATATTTTAAATCTGTATATTTTAGGATAACTTGTGATTTGCAAGTATAATCTGAAAATAACCTCAGATAATTTTAGTTCCAGTCTAAATTTTCAAAAAGAAATATGAGTAACATGGACCTTGGTTTTCCATGTCATTTTAAATATTCTTTCTGTTGCACAGTGATATGGAATACTACTGGAAGGTCTAGATTTTAATTTTAACATGAAGACTTTTTATATTGAAAGACGCGCCATCTGTTGAGGAGTTTTTAGAAGCAGAAAAATGAACTAGAATATTTTAGAGGGATTTCTTTCTTTTTTCTTTTTCTTTCTTTCTTTTTTATTAAATATTTACCTATTTATTTGAAAGGCAGAGTTACAGAGAGGCAGAAGCAGAGAGAGAGAGAGAAGACTTCCATCTGCTGGTTCACTCCCCAGATGGCTGCAATGGCCAGACCTGTGTCGCTCCGAAGCCAGGAGCCAAGAGCTTCCTCCAGGTCTCCCACGCGGGTTCAGGGGCCCAAGCACTTGGGCCATCTTCTACTGCTTTCCCAGGCCACCGCAGAGAGCTGGATTGGAAGTGGAGCAGCTGGGACTCAAACCAGCACCCACATGCAATGCCAGCACTGCAGGTGGAGGCTTTACCCACTATGCCACAGCACTGGCTCCTAGAGGGATTTCTACTCGTGAGCAAAGAGTAACATCTGTAATTGTTTATTATCTAAATTATATCATTAATTGGTTACTATTTTAAAAATTTTACTGGAAGTTAGGATAAGAAGCTGTTTCCATCTCATCATTGTGAACACCATATGGGATAAGAACAAACCACAGGTTTGGAGGAGTTTCTTTAAAAATGAGCTCATGCACTGTTCTAAAGTAGAAAGAGTTCATTTCCTTACTGGATTTTAAGTGCCCATTTAGGGTGAACAGAGCTGATTCAGCTTTTCACTCAAAAAGCAAAATCAATCAGTCTGTCTTCCTCACAACAGAGTTTAAGAAAAGGTAAACTACATCTGAAAATACAGACTTAACTCTTCCGTCTAGTTCCAAAGTTAAAATACTTATTTTATCTTGGAATTTTTTGGGGGGCACCTCCTGAGTCATAGCTCCAACAGTTTCTCAATGACTATTTATTATTTCTTTCAATTATTCCTAGATCCAATTTTGAACGAATTCATACACATTGGACAAAACAAAAAACCCACACAAATGAAAAACGGTTCACAAGTGAAAGTTACCTTTTACCACTATTCCCTCCTGCCGTTCCAGGGAACCACCAGAAATAGCTTGGAGTGTGTCTTTTCAGATCATTTTTCTCTTCTTATATACACATGCTCATGCATGAATATCGGTACTCACATATAGCTTACTTTTTCAAAATGCTTTTATTTTATTTCATAGACTGTCCTGCAGCTCTTCTAGTGTCCCTTTTTTCTCTTCCACTGATACCTCCCCAGGACAGGAGAAATGGATCAGCCTCACTCTTTGTAATGCCTACATGACATGGCCCAGATCCAGCATATCTTAATGAGACAACTGTTAGTAAGCAATGATTTAGTCATGTGAAGAGAAGTACTTTAATACATAGCACATTTCCTATGGAAAAACATATTAAGAAGATGATTTACAACACAGGTCAGTTGAAAGATCCTCAGTTAAATCCAGCAAAACAAAATACAAGACACTTCAAAATTCCAGGTCAGTGCTATTAAAACTCCTGTGATTTACTCATTAAAGTAAACAAGAGAAAGTTTCACCCCTAGTTCTTTAAAGTCAGTTCTGTCCTTGCCACCACTGCCTTTGATATCTACTGAGAAGTCAGAGTAGCTGAGCCATTAAATAGATTACCCAGTTGTGTACACAGATCGCTTCAGACTCTCTTCATTCTTGGAAGTGAAACATGCAATGTAAAGGTATTTATAGCATGATTTTTGCAAAGTGATCATTGATTCATTGGTCAGAAATTCACAATAGCATTTAGTCAGTATTTCATTCAATGAGAGCTAATTTTGTGTTTGGAAATAAGCATAGAGTTTGGAGTCAGAAGGATTTGTTTGCCAGATAAACATCTACAGTACTCACTTTAAAAATTCATGTAAAGTCTCACCAATTCTCTTCCCTCTTAGGCACAATCACCAGCTCCCTCTTATGCACAATCACCAGTCCAATCATAGCAACTAGACTCTTCTGTGCATGCTGGACACTATCTCTTAGGATAGTGTTTGTGATAATTCACAAATCACCTCCCTGTCTTTGCCAAGCCAGCTTCAAGGTCTTTGAAGGCAGGGACTGCATAACTAGCCAGCTATAACAGAGTAGCCTGCACTGGCCCAGCAAACAACACAGACGAGACACAAATTAATGTACACTGAATAAGGGAATGCATTCAAAAACACTTCCTGAAATTTTAAAACATATTTGACTGGAAGATAGAGAATCAAAGAGTGACAGAGCACAGAGAGGTCTTCTATTCAATGGTTCAGTCCCCAAGTGCACCCAATATCCAGGGCTGAGCCAAGCTGAAGTCAGAAGCCTAGAAGTCCATTAGGTCTCTCACATAGGTGGTAGGAACCCAGCTTTTTGGTATGCATCAGCAGGAATCTGGATGGAAGGGGACTATGGACTTTGATCTGGGATGCAGGAGTCCCAAGTGGCATCTTAAACCACTGTATCAATGCCCCCTACCTCCTTCCAGGATTTCTTTTCTTCTTCTTCTTCTTCTTTTTTTTTTTTAATTTATTTGACAGGTAGAGTTATAGACAGTGAGAGAGACACAGAGATAAAGGTCTTCCTTCCATTGGTTAACCCCCCAAATGGCTGCTACAGCTGGCGTGCTGCGCTGATCCAAAGCTAGGAGCCAGGTGCTTCCTCCTGATCTCCCATGTGGGTGCAGGGGCTCAGGCATTTGGACCATCCTCCACTGCCCTCCCGGGCCACAGCAGAGAACTGGACTGGAAGAGGAGCAACCGGGACTAGAACCCGGCACCCCTTCCAGGATTTCTTAAGAAAAGTCACACAAGTGCTTAAAAGTTATTTTACTTTGCTAACCATTTGAACTTGACTTAAAAATTTCTATTTCTCGGGGGCCGGCACTGTGGTGCAGTAGGTAAAGCTGCCTCCTGAGATGCCAACATCACATAAGGGTGTTGGTTCATGTCCTGACTGCTCCACTTCCAGTCCAGCTTCTTGTTAGTGGCCTAGAAAAAGCAGTGGAAGGTGGCCCGAATGTTTGGGATTCTGCCACTTACATGGGAAATCCTCATGGCTCCTGGCCACCTGGAGAGTGAACCAGCGGATGGAAGATTCTCTCTATGCCTGTCCCTCTCTCTCTGGGACTCTGACTTCCAAAAATAAACAAATAAATCTTTAAAAAATGTATTTCAGCCCTTAAGGCATTCGTATCTGGCTGAAAAATCCCATGAGAGCATTTCAGGCATGGAAAGCGATGACATTGTGGCAGAAAATGACCTACATGAAGGATCTCTGTGAATGAGATCTCGGTGGAAAGAAGTGGCCATCAAAGGAGGAGTACTTTTCTCTGAAGGGAGGAGAGAACTTCCACTTTAGTTATGGCTCTGTCTAAATAATGATGGAGTATGTGGACTCAAAAGGTTACCACAGCCTTGGCAGCTCATGACAAGAGCCTTGGGTGATCACTGACGTCATAAATAAGAGTGTCAATTGTTAAATCAACAACAGGAGTCACTATGCACTTATTCCCCATGTAGGACATTTGTCCTTAATGAGTTGTACTATGAGAATTAACAGTAAAACTTGTATCAAACAGTACTTTATACTTTGTGTGTCTGTGTGGGTGAAAACTGTTGAAATCTTTACTTAGTGTAGAGTTGGTCTTCTATATATAAAGATAATTAAAAATGAATCTTAATGTAGAATGGGATAGGAGAGGGAGTAGGAGAATGGGGGGAAGAACCGCTATATTCCTAAAGCTATACCTATGAAATTTGTATTTATTAAGTAAAAGCTTTCCAAAAAATAAAAAGTGATGTAAAATACATTATCCATGGAAAATGGAATTAAAGATAACTTTATTTTGCAAAAATAAAAGAAAATAGAATAAGAAAAAATTCTTATTTCCTGCATGATTGCTTTTTTCTACCTAATTTTGGAAGTAGATACAGAGAATGGCTATCTATACATTAAACTAAAAGTCAATGAATTAAAATATCTTCTTTTTACATTAATTCTCAACTTTAATAAACACCACCAAGTATTGTATTTCAAATACTTGTATGTTATCCATTATATTTCTTACCCATCAGTGAATGACAATGGATATGATGATTCATCAAAAATAAAAACCTAATCAATGATAACAATAAATACCACTGAAGCTCACATTGGCTTCTTGACTTTTCAGTAGGTATACTGAATAGATGATATGCTTTAAAAAAAAAAAAAAACAACTTCATTTCTTAGAGCAGTTTTGGGTTACCAGCAAAACTGAGCAGAAAGTATAGAGTTGCTACATTACTCCTATCTCCACTATTAACACCCTATACCACAGTGCTACAGGTTACAATGGATGAGTCTACACTGACACATCATCACCACCCAGTGTCCACAGATCACATGAGTTTATTCTTGGTGTTGCCCACTCTATGGGTTCTGACCAATGTATATATACCACAGAGAATAGTTTCACTGCCCTAAATGCTCTCTCCCCCGCCCTTGCTCCTGGCAACTACTGTTTTTCTATTGACTTTGTAGTTTTGCCTTTTCCATAATGTCATATGATGAGAATCATCTAGTAAGAAACCTTTTCATATTAGCTTCTTTTACTTAGTAACATGCATTTAAATTTTCTTCATGTCTTTCCATAGGTTGATAGCTAATTAATTCTTTGTAGTGTCTGAATGTATCAAAGATGGCATGCTTTTAAAAACAAAAAAGCACAATAATATATGAAAACCTTGCCTCTAGTTTCCACTTAAACGTTTTTCTACAAAACTTTATCATTATAAAAATATTTTATATTAAACAAAACAGAAATTCTTTGTTTTTCTTAAAATGTTTAACTTATTTTCCATACTAATTGACTTTTTTGTTCATCAAATATTCTAGTGTAGCATTAGATTTGATAGCTAATTGAAGAGTTTTTAGGAAAACACTGAAAAACTGCAGCATACATATGTACAGACAAATCAGGAAAGAAATTTTAACATGCTTCAAATTTATTAAGAGATAATGATTGGGAATATGTTGAATAATTAGTCATGAGAAAAGTAGTAACTATTCTTAAAATTATTCTATTTTGAGCTGAATTTTCCACTTTTGTAGGCACTAGAAGCCCCCTGCTTTTATTTATTTGAAAGGCAGAGTTACAGAAAGGCAAAGGCAGAGAGAGAGAGAGAGAGAGAGAGAGAGAGAGAGCGAGCTCTTTCATCCGCTGGTTCACTCTCCAGATGGCCACAACAGCCAGGGCTGGTCTAGGCTGAAGCTAGGAGCCTGGAGATTCTTGGTCTCCCACGTGAGTGCAGGTGCAGAAGCACCCTGTTTCATAGAGGAGGACACTGAAGCATGGGATGAGACCAAGGCTGGGGAACAATAGGTGTGGCAGACAGGAGCCTCTACCTTCTAGCATTGCTTCCTGCAGGCCTGGTGATGGCTTACAGTTGCACTGCTCAAGCTCTCTCATTAGCTTTAAGGTGTTATTTGCTCTTTTCACTTTCATCTTATCAAGTACAGCTGAGTTTTCCAGTGCTATAGGGCATGAGATATCACAAGTGGAAGCAAATAGGAGAATCCATCTGATGTCCATCAAGTCTGGTATCAAAGAGATAGGCAAAAACATAAAGCAATGCCACTCTCTTCATTTGTTTTGTGTTAGAAAATAAAATGTCATTATAATTAACCTGAATAAATTAAAAATCTCTGAGGGCCTGCATTTGGCCTAGAGGTTGAGAATGTCCACATCCCATATCAGAGTGCCTGGGTTTGATTCCTGCCTCTGGATCCTGACTGCAGTTTCCTGCTAACACAGACCCTGGGAGGCATCAGTGATGGCTCAAGTCAATGGATCCCCATCATCCACAAGGAAACTGGGATTGAATCCCAGGTCCTGGCTTTGGCCTGGCCCAGCTCTTGCCACTGAGCATTTTGGACACGTGCCATTGGAGGGGGGCTGCTCTCTTTTTCTGTGTCTCAACTAAAGAGGTTGAGAATTTTTCGCTTAGCGTCTTAAGTCTTTGATAAAAACAGACTCTATATACACTGTATTTACAGTGTATATATTACATATACAAGTATATGTAATATAAATAGTATATATATTTTAAGATATATGCTATGTATATACATCATTAGATTTCATACATACTGTGTTTTGGGAACTTACACATATTCTTTATCATTGAGAAATTGGTTTCAATTAAACAAAAGATAGCTAAACACTTACTGAGTTCTTAGCACTGCTGAGACTCTGGGTTAACTGTGGAATCCACAGGATGAGATGGGTCTGGGCAGAAGCATCTGAGAGTTACAGAAGGGAATGCTGGGGTAACAGAAGTAACGGAGCGTGGGTGGGAGGAACAGGCCTAAAGTGTTGCCCTTTGTTCCGGATGGAGACCCTCCAGATCCTCACTGATAGAACAGCTTTGCATTTATTCATTTAACAGTTAAGATTGCTTGGAACATAAGGGGACATTATTCATAATAGATCCCCGTTCTTAAGGGCTTAACAAGCACACAAAACAGAAATAAGAGGAGTTCAGATGATAAAATTCTATGAAGCTAAGAAGGTAATGTGACAATGATGGCAAGGGGCCTACTGCAGAGAGGGAGGCCAGGGGAGGTTGACCAGAAGGACAAGAGCAAGCAGGTCGGGTCCTTACATGGAGGATGTCCACTACCAACCTTGGAAATAGTAAGAACAGAAGTCTTGCTGGAGGAATAAGCTTGTCCCTGGGCCAGGAACAGAAGAAAGACCAACGTACCCTGAGCATAGTGAATTTAGAATGCAATTTGAAGAATGCAGATCCGAGACACTTAGTAAGACACCTGCTACGATGTGAGTTCTACTTGGTAGGCACATTTGCTGCCTGCTTTTGTGCATAACGATTCTTTGCTTAACATCAAAACTCCATGGTTTTTTCAGTCAATGGGATTTGAGGAGAGTCAGGAACCCCTGGAAAATTAAGGACCTTTTAAAAGGAATAGAATAAATTTCAGGACTTACTGAGTCACAAAATCGTAACCTCTGGTCTTCCTGAGTTCTAGTCTGCCTTCTCCTCAAGTGCTGGAACCAAGGGAAGGTTATGACTTTGGGTTACGGTGGATGCAGAAAGCAAATGAGGTTTAAGAAACAAGAAATGTTTCCTATTTCCATACAACAAAGAATTTCACTAAACCAGTGTTCTCAAGAGAGTGGTCTGTGGACTCCGTTAGCCGTACGTTCCTATGAAAAGCACATGATGTCAAAACTCTCTTCATAAAAATACTGAATATAATTTGATATTTTTTGTTGTGTTGACTTTGTACTGGTGATTGGAAAGCAGTGACAGGAAAAGCTGCTGGCCTCTCCACTAAAACCAAGGTAAAGGCACCGAAGTGTAGCAGGAGTCACTTCACTTCATTGCTGTGCACAGGCAGTAAAAAAATAGCAACATTGTGTACAAAATGGGATGCGCACACAAAGCAGTTCTGCCCACTGCAATGTCACGGTCGCCTCGGAGAAAAACACATGGAAGGAGCCACAAGACAAATCACCTGCTCTCCTCCGGGAACATGATTCTGAGAAACAAACTACGGTTATTTGGATCTGGATATTTGGGAGACATCTGAAAATGAAACAGTCAGCCTGTTCAGAAGCACAACTGACAAAATTTGCCAATGATAAAATCCAAACTTTCAAGTAAAAACCAGAACTTTGAAAAACTATTTGACTTCTCAAGACTGATGAACCTTTTTGAGGAGATTAACAGTAATATTAGCAAATGTGAGAGTTTGGCGAGGACTGTAAGGTGACAATATCTGAACAACTTATGTAACTCAGTGAACTAGTGTTTTCCAAGGGTCAATACATAATGTTAGAAAATCACTGGCAGGTGAAAGACCCATTCAAAGTGCAGGACACAAGGTTGAATTTAACATAACAAATGAAAAGTTCAGATGACTGAGAGTCCACGTTGCAGCTAACCTTCAAAAAGCAACCACATGCTGAGCTTTGGTGTGGTAAGAATGGAAGATACAGAATTATCTGAAAAAGCAATTAAAACAGTCTGCTCCTTGGCAGTAACATATTTTAGTGAGGCCAGATTTTCATCAAATACTTCAAACGAAACAACATACTGCAACAGACATCCAGACATAAAACTCTCACCTGTTTTCTTAAGCCAGACTTTAAAGAAATCTGTGAAAATCTAAATTTAAAATGCTTGGTTTTAATTCCTAATATACTAAAAATCTAAACATAAAATTTTCATCAATAAAAACTCTTTCAGTTCTTCAATTTTTATGAGATCCTGAGGCTAGAAAGTTAGAGAACCATCACCTCAAAGACTGAAAAGCATTTGACTGTCAAAAAATTGTAACCAGAGCAGTAAGAGAGAGCCTAACAGTAGGGGCAAAAATCAGATTCCAGTAGCTCACAGGTGCAGAAGTAACCAAATGGACAAAGTACTGGCTCCTTTTTCTGAACAACAGGACATAAGAGACTGGGCAGCAGGTAGAGGAAGGGTTTTTAAGTGAGAGACAAGAAAGCCTCCAGGTTAGGAAAGTGATGCCACAGGGAAGTAGTCCACGAAGAAATGAGGTAAGTGTTAAGGTGATGGCATGCTGATTATCCTGAGACTGTTCTGAACATTACCCAACACATATATGAATCAAAACATCAGACTGGATCTCATAAATATGCACAAGTATCATGTGTCAATCAAAAGAATACAGCAGAGTAAGATAAAAAATTTATAGTCAGCTTTCAAATATTGGAAAAATAAAAAGGTGAGAGAAGGTTTCACTAAAGAGCCAGGTCTGAGAGGAGGTGAGAGGAAGGAGGGAAGGATGAAGAGCAAGAGGCCTGGAAGTCTTCACTGGTCATCTGTGTCCCTGACCTCTGCCTGTGCGATAGTGCCTGGGAAAGCTGCTGAGAAAAACCAGGGTCAGCATGAAAAAAGTTCTTCAGTCTGCCCATCTGTAGGACGAAGGACAGCAGTAGGGGACTCCTAACAGAAGGTCCCTTTCAGATTCAAAATTCTACAGCCTATAATTCTATAAAAACAATGCAGCAAGGTCACTGTTTATGTGAAATAACTGGTGCCATTTATTATGTTGAAATTAAGGACTAAACACATGAAAAGGCATAGCTGGTATCATTATTCAACCACGGTTATTGAGCGCCCACACTGAGTGTTCATATTTTTTAAACTAAAAATGGAAGAGTCCAACAAAGGATTTCTTTTGAATCTGTGCATTTATTTGACAGGTCTTTAAAAAACATAAAAATTAAGTCACTCTTAGTTATACATCAAATAAATTGCCTCAACTTAAAAACAATACAAGTACATGGAATAAGGACCTATCTGAGAACTCAGAGACAAGTGGTCTTTGGCCAAATGGGGCTACTACTTGTGATAGGGCACTTTAAAAAAATGAAGACAAAACCTCCCTCCATCAAGCTACAGATAATATATGTGATTCTGCAGTTGTAAGTAACTAAAAATCACACTCAAAGGCATAATTCATCTTTGCTATTAAAAATATGGAAACCATCCAACTCTTACATATATCATATTTTCTCATCAAATTCAATTCACTTAAAGCATCACTTATCCTTTATTTTTTGTGTATTACGTGATTACTAGTCTTTAAGAACATAATAGTTTTAACCTTAAATATTGCACCTATTATATTTTCATAAGTTTTTTAACTTCGTTTCTAATTGAGTTTTCATCATAGCTTGTAAGAGCTTCAGTTTCCCTGATGTTAGTTGAAAATATTTTTACACAACAAATAACCATCTGTTCCTTTTGGAACATATATGTATCACTAAAGAGTGCTTTTATCTACTACTTCCTATATAGTTCTGTAAACATCTGCATAGCATATACCACAAGTACGGCCCTACACTTTCCTATTTTATGTCAGTGCAATCTAGTATAAAGTAGGTCAGTGTTGATATGATAACTGAATGAAGAATACATAATCAAATTGAATCTAACATGACACACTCAGTATTTACTGGTCTATTGTGTGAGGGACTTTACAAATGGATTTAAGTTCAGTAACACAGCAACTTGCAACTAAATTTTAATAATGAATTCTTGGGGCCAGCGCCATGGCTCACTTGGTTAATTCTCTGCCTATGGCACCGGCATTCCATAAGGGTGCCGGGTTCTAGTCCCGGATGCTCCTCTTCCAGTCCAGTTCTCTGCTGCGGCCTGGGAAGGCAGTGGAGGATGGCCCAAGTGCTTGGGCCCCTGCACCTGCATGGGAGACCAGGAGGAAGCCCCTGGCTCCTGGCTTCAGATTGGCATAGTGTGCCAGCTGTAGCGGCCATTTGGGGGGGGGGGGGTGAACCAACAGAAGGAAGACCTTTCTCTCTGTCTCTCTCTCTCACCTGCCTGTCAAATAAAGGAAAAAAAATGAATTCTTAAAGATAGTTCAGTGATGTTTATCTGCCCAAGCCTGAAAAGGAGCTAACTCTTACTTTCTTTGTAACCACAGTATTTTTAACTGAAGCTATACTATTTATATACCAGGTGATTAAATGTAAATTACTCAGAATCCTCTGTCCTTCTGCCCTTAACAGCAATAACCTAGAGTGCTGCCCGATGCCCTTCTGAAGATCACCCAGCAGATGGATGAAGGTAAAGCAAAGGCCAGTGAGTTGGCAAAGCATCTACAGGAATTCATTCTTAAATGTTACCTGTTTTACTTCTTCCACTGCTTCTTCATATACACAAAACTAATTCAGGGTTGCAACAATCCTGCTGCCAGTATATCTATGTTCTAACTAACATTCAGCATAAGTTACAAGCTTGTTCTATTAATCGTCCTTCTATGTTTATGACTTATGCCCAAACAAGTAGTCCTGTGTGGCTGGCTTCTATCTTCCCAGCCCTGGGTCCCCATTCTCTTCAACAATGGACAAACTTTCCACGTGAAATTCCATGCCCTGGCATGACACTCGACTTCCCTGCTCAACCTCAGTTGCAGCCACCCTTTCACACGACATTTATCAAACTCACTGGGTGTTTTTGTGCCTCCGAACATTCACTCCAAATGCTGGCAGGTCTGGCTGCCTGTGCAGTTCAGGATGAAACACACCTGTTTGCTCCACAAAGCCCACTGCTACAACTCTTCTGTGAAGCTTTCCCAGAACCCACTACTGACCACCCCCACCGCCCTAGCCCAGCCCCTCAGAGGACAAGCTCCTCTCTGCACTGGCAAAACTTTTCTACAGATAATATGTTCATTGGCCCTCTCCCTTGTGAAGCTTTTTCAGACTCCGATATGCCAATTATGCCTGCATTGACGGCCCCATTTGGTCCCTGGGATGCACATAACACAGGAGCTGGCCTCATCTGTGTCTGTGTATCTAGCTCCCCTCTTAGACTCTAGGCTCCTTGAGAATATCACCTTATTCCTCACCACTTCCCCAGGGCCTACCTGAGGCACGGTAAGTGTGCAATGAATGTGTTTAAATTAATAAACAAAATAAAACTGCTTTCTGCCAAATCAGAAAAACTGTATACTGAGGATCCATTCAAGGAAGACAGACAAATGCCTCCTTAACATTCATGCAGAATCCTAGTCCTCAGTGATCGAACAGCAGCAAACCAAAGCGGACGGCGGCCGACTCAGGGCGGAGGATGCTGCTTGCAGAGATGGCAGGCTTCCAGCAAAGCGGGAAACAGGCCTTTAAACACTGAGCAATTTACTCACATTAACTCCAGGAAGCTTATTTGCACAGCAGTGCCTGGTGCTATAAAGGACACTGTTAGCATTCAGTAGGGTAAGCCCCAATAGAACTGCTTCCTCACCACCTCCACCTGTCACAAACACTGTGCATTTTAATATAGACATTTGCAAAGAGAATATTCAGCTAGGAAGGTAAAAGCTACATGTATTCTTAAAATCAGTTAATTGCATGAGTGATTAAATACATACAAATTTTAACATGAAGAACCTACAGCAGAATTAATGTGGCACAATATTAAAAATTATTTTACTGGGACTGGCACTGTGGCATAGCAGGTAAAGCCACTGCCTGTAGTGCCTGGCATCCCATATGGGCACCAGTTTGAGTCCTGGCTGCTCTACTTCATATTCAGCTCCCTGCTAATGTGCCTGGGAAAGCAGTGGAAGATGGCCCAAGTGCTTGGGCCCCTTTACCCATGTGGGAGACCAGGAAAAAGCTCCGGGCTCCTGGCTTCAATCTGGCCCAGCTTTAGACACTGTGGCCGTTTGGGGAGAGAATCAGCGAATAGAAGATGTCTCTGTCTCTCCCTCTTGCTCTGTAACTCTGTCTTTCAAATAAAATAAATAAATCTTAAAAAAAATTACTGTATACTGATTTGTCTAATCAACATCACAAGGAAGAATGCACCTGTATGGTACAACGTATATTAAAAAATCTATGTTCACATTTTTACTTTTTGATGGTATAAGTCAGAAACTGCAAAGTATAGAGGCTAGGATAAAAAGTCCTATTGTAAAAGCCGAAAAAGTGTAGCAGCAGGGACTTGAATTGGCACTCATAAGGGATGCTGGCATCACTGGTGGCAGTTTTATCCTCTACACCACAATGCTGGCCCCTGTTCTTACATTTTTACACTTCAAATTCTTCATATCATAGGGGCTGGCATTGTGGCATAGTAGGTTAAGCCACTGCCTGTGATACCGGAATCCCATATGGGCACTGGTTTGAGTTCCAGCTGCTCCACTTCAGATCCAGCTTCCTGCTAATGTGCCTGGGAAAGCAGTGGAAGATAACATAGGCCCTTGGGCCTCTGCAGCCATGTGGAAGATTTGGAGGAAGCTCCTGGCTCCTGCTTTCAGACTGGGCCAGCCCTGGCTGTTGCAACCATTTGGGGAGTGAACCAGCTGATGAAAGATCTCTCTTTCTCTTTCTTTCTCTTTCTCTTTCTCTTTCTGCCTCTCCCTCTCTTTCTGCAACTCTGCTTTTCAAATAAGTAAATAAACAAATCTTTAAAAATCTTCATATAATAACAGCTACATGCTATACAAAACATACACAATTCTTTCAGTTAGATGTGACATATGTAACATTGTTGCTATGGATTGGATAGTAGTTTGCATGTCCTCCTAAAGTCCCCTGTAAAATCATCTTGGTCCCCAACGTGCCTTCGGGAAGTTATTAGATTGGATTAGGTTGTTAGGGTTTGAGTGGAGTGCCAAGATTGAACATGGTGGTTTGACAAGGAGACACAGAGGCACGTGTGCTCCCTGTTGCCACGGGATTCTCTGCATGGCCTGGGGACCCTGCCAGAGGAGCGCAATCATCAGAAGCAGAACCAGTCTGGGACTGTGAACCTCCAGAACCAAGAGCTGAGATACACTCCTTCCATGAGGAGCAGCCTGCACTGGGTGTTTAGTTATCGTGATGGAAGCTGACTAACACATCTGTTGTTGAGTTGTAAAGCTTTTTGGCTCCTTTTGCTGCCTTCTTATAGGGAAAACACCTATACTTAACACAAATAATGGCCTTTATATTAAAAATAAAATTTACCAGTGAAAACGTGGCACAAAGATTCCTACTGGCTGAAAAGTGCATCTTCTGCCCTGTGTCAGAGGTTTCCTAACTCCATTTTGTAAAGTACATAATCATTGAGTAACAGAAATAAAAACACACATTCAACACATGCTGTGTCTTACTCATTTTTTAAGTTTTGAACAAAATGTCTCCAGACTCACTTTCAAATAGTTAGTTCTACTATATTTGTGGTTTTCTCAGAAAATAATTGATACTAATTAATTATAATTGAATTTCTGAGGAAGATTTCCATCAACACCCCACCTCGTTTTCTAAAAATATGTTACTGAAAATTATTCTGCATACTGTTGAAGGTTATTACCTGCAGATGGCTGGGAAACACTCCTGAAGACCTTTCTTTTTAACTAAAGATCCTTCAAGGCAGTACATAATGATGTCCATAACCTTTGGCAAAAAAGACATAGATCTAAAATTAATCTCAAGTAGATAATTTTCCAGAATTTAAAGGATTAACATTTGCCTATGAAAATTCTAAATAGTTTGACGTTAGTCTTTAGAGAGAGACAAGAGCAGTTTCAAATGTGCATAGGCTACGTGGTATCCTTTCTCTTACCTATAAAAACATTAAAGGGTAGTGTAATAAAGAGAACAGACTTGTTTATTTTAAGGTAAATGCAGACATATGTACAGTGTAACTAGCTTTTATTTAACAATACACATTTTGTTTTATTTATAATGAAAGATCTAGGAGAACATAATCTTTAAAAATTACTCTAACACAGAGCAATTCCACGTGAATGGTGAATAGACATAGCAATCATTTTGATTTTTGAGGAAATTTAATTAATGTCTCCAGAAATGGCACAAAAGTTAATTCATTTTAGTTCTCTCTCTCTCTTTCTTTCTCTCTCTCTCTCACACATACACACACACACACAGACTCACTCTCTCTCCCCTTCTGTCTCTATGTATGTTTTAGAGAAGCCATAAGTAAATACACTGATTAATATTACTGCAATAGATTATTTAATTCAGAATACTGATGCATCATTTGAAGTAGGATATTCTTACCTCCACAAGAAGATCCACAACATCTGTGGGCATCTTTTCAATTAGAATTTCAATGACTCTCAGGATTTCCCCTTTAGCTCGTGCAAGAGTTGTGGTGTGCATATTCTGTTGTGATTGGGTATTTGCTGCAAGAGCTGTATGTCTGTGCACCTGTGAAAACATTTCCATGCTGCAGATACGACTGACTGCTGACACACTTTTACATTTCTAGCCACTGGTTGATTTTTTGTTTTTCACTTACTAAAACAATAGAAAAAATAAATAATAAACAAATAGAAACCTATTGAGGTGAGTAAGGAAACACTTTTGGTTGCAGAAAAGTACCTAGTAAAATAAAAACTCAGAAAATATTGTTTAACAAAATTCTTTTAAGTTCCTGAGCATTATTTGAGGCCTAAATACAATTATTACTGCGATATTTTTAAAAAGAAACAAGCTGAAGATTTGTGAATTTGGTACTTTTAGGTACTGAGGTGTATAGCAGTTAGGAGATGCCCAGAAGTGTCAGATACAATCCCTACTCTCAAGTAATAATGGTAAATGATACAAATACAAAGGTACTTCAAAAAGTTCATGGAAAGTATAATTAAAAGATAAATTTGCTTTGGTGAAAAGATATAAATATTGAAAGCCATGCATATGGCTATAACACTGTGTCCAAGCCACTATTCTAGGCAATTTACCATCAAGTTGAGAAATCCAAATGAAATTGGATCCAAAAATTAGTACAAATCCAGTGTGATTTCTTTTTCCTATACAAAATGTAAGCTTTACAGTTCAGAGAAAAAAGAGCTGGCACTATACTGGTCACAGAATGGTGGATAGATGAGTTTCATATGGGACAGTGATAAAAGTCACAAGTAGTATTTTACTTAAAATATTGTATAGTTAAAAAGTGAAGTGGAGAATTTGTTTTTAAAAGGTATAAATATGGACTGTTACATTAAAATATTTTGAAAATTACCTTTCAGCCAGAAGCTGGAGCAAAATTAATCCAAAGCATGAATATTTTAAGAATTCATTTAAAAATACTCATATATTAATGGTACAGATTAGATTTAAAGACACTATTAATATAAGCACATATCAGATTAATGTATGGCTTAGTTAGTATATTCAATATTACTAGCTGTGTATACTCCACTGATAGGAAAAATGGATAAAAACATTTTTAAAAAATATCATGTAGGATCTCTGTCCTTAATGTGCTGTACATTGTGATTTAATGCTATAACTAGTACTCCAACAGTATTTTTCACTTTGTGTTGCTATGTGGGTGCAAACTGTTGAAATATTTACTTAATATATACTAAACTGATCTTCTGTATATAAAGAGAATTGGAAATGAATCTTGATGTGAATGGAAGGGGAGAGGGAGCGGGAAAGGGGAGGGTTGTGGGTGGGAGGGAAGTTATTGGGGAAGCCATTGTAATCCATAAGCTGTACTTTGGAAATTTATATTCATTAAATAAAAGTTTAAAAAAAATTTCCAAAGCTAATAAAACTATTCATCTAGATATACACACATGTTCCCAAACATTCACAAGACATACAAATCTATGTGTATTTTTGACATAATGGAATCTTACTATAAAACTGGGCACTTAAGAAAAGCACATATCCTTAGTCTACAGATTTATTTTAGACATGAATCCAAAGTCTTACAGCCTTGTATAAGCTACACAAACTGCCAGCAAGACCTTCCTTCCTTCTTCCCAGCTACCTCCACGTCACAGATATTTACAGCACTCTATTAGGGATGGCTCTGGGGCACACCCAGGACCAGTAGGTTTCAGGTTATCAGGGTAGACTTAGAGGTATTTATTTTGTGTTTTAAAAATCCATCATTGCTACAGGAAAAATAACTCAGAGCCATTCCCTAGGGACATGGAATCTGCATATTATTCATGCAGAAATGGGACAAACCTTTAAAAAAATTTCGGAGCTTATCATCCTTTCCTTTTTCTCCCACTACTAAGACCTACAGCAGAGATCCTATAATTGGTTCATTGTTCTTTACTAGTTTTTCAGTTAGATGTGGGCAATTAGTTAGAACACTAAGAATGTGGGAATCAATCGGCATTCAAGTCTTTATCTGTGACATGTAATAGGAAAAACAATTAGCAAGTTTATGACTTACATTTTTTGTGTACAGTTGGTGAGCCAGGGCTAAATAAGTTTGGTTTTTACTACAAGTAGGTACTTAGACTTGAAAAAAAAAGTGAACACCTTTACTATAATAGCTTAATTGACATGGGCCTGCTATATTTCAGATTGAAAAATTATTGTCAAAGATTTACAAGTGGTATAAATGGATACAAAAGTAGGAGTAATGAATGCACACAAACACAATGTGTGTTCATTTCATTACTGAACTACTACACAAACATATGTGTGTTCATTTCATTACTGAATACACACAAACACATGTGTGTTCATTTCATTACTGAATTACTAACTTGGATTTTTCTAAACTACAACCCACTGGAAGGATTACTTGTGGATATGGCCATGAGGCTTGCATATCAAATAATGCCTCTGCATGAGAAGATGGAGCACACTGAGAAGTTCCACTCACCTCTTTGGCTATGGTAGTGATGAAGGCGGGTGGTCTGGCAGTGGCAATGAGCGAGAGGGCATGCCTCGCAGAGCGGGCGGAGTCAGCTGCTGGGCTCAGAGGCAGCCCCATTGTGATGCTAAACAGGGATCAGAAAAAAAGGAAAAGAGAAAAGAAGCATTAGAAATATAGACTGAAAAGATTAGACACAGCTTATAATGTCAGTTCAAGGTCAATGGGAGCACTCAAACAGTTAGAATATAATGGACTTGCAACAATGAGCAGTGATTAGGAGTCAGGGTGTTCTGGCATCAAATACAAAATCGAATAATTAACCGTGAAGATTGAAAACAGTATGTGCATCTGTCCAAAGTGTTAAAAACGCCTTGTTAACAAATTATCAAGAACTAGTACTGAATACATATCACAAAGCTCAGAAAACGGTAAGAAGAAATATCATGCTGGCTATCTTCAAATTTTGTCCTAAAAAAAGTTAAAGGTAATAATTTATTTAAAGGCCAGGTTTGTTTTCAGTTTAAAATATCTTCAGTGCTGCTAGCTTAGTTTTAGGACCAATCTACTAATCAGCAAGCTCAGCCAATACCTCTTTAGTATTGGTGCAAAAATTATATTAACTGACACTAATTCCCTTTATATAAAGAAGAAACAATATGACATTGTTCAGCCTATATATAAGACTATACACACAATGAAAAAATCTTTCCAAACTGTGAGAATTGGGATGTGATGCTACATTTATTCCACACCTCTAATGCAGATAGATAAAAAACTGGTTTCTAAGGTTTCTTTTTATTATGTGTGTGTGTGTGTGTGTATATATATATATATATATATCACTATAAAAGTATTAAGACTATCAATTAAAATGTAGCATGTGGTTTGCATATTAGATGTATACAAAGATCATTTTGTTACTTAGTACAGGATCTATAGTTTCTCTAGCTAAATAATTTTATATTTATATAAAGATACATTAAGATTTATCCTATTCCAATCAAATAGATCTATGCACTTCATGTTAAACTACTATGCTTACTCAAATTTCTCAAATAGTTTACAGGTATCTCTATACTTGATCTAAGAATTACTGTTTTAACTTTTAGTTGAAAACAAAGATGTATAATATAGGTATTCTCATCACTGTTAAGGAAGGTAAACTGATTATAGAAAATTCTGCTTATAATTGTTTTGTGACTTTAACTGCTTAAACCATTCACTGATAATATGATTTTCTTTTTTCAGATTGAAGGTAGATGCAAAGCTGGAAGTCTGAATAAAGGAGTACAGAGATTCTTCCTTTGATGTTTACTACTGAAAAGAAAGATGTGAGCTGAGAGAACAAACACATGTATCAAACTATCAACACACACAATGCACTGATGAGCACTTCTCTACCCAAGGAAGATGCCTGGGCCCTTGAGTCCTAGGAGGTACTGGGAAGAGGTGGTCCGCTTCTTTCCTGGACTGCACTTTATCATTGCAAATTCAGCAAAAGAAATGCTTACAATGTGAGTATTGCTATGGCTGTAGTGCTTACTAATTACTGTAAAATTTAGGTTACTGGTGTATATTCATATTTTAAGTGAAACTCAAAAGCTAATGAAACTTTTTAGATACTGTGCTGTTGCCTTTTTTTTTTTTTTTTTTTATCAATGTGCATGCACAGGGGTTGGTGATATTGAAAGACTGAAACAAACCAAGATGGTATGTTAATTGAATATTCTGAACACACCTGAATCAAATTTCACAAGATCAATAAAATCAGAGAATGTTGGAGCTGGAAAGGATTCCCAGGCAACATTTCTGACAAGCAGTCAGCAAAGGAAAAGGAATATCTATTTCCTGGGCAGCCTATCTCACATCTGGAAGGCACGATTCAGAGGAAAAAGAACTGGACAGAAAATCTAAGGTCTAGGGCTAAAGCCAGACTTCTCCTGTGTTGTGTTTTCCTGTGATGCCCTCTGGCATCTGCCCCCAGAACATCGCTGTGAAGTAAGTGATACAAGTACTTCACAAATGAGAACTGAGGTCTAGAGAAGTTCACCGATGTGCTGAGATAGTACTGTACTGCAGAGCCCCCAGTCCCCCATGGGTGGTTTTGCATTCTGTAGTTTGTTACCAGCAGTCAACTGTGGTCCAAAATTATTACATGAAAAATTGCCGGAATAAACAATGTAAGTTTTACATTTGCACGCCATTGTGAATAGCATGATGAAATCTGACACCATCCCTATCCATCCCACCCAGACCTGAATTATCTCTTTGTCCAGCATAGCTATGTAGCTGTCTGGGTTATCAGATTGAATGTCACAGTTTCCCAGTGCTTATGTTCCAGCAACCCTTACCTAATAGCCAAACTCTACTTCACCATGCCTACGTCACTCACCATACTTCCTCATCACACAGACCACCAGATAACCTTACATCACAAGGAGAAGGAGAGTATAGTATAAAAAGATATTTTGAGATAGAAGGAGAGATATTATATTTATATAAGTTTTACTATGGTACATTGCTGTAATTGTTGTATTTTGTTATTAGTTGCTGTTAATCTACTGTATCTTATTTAGAAATTAAACTTTATCATAGGAAGAAATACAGTACATCAGTATATAAGTTTTGGTATTACCCCTGGTTTCAGGCATGCACTGGGGAATTTGGAACAGATCCCTTGCAGAGAGGTGGGCTGGGGGGCACCTATGATAATGTCTTTCATGATAGCTACCTTTAGATAAAATAAAAGGAAAAGGATATGACAATATTGTGGTTAACTAAACTAATTAATTAGTATCATGACTAAACTCAGTGGTGCTGGAAAAATAGCTAGACTGTATCCCTCAGAAAGGTACTCACAAATGTGTTGTAGTACTTGGACTTAAACAGTTCTATTCAATATTGATGTGATGTGAAAGGAGATATAGGATGCATGGCTAACAGTTGGTTGGCTAGAAAGTAGTAAGGGAGAACAACTAAACTGGGGTCACATAACTGGGACAAAAAGTCCTCAGAAAGACACAAGAAGTGTCACATGTGCTGCTTTTACTGATGGGAGGTAGGTGTAAGACTACTGAATGGAGCTTGTGAATTGAAGATTATGTCTCAAACAGAAACATGGATAGTGGGTGATGCAGCTGCTGAAAGACTGGGGCCGAGTGCCAAGAAACAATGAGAGGCACGGTGCTATTCTGGCTGTCCTCTGTGGCTCTGGGTGCCTGCCCACCCTCCTCAAGAAGGTGCTGCTTACTAGCTAGTGCTTCAGGGCCTGGCTCCTGCAGGACAGGACTCACAGCATCCTCCTGAGTCCAGAGAAGTCCAGTCCACTCCGAGCTATGTGCTGCTGGGACCTCCTGCAGTTGGAAAGCAGAGCTCTACTCATAGAAACAGGATCCTAGCAAACTTGGCCCTACTTCTAAGTTCTTGCTTCGCCCCCATCCCTGTCCTTTACCTGGAGGAGAAAAGCTTAGCAGAAGCTTGGGGTAGGAGAGAGAGAGATGAACATAAATGTGTGTGCGGCTGAGGTGGGGTGGTGGCTGACACACTTTCAAGGCTCATGCCCTGGTGACAAGCGAACATGTCACCTTACCCTTATGCTGTGGTCTACAGCCATCCTAGGTTGAATAAGCATAATGTCTATGAAATGGGCACATTAAAAAATTAATCCACTGTGTTGATGGGAAGATTAAAAGAGGTAACAGATGCAAAAAACATCCAATCTTGTCCCTGGCCTATAAAACATGTATAATGGATGCTTCTTCTGATCAAAGATGTCTTTCACAAAGTGAAAGGCAAATGAAATCAACTAACAGCAGGATATTGGCTTCAACTTAAAGACATCACCATACATCGCCTTTCCTCCATCTCAGCACAAAGCTTTGTAAATTTGGGGAGATCAGCAAGAAAAATGGTGCAGGGTGGCAGGGTCTGGAAGGGAAGCTGTAGGCTAATGGAGAAGGCAGTGTACCAAAGACGTGTAAATACACTGACTTCTGTGAGCAGCAGAAGCTGGGAAATCCCAGCATCTGACAGAGGCATCAGTGTGTACCTCTGAGGGGCTCCCTGCAAGGGTATTTGGCAGTCTGCGTGCAGGACTGCAGGACAAGGACAAATGGACTGCCCTGAGGTCAGGGTTCTGTAGTGGCATGGAGGTACCCAGATTACCAAAGTGGGAGGGTTAAGAGTGTGAAGGCAGAAAGCCCACGAAGGCATAAGGTATCAGGAAAGCACGACCATGAGTAATCTTCCAAAATCTTGAACTTCATTTTATGGTTACCCTGCTAAGAAACCGCCAGTGGCTCCCTAACACTCCTTCTTTTCTTTTTGTTTTTTAAGATTTATTTATTTGAAAGAGAGAGAGAGAGAGAGAGAGAGAGAGGGAGAGACAGAGACAGAGAGATCTTCCATCTACTGGCTTACTCAACAGAGGGCCACAATGGCCAGGACCAGGCCAGGCCAAAGCCAGGAGCTTCTTCTGGATCTCCCATGTGGATAGCAGGGGCCCAAGCATTTGGGCTGTTTTCTGCTGCCTTTCCCAGGCCATTAGCAGGGAGCTGTATCAGAAGTAGAGCATCAAAGACATGAACCAGCACCCATGAGTGATGCCAATGGTGCAAGGAAGCAGTTTTACCCACTACACCATAATACTGGCCCTGTCCCTAACACTTCTAAGAAAAATCCTTGGGGCTGGCACTGTGGTGCAGTGGGTTAAAGCCCTGGCCTGAAGCGCAGGCATCCCATATGGGTGCCGGTTTGAGACCTGGCTGCTCCACTTCTGATCTAGCTCTCTGCTATGGCTGGGAAAGCAGTACAAGATGGCCCAAGTCTTTGGGCCCCTGCACCCGCATGAGAGACCCAGAAGAAACTCCTGGCTCCTGGCTTTGGATCGGCGCAGCTCCAGCCACTGCGGCCAGTTGTGGCCAGATGGGGAGTAAAGCAGCGGATGGAAGATCTCTCTCTCTCTCTCTCTCTCTCTCTCTCTCTATCTCTGCCTCTCCCCTCTCTGTGTAACTCTGACTTTCAAATAAATAAATAAATCTTAAAAAAAAAAAAGAGAGAGAGAGAGAGAATCCTAAACTCCTTTACTTAAGATTCTAAACCTTGGGGCCAGCATTGTGGTGCAGTGGGTTAAACTGCTACCTGTTATGCCTTCATACCACATTGGAGTGCTGGTTCAAGTCCCTGCTGCTGTGCTTCCAATCCAGCTCCCTGCTAATGTACCTGAGAAGGCAGCAGAAAATGGCACAAGTACTTGGGCCCCTGACACCCATGTGGGAGACTCAGATGGAGTTTCTGACTCTTGGCTTCGGCCTGACCCCGTCTTGGCTGTTGTAGCATTTGGAGAGTGAGCCAGCAGAGGGAAGATTTCTCTCTATCTCTTTCTCTGTAACTGCCTTTCAAATAACTAAATAAATCTTCAAAAAGTATATATTCTAAGCCTTCCATAATGTAATCGCACTAATTTTCAGCTCAGTCTTTTCAACACAGATGTCCGTGAGGGCATGTTAATTCCAAAGGTGGCCCAATATATTGCTAATGCTTCTCTCCCCTTTTCCTAACTGGCACATTCACTTCCTACCCCTCTGTTCAACTCCTGCCTTCCCTATCTGATATTCCACAACTGCTAGAGCACCCATTTGCTTCCTACAGAAACAAAAACATCCAGCATCGAAACCCATGTATTCTGGGCCCTTAGTACTAAATCACATCCTGCCAGGCCTCAGGAATAGGTTTGTATTGTAAACTCAGTGCAGGTTGAGGAGATACCTTCTAGTCCCACGGATCTCCCCAAGGTACTTAGTACAGCTCTTGGTCATAGTGGTAGCTCAGTAGTTACATACAAAATAAAGTTGGCTTAGCAAATGCAGCAGGAGCACCCCCCCCCCCCAAAATCACTTAAGGCAGTTACTGGACTGAATTGGCCAGGCAATGAAGTTAAAGTAATTGATCTGGTAGTCCCAACAGACGGAGTGTAATTCTACATGCAGTTATCTTTAAAGTCATGAGTGCATTGTGTGTGTGATACATTTTAATGTAGAATTCCATTTGAATGAAGCAGGACCATACTACCTAAGGTTTGAAAGTAAAGGGATGTTTGTCTTATTCTGGAATCTGCATTTGAATAGGGAACTCACTCTTCTGATCCTTCATCTCTGGCTGTAATACAGAACAGGTGCTACACAAACTCACAGGTTGGACATTTGGTTTCAGTCTTTACTGTAAAAACAAGGGACAAGACAGATCCCGTATTTCACTCAGCATTTCAGTACACACACCCATTATGAAATGCTAGGGACAATGGACAGTTAAATGTAACCATCTGAAATTGTCATATGTTACCATCAGTCAGATTAAGGACACTATAAGGACATATTTGAGAGAAAAGCTTTTAAACTATCATTGAATAGCACGCAAGTTTTGGCCAACAGTAACAGGGCACTGAACAGTCCCCATAAAAAACAAAGATGACTAGAATTATCATGAAAAGGAACACTTAATTTTACAGCACTTAGGATTTCCATCTGACCCCTTCCTGGTGAAAAAAAAGTGACAGTGTTTGTTCTCAGTTTAGTAAGTATCTTCAACTTCTCTCTGTCAAGTGGGACCTTAACTGTACAAGTGCGTAGCCCAAAGGGGCACTGAGTATTAAGGTGGAAATTTCTTTTCCAAGTATGTTGCATACATTACAGTGAGTAAAAACCAGGCTAATGTGATTTACATATACAGTTTTCCTCAAGTTATAAATTCTCTACTAAAAGTAAATAACATGGGAATAGAAAAGCAGTTTAAATACAGAATCTTAAAGCATCTCAGTGTTTGCATGAGGTGCTCCTTTCTCCACACCAAAAAATATGGTTGAGATTTGAGAATTGCTATTAGAACAGAGTAGGCATTGTGGTACAGTGAATTAAGCAGTTACTTGGGACTCCTGCCAGTTCAAGTCCTGGTTATTCCACTTCCAATCAGTTTCTATTTTTCCCACAATTTTTTTTTTTTTTTTGGACAGGCAGAGTGGATAGTGAGAGAGACAGAGAGAAAGGTCTTCCTTTTTGCTGTTGGTTCACCCTCCAATGGCCGCTGCGGCCGGCGCATCTCGCTGATCCGAAGGCAGGAGCCAGGTGCTTCTCCTGGTCTCCCATGCGGGTGCAGGGCCCAAGCACTTGGGCCATCCTCCACTGCCTTCCCGGGCCATAGCAGAGAGCTGGCCTGGAAGAGGGGCAACCGGGATAGAATCCGGAGCCCCAACCGGGACTAGAACCCGGTGTGCCGGCGCCACAAGGCGGAGGATTAGCCTGTTAAGCCATGGCGTCAGCCTATTTTTCCCACAATTAGCTCGGGGATGGCTCAAAATTTGTACCAGCAGCCTATGCTCATTCATGTAAAAAATTCATCAGGTAAGATTCTACTTGAGGATCCCTGCCACACAAAGGGTGGCACAGGCATTTGTTGTGAGAGCTGCATGGGAGCTGGGAGACCTTAGTGACGCTCTTAGTGGGAGAGTACTAGTGTGGCCTCAGTTTAATCTCTCTAAGCATTATTTTTACTTAATAGCATACTAGGGCATTGGACCCAATGTTATACAAGGAGATTTTCATTCCTAAAATTCCATGACTTTATTAAATATTTTTTGCAGGCAAATTACTTACCATATGCTACAAATAAATAAGAATAGACACACTACATGGCCCAAATACTCAAAGAGTGTGCTGGTTCTTAAATAAGGCTTTTAATTTCTAGCAGTTACCAAATCCTTTATCAAGATGATCGCATTAATTATATTAAATAGTCTGAGAATTCTGAGTTGACCACTTTTATGAACTTTTAATAAGTTGGTTTAATTCTATGGGTGTTAAGGTTTTGAATGCAAGATGGCATAACGTTAGGAGCTTCGGTTTTTGGAGTTAGGTACACCTGGGTTTGGATTCTATTTTATTCACTGACTATAATGGACCTGTGGATGGAGGGTAGCATCTCTCTAAGATTTTTTTTTTTAACCACTAATTCAAAACAGGAGCAATCAGGCCCATTTTTTAGGCTTCACCCTCATTAAATGAGCTTGCTTATGTGGCACACAGTACCAAAGTTCATGGAAAGCCAGCATTCAACAGCAAGACAGCATCCTGCACCTGCAGATCCCTGCACTGGGCCAGGGAGTGGCAAATGCTAAAAGCAAAAACAAAACAGGAAACTTTCTGAGACCTGTCTTTCTAAAGTAAGAGGTCAAACTAAACCATCTTCTCTGACCCTAATTCTATTCCCCAGATGTAACTGGAAGGAGATGATGTTAGTTATAAATGGGAGCATGCTAGTTTAAGTTCTGCAAGGAATTCATGAGTAATATTATGAAAAACAATATTTACTTTCTTTCTCGGATGTTGTTAAGGCACCATTCAACACCTTCTGGGCAAGCTTTCCTGCCACCAGCCTTCTGAATATCCGTGTCTTCCCTTTCTCACCTAGTAATCACTCAAAGGAAAGATTCAAATGAGACTCCTCCCCACACTCCTTCCAGTTACCCAACTGGCTGTGAGCCTTGTCACCACGCCTGGAATGCCCAGCCCATGCGCTCTCCCCTGCACTTTGTGCTGCAGGTATCTCTTTCCTGTAGAGCTGTAAATGCTTGGCAGACAGAATCTTTGTTTGATTCAACTTCATAACTACAGATAATATTTAAGATTGTCCCTTTTCATGTAGTTTCTCAATAAATGCTTGTTCAATTAATACATACAGCTTAAAATTTGGCAAAATATCTGAAAACAATGGAAAACAACTGTGGCAATTTTGATTTCAAAGATGTAAAAATTGTAAATCCTAGCTCTGAAATAACGGTGTAATCAATTCTGGAAAACTACTCTCTTGATCTTCAGCCTCCTGCAGTTTTCCAGGACACCCCTTAGGATTCAGTTAACACAGGGGATGCTGTTACAGACAGAGGCAGAAATGACCTGTGCTACTGAAGAAACACCTTGACAGCAGGGACTCCATTTTAGAACACCCGAGACTCCATCTTGAGAAAGCACCCCCCACCGTGAGACTAAGGTCTGAAACTATCTATGGTCTAAAACTGAGACAGTAACAGTACACTGCATCCCACTTGGCAGAACACAGAAACTCCCTAGCATGATCACTCAAGCTTAAAACAGGTTGCACCTGGATTAATGTTAAGACTATAATTTGTCTATGTCCCACATATGATTTAGGTTGGTACCTGGTCTAATGTCAAGACTGTAATTGATATTGTCAAAATTGTAATTGATATTAGATTCACATATGCTTTAGGTCAGCTTGACCCTAGCATCCATGTATCCCCCTTCCCCTCCTTGTGGTTTTCGCCTTTATAAACCCTGTTGCTTTGAGCTTCGGGGTCAAGAGTTCTTTAAGGCATGAGTCCACTCTCCACCACCAGCAAGAAAGGACTGTAAAATTTTATCAATGTGTGGTGCTCCTCTGCACTCGCTCAGGCACAACACTATGATGTGTGTTCCCCAGAACTAGGTACCAGCTTTGAGCCAGCTACCCTGCCTCAAAATTCCCGTCTCATGAACTTGCAAGGATGGAAATGAAGAAGGAATCACTGCTCTTTTTCAATAAATGTGTTCTGAAATCTTAAAAAGCACAAGTCTAACATAGAATCTTCTTCATAAAGGAAGCTTAACATCACATACAGAAGCCAGGCAGTTGAGCATGGTTATTGTGTACACAGTAAATCAGGTACAAAAAGGGGGAGCCCAGCAGGGTACCATGAGGGTAAGATGCACACTTAACCCCCCGCACACACATCTCAGTCCTCTTCAGTATGTACCAAGCATGTCTTGGATTTAACAGGCCATTTTCAATCTAAATCTTGTTACAGATTAATAAGCAAACATTTTCTTGCTTATTATGTAATTTATCATGATGAAAATGACATTGGACTCCTTAAGGCTACATGCTGACATATTCATTTATTCAGAGCCATGTAGAGAAAGTCAGACTAATCTGCACAACAGAAAAGGATGTAACAGCAAGATTTAAATTACCTACTGAAAACTCCAGTGCTTGTATCTGTGGACACACTACATGTAGAGAAAGCGTAAGTGGATCTTTATGTCTGCTGATATAAGCTTAATGCAAATTTATTTCCAAACAAAATATTAAACACGAAACTTAAAATAAAATGGAGGGTGACATGGCAGCTGCAGCTATAGGGATGGCAAAAGACTGAAAATGTTTTGGGGGCTTTGCACAAAGTCAGTTCCTCTGCATTGTTGGCACACACTATTCAGCTCACATTCCTTCCTAAGCCTTAAAGTTCATCAAGAACGTTCTAGCCTCCTGTATCCAGAAACCATCCTGGCAACCACTATGCCAAACTGCTCATGCTAGAAATAGGCTACTCTTGATCTTTGCCAAAAACTATGAACATAACAAAGGCATCACCACCCATACTACCACATAGTAGCATCCATTTAATACTTTAATATGTGCTAAGAGCTTTGCAAATATAATTTCACTTGACATCAACCTTATGAGACAGGTTCTTTAATTAGTCCCAACTTGTAGGTGCAGAGAGGTGAGGTCATTTGCTGAAGGGCATAAAGCTAGGGAGAGATGGAGGTGAAGTTCGTGAAACATGGCAGTACGAGGAGTAATGGGAAAGGGCAGCACCCTGAGTCTGAAATGAACACCCTCCCGTTACCAATCAATCTTGGGACTTTGGGCTAGGAATGCTCATTCCATAGATAAGGCTACAGTATTCCATTCCAGCCTTCAGCTACTTCTCTGGTCTCCACTTACTGAGCACTTAGCATAAACACTATGAGCCCAAAGCATGCTGGAACCTTTGGGAACTGTGGGGTGTGGGAAGGACAATCATGAAGAAAAGGGCAGAGAACTCTAGTTTTTTTAAAAAGTTAACAATGACAATAATGAAATGTCTTTCACTGAAAAAATCAAAGCGGTGGTAACATTTTCATCAAGGGAGGTATTACAGGACACTTCAAAAATTTCTGTTACTTCAAATGCACTCAGATAACTATACTTTAAAAAGTCGCTAGTGGGATGCAGAGAACACAGAACTTTCCAACATTACCAGGGATGGACAATGGTATAGCCACTTCACTATGGAAAAGAGTTGATGGTTCCTCAAGAAGTTCAATATGGAATTCTTATGTATCTACTCAAATGACAAATTCAAACAAATATTTACACATGAGTGTTCATAGTATTTCTATTTACAACAGCCAAAAGGTGGAAACAATTCATATGCCCACCAACAAATAAATGAATAGCCAATATGTGGTATCACCATAAAATGGGATGTTGTTCAGCTATAAAAATAAATGAAGCAATGACACATGCTACAGCGTAGATAGACCTTATAGACATTATGCTAGTGAAAGAAGTCAGTCACAAAAGACCATATGATTCCCTGTATAGGAAATATCCAGAATATGCAAATTCATAGACAGAAGGCAACCTAGTGGTTGTCAGGGTCTGGTGAGAGGGGGGAATGGGGAAGGATTGCCTAGTGGGTATGAGGTGTCTCTATGGGGAGATCACTAGTGGGACCTAGATGGTGGTGATGCTTGTACAGCATTGTGAATATACTTAATGCCACTAAATTGGATACTTTAAGATGACTACTATGGTGAGTTTCACACTACATGTAATAGACACACACTCATACAACAGAAACTTTCTAGAATCAGGAGGCCATTGTAAGCCAACACTAACCTTTACTATCATGACCAGCACCATCACCCCCATCACTCCTAGCCAGTTGGTTACCATGTATGCTTTTCCCACTTACTCCATTTTTACAGCCCTCTCAGCTGGTCTTCTGCTTCCTTTATTCTCTGGCCACTGCTTTCCTGGATCACTGCTACCTCCATACCACTGTGTGCCAGATGAAACCCCATGGAAGCTGAGTAGCAATTAACATGAGGGTGCAGGAGTAAACCTCCAAACTATTGGCCACTCAGTCTATCAGGAAAACATTTCTGACAGAATATCAATATCGAAACATATCTGATAAAGTATAAAATGTATATCATTTTCCACATAATATGTGTATACTATTATTAGTAATATTTTACAGTATTAAACACAATTTGAAAATGACTTCACAGAGCATTCACTGATGCTCAATATCAATTGTGTTACAATTACAGAAACCTACCTTCCTTTCATTGTTCATATTCAAAATTTCACATACTCAGGTGTGTATATTTTCAATCTATTAAGCACATCCAATTTATAAATAATAATGGATAAAATCTACCTCCACCCCAAAAAACCAAAAATAAAAGCCAACTAAATAAACCAAAAAAAGGGGCCGGCACCGTGGCTCACTTGGTTAATCCTCCACCTGCAGCTACAGCATCCTATGTGGGCGCCGGGTTCTAGTCCTGGCTGCTCCTCTTCCAGTCCAGCTCTCTGCTGTGGCCCAGGAAGGCAGTGGAGGATGGCCCAGGTCCTTGGGCCCTGCACCCGCATGGGAGACCAGGAGAAGCACCTGGCTCCTGGCTTTGGATCGGCGCAGCACTGGCCGTAGCAGCCATTTGGGGGGGTGAACCAATGGAAGGAAGGCCTTTCTTTCTGTCTCTCTCTCTCTCACTGTCTAATTCTGTCAAATAAAAAATAAAATAAAATAAACCAAAACCAAAAACCCAAAACCTAAACAATATCAAGTTTTCACTGGAGTTCAGCACATACTTGGCAAGCTGCTTTTCAGCATCAGCACAAAGTTCGAGAAGCCCCATCAGAACAGCAGACACGTCCATGTAAGGCTCCCAAACCGTGAAGCCTCGTCCAATCAGATCAATGGCTGTTCTCCGGATAGTGCTGTGTGCGGGAAGTTTGGGGCTCGGTGGCTGTAGCAGAAGAAATGTCAGGGCCTTGCCTAAAATGACAGAACAAAATGTGAAAGAGTCATTTCAACTTTGTAATTTTTTTAAAAAGCAGTTTCAAAATATAAACCATTTGGGATTTTTTTTTTTCCGCTGGAAGGATTTTTAATGATAAAAGTATAAGAGATCTCACATTTATGGCTGGCTTAGTCCTATGCTTTCAAGAGAAAAGTCAGACTACAATATTCTGTATTATAAAGAGGCTTAATTACATAAGAATTACATATAAATATTATAATGTTTCTCCTTACCCAAAGTTTTACAAAACAGAGATGTTTCAAAACATATAATGTTGTATTTCTTACCCTTTCTTGGCACCTAACACAAGGTATATGAAAAATACTTCCCATCAGTAGCACCTCTCATAACAAACAACGTTGGAGTGATGGAAGGAGAAAGTAGAATGTGTAGTCTGGAAAAACCTCCTTCCTGAAGGATCTACTTTGCTGGTGTATGTACTGTAGAATACAGCGATGTCAAGTATGTAGCAACTTCTTCATATGAGTTTGTAAAGATACCAAAAATAGCACAATATGACATCTTGATCTGATGAAGTAGTCTAGATTTTAATTAACAGGTCTTCCTTTCTGTTGGAAATGATACTGATCATTTGTATAATTAAGCTGCAAAGGCCCATTTACTTCAAACAGGCATTTTGACATTCTAAAGAGAAAACCCTGGAGATGGCAGCTGGAAGAAGTTTGTGTGTGTGTTTATTTTCTGAGAAGAGAGGGATGGCTCATAAGTCACAGAACACGACAGTAAAGGTGGCTAAGGGAAGCCCAGGCTTCAGATTGAAGGCAGGAACCAACCACAGCTGCACAGTTTACTAGGAGGCCAGCTTAGGAAGGTCCTCGCTGAGCCTCAGTCTCCTGCTCTGTAAAGTGGTGATAATAATCCCTTTCACTCACCAAGAGTCTAAGTGTAAATGAATTTATGTCTGTGAAGTGCATCATTGCCAAGTGCCTTCTGAAACTTGTGGGTGCTCAGAAAGTTGCAGGCAGGGCTCCTTATGAACAATACGCTGAGCGTGCAGGTGTTCCAAATAAAGATACATGACAAAATTTCATCTATCTAACGAATGAAAGCATTTAGTCAATCTTACGTTATCGCCTGCTACTGAATGAGAATGAACTGAAATGGCAGTGAAGAGAAGGGCGGGGAGGGGCACTGGAAAGCCAAGCTCTATGGTATCCGGAAATGGGTG
Source organism: Lepus europaeus (assembly GCF_033115175.1). Classification (NCBI taxonomy): domain Eukaryota; kingdom Metazoa; phylum Chordata; class Mammalia; order Lagomorpha; family Leporidae; genus Lepus; species Lepus europaeus. The sequence continues at coordinate 104,649,207 of NC_084835.1, read as the reverse complement.
CTCTGAGCCGCTTCTCAAGCACGGAACCCTTTATGAATCTGCTGAAAACCCTCAGTCCCTTCCCCAGGGGACCACACACGTACACACAGCCACCAACTTCCGCAGGAAAACTGCAAGGAGGCCCTGGACCTGGAGCCAGCAAGTCCTATGGTAAAACTAAGAAGGTCCGTACCCATAAAGCCTTCTTGAAAAAATGGCCCCAAACCCCACTTCGTTTACTCGCAGATTTAACCATGTACATGTAGTATGTAAGGTTTACTTATTTTGGTTCTGGATCAGAAAAATTAATTTAAAAACACAGATCAGCTGTTCCCTACTTTCTGCCAGCACTTATGTGTCCCTTGTCACGTATTTTAAAACAAAGGCATTTCTGGGCATGTCCCTTTTCCTCAGCAACTTTGCCAGCTCTGAGAGTAGGAGGTGGGTTTCATATAACTGCCTCGTCCAAACCAGCAAGCACAGTGCCTTGCACGCAACCTAAAATACAAAACACAACTGCCTTTACCACATGAGGGATTCTTTTTTTTTAAATTAATTAATTAATTTATTATTATTATTATTATTATTTTTGACAGGCAGAGTGGATAGTGAGAGAGAGAGAGAGAGACAAAGAGAAAGGTCTTCCTTTTTGCCGTTGGTTCACCCTCCAATGGCCGCTGTGGCCGGCGCATCTCCCTGATCCGAAGGCAGGAGCCAGGTGCTTCTCCTGGTCTCCCATGCAGGTGCAGGGCCCAAGGACTTGGGCCATCCTCCACTGCCTTCCCGGGCCATAGCAGAGAGCTGGCCTGGAAGAGGGGCAACCAGGATAGAATCCGGAGCCCCAACCGGGACTAGAACCCAGTGTGCCGGCGCCGCTAGGAGGAGGATTAGCCTGTTAAGCCACGGCGCCGGCCTACATGCGGGCTTCTGACACAGCCCCCTCTCAGTTTGTCACACTGATAGTGCAACAGGCAAGAAGCCTTCCACTTTGCTGTTGATTCTTTACTTTGAAGAACTGAGTTATAAGAGGTGCAGAGAAATTCCTACTGCTTTTCTCTGTAGACATTCTGAAACTACAGCTGCAGTGGCCACCAGTCTAAGCGGCATGGCCCTCTGGAGGAGTATTTTTAGGAAGCAATAGGGCAAAAGGGAAAGAGAGATTCCCAAATGCAATGTTGTACAGCATTTTCATCATCATCTTCCTGCCCTATGCTCCACACCGCCCTGTTTATTACAGGTGGGGACATCACTAGGGATCTGGCAATGTTAGGGACCTGCTGGCCTCTCTGGGCCTGTGAGGTAGTGTCTGCACAGGCACTTTCCTCACCACTCCCACAATGATTCCTGAGAACGAAAATAAACAGCAAGCGGCTGACTGGTTGGTTCTTTCCACCACTGTTCGGATGAAGGCGGAAGGATGGCACAGGGCTGGGATCACTTGCCTTTTGATGAAATGGTAGAAAAAGGGAATTCAGTGTGGCCGTCCAAAAGCCCCAGCCTCCCAGTGGCCCGCCAGAGTGTCTGCTGCCCCTGTGCACACTGTGGCCTGTGCCCCATGGGGAGCATGTGTAGTTCAGCAGGAAACACAGGGTCCCGGAGCACCGCCACCCTCCCCTTAAATCACCTTCTACTTCACTCAATGACCTCATAAGTAAAATTCTCCCGCCGCGTCTCTGCTTCTTTAGTTCAAATTATAGTCTCCAGGTAACATAAAGCAAGGATTCCCGCCGTTCTGGCAGGGCAGTTTTTACAGCGCTGGCAGGCCATGTGGAGGGCATCAAAAGAAGAAAGAAAAACAGCCTGCTTCCCACACAGATTTCAATGTCCTAGTGCTTTAAAATGTACTAGGAAGGGTATATTTTCCCCACTACATTTGTCTCTGACAACTTCTTCTAAACAAAACAGGTAAATAACACAAGTTATAAAAGGCTTTCCGGGTAAGCCTTTTGATTTTTAGCCCTGTTGATCGATAGGATGCCTATGACTTTACTGATCCCAGCACTAACGACACTGATGTTCTGAAGGAAATCTGGATCGCTTAATACTCCAAGCTCCTTCAGCCCACATCCTTTCTGCTGGTACTAAGGAACTGGTCTTTAACAAACGGCTGAGTGAAAATAAAAAGGGGAGCAGGTGTTTGGCTCAGAGTGCTTCAAATGCCAGTGTTCTGCAGCAGAGGGCCTGGATTTGAGGTCCAGCTCTGGCTTTTTGCCAATGCAGACCCTGAAAAGCAGCAGTGATGGCTCAAGTAACTGGGTCCCTGCAACCCACATAACGGATCTCAACTGTGATCCTTGCTTCTGGCTCCAGCCCAGCCCAGTCCCAGTCATTGCAGGCATCTGGGGAGTGAACCAACAAATAGGAACCTCCTCTCTCTCATTCTCTCTCTCGAAAAGAGAAGATAAAGGATAGATACTCCTTTCTTGTTTTATGTTCTCTCATCTAGAATTTTTCTAACTTATAATTTCATATGACATAGGTGCTTTGCAGGATTGATCCAAATAATATAAAAGCCAAAATAGTGCAATGATAATAGCTCTCCTCTTGATAGAGAAATTCTTATAACAGAATTTATGAATTTTAAGTTTTATCTTTAATAATTTTTCTTAAGCCTTTGATATCTGGTAAAAATTGTATTTTAACAAAATATTTATCTATTTATTTGAAAGGCAAGTTTATGGAGAGAGAGAGAGAGGAAGAGATAGGAAGATCTTCCATTTGCTGGTTGACTCCCCAAATGGCCACAATAGCCATGGCTGGGCCAGACTGAAGCCAGGAACCAGGAGCCAGGAATTCCATCCAGGTCTCCCACATAGGTCCAGGAGCCCAAGGACTTGGGCCATCTTCCATTGCCTTCCCAGGTGCATTAGCAGGGAGTTGGATTGGAAGTGGAACAGCTAGGACTCAAACCAGTGCCCATATGGGATATCAGCATTGCAAGCAGTGGCTTAACCCACTATGCCACAATGCTAGCCCAAAAAATTGTATATTTTAATCTGTATAAGAGGTAATCTAATTTCATTCAAAAATACATATTTATTTATTTATTTCATGTAAGTGCACCTCCATTTGGTTGCACCTCATGAGTATGCAAGGAGAATAATCACTGTCATTTACCATTATAATCGATGCCTTCATCAAAGTCTCCCCAGTGGCAGTATTAAAAAGCTTAACTAGCTGGCCTGACATACATCCAATGCTCTCCATCATGGGGTCCCAGCCTATGCATCCAACGATTCATGTAACGGCTATTTACTGAGTATTGCTCATACTATACTAAGTGCTGCAAAACCACATGGAAGGAGATTCAGTTCTTTCCCTTAAGGAAATTCATTCTAATTCAGTAGATGACCAAGAAAAATAGGTCATTTGAATATGCTATGAAGACTATTACAGTATTTATAAGTACAAGGCATCAAGATAGCACTTAACAGAGGCATTTAACCCCACCCTGGTGGTACAAGAAGGCTTCCCTAGGAAGGGCACCTTTTTAAGAATTAGTCAATCAAAGGGGAAGAGAATGGAAAGAAAAGATTTGAGGTAAAGGGAACAGAGGGAAATGAGAGAGAACATGGAATGATCAAGGGACCACACCAAGCTCAACAGAGCTGCAAATCTGGGGTGAGGACAGCAGGAGTGGGCAAGGAAGGTTACAGGGCCAGGCAGAGACCTGGGCAGGACATCAGCACCTGATCCAAAGGGCCTTCGGCTTGGGAGTTCATTCTTTCTGACAATGACAGGAAGTCTTGAGCAAAGGAGAAGCTTGATCAGATTTTCATTCTAGAAAGGGGCAAGACCTAGTGCCTTTTAATCCCAACCCACACACCCACAGCCAAATGGATGGATTAGAATCAGAATTTCTGAAGTGAAAGGACTTCAGACAACTTTGATCTGTTCTCATGTCTTGGGAGAGATAAATGCAAGACAAGGGGTTAGCTGCGGCCCTTGGTAAGGCGTCCAGGCCTCATGTGTAACGACCAGTGCCCATCTTAGACCACAGCTTGCACCTCTGCCACCATGCCGTATTCCTGGAATGCACCCAACTATGGATTCAGAACCACGGCCTCTATGACCCCTTTCGAGCCCATCTCCTCCTTCTGGACTAATTCTAGCTGCAGCTATCAGCCTCTCCCTAGAACAGAAAATGAAATAAATTACACGTTTTATCTGTTCTCAAACAACAAGAAGACGGTGGTCACTGGTGCAACAACTAAGGATGACCACAGCAAGGTAACTTGGCTTTAACGTGTCTGCATCATGGCCACAAAATGGTTATCTCCCACCCAGCACAGCAGCCACTTTGCAGGCAAGGCAGAGAGAGGGGTGAAGGACAAAAAGACATGTGCCAGTTAAGTCAAGCCCTACTTTATAGTCTGACTGCATCTCACTCGTCAGAATTATATCAGATAATAATTCCCCTAGTTTCAAGAAAAGATGGAAAATGCAGTTTGCTAGCCGAGCATACATTGCCATTTTCAATAAAACTGAGCTTTCGTTTATATGGAAGGGAAGAATGGGGTAGAGACCTAGGAATTCCTGCCACATCTTTCCTGTTTAAGTTAAAATAAAATCCCTCCCTTTAATACAACAACCATTATCTATACATTTAAAAATAATGATACACCAGCTTGTGGTATTTGCTCCTTGTTAAAATCCATTTTTTTTTTAATTTATTTACCTTTTCAACTTGGTGAACAGTTCCCCAGATAAATAAAATTTTAAAAAAAGAACTTTTCTGTTTGGTACAAGGCTTACCACAGTACTTTAAATTCATTAAGTACTGAATACATAATTGCTGCTTTGACAAATAATGAATCTTCCACCATATCTGCCCAGCACAATCAACAAAATTATGCAGAGCTAAAAATTCCCACAAGTCTGCTATAAACTTGTGCTGGCCCATAGCAAAGTTTCTATGATAAAATGTGAAAAACATAAACAATGGAGTCAATCTTTTACATAAAGTTAAATGTATTCCATCCAAAGGAATGCTTATTTTGAGGTTACGGGCTTCCTACATTTTTGGTGAGAGGCTATGTTCTTACTACTTCAGTAGTGAATAAATATTTTGAAGATAAAATTGTAGATTTTTATACATTTTATATATTTGTTATAGTGGTATTTTATAATATTTATGTTAAGCAAAATAAAACATTTTAAAATCTACTAAGTGCCCATAATTTTATTTTTGATTGTAAAGATTGGAAATCACCATCAACTGTAATAAATCTGTTGTCTCATGGGACCAAAAGGATACCTATCTCTCTAAATATCACAACTAGTAAATTCTAAAATTAGCTCTTCACTAAGAGTGGCAAAAGGCTCCTAACTCAAGTATTACAGAGTGGAGTCTGGCACTACTCAAGTCAATCCAAGGCCATGCTCAGTGCTAAATTTTCAAATCAGTGGCCTGACTTACCTATAGGCAAGCAGTATAGATACTACGGCAGCTTTATATTGAGGATTTAGTGTAGAGTACCTGCCCCCAGCACCTCTGTTTGTCCAGCCAAATGAACAAACAAGCTACCACAATACACACTGATTCAGAACACTGGAAACCAATCAAAACAAAACAAAATCCTTTAAAAGCAGAAACCACTAAAATCCAGCACTGGATAAATCACAATTAACTTGGACCCTCTGGCTGCTGAAAAACTAATTCTGTTGTCATGCAGTCACGAGTAATAACAATAGCTCATATTTTAGTGCTATTTTATCTCAAGCCTTCTATTTTTTTAAAGGGTATCAACTTTAATCTTATGTTTTTTAAAAGGTGCCACAAAAAAAGCTAAGCGGTAAGAAAAAATTTATACTTTGCTGTAGCAGCAAAATGCTAAAAATGAGAAAAGGGTTGAAACAAAGACACCAAAATAAAGTCTAGGTAAGCTGTGGTTAAAAAGCTGACAGTATTATACTACGGCTGATGTGTTGCTTTGGCAAGATAAAACAATGTCCCAATCACAAACTGACCAATAAAAGCCAATGTTTGAAATTTCTGTAGTTTCTGGCTAATCATGATGGCTAGGCCTCATAAAAGGTTAACATGCAAGCTATCACACAAACACACACACTCTCTCTCTCTCTCTGCATGTACGCATTCCTGTACTAATATTATCACTTAGTATTATGAATAAATTTGTTACCCTTTTCACAGACTCAATTTACTAATGCATTTTACATTTACTGAATGTCTAATATGAAAAGACTATTAACTATGAAGAACTGTTGTTATACACTTCTATAAGCATCATTTGTTCAATAATGAATAATACTTTTATATTGCTAAGTGAAACTTCCTCTCCCTTCTCACATTTCTAGCACAAGGACAAACTGAATCTGCTAGTGGTACCTTCAGTTCTCCACAGCACACTGGAGACACAACAGACACACAGAACGACAGACTTCTTTTATTAACCTACTGACACAGAGTCAATTACTGCCAGCCATATGCACTAACAGACCATCAGTTGCCCACACCTTTATTTTCTGAGAACCACAGATCCTAAGACATGAACATTAAGCAATCATATACAATGCTTTTTCCCAGTTTGTATTTGTGCAGAAATGGCACAAAATAAGAACGGCTCATTTTCAGAGGTATAAAGTCAGGGACATTTTATCCAGGCTTTACTAGTAATACCTTGTTTTATTTTTTTGCCTATTTTTCTCACCCATGGTTCACTTAAAGCCTAAAGACCTCCCAGAAATCTAGAAATGGAAGTCTCACCAGAGCCAGGACCCCCAACAGAAGTCGACAGCAAGCACTGAGAGCAAAAAGAGGGGAACTCGTTCACCATGAGAAGGCAAGGCAACATCCTTGGTGTAGTGCCTCCATGACCGAGGCAAGGAAGCTTGGATTTTGTTAGCAACAATGCTGACAGAAAACCAGTGGCCCTAGGGAAGAGCTTAGAACTTAAAACAGAAGGGGCCGGGTGGCATATTGATAAACCCACCGCCTGTAACACTGGCATCCCATATGAGCGCTGGTTCACGCCCTGGCTGCTCTACTTCTAATCCAGCTCCTTGCTAATGACCTGCAAAAAAGCAGTGGAAGATGGCTCAAGTGTTTGGGCCCCTGCCACAGATGTGGGAGACCCTGAAGAAGCTCCTGGCTTTAGCCTGGCCCAGTCCTGGCCATTGTGGCCATCTGGAGAGTGAACCAGTGGATGGAAGACCTCTCTCTCCTTCTTGCTCTCTCTATCCTCCTGTTTCTCCCTCTCTCTATAACTCTGACTTCCAAAAAAACAAATCTTAAAAAAAAAAAAAAGAAATTAAAACAGAAGCCAGAGTCAATCCATATTTAACAAGTGAGAATCAAATTTTCTTATTGGAATTACTATAAAACCTAAAATTTCAGAGAATTTCTCTGAGGCCCTTGAGATTCATGAATATTACTGCTCTCCTGACAGTGGGAAATGTACACAACCATTTATTTGGCCTTTGGTCACTCCTAGGACATTCCTAGTTAAAGTAAATTCATTTTTCATACTTAAAAGGAAATCACAAATGAAGAAACAGCCACTAACCATTCTTGTCTCTGAATAGTAGAGAAAGGAAAAAAGGTCATATTAAAAAAATACTTTAATTAATAGCTCAATTACAAGGAAATTCCTGTGGGAGAACATATTATATGCGCTTTAAACCAAATGAATTTATGATGATTTATGCCATTACAATGAGTGCAAAATGAATTAATAATGATTGGCCACTTACTCCAAAGTGTAACCAAGTGAACGAAGCCTTTTCCCACTTGCTAATGTCCATCAAAGAACAAGGATGGCAGAGTGCCATCTAGAATTCTATTCCTTTGCTTTATATAGGTAACTCATTTGACTAAAAATAATTCCAATGCAGTGTGCATTATTCATGGATATGGAATAATTTAGAAACGGTTCTATGACCAGATGTCCTGTAGTAACACAATTATTAAAAACTGCTTTTAAACTTTTTACATCTGTAATGCATTAAAACTAAATCATTTATTTGGACAAAAAGCATAAAATAATTTTGTAAAATTAGGAAGTTAATTTTTTTTTTTTTGACAGGCAGAGTGGACAGTGAGAGAGAGAGAGACAGAGAAAAGATCTTCCTTTTTGCCGTTGGTTCACCCTCCAATGGCCGCCGCGGTAGGTGCGCTGCGGCGGGCGCACCGCACTGATCCAATGGCAGGAGCCAGGTGCTTTTCCTGGTCTCCCATGCGGGTGCAGGGCCCAAGGACTTGGGCCATCCTCCACTGCCTTCCCGGGCCATAGCAGAGAGCTGGCCTGGAAGAGGGGCAACCAGGATAGAATCTGGAGCCCCAACCGGGACTAGAACCCGGTGTGCTGGCGCCGCAAGGTGGAGGATTAGCCTAGTGAGCCGCGGCGCCAGCTAGGAAATTAATTTTTTAAAAATATTTTTAAAGATTTGAAAGGCAGAGAGTTAGAGAGAAAGAAAGGGAGAGGCAGACAGAGATCTTCCATCTGCTGGTTCACTCTCCAAATGGCTGCAACAGCCGGGATGGGCTAGGCAGAATCCAGAAGCCTAGAACTCCATCAAGGTCTCCTGCAGGGGTGGCAGGGGACAAGCACTTGAGCCATCTTCTGCTGCTTTCTCAGATGCATTACCAAGGAGCTGGATTGCAAGTGGAGCAGCTGGGAGTTGAACCAGCACTCATATTGGATGAAATATTACACGCACAGCTTAACCTGCTGTGTTACAGTGCTATTCCCAGAAAATTAATTTAATAAAGATATTTAAAAGCTCATTAATCTAATATCAGTTTAATCAAAATAGTCCTAATCCAAACAATAGGTAATTTGCTGTTTCCTATCCTATAATCAGAAGCATTGTGGTGTAGCAGGTTAGGCCATCACTTGTGACAACATCATCCCATATGGGCACTGGTTCAAGTCCTGGCTATTCCACTTCTGACCCAGCTCCCTACTAATGACCTAGGGAGGAAGCGGAAGATGGCCCAAGTCCTTGGATCCCTGTACCCACATGGGAGACCCCAATGATGTTCCTGGCTCCTGGCTTCTGCGTGCCTCTGCTCTGACCATTGCAACCATCTAGGGAATGAACCAGTAGATGGGAGACCTCTCTCTCTTTCTCTCTCTCTAACTCTGTCATTCAAATTTTAAAAAAAAATCTTTATAAAAAAATACAAAATCCAAATTTTCTTGGATTCAAAGATTTTTTTTCTATTCTATTGAATTTCAAATTACCTAAGCCACATCATATAGAGAAATTTAACCTAATTTTGCTCTTGGTATAATGTATTTTGGACAGCAGACTAAGATACAAGAAAATCTTTCCTTCCTATAAACAAAAGAGCATTTCTTAATGCTTTAGGTTTTTTCCTCCCTAAGGAAGGTAAAGAATGCTGACTGACTGATAGTCTAAGAGTCAACAATAAAGAAAATGTTAGAAGTAGATGTTGATGAGGTCAAAGAGATGTTAAAATAAAAAAAGAGAGCTATAACCTGATTAATACTGAATGGTCCAAATATGTCTGTCCTCACCCCTAAGGGTAGTGGGCCGTTGAATTACACGAATGAAAGAGAGTGAGGAGGGAGACAGACAAGAGAACACCAGGGTTTATGCTATACCTCTGGCACCTGTCAGCTTACTGATCCTTTCATTCATTCAGGATATACTGAGTGCCTGCTTTGTGCCAAGCACTGTTTTAAACCCAGGCCAACAAGGTCTGTGCTCTGATGAAGCTTACATTCCAGCGGGGACACAACCATGAAATGAACAACCAGGTGCATCAAGCAGTACAAAGAGCTGTGGAGAAAAAGAAAGCAGGTAAGGGTCTAGAGAGTGGTGGGGGGAAGGACTCTGTGGAAGGTGGGATCTGCGTAGAGACCTGAGGGAAATCAGAGAAGGGCCTGTGAGAGAAGCACTAGATGTCCTGAGTCAGGAGCCCTGGGACATTTCAGGGACAGCCAGAAGCCCAGTGCAGCTGGATGGCAGGAAACAAGGGGCAGTAGGAGGATGCTAAGTCACAGAGGTGGCTGTAGGGTGGATGTTGCAGGAGCCTTTGGAGGTGGGGTTTTATTCTAAGTACTGGGAGAAACTTGTGGAAGGCTATTTGGTGGAGAATGACCCAGTTTGTTTCCAACTTAGAAAACAAAGAACATTTAGCATAGAATGTATGCAACTATACAGATTCCTACGACATTGATTTCTTATGATTACTGATCATTATTTCTTGTCCATGTAACTTTTTATGACTAGGGAATGATGCATAAAACAGAAAGTATCTCTAGGTTACATGAAAAGTATTTCTCACTATAAATAAAGTAACATCCCATGTTCTATTCTTAGCTTCCATTGGCCTTCTCTGAATCACTTCATGGAACCAACCAGAGGCCAGCAGAGCTTGGCCTTTCCGCAGATGAAACTCCCCTTTACCCTGCAGCTTCATTCATATTCGATTTCTTCAGGTCTGTACCTTACCCTTCCTGTTCATTTGTATATTGTTATACAGCCTACAGGAGGGACTTGTCAAGTAGATTCCAGGTTCTGAAGATGCTGATGGACCTCCCCCAATCAATCAGTTACTCTTCAGTCAAAGGTACATGCTCAGCTATTTCATCCACTCGCATTACTACAGAGTGCTAGGAACTTAATCATTATTTAAAAAGTGCATGACACCAAAACAAGACCTTCTCCAAAAAATACCATTAATGTTGACCAAAAGTATAGCAAAAAAACTGAAAAGAAACGAAATACTGCCTTGTAACTTCATAATTGCTTCCTTTTTTAAGTAATTCACACAAACTAATTAAGAAAGCTATCATCACAAGCTATATCTCAAAGTAATTTTATGGGTAGTGCAGTGGAAATTAAAATCACATGAAAAATTACTTGTTCTTTTTTCTAATAACCACAGTAAAGCATTAACTGGAGTCAAGAACTGCTAGATGTCATTAACCCTTTACAGATATAAAAGACCAGAAACGGTATGCCTTAGTAAACAGCAAATACCAAGAAAGCTGTGATATGGAGACTGCAGTAAGTGTAGGAGCAATGAATTCAGAATTGCTTTACATGCTGTAAAGGGACAAATAACCAACATTCTCAGTACAAGCACTTTAAATGTTTCAGTTCTACACATTTATTTTATTGAAGTTGAGTAAGGGAGGGAAAAAGATGAGCAAACAAAAGTCACTCTGCTGCCCGTTTCTCAGTCTGGACATCTTTGTTTAAGCTTTGACTTGGCTTAAATGAACGAATTAATATTGACAAAAACATCAACTAAGCTAATGAGTTGTTAGTTAAGGCAATAAACATGTCACATTAGAGTCAGCGCAGTAAAGAGGTAATTAGCCCTGGAAAAGCCCTGCTGATTGGAGCTGTTGAGATCCTCTGCTCTTAACCTTTGAGTCCATTATCTAACCCAGGAGTGGTGGCTATGTTAATGGGCACTCGCCAGTAAACAGCAGCCTTGCTACACCAGCCAAGTCTGCACTCAGAGTTCTGGGATGAAAGAGATGCTGCTGTGTTTACAGGCCAGCCATCAACAAAGCTCCATGAAGATCTGAAACAGGGCTCCTTCAGGAACAGAGGCTCATGTTAAACAAAGACAGAGAACAAATACATCACCAAAGAAACAGCGGAGAGTATATGTATTTTTTTAACAAAAATATACACAATAATATATTAAGTAACAGAATATGACAGAGGAAAAGGCACTTCAATCAAAATACCTTCTCTCCTACAGTAAGGATGCTCTGATCCTTGCACGATAAAGCACAAGGATGCTATGATATGATGAATTCCCAACTATCTGAGCTATGAAAGCAACCAAGATCAGACAATTAAAAATCTTATACAATAACTATGTTTGGCTAAAACAAACAAACAAACAGAACATCATGTGCTACTATACTTCTAACATCTGTATGTTTATGTGACATTACACTCCACAGCAGCTTGCTCTATAAAATCTGTTTCTTTTGGAACCTCATGCTAATTTTACTGATTTGGCTTTAGGACAATTAAAGTTAGCATCTTGAAGTATATGTTGTGAAAAAAAAATCTTGTAGAAAAATCACAAATAGCAGAACACAAATCTATATGGGAGCTGAAACACAACATTTTATATGAATAAAGCTCTCACACTCTAGTAGATTACTGAAATAAAACAAAAGAGCAAATAGGAGAGTACAATTTGAATTTGCATAATCTTCGTGTTAACTTCCAAGAAAGTATCAAATATATGCTAAATAGACTTGGCTCCTAATATAATATATGCATATCTTTTAAAAAGATACATAAATTTCATATACATATAAGTAGATTGGAACATTACAAGAAAATATTTACTTCTCCTTTGGAAACTTGTTTTTCTTTGGAGCTTAAATATGTCATTTTAACAAGATAATACTACATTGCCATTCATTTTGTGTTAAGATAATTTTACGCAAGTTTCTTTTATAAAGGAAAAAAAATTCCATCCTAATTTTGTTATTACATATGTTTGATGAAAGAAATGATTAGATATGCAGTTCTCTGTCACTGCTGCCATGCATGTAAGTGTGGGATGTGTGTGCGTGTGTGTGCCTGGGTGTTAGAGGAGGAGAGACAATGGGACATTTACTATACAGTAAATCAATACATGCTATCTTTTTTCAGGCTGAGTAATTTTAAAAGGGACAGGAAGCAATTAGCTGCCTCATACCTTATTGGCTAGTGTATGGTTTAATGTTTTTTTATTTTCCCTCAAATACAGCTCCTTTTTACTAAATTTGCAAAATGCCTCTATATGTCTTAATTTTCATTAGTTAATTCTTTTACATAATCAAATTGGATAAAAAGTTCTGTAACAGTCTCCATTTTTAATAAATATGAAACAATTAATGCTGTAAAGCAAAATAAGAAATATAGTTTTCTGTTAATCTGTCCTTGACTGCTAAGCAAACTTGAAACAATGTACAAAAATGTCTAGATACTTCTAAACTGTCTAGGAGCAAAGAAATAAAGTTGTCAAAAATATATTTAACACTTTGCATCCATGTATAGATTTAATTTGTATAATTATTAGTATAGCGATTTAATGTCTAGGCAGTATATAATAGAACAGGCTCAACATTTTGCCCTTCCCAACATACTTGAAAAATATGACATGTACCCAACCATGACTTACAATGACAGGAGGAGGGGTATCAAAATTGGAAGGGAAAATAGGGTCGTAATTACAACTTTTTGTTTTTTTAATGCTTAAGCTTTTTATTTATTATCATTATTTTAACTATACATATGCTTGGGATATAGCATGATGATTCAATATAAGTATATAATGTGTACTGATCAAATCAGGTTAGTATTTCCATGTCCTAAAACATTTTTAAATTTTTTTAAATAATAATTATGCACATTTGTGAGGTACAGTGTAGTATTTCAGTAAATGTGTATCATGTGTGGTTCAGGCACATTTGGCAGTTAAGGCAGTTAAGCCTCTCTTGAGATGCTCACACCCCATATTGAAGTGCCTGAGTCGGAGTCGCGCTTCTGGTTCTGATTCCATCTATCTGTTGATGCATACCCTGGAGGGCAGCAGGTGATGGCTCAAGTAGTTGGGTCTACTAGGGGACCCAGATAGAGTTCCCAACTCCCAGCCTAGCTCTGGTTATTTCAGGCATTTGGGAGTGAACCAGTGGGTGGGATATCTCTGTCTCTCTGCCCTTCAAATATATATATATATATATACACACACACACACACATATATATATACACACATATATATGTGTGTGTGTATGTATATGTATATGTATTTTTATATATATGAGTGTGTATATATATATATATATATATATATATATAATGTTACTGGGGATTGGCTGCTCAGGTGTTCTTGTCTTTGTGCAAGAAAGAATTCAGACATGGGAGAGTAATGGTAAGAGAGGTAGCACAGTTTCATGAAGAGAAATAATGAAGAGAGTATACCTGACAGATGAAGTGGGCATCTCAGTAAAGAAGGAGAGCTGTAATCCTAACTCTTGGAAGTCCTCTAAATGGTTCAGATATGTTCCCCCTTCTTGATCTGTTCTCCACACCTCGGCCATGCCCTACCAATCAGGAAGCACACACCATCACCCTTTCTCTCCAGTGACTAAAAACCTGTGCAGGTAGTAAAGAGCTATGAAGTAATATCTGGACTCCATCCCAAGCCAATAAACTGGTTAACAGTTAGATTTCGTTAAGTTAAACCAGCTATTAGTTTCCACATTGAATGAGAGAAAATGAGAAAGGATAAGACCTACTTCTTGAGTTGACAGGAATATTAAATGAGATATGTACTCCAGGCCTAACACTGGGTAGGCTCCTTATATATCATACTCTCCTCTCTCCATCTCCACACATATGAGTCCACAGAAACTGTTCCTTAGTTACTTTCTTTAATCACTGGTATTTATTTGTAAATTATACTCAGACTTGAAATTGACTAAAAAAAAAAAATAGGAAAACTTCATGGACTTCAATCCTTTAAAAACACTATAAAGCATTTTATCCAACAGTAAGAAAAAATAATAAAAAAATTAATAAATGAATGAAGGGAAGGAAAAAAGTAAGATTATATTTGTGGACTGCCTGATAGATGGTTACTGTGTTAGCTGTTTATATGCACTATTTTATTTAATTCTGTAACCAGCCCATGAGGAATGTGATATTAGTTACAGTTTTGAAGGTGAGAAAAATTGCTTCTCAGAAACCTTATATAACTCTAGATCATACTTTAAGTATTGTTAAGGATTACCTGACTTGAAATCCTGTGTTCTGGGGTCAGTGCTGTGGCCTAGCTGGTAAAGCCGCCGCCTGTGGTGCTGGCATCCCATATGGTCACCGGTTCAAGTCCTGGCTGCTCCACTTCCAATCCAGTTCTCTGCTATGGCCTGGGAAAGCAGTAGAAGATAGCCCAAATCCTTGGGCCCCTGTACCCGCATGGGAGACCTGGAAGAAGATCCTGGCTCCTGGCTTTGGACTGGCGCAGCTCTGGCCATTGTGGCCATCTGGGGAGTGAACCAGCAGATGAAAGACATCTCTCTCTTTCTCTCTCTGCCTCTCCTTCTGTCTCTCTGTGTAACTCTTTCAAATAAATAAGTAAATAAATAAATAAATATTTTTTTAAAAAAAGGAAAAAAGAAATCCTCTGTTCTATCCATTACATTTGTAAAATATTTAAAAGTTAGAGTCCAAAGGGACTTTCTGGTTAATACTGCATATGAAATACATTGCATTACTTTCTCCTGATAATCGTTTTTAACATTTTTTTAAAAGATTTTTTCATTTATTTACCTGAGAGGCAGAATTACAAATAAAGAGAGACAGAGAGAGGTCTTCCATCCACTGGTTCACTCCCCAGATAGCCACAATAGCCAGAGCTGGGCTGATCCAAAGCCAGGAGCCAGGAGCTTCTTTTGGGTCTCCCACTTGGGCGCAGGGGCCCAAGGGCTTAGACCATCATCCACTAATTTCCCAGGCCACAGCAGAGAGCTGGGTGGGAAGAGGAGCAGCCAGTACATGAACTGGTGTGCCCATTTGGGATGCTGGCACAGCAGGTGGAAGCTTAACCTACTATACCACAGCACTGGTCCCTCTCCTGATAATCCTTGCTACTCGAACCTGGGAGTAACAAGGGAGTCCGTGCTGACCCACCAAAATGTGCATGAAAGGTGAGAAGCCAAGTGCACAGTGCTCCTCAAAGGTGGCTGAAATCCTCAGCTGGAACAATCTACCTGCATTCACACATGAACATAAGCCAGAGAAAGGCAATCTAATATTTTAACAACTACTTTCCTTGCCTTCTCCCTAGGTAAACTGAGCCTAGTTAAATCAAGCCAGTGATGCTATTTTTCAACCTTTCAAAATCTGTAGAAGGTGAATCAAATATGAAAGGTCAATTTTGTCCTAAAATAGTAAAAATGAGCTTAATATCAGACCTGTTTGAGATTATGAAGAGATTCTAACTACATGAGCTTAAATGCATGTTAATAGAACTATGTTACAGAGGCAGCAAAAAGATAAAAGGTACTGCCCACCCTCTATTAACAAGCAAATTTTATGTCTCCTGATCAGAGTCACAAAAACACTTAAGCCCACATACCACAGGATCTACATATTTAGCTGATGGATCTGAATATATGTATCCCCCAAATCCCTATTTTGATACCTAACTTCTGAGGTGACAGCTATATTAAGAGGTGGTACCTTTGGATAGTGGTGGGACTAGTGCCCTTATAACAAAGGCCCGAGGGAGTCTGTTTGCTCTTTCTGCCATGTGAGGATCCAGTAGAAGGAACCATCTATGCAGGATGCATCCTCTCTACAGACTGAATCTGCTGGTGCCTTGTGCTTAGACTTCCCGGACTCTAGAATTGTGTGAATAATAAGTTTCTGTTATTTATAAGTTATTCAGTCTACAGTACTTTGCCATAGCAGTATGAAGGGAGACTACAGATAAATAAGTAGAACAAGCGGCCAGCATTGTGGTGTAGTGGGTTAGGATGCCACCTTTGATGCCGGCATCCCATATTGGAATGTTGGTTCCAATCCTGGCTAATTTGCTTCCAATTCAGCTCTCTGCTCATGTGCCCAGGAAAGCAGTGGAAGTTGGCCCAGGCACTTGGGCCCCTGCCACCCAAGTGGGAGACCCAGATGAAGCTCCTGGCACCTCGTTTATTTTCAGCATGGCCCAGTCCCTGCTGACACAGACTTTTGGAGAGTGAAACAGAGGATGTAAGATCTCTTTTTCCTTTTCTTTTGGTCACCCTGCCTTTCAAATAAATCAATTTAATTAATTAAAAGAAAAGAAATAGAACAAAATATCTTTATGTGAAATATTTCTGAAAAAGTCAGCAGCCAGAATGGACCAACTTTTCCATATTGCAGATCACAAAACCAAGGCTCTAAAAGGCTATGAGTGTCTCTAAATTAAAGAGGAAGTGCTGTGGTGGGTACAGAAGTCAAAGCCAGCATCTGAAAAACCAACATTCCCTCTATGGTAACATAAAGCCTCCATAATAAATGAGATTCAAAAGTATTATCCTTATGACTGTTTTGATCACACTCAAATCTCAGTGTTTTTAGGGCTGGGAAAGTCCTAAGAAACATCTGTGGAATGAAGATCTGATTCATATTCTACCATTTTAACTCTCTTTCAAGCTCTCAGCTACTTTACTTTGCTAGTCACTATCTTTTGTCCCTGGTTGTCTGGAGCACATCTTGTTCAAACGATTCAAAAAGCACAGCCTTGGAGAACTGAGTATCAGAAGGATCACAGAGGCAGCTGGCCCCGAACTTTCGAGTCCTGGCTGGTATTTCAAGTCACCAAATGAGCTCAATGAAAACACAAATACTTAGCCCGCCATAAACCCAGAGATTCCCTACAGATTCAGAACACAGTCCAGTAGCACGGAAGTCATTATTCCGTGAGACAGCCAGTTCCATTTTTAGATGTCCTTTTTCACTATCTAAAACAAAAGCAGAAAGAAGTCTTGCTACACCCATCATCATCTAGCTTCAAGAATTTTAACTCTTGGCCAATCTTGTCTCATCTATATCCTTCCCTGTGCACACACTCACTTCTCCCAGTACCTTGGATTACATTCCACCAAATATCCATCTATGAAACTTTCTATCTATCCCTTATATGTCTTAAAGACTGGGACATTTAAAAAACATAACCATTACATCATCGCCACACTTAATCAAAATTATCAGTTCCTCTAAATGGTCAAACTGCCTTGTTAGTGCTAACACTTACCAATTCTTTCTGCCCTTTCCCACCCCAAATTCTCCCTCTCTTGCCTCTTACTCTTTTTCTTTTCTTTCCTTAATTACATTTGTCTCTCCCAATCATAATCCAAATATGGCTCTTAGATCTCTTATTCTAGCGTTTGCCTCTCCCTTCCCCCTTTCTTGAATCTGCTTCTTTATCCTAGAGTTTCCTAAACTCTGAATCCTGCTAAATCAATTCCCATAGCAATGTTTAAGGTGTTCTTCTGACCTCCGTAGCTCTAATAACTGGTTGAGCAGATTCCGTCTTGGATTTCTGAGATGCAGCTCTGTACATCCCTTACGATGATGTCAGGAACCATTGCCTAGGTCCCTGGAGTTCATGTGAACTGTAAGAATCCTTTCTTCACTTATTGGCTACAATACTGTTATAAAGAAGAGTTTCTTTCCAACAATCATTTGATAATGCTGAGGGTACACTTGTATAAAACACAGAATAAATGTTTACTTCCCTTTTTGAGTACTTATCAGTTTTTTTTAAGATTTATTTATTTATTTGAGAGACAGAGTTACAGACAGAGATAGGAAGAGAAAGAAAGGTTTTCTGTCCACACTGGTTCACTCCCCAAATGGCTGCAACAGCCGGAGCTGGGCTGATCCAAAGCCAGGAACCAGGAGCCTTTTCTAGGTCTCCCAAATGAGTGAGTCATCTACTACTGCTTTCCCAGGACATAAGCAGAGAGCTAGATCAGAAGAGGAGCAGCTGGGACATGAACTGGAGACTGTAAGGGATGCTGGTGGCCTGCAGGCAGAGGATTAACCTACTAATTTTCCAAGATCATTCAAAAACGAGACTGAGATCTATGTTATCACTCTCTGCCCCCAGGATCATTCTGAATTTTTGGATTAAAAAGAACGATGGGTTTCTATTTCTCTCCATTGCTGTTACTGTTTTTTAATTTTGCTTATATAGTATTTTATATAAATATAAATATAAAAAATGTTTCGGGATTCTAAGTCGTGTGTGGCAGTATTTCCCCAACAGATTGCTTTTCTTTTAGCACTAGGATGATTTCATACATCTATACATATATATACACATATATGAAATATATATAAAATTAAAGAATAAATATAGGGGCCGGTGCTATGGTACAGAAGGCTAAGCCTCTGCTTGTGGCACTGGCAGCCCATATGGGCACTGGTTCATGTCCAGGCTACTATTCCTCTAATCCAACTCTCTGCTATGGCCTGGGAAAGCAGTAGAAGTTGGTCCAAGGGCTTGGGCCCCTGCACCCATGTGGGAGACCTGGAAGAAGCTCCTGGCTCCTGGCTTCAGATCGGCACAGCTCTGGCAGTTGCGGCCAACTGGGGAGTAAACCAGAAGATGGAAGACCTTTTTCCCTGTTTCTCCCTCTCTGTCTGTACCTCTACCTCTAAAATAAATAAATAAAATCTTAAAAAATAAAGAAAATTTTAAAAACTAATAAATATTAATAAAATTTGAAGTAGGAATCATTACCACTCATCATGAGATAGACTGTGTTTCTTGAATTATAAGTTCTCAGGGCCCTAATATTTGTATCTCCAAGTCCACTACAATAAAAACAGTCAGAAACTAAACAGAAATCCTTAACAGCATTTTCTTAAAATTATTTACACTGAAAAAAAGAAACATAAGGTCAAGTCCCTCCATTGTTTTGGGTAAGATACTCCTTAGATTTTAGGTTTAATTTTTGCCATCAGTCTTTCCTTCATCAAGGTTCTGCCTTCTACATACTCCCCAAGCCAGATTTATCTTCCAGTCTGTGAGACTATCTACATACTTTCTTCTATACATTCAAACATGAACTCTGACCCAGTCACTTAAAAATCGTGAGAGGAAGACTCTGCACCCTGCATCTTTCCGCCAGGAAGCGTACCCTGGTTTCCACAGGTGAAATGAGGATTGACTGCTGATCTCTACTTTCCATGTGGGAATGAGTTGTAAAAACCTGAAAATACCCCATGTTAAATCATCGATTTCCTGGGATCAAAAGGCTACAAAAACACATCACACTGAAGATTAATATTTTGCTTCTATGTTTGGAGTAATTATTAAATTTAAGTGCAAAGCTTTTTAAATTAATAGCTATATTAAAAGTTGTAGCTTTGAAAAATACATGGCACTGGAAATTAGTTTGAACATTTTCACGTTCAAGATAAAAAGAATTTTCCAAATTTGTCAAACTTTTGCATTTATAAACATTGCACCAACTGAATTTTAAATATAAAAGTGGGTATCAGTAAATAAAGAATTCTCTTGATGACATATGGTAAATTAGATAAGTTGTCTACCACAGTAAGGTGAAGCCAGACTAGATTCCAACCAAAATTTTTAAATAATTTAATTTCTCGATAACAGAACAAAATGCATGCTCATGGCCAGGGCAGGTACTGGGAACGACCTGCTGTCCATAGTACTTTTCTTGAAATTGCCAGAGCAATTCAAAATTCAACTTCCATTAAAAACAGTAGACAAGGTATGTTAACTGAACACTGTTTCATTAATAGATACTCATTATGCACAGCTCAGCTCAGCTCTTTAAACAAGTATAGCTCACCACAAAAATGAAGATTATTAAAAATATCAAATTTATTACAATTTCAGTCATAGAACTGAAAGACCTCAGTGAAACCATCATTTTTAGAAAATGCCAGATAGTAAAGATAGACCAATAAAAATTTCACAATTGTAGTGGTAGATGAAGTACTTTGAATAGCTTTTTAGGTAAAGATGTCATTAAGTATAAAACAAAAGCAAGTAATTACGACTCAAAGCACTAACACATAATGCCACCAAGTATTTTACATATCAAGGCAATTGCCTTGATATTTAAAAGTGAGAAAGGGTAGTAGGGTTCAAAACTAAAAATCTGCCTGTGGGGTATCAGGAAGGCAGCCACATAAGCAAATTTGAAAGAACTAACCTGCAAGGATTTATATAATCCTAGACATAAAACAAACACTGTTCAGAGCGTGAAAAATCTGTTGACCAAAACATGTTCTGTCAGTATAGTGGCAAGACTCATACCTCAGTTATACCGCTGCACTGAAGGCTTGTGCCATAAATCACTCATTGCCTTTTACTTCCCTTAACAGTATTTCCATCTGCCTCCCATCCAATTGTTAACTTGGGCTCTACTTTATATAGCTTGCTTTCATGACTTGGTGCACTAACAAATCCTAGCACAGTTGATACTTTACTGTTAGGTTGAATCATGTGAAATTGCCAATATTTGGCCATCTTTGCCTTTCAGCAATGACTATTTCATATGGTAGGAGGTAATGCTGGATACTGCATTGTCACTATTACCACTACACCTGCAACAACATATGCATTCAGAGAATAATTCCAAGGAGTATCCATATGTGTGCACCAGGATGACTATATGTACATGATTTAAGGGATAAGATAGTAATGCTTCTATCTTTGTGTGGTATTTTTAAAACTACTACATTGTTTGAATGAGAAAACCATAAATATGTGTGTATGTGTGTGTATATAAACACTCAGCAAACTCTACTTTGTAGCAACACAAACTAAATTTGATTGACAACCTATAGGTTTGGCATTATGCTTTCTGGGCAATGGAAACAGCTTGAATGACACACTGCTGTACCTTAGGAGTGGCCACATCAATATTTTAAGACGGGTGCTACTGCCTAGAACTCTTCTTCCCAGAAGCACAGGGACTTGCTCCACTCAAACCAACTACTATGTGAAGCTCTGAGAGGTCCTGGAGCTGACGCTGCAGACATCTGAGCTGACTGCTCTGAAAAGTGATGGTCAGTCAAAGCAGAATTCTAAATGAGCCTGGCCTTAATACATTACCTCCTTTTAGCCTGAAACTCAGGATTCTTCACCTGCCAATAGTATTCTCCCTTTAAACCATTCAACACAAAAACACTAGTAAACCTTCTACTTGCAATTTTTATTCTTTCTTAACACCTAGAAAGCTGTCCCGGTGAACTGACAACTACAGCTAGAATGGATGGCACTGCAACATTTTACAACATATAATGGAACTGAACTGTGTTTTTTGTTTTGGAAAAAATACATTGTAATGTCCACTGGGACTGAGGATGAGAGATTATAGGAAGCATTTCTTCAGTCTGATAAAGTACCTAGCAGCAGGTCCAGAAATCCATAGCAATTAAAAGGCAAATAAAGTTAAATATAGAATTTGTACATCTATTGTACATTATAATCAAAGATCTGATCTTATTAACAAATCATTAATTATTATTCTTTATCACCAGCATCCCTGTGAAGTCCTGGGTAAGTGATGGGACATTATCAGGCTATTGAAATGCAAATTTGGGGGCAACAGTTGCCAACAACCATTTATTTATCTGAAAATGCAAAATGGGGTTAGTTGTACTTACCACATACAGGCAAAACTTCAATTATTTTTTTTGAGACCCCAGTTCTCTTCATTTTAAACCTAACCTTAGTATTGCCTAGAAATCTACACAGCTACCAAAAGGGTACCTCCCAGAAAGAAGACACAAAATGGAGAATAATTTCTTGGTTGACTTCTCAAAACGTAAATAAATAGATTATAATAATTCAAAAATATTTATGGTGAAGATTATTAGCATCCTAAAGAATGAAACATTTAGTAATCTGAAAGTTCTGACTTATGACAGTATATTTTAGAATTACAATGATAAATTACTCCTCAGGGCCATTTAACAATTCACAGGATACTAGCTCCAAACACACTGCTTCTGGCCCTGTTCCCTTCTTTAATTCTGGGCTCTTTCGTCAGCTGCCAGAAGGTTCAGCTGTGTCAACAGAGGTCAATGCAGTGACCATAATGGAGAAAGATACTTCTCTCCCAAGTAGTTCTGGCTGGCACAATCCCTGGAAAATGGCCCTCCTTCCAACACCCATGGGCTGCTCTGAGCAACTCTAGCTCCCGCCCCTCTAGGAAGTTCTGGAACAGCCAAGCTGTCTTCCTTAGGAAGCAGTAAACTACGTCTGCCCACACCCTTTGGCAAGTTTCCTCATCAAGCAAAGGGTATGTCACCTACCAGTCACTACTCCTTGAAAATCTAAGCACAGCCTTAGAGCAGAGCCTTCCTCTACCCTTAATTCAGTTTTTTTGTTTGTTTGTTTGTTTTGTTTTGTTTTGTTTTTGGACAGGCAGAGTGGACAGTGAGAGAGAGAGAGAGACAGAGAGCAAGGTCTTCCTTTGCCGTTGGTTCACCCTCTAATGGCTGCTGCGGCCAGCGCATCGCGCTGATCCGAAGCCAGGAGCCAGGTGCTTCTCCTGGTCTCCCATGCGGGTGCAGGGCCCAAGGACTTGGGCCATCCTCCACTGCCTTCCCAGGCCATAGCAGAGAGCTGGCCTGGAAGAGGGGCAACCGGGACAGAATCCGGCGCCCTGACTGGGACTAGAACCCGGGATGCCAGTGCCGAAGGTGGAGGATTAGCCTAGTGAGCTGTGGTGCCAGCCTTAATTCAGTTATTATCTACTCTTCCTCACCCTGGACCAGGTAGTAGCTAGTATCTTCCACCAACTATTTCTAGACAAGAGTTTCTTATCTCTTTCAGTAGTTAGCCACTTACTACTTGTAAGTGTTTTCATTAAAGTTTCTCCATTTATGTAACTAAGTGGTTTCTTTCTCTGTCTCTCATCAAGAAGGATCAGAAACCAGCATCACATTATCCCAAAGTAACTGTTCTTACTGCTCTAGGCAGATACTACTGCTCAGCTTTTGCAGTATTCCAGAAGACCATAATTCCTCTTTTCATTACAAAATCATGAAGGGGTGCATTTCAGACTCTATGAGAGCTTTTCAAAGTTTGTAGTCCAATTTAACACTTACACATGGTCACAAGAATAGAAATTGGAGCATGTATTGAGTTCTTAGGGTTATTTTCCAAATTACATGTTTACCAACATGTCAACATATTTTTCAAAAGAAATGGAGAACTCATTTATTGTTGAGATTTACATGAAATTGTCAATACCAAAAGCATCTGTTTCTTACACATTAGAGATGGTGAAGGTCAGTTTCAGGCTTGTACAATCAAAAATGATTTTAGTAGTGAAAGTTGAAAGAAAAGTCAATGAATGAGAAGCACGTTGTATTGGGACCTAATTTGCATTGTAGCTCTCCTTACTCTAAGTTCAAGGAACATAACAGCTAACAGCAATAAGCTGGTGTTGAAGTAACACAAAAATGCCTTAAAAATTTCAGAAACATAGGGCAATTCCTTAGAAACACATTATTGTACCTGAAATATAAGAATTTTCAAAACTTTATTAAGAATGGAATTAAAGAATTTCCTTTTTCCCCTATAACAAGCGACAAAATTCTGTGTATTGAAACAGTTATTCTTTTATTTTGTTTCAACCTATCTCAGGAAATACTCCAGGGAGAAATATTCCTATTTAAAACACTGGATTAGGTGGCTTAACAGGCTAATCCTCCGCCTTGCAGCGCCAGCACGCTGGGTTCTAGTCCCGGTCAGGGCACCGGGTTCTATCCCGGTTGCCCTTCTTCCAGGCCAGCTCTCTGCTATGGCCTGGGAAGGCAGTGGAGGATGGCCCAAGTGCTTGGGCCCTGAACCTGCATGGGAGACCAGGAGAAGCACCTGGCTCCTGGCTTCGGATCAGCGAGATGCGCCGGTCGCAGCAGCCATTGGAGGGTGAACCAACGGCAAAAAGGAAGACCTTTCTCTCTGTCTCTCTCTCTCTTACTATCCACTCTGCCTGTCAAAAAAAAAAAACACTGGATTAGGTAAGAAGCATAGTGGCTTAATGGACAAAGAATAAAGCTAAATGTGAAAAATCTACTTTCTATTCTAAAACTTACCTAAGAATTAAATGATATATGCTAATAATTATGCATCTATTTTAAAATCTGTAAATACAACTGTACTAAATTTGCCAGCTATGGGTTATATAACACACCTAGAAATTGAAAAGAAAGGCCGGCGCTGTGGCTCAACAGGCTAATCCTCCGCCTTGCGGCGCTGGCACACCGGGTTCTAGTCCCGGTTGGGGCGCCGGATTCTATTCCAGTTGCCACTCTTCCAGGCCAGCTCTCTGCTATGGCCCGGGAGTGCAGTGGAGGATGGCCCAAGTGCTTGGGCCCTGCACCCGCATGGGAGACCAGGAGAAGCACCTGGCTCCTGCCATCGGATCAGCACGGTGCACCAGCCGCAGCACGCTGGCTGCGGTGGCCATTGGAGGGTGAACCAGCAGCAAAAGGAAGACCTTGCTCTCTGTCTCTCTCTCTCACTGTCCACTCTGCCTGTCAAAAATTTAAAAAAAAAAAAAGAAATTGAAAAGGAAGAGATGTTGAGGAATGAAGGCATAGAAAAAGTAAATTGCTATTTCCAATCTGAAATATAATATTACTTACACTACTACAAAATATAAATTGGTCATTGCCTCTAAGAAGTTTTTTAAATTTTTTATTTTGAAATAATTTCAGACTTACAGAAAATTTGCATAAATAGAGTTCACATATATCCTTTACTCAGATTTTTCTAATGTCAACCTTCAAAACACTACGATGATCAAAATTGGAAATTAGTATTGTTAGACTACTGCTCCCTAAAGTATAGACCTTACACGGGTTTTATCAGTGCCCCTTTTTATTCCTGTATCCACTCCAGGGTGTGGCATTGTGTTCAGCTATCGTGTCTCTCTAGTTTCCTCTGTCTGTGACAGGTCTCTCAGACTTATCTTGCCTTCCTTGACTTTGAAGCTTAGGAATACTGGTCAGTCATTCTATAGTGTGTCTAGCATTTGGGTTTTGTCTGATGTTTTCTTATGCTTAGGTTAAGGGTATATATTTGAGCTAAAATATCATCCATAGAAGTGATATGGGCTTCTCAGTGTATCAATTCTGGAGAAGTATGATTTCTGTATGTTTTATTACCGACAATGTTAACCTTGCTCACTCAGTCCAGGAAACCAATTACAATAGAGCATCTACTTTTCCTTTATGATTGATAAAAATCTTGGGAAGAGATTTTTTTTTTTTTTTTTGACAGGCAGAGGACAGTGAGAGAGAGAGACAGAGAGAAAGGTCTTCCTTTTTCCGTTGGTTCACCCCCCAAGTGGCTCCTACAGCCGGCGCGCTGCGCCGATCCAAAGCCAGGAGCCAGGTGCTTCTCCTGGTCTCCCATGCAGGTGCAGGGCCCAAGGACCCGGGCCATCCTCCACTGCCCTCCTGAGCCACAGCAGAGAGCTGGACTGGAAGAGGAGCAACCGGGACAGAATCTGGCACCCCAACTGGGACTAGAACCTGGGGTGCCGGCGCCACAGGCAGAGGATTAGCCTAGTGAGCCGCGGCGCCAGCCGGGAAGAGATTCTTTAAGGCTGTGTTAACATACCGATGTTAGCAACCAACAGAAAATAATGTCTGCCACAATTATTACTGTAGTCTTTCCTTAAGGGAGATTCTACGTTTCCTTCATCCCTTCCATATTAACTAACTAAAATTCTTTTGTAAGAGTAGCTCCTTTTCCTTCAGTTACTTATTGTATTATATTATTATGGACTTATAGGTATTTTATTCTATGGATTACAACTTTATAAAATACATCACTTGTTTTGTTGCTCAAATTTTCCAGTCTTGGCTATTAGAAGCACGTTCATGTTGTCCCCATGTTCCTATCCTTTCAAAGCACTTTCTTATTTTTTGACATCACAGATGTTCCAGGCTCATCTTGAACTTTTCCTGCCCCTGTCCTGCGATCAACCACTTCTTCAAGGAGTTTTAGTTCCTTTTATTAGAAATACTATTTAGAAAACAAGAGCTGAGTTCAGAATGGCCAGAACCAGGATTTACATATATATGCATATCAAACAATGTATTCACAGTTGTCTATATTTGTTTCTTTTAACATTTATTTATTTACTTGAAAGTCAGAGTTACAGAGAGGTAGTTGCCATCCACTGGTTCATTCCCCAGATGGCCACAATGGCCAGGGCTAGGCCAGGTTGAAACTAGGAGCCAGGAATTTCTTCTGGGTTTTCCACGCAAGTGGCAGGATCCCAAGCAGTTGGGCCACCTTCTGCTTCATCTCCCACGCCATTAGCAGGGAGCTGGATCAGAAGTGGAAGCAGCTGGGACTCAAACTGGTGCTGATAGGGGAGGCTGGTATCTCAGGTGGCAGCTTTACCCATGATGCCACAATATTGGCTCCTGTATTTATTTCTATGTCTATCAGAATACATACTAAAAACTATGAGTTCACATTGATAACTCAAGGTTCATTCTACTTTTCTCCTTATTTATAACTGAGAGAATCATTTTTATTATCTTGGTCACTTATTTTAGACCCTTGAATAAATAAAATTTACTATAGAACTGAATGTAAATTCACATCTTTTATGGATTCTTATTTTTTTGGTTCAATAACTTAAAGGTAGGAGTGAAGATCTGATTAAATGCAAATGGTCAATGTCTCTATAACATTTTTGAAGTCCTTGGGTAGTTCTACCAGAATTTACCTCCTTTCTTAGTACACTTCAGAATTATCATTGTTATGGGTTATGTAGTTATCATCCCTAGCTTCTATTTCATTACCACATATATTTGTATCCCTAAAAACAAGTGATTTAACTTTACATGCTCCTCTGCTTTACAAAATTAAAAACAATATTTCACTCTTTTTTCCATTTTCTTATTTTTTTGCTCAGCATGGTATTTATTCAATAGGTAATCTATATCAGCATTGTTTCCAATTCCATTTCAAAGTATCTGCTATGTACATGCTTGTCCCTATTTCCTGGGTCACACATGGCAAGTATGTTTTACACATAGAAAGGACAGACTCGCAAAAAAGTGCACTCAATAGTTTCCCAAACTGATCAAACCAACTAGAATGTAAGTCTAAGAGAGTTTTGGTTTCTCTACATCCTCACAAAAAATGATAATGTAGGACTTTAAGCTTTTAGTCCAGCAGGTGAGAAAAAAACTGTACAGAATCATTTCTATACTCTTTCTGCCCTATGGATCTGCTGGTCTCTCCTACACAAATGTAACACTGTACTAATTACTACAAACTTATAACAGCTTTTCACGTAAATTAAGGAAAATCTTTCCATCTTCTTCATGTTCATTAGCACTGTCATGGTTTTTCTTAGCCCATTGCTCTCTCACATAAATTTGAGATTCAGCATGTCTAGTTCAGAAAGAAAAACAATGAAAGAAGATCCTATTCATGTTTTATTTAGAATGGAATGGTACTGAATCTTTAATTAAATTTATGAAAATTGACACCTTTATGATACTGATTCAGGAGTCCTATCCATTGATAATATGTATCTCTCTAATTAGGTCTCTTACAACACTTCAATTTTTTTCTTTAAATCTTATTTATATAATACACATACACACACACATACACACACATAAACACACAATCACTTCTGCTGTGCTTGAAGTCATGTTAAAGGCCTAAGCAGGCACTGAGTCATCTCTACAGAACCATAGGATTCTGTCGAACATAATTTTGAAACCAAAGGAATAAGGAAAGAACTCCACATTTATTGATTTCATAAGCATTCCAGTCCCCTAGCAGACTTGGGTTCCAGCAGTGTCCAGTCAAACTGGGTAGAACCAAGAACTTACTTTTCTGGCCATGCAAGCCAAAGAGTAAAGAAATAAAATAGACTTGGGCAGACTCAGCAGAGTCTTGGAAATTGAGTTTTCTCAGAACATGGCAGGGAATCTACAAACAAGTTCACAAAATGCTTCTGTTTACTTCTTACTGAAGGCTTTCAAAGGAAACCATCAATATTCCTGCAGCTCTTGAAGGGGTCATACTGGTTGTTCACCATTATCCCTTCCCTTTCTTGATATAAAATTGTTTGAACTTGAAATAACTGAAACACTTCAGTCACAGAGATCTTGGAGCACATATATATTAAGACATATAAACACGAAGGAACTGTTTTGGGGAGCTGTCAGAAAACTTCATACCAAAGTTATTTAAAAATCAGAAATGGGAGAAGGCATTTAGCTGAGTGGTTCAGATACCAGCTTAGAGTGCCTGGGTTTAAGACCTGGCTCCAGCTCCTGACTCCAGCTTCCTGCTAATGCAGACCCTGGGTAGCAGCAATGATGGCTTACGTATTTGAGTTCCTGCCTACCTACATGGGAGTCCAGGATTGAGTTTCCAGCTCCCAGCTTCAGTCCAGCTGCTGTGGGCACTTTATAATAATGTAAGAGCTCTTTCGGCTGGCGCTGTGGCTTAACAGTCTAATCCTCCGCCTTGTGGCGCCGGCACACTGGGTTCTAGTCCCGGTTGGGGCGCCGGATTCTGTCCCGGTTGCCACTCTTCCAGGCTAGCTCTCTGCTATGGCCCGGGAGTGCAGTGGAGGATGGCCCAAGTGCTTGGGCCCTGCACCCGCATGGGAGACCAGGAGAAGCACCTGGCTCCTGGCTTCGGATCAGTGAGATGCACCGGCGGCAGCGGCCATTGGAGGGTGAACCAACGGCAAAAAGGAAGACCTTTCTCTCTGTCTCTCTCTCTCTCACTATCCACTCTGTCAAAAAACAAAAACAAAAAACAAAAACAAAAACAAAAAACAAAAACTCTTTCCCTGTCTCTCTGCCTCTCAAATAAAAAAAAGTTGTAAATTTGCTAACTTTTAAAAAAATCGACAGAAATAGGAATGTCCTATGTGGTCAAAAAATTGTCACTGGCAATGACAATGCTGAAGACTATCATTAAATCCGCTACTCAGGCAGCTCAGTGACAAGGAATCAAGAAAATTGAAAACAGAACTAAAATTCAAAACAGAATCTAAGTGGATAGTGCGTACAACAGAAGGTTGGCCAACAGAATGTTCTATCAGTGTGTGTCACATTCCAGACTGAAAAACTGTTATAAAGCCTTTGTGGTACTTAAGAATTCTAGAAAGATATGGTTCTCAAACTACCAGAAATGTTGTATTTCGGTACTGACATATTTTTACCAAAGTCACTTTAAATCCCTTTTGTATAGGAAATGACAAGAAAGGACAACTAACAAAATTTTCAAAAGATACACAACAGAGGTTAGTAGTTTTTTTTCTGTAAACAGTCAGATGGTAAATATTTTTGGCTTTATAGGCCATATAGCCTTTTTTTAAAAAAAATAATTATTTATTTGAAAGGCAGAATTACAGAGAGGCAGAGGCAGAGAGAGAGAGAAATCTTTCGTCTGTGGTTCACTCCCCAAATGGCCACAATGGCCAGAGCTGGGCGGGTCTAAAGCCAGGAGCCAGAAGCTTCTTCCAGTTCTCAAATGTGGGTGCAGAGGCCCAAGCACTTGAGTCATCTTCTACTGCTTTCCTAGGCCATAGCAGAGAGCTGGTTTGGAAGTGGACCAGCCAGGACTTGAACTGGCGCCCATATGGGATGTTGGCACTACAGTCTGCAACTTTACCAGCTACGCCACAGTGCCATTTCTGCCATAAAATCTTAATAGCAACTAACTCTTCCCTTCAGTGTGAAAATAGCCACAGACAATGTGTAAACATGGAGTGTGGCTGTGTTCCAATAAAATTTTATTTGAAAAAGACAGGCAGAGGACCAGCTTTGGTCAACAGCTGTGGTATTGATATCAGATGGCCTATAGTACAATTAATTTAAGATAAATATAAGTTCATAAAGCTGAAGAGGTGTGGAGAATGAGTTATAGAGAAACAGCTGCTGCTTTGTGAGGCTATTATAGGAGGTATCCATATGGAGAGGTGGCAGAAAACTAGTTTAAAGTTGCTCAGCTTCAAATACATAGCATAGCTGTGGATTAGTGGGACCTACAAAAGTAGAACAGCTGGTATAGAAAGCAATCTAAGTAGGATAGGTAAGTCACATGACAACAAAAATACAGCACTTTATATTTAGAATAATAACCATCACATTAATAATTCCATAGAACTTTGTAATTTTAGGTGGAAATACTCTTAGAAATAACCTTGTCCAGATCTCTGTCCTTAATGTGCTGTACATTGTGATTTAATGCTATAACTAGTACTCCAACAGTATTTTTCACTTTGTGTTGCTATGTGAGGGCAAACTGTTGACATCTTTACTTAATATATACTAAACTGATCTTCTGTATATAAAGAGAATTGAAAATGAATCTTGATGTGAATGGAAGGAGAGAGGGAGTGGGAGAGGGGAGGGTTGCGGGTGGGAGGGAAGTTATGGGTGGGGGGAGCCATTGTAATCCATAAGCTGTACTTTGGAAATTTATATTCATTAAATAAAAGTTTTTAAAAAAATTTTAAAAAAATTTAAAAAAAAAAGAAATAACCTTGTCCAACTTCCTTGTTTTATGGAGGAGAAACTCAAAGTCTACAGTACAGTGAATTAACAAAATTAAGGTTATTTTTGGAGAAGGATGGGATTACATCATCAGACAGAGGCTATCATATAAGTGTCAGAATGCAGCTAAAAATGATGCAGCGGCCCTACAATGTGAATTATGTATATAAGTAAAAACAAAAGGGAGGAAAAAAATCTCCCTTTGAGCTTAGTATAGTTGAGGTGGTTCAAATTAGAAACAAGGCAAGAAACATGCAAAAATTCATCTACATAGAAATAGTTACAGAACTACTTCATGTTTTCTTTAAACACATGTATAATAACACGGCCAAGGAAAGTGTATCTTTACACAGACCTTCTGAGAACTAATGCGCTTCTCCACAAACAGCGGAAAGAAGCATGTTGCAGCAAAGAATTTCATGGGCTTTGGGGGAAAAGCATCTGGATTCAGAACTCTGATAAGACAGAAAACCTTAAGGAAGTCAGTTCATGTTTGTCAGGACACTCACAAACGAAGTGTTGGCAACAATTCCTGCCTCATATGGTTCTTAGGACGACTGTAAAAGCACCATATACACATTTTAAAGGAGCTACTTCCTATCCTCATTCATCTCCACACATTTCTAGGAACAATAAGCAGCCATGAATAATGCACTTATGCCAGGTACTTTTCCAAACACTTTACACACCTCACAGCTCCCAGTGACTCTGCCAGGTAGGTGCTGTTATTAGTCCTACTTCCTAGTCATGGAACCCGATCACAAAGTATTCAAGCGCACACGGTAACTAAATGGTGTTGCCAAGCTCCAAACCTAAGCAATCTATTCCAGAATAATGAAATTGCAGTAAAAAAGATGAATTATTTAAAGAATTAGTTCTGAGAGAATTATGAATGTCATGTAGTCAGTCTGATAAGTTGTCATTACCTCTTCCATCTGAAAATGTAACAAAAATCTACAGTTTGTACAGTAAGATAGCTAAATGAAGAAAATTACATAAAATAATTAAAAAGATTTCTCTCTCTGCCTCTCCCTGTCACTCTCCCTTACATATAAATAAATGAATCTTTTTTAAAAAATAACTATAGAGGCTGGCACTGTGGCATAGTAGGCTAAGCCTCTGCCTGTGGTGCTGGCAACCCATATGGGCATCAGTTCAAGTCCTGGCTGCTCCCCTTCCAATCCAAGTCTCTGCTATGGCCCAGAAAAGCAGTAGAAGATGGCCCAAGTGCTTGAGCCCCTTCACCACTGTGGGAGACCTGGAAGAAGCTCCTGGCTCCTGGCTTTGGATTGACCCAGCTTGGGCCATTGCGGCCAACTGGCGGTGAACCAGTGGATGCAAGACACCTCTCTCTCTTTCTCTCTCTCTCTCTCTCTGCCTCTCTGTAACTCTGCCTTTCAAATAAATGAATGAATGAATGAATATTTAAAAAGAAAACATAAATGAGGGGCCAACATTGCTGTGTAGTGGGTAAAGCTGCTGCCTATGACACCGGCATCTCTCATGGATGCTAGTTCAAGTCTCAGCTGTTCCATTTCCTATTCAGCTCCCTGCTAATGTGCCTGAGAAAACAGTGGAAGACAGCCCAAGTGCTTGGGCCCCTGCATCCATGTGGGAGACGCAGAAGAAGCTCCTGGCTTCAGCCTAGCCCACCTGCATTTTACAGCACTGCACAGGACTTGAATGCCCAGCCAGAGTGAGGAATCCCTGTTGAAACACAGAGGACATGAGGACATGAAGATGAGGTCAAGTGGCATCTGGAACTAGGATGACTTTCAGAAGTCAAAGCACAAGCAAGGGATGCTGGTAAAGAATCTGGAATGCTGAGTTGGTGCACAGAGAAAAGTGAACGGGGGCAATGGATTAAGGCTGTGTTACACAAAATGGAGGAATCTGGAAAACATCATGCTGAGTGACATAAGCCAGTCCCAAAGGGACAAATATCATATGTTCTCCCTGATCAGTGACAACTAACCAAGCACCAAAAAGGAAACCTGTTGAAGTGAAATGGACGCTATGAGAAACAGTGACTTGATCGGCCCTTGTCCTGACTGTTGATAAACAACTTAATACTTTATCCCTTTTAGTATTTTTTTCGTCCTCCTTAATACTATTGGTTGAACTCTGTAATTAATACACAATTATTCTTAGGTGTTTAAATTTAACTGGAAAATGATCTCTGTTAAATATAAGAATGGGAATGAGAGAGGGAGGAGAGGTACAATTTGGGACATGCTCAATCGGACTTGCCACAAACGGTAGAGTTAGAAAAGTGCCAGGGGATGTCAATTCAATCCCATCAAGGTGGCATGTACCAAGGTGGCCATCTCACTAGTTCAAGTGATCAATTTCAGTTCACAATTGATCATAATGATAGGTCTAAGAGTAAAAAAGATCACATAAACAAGACTAGTGTCTGCTAATACTAACTGATAGAATTAAGAAGGAGAGAACGATCCCACATGGGAAGTGGGATACACAGCAGACTCATAGAATGGCAAATGTCCTAAACAGCACTCTGGCCTCAGAATTAGCCCTTAAGGCATTCAGATCTGGCTGAAGAGCCCATGAGAGTATTTTAGGCATGGAAAGCCAAGACACTCTGGGAAAAAAAAAAAAAAAAAAAAAAAAAAAAAAAAAAAAAAAACACACACACACACACCTAAATGAAAGATCTCTGCTAGTGAGATCCCAGTAGAAAGAATGGGCCATCAAAGAAGGAGGTACCATTATCTGAAGGGAGGAGAGAACTTTGACTATGACCTTGTCTAAATATGATCAGAGTCGGCGAATTCAACAGGCTTCCATAGCCTTGGCAACTCATGACTAGAGCCTAGGGTGATTACTGACACCATAACCAAGAGTGTCAATTTGTGGCCGGCGCCGCGGCTCACTAGGTTAATCCTCCGCCTTGCGGCGCCGGCACACCGGGTTCTAGTCCCGGTCGGGGCACTGATCCTGTCCCGGTTGCCCCTCTTCCAGGCCAGCTCTCTGCTGTGGCCAGGGAGTGCAGTGGAGGATGGCCCAAGTGCTTGGGCCCTGCACCCCATAGGAGACCAGGAGAAGCACCTGGCTGCTGCCTTAGGATCAGCGCGGTGCACCGGCCGCAGCGCGCCTACCGCGGCGGCCATTGGAGGGTAAACCAACGGCAAAAGGAAGACCTTTCTCTCTGTCTCTCTCTCTCACTGTCCACTCTGCCTGTCAAAAAAAAAAAAAAAAAAAAGAGTGTCAATTTGTTAAGTCAACCTCAGGACTCACTGTGCACTTACTCCCCATGTAGGATCTCTGTTCTTAATGTGTTGTCCAATGTGAATTAATGCTATAACCAGTACTCAAACAGTATTTTACATTTTGTATTTCTGTGTGGGTACAAACTGTTGAAATCTTTACTTAATATACTAAATTGATCTTCTGTATATAAAGATAATTGAAAATGAATCTTGATGTGAATGGAATGGGAGAGGGAGTGCGAGATGGGAGAGTTGCAGGTGGGAGGGAAGTTACAGGGGGGAAAAAGCCATTGTAATCCATAAACTCTACTTTGGAAATTTTAATTTATTAAATAAAAGTTTAAAAAAAAAAAAAGGCTGTGTTACTTCTGAATGCCAGGAAGGCCAGGTTGCAAGCACAAGGGAAAGCAATCTCTCTGCTACAGCAGCAGTTCTGCAACACACTCTGACAACTGGTAAAGGGTGACAATATCTGTTGTTTTCCTTTGCTTATCTCTGCAAAGGGCCTCTGTATTTTCCTGTCATTGTTGCTACTTTTCTCATAATTTATAATAACCATTAGCTTTATTAACTGTAACTGGGTGACTTTTGCTGATAAAATACTTGTGATTTGGATTAACTTTCTTCTGGTTAAAATTTCTAAATAAAATTTAGGAAATAAATTCATAGTAAAACAAATCTCAACCCATATTAAAATATTCAATAACTAAAATATGCATGATAAGCAAGCTCAAGAGAGTATTTAAGGGGTCATTTTTTCCCCAAGATCTATTTTATTTATTTGAAAGGCAGAGTAAGAGATAAAGAGAGAGAGAGAGAGAGAGAGAGAGAGAGAGGTCTTCCATATGTTAGTTCACTCCCCAAGTGGCTGCAATAGCTAGGGCTGGACCAAAGCCAAGAGCCAGGAGCCTCTTCCAAGTCTCCCATGTGGGTGCAGGGGCCCAAGGACTTGGACCATCTTCCGCTGCTTTCCCAGGAACATTAGCAAGGAGCTGGACTGGAAGTGGAGTAACCAGGCCTCGAACCTGCATCCATATGGGATGCCATGGCTTTACCTGCTGCACCACAATGCTGGTCCCCAGGGGGTCATTTTCACAAAGTAGACTACAACAAAATACAATCGAACACAGTAACAGAACAATAAAACTCTAAAAAGAGACTCACAGATTTAAAATATTCCTCAGACAGCATCTAGCTGCAACTTCCATTTGGTGGTTCTGTAGCTGAACCCATCAAGAGGAATATTACTCTATATCACTTTAAAAATCATAACAACAGATAAGCAATTATGCCAACACACTCCTGCAGTAGTTCTTTTTCATTTTGATTTTAATGACTTTCTTTTGAGAACTTAATGGAATCTGTGGATCTTTTTTCCAGAACAGAAACACAAGTACCCAGAAATGTAGCATTTTTCATGTATCATCAGTGAGATTATATACCTTGGTCAGCTGAAGAATTCTAGAATCATAGTATTTCTAAAGACCCATTGTGGGGAAAACTTCATATCCTGTAATCTAAGCATTTTACACCATCAATGACAGCTGTTTCCCCAACATAGAGATGTGGGTTCTGTAGACATTTATATCCCCACAGCATCAGCACATCCCCATAAGGAAGATTCAATAAACATCCACATTTGCAGGTGCTGTGCGGTCTGCTGGTCTCCCACCCTGCTTTTGCAGTGGCACTTCTGAGTCTCACTTGTTTACAACACAAGGTCTCTACTGTGAGAAATGGTCACAACACACTGCTGTAGACGGGGGGAACAAGGTGGTAAACTCTGTGTTTGCTACTTCTTAGTTGTGTGATCTTGAAAACGTATTTTCAACCTATGCCCACATTTCTTGCCTGTACAAATACAGAGTTATAATCCAATTTCATAAATCTTTAGTGAGTATGTTTGGTAGTACTGGGCACAATTTCAGTTTCCTCAACTGACAGACTGAAATAACACTTACTTGATATGACTAGATTATGTAAGCTAATACACGTAAGGCTCAGAGCAAAAGGCCTGGTAGACAATACGTGCTCAGTAATCTGCTATAATTAATATGCCTCCTATTGTGCTAGGTGTTGGATAAAAACATCGATCAGCAAGCGTAACAAGATAGATGTATGGAGTTGCAGTAAAGAGGTGTTAAATGAGTAACAGTCCCTCCTTGTCTCCATTTGTTATGACAGGAAGAGGAGGTGGGATACACAAGTTAGTAACGAAGTGCAGTGGAAGCTGGGGAGGCTGCTGCCTGTCTCCCCGCCATGACTACAGTACTTAACCCCTTAAGTTCTTGGGGGTGTTAGCAGCTACCAAGTCTCAACAGAGTCCCTCTTTGGGCTTTATCTAGGGGTAACAGCTGCTGCATCCAAGATCACAGGCCCTACCCAGGGTACATCTAGTCCAGGGCTGAGCCCCAAGCTTCACTTCAGGACAAGTGTGATGGGCCATCTCTGTTCCAGTTCCCCAAGATCAGCTGAGGCTTTCTATGCCACTGAAACACAATTCAACTTCGCTTTGTCCAATCCTGTTTCTTGCACTCCTCTTAAGCTATTGATCCTAAGAGCACTCTTGCACACAAATCTGTCTCAGTGTCTGCTGCCTAGGGAAATGACTTACGGCCTTTGCCCAAAGTCAAAAATCTAACATGAGATCAAAATGGAATTTACTACAGAGGTGCCAGCATAATTCCACAATTGGAAAATGAGCAGAAGAGACCAACTGAAAGAATAAATCAAAAGACCTGTAAGATAATATAAACAGTACCCTAGGATATTCCAGAAATGCTTTAATTATGGATTAGAATAAAAAAGGAAGAAGGATCTATTGAAGCGAGATGTTATGAAGCAAGACAGCATCCAGCAATACATGCAGAGCTACAGGCAGAGAAGGTGAAATCCCAATGATGCTTCTTATGTTACTGTAGGAGCAGAGACTAACTGGACCAAAAGGGATCTTACAGTCAGAAGAGGCCCCACTTTTTATTTTATAGAAGAGAATTCTGTGACCCAGAGGGGTACTTAGTTTACCCAAGGGTACTAGGTAATAGAGTAGCCTAGACTACTAGTCTTGATTTCCTATTAATTTTCAGAGTCCTTCAGCTTTGTCTTCAAGATTTATCCATATTCAAACAGAATATAAAGCATAAAATGTACTAAAGAACTGATTTTGAGTTTTGAACTGTGCCTCAGGGCCATTCTTTTCTCCCATCAATGTGGATAGTTATGATCTGACTACATTATGAGTTGTCACAAAATGGCTTTTACAAGGAAGGTTAGAACTAACTATCTATATCTCTAATTAAACTAGCAATTAAAGTTCATCAAATATTTTATCTTAATGGTTTTATCTCAAGATAAGGATGATAATTATTATAATAGGATCTCATAAAGAATTAATATTTAATGGTAGCAATGCATTCTAAGTGCCACATAAACAAACATGGAAATACCATAGCAGCTTCCAGCAGGTTAACATTTAATTAAGTTAATACTACACATGACTGATGAAAAAGAGTCCAAGTAAGACCTAGGGACATGTAGACATCTGGCTGTCTTCCTCAAGGAGAGCAAGACTCCAACAAATTTAAATTTAATCAAATATGTCTTTAAAAATTACACTGGTAGGCAAACTACCACCAATGAATGAACTTAATAAACTTTGAAGGAAAAACAGAGTAATGGGATGGAAGTTAAAAGCAATAGGGAAAGTGTAAAAAAGAGGAAAAAAATCAAGGACTTTTTCATGTTTTAAATTGGTTCTAATAAGTATTATGTCATTCATTTTGATATATTCTTCCTTGCTTGCTGCAAACCTCTCAGAATCTCTATCTTTTGTTTCAAATAGGCACAAAGATAATTTGTTGGAAAGCATTACCTTTTACCCTTCCCATAACAGTTCTTGCTCAAAACAAATATTGAAAAAATGTGTGTAAATTCATGTACCT
The DNA here is from genome assembly GCF_033115175.1 of Lepus europaeus. NCBI lineage: Eukaryota > Metazoa > Chordata > Mammalia > Lagomorpha > Leporidae > Lepus > Lepus europaeus. The sequence continues at coordinate 104,610,999 of NC_084835.1, read as the reverse complement.
TGCTTAGGAAAGCTGAGGAGGTACCATGCAAGTGTTCTTCCTCATAACACAGTTCTGCCAAGGGGTTTCCTCCTGCCAGTTATATGCTTGGGGATTCCTTCACATGTAGTTCAGCTCCCTGACTTTTGACAAACCAAAAGAATAGCATTAAGATGCTCCTCAAATCTTTTATCAATTTCCAGGACTTCTTTGAAAAATCTCTTTTTTTATTCTGTCCCAGCTTTTTAACTTCATCCTTTCTCCTAATTCCTTTCTGTTTTTCTAGTTAAAATAGTAACAATTTGCAAATGAAATTGTCATAGTTATGGGCACCAATTCCAGTCCTAGCTGATCTACTTCTGATCCAGCTCCTTGATAATATTCCTGGGAAAGTAGCAGAGGACGGCCCAAGTGCTTGGGCCCCTGCACCCACATGGGAGACCTGGAGAAAGTGCAGGGCTCCTGGCTTCGGTCTGGCCCAGCTCTCTGGGGAGTGAACTAGCACATGGAAGATCTCTCTGTCTCTCCCTGTCTCTCTCTGTAACTCTGCCTTTCAAAATAAATAAAATAAATCTTAAAACAAAACAAAAAACCAGTTCTAGCCTAGATAACTAGGATAATGTGGTATAAACCAACTTACCTAGCAAACCAGTCAGTGCCATGGGTGGAATCAATCAGCGACTCATTAGCTGATGTTCCAACATTTACACACAAAAATCCACACTGATCTATGGGAAAATTCCAAAGGAAACAGCATTTATGCTCGGGTTCCTTACAGGAAAATATCAAAAACAAACAATGTTGTGGAATCATATAAAACATGTTGGACTAAATCAATGGTCTTCCAAATAGGCAAACCCCTTCAAATAGGAAGATTTTAGAACTTTTCAAAGAATAATTTTAAAAACACAAAGTTTTAAGATATAGGTAATAAAAAGGAATTGATTTCTTGATGATAAAGTCACAAATGAACTCCCTCCCTAAAACGCTGAGGGTAGAAGTTTTCTCTCTTTGTGGAAAGTAATCAAGGAAGTAAGATTCCTGACTTTTTTTTTTTTAAAGGAAAGTTTGTTCCTGTATTCTTTTAAATGGATGATGATGAATATCAAATAGATAAGGTAAATATTCTACTGAATGCATTGTATTAAAAAGAGCAATATTTGTGCTTTTAAATGTCAATATTTATAAAATCCTCAAAATGGTATCTTCTGTTAACATTTAAACTTAACTTAAAAGTTTTGGCTGTCAACAAAAGATGTGCAAAGGATTAGACATTTCTTGTTAGTTTTAGAGAGACAGTGTTCAAAAAGTTGGGAGGCCACCAGACTATCTTACATCAAAGTTTCATTAGTTTCTAATACTCCAATACCAACATTCTAAGGAACTGCACACAGAAGTCATGAGTTGGTGTCAATGACACAGACCTAATTAAAGAGCCCTTGGTATAGACAATGAGTAGGAAAACAGGGTTTTATGAATGGAAAGCAGGAATGTGAAGAACTAAAAAGAAGATAAGCAGAGTCAAGAGCTGAGGGGCTGGAGTCTGCAGTGCACAGCCTCCTGTATGAGGAGGAAAGTGCATGAATACAAAAGGCCCGGGTTTTCAGATCACAGGAAGCTTCACCAGGCTTTACCACCTTTTGACCCAGTCACCTTGAAGAAGTCTTACGTCTATTTGAATTAGAGAAAGTAAGAGCAATGGAGCCTTTTCCAACTGAGAGCTGAATTGTCAAAATCTGCAGAATCGTCAAAAGCGTAAGCCTGGAATCAACAGACTAGACTGAGACAAAGCCTGCCCCTTCCTGGAGCTATGGGCTTGGCCAACATAAAAACCTCTCTGTGCCCCAGTAGCCTAAAATGGAATCAAGAGAGACACCCACATCACAGGATTATTATGAGGATTAAGTAACTGGATACATGTAAAGAACTTAAAAATAATGCTCAATTTAGTTGCTTTATTGGTATTGGTGGTGATATTGTTTTCACTGCTCTCTGAGGCTCAGTATTTAGAGATCACGAGATTATCACTAGTAAGCATTCACTGAGTAAGTTTTTTTGTTTTTGTGTTTTTTTGACAGGCAAGTAGACAGTGAGAGAGATAGAGAGAAAGATCTTCCTTTGCCATTGGTTCACCTTCCAATGGCCGCCGCGGCCAGCACGCTGCGGCCAGTGCACTGCGCTGATCCTGAGGCAGGAGCCAGGTGCTTCTCCTGGTCTCCCATGGGGTGCAGAGCCCAAGAACTTGGGCCATCCTCCACTGCACTCCCTGGCCACAGCAGAGAGCTGGCCTGGAAGAGGGGCAACTGGGACAGAATCCAGTGCCCTGAGTAAGTTTTAAAAGAAAACATACAAAGGAGGCAGCTAAATCTACTGAAAAGTTTTCAAAGTAAAAGCACTAGTATAGCGCCTGGGTTTTACAGCCAAAGAATGAGACAATAGTCCAAAGAAGTTCTTTGCTGTCATAGCTAACAAAGTAATGTATAACTTTTTCCCTTGCTTAAACACCAAATCCCAAAATAATAAGCACTACATGGGGCAGGCATTGTGGTAAAGCAGGTTAAATAGGTTAAGCTGTTGCTTGGGAGGCAACAAACTCCCACATTGGAGTATGGTTCAAGTCCTGCTCTGCTTCTGATCCAGCTTCCTGCTAATGTGCCTGGGAAGGCAACAGCCCAACGATGTGGGTCCCTGTCATTATGTGGGAGATCCTGATAGAGTTCTGGCTTTAGCCTGGCCCAGTCCTGGCTGCTGCAGGTAACTGGGAAGTAAACTAGTAGATTTCTCTCATTTTGCCTTTCAAACAAATAAATAAATCCTCTATAAAAATTAAAAGCTTGGTGTTCCACCCTATGGGTGACTTATCAAACCACACTCAGGACAAGCTGTATAGTTTCTCAGAAATTATTTGAGAAGATAGAAATGTTAACTTTAAGCTGGTTTTCATAGATTTTGGCAATAATCTTAATTAAAAATGCAAAAACATAAAGCTCAGCAATATGTTATTGTAAGAAAACATTTAAGAGACCACGTTTTCACTTTTAAAAGAAACTCAGGTAACTAACCACACAGCAATGTGCCAAACATACCAAAACTGCTTTCTTATTTCATTCAAGCAATCTGGATGAACAAAAACTCAGGATACATTCAACATTCTGAGACTCCACTGACAAGTAATATGTACTGAAAGGAAAAGATAGCATTTGTAATAAAAACTTACAAGTATGTCTGGCCAGGGAGTAGTTGGATCCACCACTGGTCAAACCAAATCCTTCAGGAATCTGACTAGAGCTTCGAGGTCTGGTCAATAGTTTCGGAGGTTCAATTTCAGCACCAAATTCAGCTCCTATTACTCCTAGCAAAACGATAGCAGTAGCTTGCTTGCGTCTTTCTTCATAAGATGTGGAAATTTTTTTCATTTGGGGCATACTTGATAAACAACCTAAAAACCAAAATATAGGAAGAGAAGTTTAAAAAAAATCAATACAAAAAAGGCATAATCAGAAAAATGTGCCAGATCATGCATTCAGTAATGAACCTTTTCTTTTCTTTTTAATTTATTTGACAGATAGAGTTAGACAGTGAGAGAGAGATACAGAGAGAAAGGTCTTCCTTCCATTGGTTCACTCCCCAAATGGCCGCTACAGCCGGCGCCGTGGCAATCCGAAGCCAGGAGCCAGGTGCTTCCTCCTGGTCTCCCACGCGGGTGCAGGAGCCCAAGCACTCATCCACTGCCCTCCCGGGCCATGGCAGAGAGCTGGACTGGAAGAGGAGCAACTGGGACTAGAACCTGGCACCCATATGGGATGCCGGTGCTGCAGGCGGAGGATTAACCTAGTGAGCCACGGCGCCGACTGGAGAATCTTTTCAATGCACTGCGCTGGGACAGCCACTCACTCACATGTAAAAGAATGAACTTGGACCCCTACACCACCATTCTGAAAATCAACTCAAAACAGATCACAGTTGTGATGGTTGCTTTTGAGTGTCAACTTGACCAGGTTGAGGGATGCCCAGAGAATCAGTAATCATTTTTTTCTGTATGTGTCTGTGAGGCTGTCTGTAGAGACTGGCAGCTGAGTCACCCAAATGAGTACAGAAGACCCAACATCAATGTGGGTGGGTACCATCCAACTGGCTGGAGACCTATACACAACAGGAAAGCAGGAGAGAAGAGAAATCTTGTTTCTCTCTCTCTTTCTCCCCCCTTTCTCTCCACCCCAATCTTCCCTTCTGGAGTGGGTGCACTTTTGGTTACCACTGACTTGGATATCATATTCTAGGTCCTCAGAGCCTTGAATTCTGGGATTTCACCAGCAGCCCTCCGGGGCTTCTCAGGCCCTCTGCCTCCTGCTGGGGGCTATATCACCGGACCCTCTCATTTTAAGGCTTCTGGCTTCCTGGACTGAACCTCTACTGGATTCCTTGGTTCTCCAGTTTGTAGAGAGCCATTGTGGAAATCTGAAGCCTCTGTGATCATGTGAGTCAATCTAATAAGCTACACATACACACACAGACACAACTTTCAGTTCTGAAGTAACTAGAGCCCATTATAGATGGTCTTGACCTTATTGTCCCGCCCTACTACTGCAGAGGTTACCCAAATTCTGACCTTATCAAATGTTTGATATCCATCATATAATCATACCGATGATTATATGAAATATTACCTGAAATTATATATTAATATATTTTCTGTACTTGAACTATGCTAATACATTTAGGTAAATGGATGGTGAGAGGTAGACAGATTGTAAATTACATTTGCTAATAGAATTTTTTACATCTATATCCAAAAGTGAGATTGGCTTACAATTTCCCTTTCCTGTACTTGTATTATACTTGTTGAGTCTTGGTGTCAACCTAGTGTGCCCTCTCGCCTAATCCCTGTGCCCCACTTCCAATTCACTGAAAGCAGTTCAAGGATTCTTAAAGTCTGAAAAAAACTCACCACGCTGTTCCAATGGCAGGAGCCAGGTGCTTCTCCTGGTCTCCCATGGGGTGCAGGGCCCAAGGACTTGGGCCATCCTCCACTGCACTCCCTGGCCACAGCAGAGAGCTGGCCTGGAAGAGGGGCAACCAGGACAGGATCGGTGCCCCGACCGGGACTAGAACCCGGTATGCTGGCGCCGCAAGGCGGAGGATTAGCCTAGTGAGCCACGGCGCTGGCTAAGAAGCTGATCATTTTTAAAAAACTACCTCATCTAAGTTTTCAAATTTATTAACATAAAGTTACGTATAGTACTCTCCAGGATTAAAAATCTCAAGTGTTTCAGATCTTTTAAGCCTTGTAAATTTGTCCCTTCTCTAATATTATTTTTTATTCCTTTCCTAAATAGCTTTGCTAGGATATAAATTTACCAGGCTGTTTTCAAAGAATGTTTTGGTTTTGATCTTATTGTTTCATTGCTTTTTATTTCATTCATTTCTACTCTTATGTTTGTTATTCAATCTTCTGCTTCTTAAGGCTTCGTCTCCTTTCTTTCTCTTTGTTTTGTTTCTAGGTTCTGAGGTAGAACAAATTTATTTCCAATTGAGACAATATAGAAACAGCACTACTAAAATCAGGCCCTTCTTGACCTGAAGTGTCCATTTCCCAATCTGATATGTCTTAATCCCCAGTTCCAAACCAATCAGGACAAGGAACATCCAGACTGTAACCAAAAAAGATGCCCTATTGCCATTTAGAGACTTGCCTAACCTGCACATACGCCCAGAATAGCCCCATGTGGCCAATCTGTGACCTTCCTAGGGTGGCAATAGTGAGCAACACCGCCATTCTGAATATGCCATGAACAAAAAGAACGAATCGTGCCTCTCTCATGCTTGAGCAGAAATCCCCAGTAAACCTTGTTTCAGCTGCATATTGGCCTCTTGTCAATTGCTATTTGCAAGTGGTTTAAAAAACCTGGAATAGGTATCACAATTATGGTTAACAGTCACATATGTGGGTACTTCAAAAAGCTTATGGAAAATGAAATTAAAAGACAGGATTAGGGGTGAGCATTGTAGACACCCAGGTAAGCTGCCACTTTGGACACCCACATTTGAGTACAGCTATTTTGCTTCTGATCCAGCTTCCAGCAATGCACCTGGGAGGCAGCAGATAATGGCTCAAGTGCTTGGGTGCCCACCCACAAGGAAGTTATGGGTTCCTGGGTTTAGCATAGCCACTCCTAGCTATTGTGGACATCTGGGGAGTGAACTATCAGACGGATGATACTTCTCTCTCTCTGGCTTTCAAATAAATAAATAAATACATAAATAAATAACATATATATGACATATACATTTATTTTGGTGCAATAAATTTCAAAATCCATGCATATAAGGGGTTTTTAAAAAGTTCATGGAAAATGTACAAGAAAACTGCAGGGATTTCAATTTTTTTGCACCAAAACAACTTTCTAATTTCATTTTTTTGTGAATTTTTTAAAGTATCTGTGTTTAATATCCATTTCTTCTTCTCTCTTAATAACAAACCTCAATTTTATTTGGAGTAGCAAGGTACTGATATCCTTTCAACATCTTTTAATGGGAACTGAGAAAGTCATAGTCTAGCTTCTGGCTTAAAACTTTATTCATGGTGTATTTTAGCCTTTTTTAGCTCACAGGAGAGCTAAAGTAGCTAAGGGTTTCAGCCAATATCATTGTATTTCTATTTCACTACTGGAGTACAGATATATCTCTTTTGAATCCAACTGTGGCTCTTTGGTTTTCTGTTTTTATATTTTATCCATCATAGCTATACAGTTGGCACAGAAAGATTACAAAAGTGTACTCTTGGAGCCATTTTGATTGGAGGCCAACTTTCTGCTCTTCCCATATTAATCTAACCAGCTTTGCTGGTTGCTTTCAATTCTTTGCCTCATATATTAATTAAGACAACACAACAAAAGTCACTCAGAACTCAGTATTTGAATCAAGAAATTAGCAGTAGAGACTCTGAATATTTTCTAGTGTTTTGTTTTGTTTGATCTATCATTCTATATTGCTGGAAGTCAGGCAATCTAAAGAGAGACCAAGGCATGAGAGGCCATAGATGGTCTGCTGTACTTTTAACCTCTGAATAAGGCGGTGATATTTGAATCATTCATTGTTAAAAAGATCATGACGGGGCAGTATAAAGGATAGACTAGGATATGATATAAGACTAGAGTCAAGCAGAACCACTCACATAATGACCAGGTGGTGACAATTCCTTCAACATGTCAGTTTCTCAGCACTTAAGAATTGTATATCTAGTGGATGCATGACATTACAGTAGTATATGAATTAATAGGGATGAGAAAAGTAAAATCCTGCTCACACTAAACTTAAAAGGTGCTAAACTGGACTAGAAATTGGAAATGTATAGATTACATAATCAAATAGAACTTTCAGGATTGAGAGAAGTTGAAGGATTTAAAGCATGAAGAACTTGTTGATTTCTATTACAAGGATAGGTAGGTTGGTTAGAGCTGATTGATCCAAGAAGAGAATGGTGATAAATGAAGCAAGACAGCAAGCAAAGGCCAGATCATATAGGTCTCTATAGGTCATACTCACGCTTCAATTTTTATCCCATGAACAATGGGAAGATAATAAAGATAGGTTTTAAACTACAGAGTCACCTAATTAAACTTAGGATTTCAGAAAACTGAGCATTTTGTGAAGAATGCTGGAGGTGGACTGATCAATTTGGAGTTACTAAAGACAAGGTGAGAGGTTAAGGTTGATTTGGTTTGGGGATATTAAACTGTAAACGGAGAAGAAGAGAGAGCTTCAAGATACATGGTAAGTCTGGGTAGTTAATGGAAAAACAATGCAGAAAGATTTGAAATGCACATTCTGAGTTCATTTTAAAATTCTGATTAAGTAAAACCAAACAAAACATAAAATCTTGGCAAGACAAGATATAGCACTAAAGAAGCTGAATGAAAAACACCACATTTTAAATTCCGCTGTTCAGCTGTACTAAAGGCACAATAGATCTAGATATGAGCAAGAAAACCTAGGTAAGCATAAGAAATATAAATGCTGAGATACTATACAAAAATCTCGTAACTGAAAAGAAATAATTGGGGGTGGGCCTTTGGCATAGCGTTTAAGTCACTCTAGTTCTAGTCCCTACTCCGCTTTGCATCCAACTTCCTGGTAATTCAGATCCTGGGATGCAGGGGACAATGCTTCAAGTGCTTGGGATCCCTGGCACCCACATGGACAACCTGGCTGAAGCCAAGTATGTATCTGGAAGCCACTGGGCAGAGAAGCATCTTATGCAGGATCTCTCTCTCTACCTCCCCCTCCCCCCCACCAACCCTGGGCCTTCTTCTCCCTCTTACATAAAACAACGAACAAATATAAATTAAATTTTAAGGAAATAATTGAGAAAGTATCAGTACTTGAGGAAATAAGGTGTTAGTTATTTAGAAAACCAAAATGGTAACAACAGAGTAGTGGCTGTTTACTTGGATTCCAAGAAAAGTTTGGTGTAATTATGAGTACGAAATAGATGTGCTGTCAATGCTATTATGGTTTCTTAGTACATTATACCATGTTGTTCTTTTAAAATTAGCTCTGAAGACTTGTGATTAGTTTTTAAGTAGTGTATATAGAAAGACATAATCTAAAATGAATCCAGAGTGAATATATTTTTTCTTAAAAAGATTCTTTTATTGAACACTTCAGCTATTCCCCATTTTTCTAATTTGTCTAATTTTATATGGTATATTTTAAATCCCATGCAGGTTTGCTTTGTCACAACGCTCCTCCAATGTTACAAAATATCTTGTAACTTCCACCAACATGATAAATCAAATTTCATAAATTATATTTCATATAAAAACTGTTGGTGTCAAGGTCGAAAAATATTTAGTTAATGTTAAGAAAGATCTTCTAATCTGATACTATAGCACATGTTTCCCCCTCTCCACAAAAATTTTCTAGGTTTTTAAACACAGAGAGGAAATGCTGGTCAAAAAGTATTAGCAGGTACATACTAGCACAGATTCAAAATAAGGCACTGATCGGTGATAGTTATGGTGATGGAAGTAGGAAAAACAACACCTAAAAGGTTAACCATAAGGAGAAGAAGAAAAATTAATTGTCACTGCCTCCTTCTTACAGAGATCGTAATTCTAGACAAAGTGATATTTAACAGTTTGGTCACTGAGATCTCCGTGCTTGCATTTAAAACCAACTTTGTTTATGTACAAGAACAGACAGAGGGACTCAGAGCTCTGTGCCACAGCAGCTAGATTCGCCCACCAGATATTTTACTCTTTACACAGGAAGCAAACCCAGCGCCCCTCCCCCACGGCTCAGCAAGAGCGTGCTCCATAACAATACTTCAAAGGAAAGCTCTCTTCTGCAGTTGCACTGATTGTTCTGTCAGCTGACCTCTGCAGAAGGGAATTGCTAACCGCTGCCTTGCTCCTTAGCTGACAAATGAATGATCGCAGCTCCATCTATTTTCACTATGGCTGCCTCTAGCCCAGGTGCTCAGACAGAGAGCCCGGTGTGACATCTTAGATCAAGATGAATTGGCACAAACTCCTGATCCAAGATTGTTTTATACCATTTAATTTAGTTTCTTCCCCTGCTTGGATGAGCACAGCTCTGGTTATGGATTTCTATTCTAATGTACTGAAGCAGGCCCTGAAAGAAGCCAATGAAGCAGCTGCTGGAGCAAGGGACTGCAGGGATACTGATCAATAGGCAAGGCATTGACCCCAGCCGTTCAGCCTCTGCGACGGCCGCTGCTCCCAGGGGGCGGGGGCGCACAGGCACACATGGGCTGCTTCCAGTAGGAAATTAAACAACAGGGGCATCTGGAGAGCTCCGCCTCCATCCTTGGTCCCCCCTCCCTCTCTGTGTTCCTTTTGTTTAATTACCTCAATCTAGTCTGAACTCCCACTCCTCAGGAAGAAATTAAGACTTTAGGGAAGTTTTAATAATGTGCTTGCAAATCGCCATTTGTAAATTCTATCCCAAGCTAATAGAAAGAATCCTAACAGGTGCCCTCTGCTAAGTGGCCAAAATATGAAATCTTAATTAGCTGTCAAGTACATCACTTGGTGTAATTTAAAGTTTGGCATGTGCATGCACTCCTAAGAACACTGTCCAACTGGCTATTAACACTACTGGTGCAGAGATTCTGCAGTATATAATTTTTATCAGGACTCAGATCTGAGAAGATGATAGCTCTTTGTTAACAAGGGAAGAGGTTAAAAAAAAAAAAAAAAAAAGACAAGACAAAAAGCTCCTAAAAGAGACACTGACAGATCAGTGAATATATCAGGTATAGAGGCTCATCCCTACTATTTCTAAAAATAACACAACAATTTCTCATTCTTTAATTTTTCAGCTTTGGAAATATCTTCAAATTACCAGTTCTTCCTGTGTTTTCTGTTCAATAATAGAAGAAATGTGTGATTAGCTGCAATGTTTTTCCACTAATAAGCTGACAATCAAATGGGAGATTCTGTGATATTAAAAATAAAAATAATTCTGTGAAAGTAAGCCTTTTTACCATTTCATCTGTCTCATGAAAATTTGGTATTTTTTTTCCTCAGAGACATGCCTCCATTTAATCATGCTAAAGGGTGACATGGAGATCCATTTTCTTGACAGGACGCTTGATCACCCTATCACGGCAAGAAAATTAATACCTTCAACTAGCCCTGTGTGGAAAACAGAAGCTACAAGCAATGGGAAAGGACGTCAATGTTCCACGCTGTAAGTTGCAATCGGAATACATATTCTGTGTGAAAATGATAGGTTTCCTTGTTACTGGGTTAGTTTTAGCAAAGTATGCTGCTTGAAATTTTCTCAAAACCACCATTTAATTCATACAGTGTTCCTCAAAAGTCCATAATTATCTTTAGATTTAGAATAATTGACTCTAGATTTACACGAACAGGAGTTAAACACTTTACTTACAGCTTAACTAGAACACGGGTAAAATATTTGAGAAGTTTAAGCTATTTAAAGGGCTATGAGATATTGATTACTTCATTTAAAAAGCAGTCAGAGAGTGCAACCAAGAGGTCAAGAGAAATTTAACAGTTTGAAGCACTTTACTAAATAACTCTAAAGATCATGTTAATTGGCTTTGTGCAGTTCTAGGGTAAAATTAATTTTATCCTAGCTTACAATAAAAGGATTAAAAGACATATTAAGTTCTTCAGTTTTAACTGGAATAGGAATCAATGGATTTGAATTAGGGCTAAAGGTGGTTTTATGAGAGATGGACTACCAGTAGATACTTTATATCTGCTATTACCCATGCATTGGTGGAACTCAAATATTGGACTAGCTATTAAAAACTTAGGTTAAGTACATTCCAACAATTCACTATTCTAAAAATGCACTTTAAGAACAATGTGGTTTGACCTGGAAAAACTATTTTTAAAAATTTAGTAACGTTTAGGATAATCACAATGCTTTTTATAGTTGACATATGCATGCAATAAGTGAACTTCTACTAAAAATTGAAGTGATGTGTTTGAATTCAATCAGAATTCCAAGATTATTATTATCTTAAAGAGATATCCTAAATTTCAAACATATTATTGTTTTTTTATTCCCAGCCAACACATTACATTGAAGTTGGTGTTAATACAATTTTATGCTAAAATTTCTGGCACATGATGGATCCAAGATATCACTTAGATATCAGATGATATGAATATTTTTGAAATTAATATAACTTTCAGTACATCCTAAAACATCACTTTGGAAATTCAGAAATGTCTATTTGCTCATAAGTGAAAATAAAATCTTAAGTATTCTTTACTGTTTTAATATATAACAATGTTAAGAATCATATTGATTGAGAGAAATTATTTTTGATATGTGTTACTTAGCAAAATAAAATATCCAGTTTATATTTAATAAGACATGTTTTTATAAATTAATAAATTACCAAGACTTGGTAAGACTTTTCAAAATTGGAAAAAGTGAGTAGGTTGAAAGATCTCACAAAAGCCTAAAAGGCAACATGCAGGAACCATTTAAAATAATCTGAATTAAGCTTGAAATTATCTTCTACTATGGTTCTTTACAGACTTGTTTTATCTGCAATAAAGTATACCTGCTAATATTGGGTTTTGATTAATTATTAAGAACAAGAGTAGACATGGCAAAATGAACTCTGTTAATATCGGCAGTCCTGAAGACAAGAGAACTTTCACAATGAAGACACATAGCTTAGTATTTACAGTGCCCACATATAATTAGAATAGTCTAAGCATATCATTCAAAGCTCTACAAATGTTAGTCAATAAAGCTACAAGAGATTCCTATTTTCAGATTGGTAAAATATGCATCTAAAATTTCCGCATTTTCCTATTTCTCTTTTCTAAGCCCTACATATATTTTAAATGTGATGTGGCATTATCAGTAGGTACCAATTAGGAAGAGCATATCTAAAAGCATATACCAAGTAAAGATGAGTTTAAAATCATATATGGTAGTAAAATCTGTCCAATAAAAATATACATCTTAAAGTAAATCTTCATAAGCTGAATTCAAATGGTATTTTATATGTATTTTAATAAAAATAAACTTCTTCCTGACTACTATCTAAATTCATGTACCCGGCTGTTAAATGTAATCTTAACTATTCATTTTTATGATATGCCTTTTAAATAATCATATGCTACTAATTAACAGTTTTATGTATACATACTCTTACATGTGTCACATGTACATAATCACACACACAAAAGTATATAACATTTTTAGTGAGCATAGCGAGACATTATACCTAAGTCAGCTAGAACTACATTTTTGAGATTTTAAAATGTGTTGGCCATGTGTTAGAATTATAATGAGAAAGATGTTGGGACTCAGTGAAGTTTTCACAGCACAAATAGTTTCCACATATTTTTGGCCTAAGATTTTCTGTATCTACTTGCTACTCCTGGGTTTGCTTAAGACTCATACAGTACAATGACAAAAATTGTCAGTTTTTACCAGAGGCACTACCATAGTCATTCTAGTAAACTTGTTAACAATAGAGGGGAAATCTTTAAAATAAACAAAATCATTAAATATTAATTCACTATTAAAATTTTTGATTTAAAAAAATTCATATTCAAGTCTTACTCAAAGATGACTTTGTGAAGTGGGTACATGAAAAATATAGACGGGTGACAACCCAGTGTGTGGGAAGAGGCTCAAAGACCTTGGTGTCATGGTGGTGACTTGGGTTTCATGGGCTCGTGGGGCAAAGGTGTCAATCTATACTATTGTAAATGTATGTAATTAGATTCCTTTTTCAAACAAGTGCTATCATGTGACTACTACTAATATTATTTTCATTCGTTGGACTAATTTAGAGCTGGGCAATTTTTACAAAATATAGCAAATAAGTTTTAATGCCATAAAAAAAATAAAGTTGCACATAGTTACATGGTATATAAATTTCTATTTATGCACTTAAAGTGAATAAAATAAGGAGGGCACATTTCCAGCATCTTCCTCTCTACCTCCTAAAGGAAAAAGTAGAACTGATTAAAACTGAGCGTCCCAGAGAACTCACACACCTATTTTCAAATTTTCACATCATTACAAAGGTGGGGTGTGTGCAGAATGTTAGCAACATGCGAGTGCCTCTCGTTGTATAAAGAATATATATATATATGTGTATATATATATATACATATATATATATATATATTGTTGTGACACATCTGCCCAAAACTTTCTCACACCTGCTGAAAGGGATTCGGAAGGTGCTTGACTGTGGCTTTTGCTGCACTATGTCCCCCTCTCTTGAGAACTCCAGTAAATAACCCTGCTATTAATTTGTATGCATGCACGATAGCCCCCTGCTGGAACGCCATGGGCTCTGCAAATGCAGCTGCTGCGGCTGATCAGGCCATTTTGAAATAATGCCCCCCACATGTGAGCATTAGGGGTGCGTGCATCTGACAAAATACACAAAGGCATTTCCCACTAAATCAGATAAAACCTATGGCGACTCTAAAACCATCTTTAAAGGAAGCTTAATATTTTCATGATCTTATTTTGATAATTAGAAATCTTAAGCTTCAAGGGCAATTTATATGTTTTTCTAGCAAAATCATGTATGAATTTCTTCTACTTCTCACAGGTACTATTCAATACTTGTTTTTCCACCATCCGCAATACTCTATTTTTCTCTTTGATTTCTATTTAAACATCAGAAAGTCAATTTTTTTCTTTACCTTGATTTTTAGTGTAAAAATTCTCAGCTTGGGAGAAAATTGCAATTTTTAAAGTGCCAAAAGACCTAAGACATCTAGGTAATTAGAAAAATTTTAGGTAGTAATCCTCTCTGAAAATGTTCAATTCTTGGTTTAGGGTACCTTTCAAAGGTGGATTTGAGACAAATGAGAAGTTTTAAAGCCTGTACAAATTATAATATTTGGAAGAACATTGTTAGATGTTTCATGAATAAAAGGGATATTTCAGAAACACAGTGGTTAGCAACTTGTAAAATTACATAAATCTGAAAACGTGGCCAATCCTTCTTATGGGGAATCTTTTCTCCTTCAGTTATTGTTCCTGAAAGGACAACAATTCTGCAATCAGATTTACTTAGGAAAATACTGGAACAGATGGCAGTGTGCTTCTGTAAGCAATTAAACAGAATACACAGATTGAACACGAGGCAGACTGTCAGAATGCACCCTATGAAGATTTCATACCTGTGTGTTAGGATAAGTGAGAAATAGTTACACTTGAAGTCATTTTTATTCATAAAATGACAAATCATTGATTGGATTTTTGCTTAAAAATGTTTTCACCTAAGTAAATTATGTCTATGAACTCAGTGATGGATACCTGTGATCAAGAGATGGAACTGCCTTGCTCTGCCTCTGAGGGCTAACAGGTACATCCATTCATTTAGAAGGCCTACTTGCTGTATTCATTTGTCTGAATTACTATTCTTTTGGTCACAATGAAACAATGACATGTGACTGAAGGTTACCACTTTTAAAGGTTTGTATGGACTGAATCAGAATTTCAAAACAATATCTAGCTTGTTACTTCTGTCAGCAGAAGTAATAATGCTATACCTGGTTTTGTAAATTGATCACCTTATTTCACACGATTTTTCTTCTGCTTCCTTCACTGTAAGTGAGGTATTAAGTAGAAATAGTGCTGCCTAGTTAGGGACAACTTGATATTCTTGAAGTTAACAGCCACAGCTTTATAGTACCACCAGTTCCAGAAAAAAAAAATTGTGATGGGTAAGCCCAAAGTTTGGCAATAAAGTTTTTATCTGGTTCACAAGCAGCAGAGATGTGAAATTTTTACCTTTTCTTTTTAGCATCCTGAGAATTATTAAAACCTGATGAAGATTAGCATATGGTTATTATTTCTAAGAACTAAATGAGAAGACATTTCAAGAGGAAATAATAGAATAAGAGAAATAAAATATGAAAAAATAAAGAAATGCAAAGGAGAAATTGAAAGGTCAAAGGCAACTTTTAATTTACTACTCACATCAACAGATGATCAGGAAAGGAAATCTTTTAATCACAATAAGGTAAATAAGTGAACTTAACCAAGCACTCATGCTGAGAGTCTAAGAGCCACTGGGAAGGTAAGCTGCAGCCTCAAGCTGTTGAGCAGACACTTGTTCACAGAGCACAGCCTACAAAGCTACAGTCCTAGGAGAGCTGACGGAATATGTGTGTTGGTAAGTGGCTAATGCCCAATTTTCCAGAGATATGAAGAGTTTGAAGAAGTTGAAAGCTTGAATCACTATTAGATAAGCTACACAGAATTTACATTTCTGATCTTTTTCCATCTTTAGGTTTTCATTATTTTTATGCTATGTGCTATGTGTATAGACATGAATGTTGTTCCTATATAATTATTAAGATTTAAAAATTATCTTACATTTCTTCATTTTATGATGGAGATAATTCTATCAAATTCACTCTAGTTTACTTTGGCAATTTATTTCCCACAGACCTTCCCCCAACCCTTTATATATGATTTCTCTCACTATCTACCTTCTCAAATAAGCATTGAGAGATATTAAAGATTACTTATATTTTCTTTCATGTAATTATTTTATATTTTTTCCCATTAATTAGTTAATCCCATTTAGAACTTGGATTTGAGTTGCCAACCTTCCACACACCAGGCTTTGGGCTAGGGATTTTTGCACAGCCTTTCAATGTGTAACTTACCACAACCACCTAAAATTACTGGATATCCAACTCACTGATCTGTTACAATTATGGATTTAGAAAAGCTTCTACTCCTGAAATGAACACTACAAGAAAAGTTTAATGTTTGAACCTATCCATGTATGTAGTCAGACACTCAGGTTTCTAAGAGGTCATGCTATTATTAAATAGCATGTCTTATTAAAAACAATTTGTTTCATGAGAGTATTTTAGGCATGGAAAGCCAAGACACTCTGGCAAACAAACAAACAAAAAAAGACCTAAATGAAAGGTCTCTGGGAGTGAGATCCCAGTAGAAAGAACAGGCCATCAAAGAAGGAGGTACCTTTCTCTGAAGGGAGGAGAGAACTTCCACTTTGACTATGACCTGGTCTAAATAACATCGAAGTCAGCAAACTCAAGAGGCTTCCATAGCCTTGGAAACTCATGACTAGAGCCTAGGGAGATTACTAACGCCATAAACAAGAGTGTCAAATTGTTAAGTCAACAACAGGAATCACTGTGTACTTACCTCTTATGTGGGATCTCTGTCCTTAATGTGTTGTCCTTTGTGAATTAATGCTATAACTAGTACTCAAACAGTATTTTACACTTTGTGTTTCTATGTGGGTGCAAACTGTTGAAATCTTTACTTAATATATACTAAATTGATCTTCTGTATATAAAGAGAATTGAAAATGAATCTTGATGTGAATGGAATGGGAGAGGGAGCGGGAGATGGGAGGGGTGCGGGTGGGAGGGAGGTTATGCGGGGGAAAAAGCCATTGTAATCCATAAACTGTACTTTGGAAAATTATATTTACTAAATAAAAGTTTTTAAAAAAAATTGTTTCCACTACATGATAAAAGAATGACTTCCTCAACATTTTCCCTGACTTTCTCAAATCTTTAGGCTAGTTCAGAGCTATAAGTTGATAGCTTTTAAATTTTCATCCTAATTCATTCTGTATTTGATCTTTTCTAAATAAGATCAGAGTTGGTGAACTCAAAAGGCTTCCATAGCCTTAACAACTCATGACAAGAGCCTAGGGTGATTACTGACACCATAAACAAGAGTGTCAATTGTTAAGTCAACAACAGGAGTCACTGTGCACTTACTCCCCATGTAGGATCTCTGTCCTTAATGTGTTGTCCAATGTGAATTAATGCTATAACTAGTACTCAAACAGTACTTTACACTTTGTATTTCTGTGTGGGTACAAACTGTTGAAATCTTTACTTAATATGCTAAATTGATCTTCTGTATATAAAGAGAATTGAAAATGAATCTTCATGAGAATGGAATGGGAGCGGGAGTGGGAGATGGGAGGGTTGCGGGTGAGAGGGAAATTATGGGGGGGAGCCACTGTAATCCAAAAGCTGTACTTTGGAAATTTATATTTATTAAATAAAAGTTAAAAAAATAGTTTTTCTACTATGTTAAAACCTGTACAATGCATATGTATTGAAGCTGGATAAACACTCATGCTCAAGATGGCTTGTACTATATCTCAGTGCTCTGAGACTTTTTGGGAGGGGAACAAAAAAAATTGAGAGAAGATAAAATTTACTGAGAACTCTAACTACCACCACTGCCACAAAACTGCTGGTGTCAGAATCATAAATCGCCCCACAAGGATTCACACAGGCACATGAAAAATTCAAAGCAGGAATTCAACATGTGCACACTTCTCTCACATGTAACTTGTTTCACTTACTAGCAAAAGAAAATAAAGGAATCATTCTTCTAACACTTTACAGAATGTTTTGATTTCTACAAAATACGCAAATGATAAGCAACATTTACTTATGGGAGGAACCTCTCAAAATATGGCAAAGATAAAAATTTCCCCACTTTAAAAAACAACAGAATGACATTAAGTTTATCTTTCAAATAATTAGAAAAATACTAGGCCCATACAAAATCAATTCGCTTACTGAAGGTGCCTCACACAATCTACTAACTGTGTACTTGCACTAATGATGTAATTGTACGTTTAATACAGTCATTTTCCAAATGCCTTTACAAAAGAAATTGCTATTTTACAAGGGAAGTATTTGGGGAAAATTCTAGGGTGAAAAGGGGATCAGAGAGCAGTTCTAAGCAAATCAACACCCGTACTTTACAGATAAGGCAGGGTAAGTAGGTTAAGTATTCACGTGACAAGGTCAAGGGCACAGAGGAGTGGGGACTCTGCGCAACGTCACCCAAACCAATCTGTAGACTCTACACTGGCCCATCACCCAGTGTTTACTGCAAAGGAACTAGCTCATATATAACACCTGCCTGCAACAACATTCCAAAAGCTTAATTCTTCATGTAATATCTATATAAGGAGCCATGTATTATTTATATACATATGTATAAGTGAATGAAAGTAGGAGTACTAGAGAAAAAAAATACATGCTCCAAAATGAATCTCTAGTAGAATAATTAATTGGAGGCACCTTTAAAGTCTCTATAATTTGAAATGTTTCATTAAAAAATGAGCAAACATAATGTATAATTAGAAAAGAATAGTATTTTATTAATAAAGTAAGTATAGTGTTTAATGAGGTTACATAGATTTTTTTCGATTAGGCTATTAAAAATGTGGAAAACTGGGAGATGGTATTCTATCAAGCATATGAAGTAACTATTAAATTGATTTTACATGGAATATACACATGGGATACTGAAACATACTAAAAGTAACACAAAGTACTGCACATAAATATCATTACCATCCAAAGATCAAATCAGTATGTCATCCACAGAAATATCAATAATTTTGACAAAAGAAAAACTCCTTCAAATATACACAAATGTGGGTGAAAAAAAACAAACCACCATTCATTCAAAAGGTAAATTTAAGTTTTTAGTTACTTCTAAATAAACCTTCCCAGAAGATAACATCTACTATGAGTGTAAGCACATATGCACAGTATTTTCCAAAATCACATACCGAACAGCAAATACTGGAAAAAAATTCATGATCCTTTCTGAGGTTCACATAATAATATGAGAGAACAGCTAAGAGTCACCATAAGGGTTAAGACAATCATTTTCTACTGCATAGTGGTGCTATTCTAAGCCGATAGTGTGTTTAAATCCACACCAATGAAATCAATACAGCACTGTTCTATTCAAGGTGAGACCAAATAAACCTGTCTGAAGCTTTGAGGGATAGGCTTTGCAGTATACTTTGAGTGCTAAATGCCTTTCAGTCCAGAGATCTGTCATTAAATAATCATTAGCCATCATTCACTCTTCCTAAAAAGCTTAACATCTAAACTTGTTCAGCATCCACTAAAGCGTTAGTATAGACTACCAAGTAAGTAGTCATTAGCACTTCGAAATGTTTCAGTCACTCTGCTTAACCATGTATTCTTTTATCAACAATGTTCCAAAATATTAATTCATATTTACCACTGGATTAGAGAACAATGGATACCGATAATTAGTAAAGAGACATCAGTGTTTGCATAAGTCTCATTTGGAGAACATGGCTAACCTCACAAGCTACAGTCAACTCTTTACTGGATACTATACTCAAATAAAACCCGATGTCTTTCCTACCATTCCGCATCATATATTATTCTGTGTCACATATAAGTACAATAAAGTAAATTGTAATACAGAATTCATCAGGGGTAGTTTTAGTTGCAGTTCTGAATGTATTTTAAAATAATACTTGCTTCATCAATGCTGTTCATATCTTAATTTCAGCATATGATCATCTCAACTGCAGAATATCCATTACCAGGGACATTGTACTATTCTAGACATTACCTAGTTGAGAGAAAAAATTAAGACATATTTATCTTCTTTCTATTACCTGAAAGGTTAAATAAATAACACAGAATGACTTTAGTAATATTACTGAACAAATGAATAAATTTGATAGTCAAGGTAATTTTCTCTATACTTATAAGAAGTTAATTCTTATATGTTATTACACTAATCTTCTCAATTTCAAGCTAATATTAATGAAAATGTCATTTCTGTAAGATATTAATTTCTTCTTCATTTTAAAAGCTGAAATAAAAATATATGGCCTGGTATTTATGACCTCATCTACAGTTTTACAACTTATTTTCAATTTATTTAATATAGATTTTAGCCTAAATGAGAGTCATGGCATTACGTGAAAATTTTATTTAACTGGATGACATCTGATATTTTCCCAGAAGCATTTAGATAACAAACTATAAAATAAAAGTATTCTTTTAGCTATTAGTACTTTAAAATTCCAAATACATATTGTGTAAACTATAATATTTAAAAATTTTCCAGTATTCTAATTACCAGCCCATTTGATCTATGATTTTTTTCATTTTTCTCTTAGATATCCTAACATAGATAACAGATAATTTTTATTGGTTAAGCAGCCAATTATATGAAGCATTGAGATATTTAAATGGCCATTTCTTTTCATTTGTTAAGGGACATCAATGAGTCCTCTGAACTGACCAAATAGCAAAAAAAAAAAAAAAGACAAACAGGAAAACTAATACTCATCTATTTATGTAAAAAGTCTAATATACAAATAACAAGAGAAAAGGGAACTATACAAAGTCAGCACAAACATTGTGAATATAAATCAGTCACTTTTTTTCAGAGGCCCTGAATCTGAAAAGTTTGGAGAATTCACTTTTGTAACAAATAAAAATACAAATCTTTCTATTATAATCATTTCTCAGAAAATGTAGTTTTTGAAAAGCACACAATTTATAAAATTAGCACCACAGAAACTGACTCTGGTCTCACTTTTCTCAAGGAGGTAACTTTCAGAGACTCAGTACATTCTCATTTTTTAATCCACAAAACAGTGCTGCCAAGAGTCAGCAAAACCTAGGCAAGTGCTTTCATCCCTTTCAAATTCTACACCAAAAATATCTTACTACTAATCCCTTACTGACTATGCAATCAATATTGATACCATTTTCCCTAAATTTTCAGATGGTTTGTTTCTTTATCATGGCAATTTTTAAATTAAGTTGAAACTAAATGAATTTATTATACCTACAATTAAATTGAATCTCTTTTAAAAAGGTAAAAATAAGAGATTTATTTTATCTAACCATACAACTGTTTTGTATATACTAAGCAAGTATGTTATGAAAAAGAAACAAAATGTTGTTTTCAAATAATTCATGCCTTTAAAGATATGTTAGATTAACTGTTAATACAAAAACATAATCAATAAAAACAATTCATTCTTGGCTCTCAAATCTCACTGGATATAGGTGAAACTTCAATAAAAGTGGTGCTCTCCTGGATTTTACATTTTGACACATGATTACAATTTTATTGAAGAGTATATAGGAATAACACACAATTTTAAATTATAGTCATTTTGAAACTAAGTTGCAACTTATCCTGATTCTTTATAAATAGAGTAGGTTTTTATTGGAAATCAATGAGAAGGCAGGTAAAATTAGATAGCCATGGTTACCAGAATATCAATAAGAGATAAAGCCATATCCAATTCCAAGTCTGATGCTAAAATAAAAAGAAAATAAAAATATATTTTCTGCATGCAAATGGTTAAAATGCAGATTATATTTTAATGCCATTATGTATAATCTGAAATACATATTGAAAATATTTTCATAATCATTTTTTCATTATCAGAACTGCATTTTATATTTTTAATTTGCTTGTTTTAAAACTAAAATAGCTGCACTATGATGTAAGAATATAAAATAGGGATTTTAAGCTTTATCACATTTCAAATATTTATTTAACATAGAAAACATGTAAATAAGAAAATTTTTCAAAAACATAATAAATCTTCTATGCTGAATTTGAGTTGACTGCATAAAATTAAGACAAAAAATGAAAAGGACATTTCATCACAAATAAATTTAATACCATTCATTTAGTTATTCCAAAAAGCAGAAATTACAACATAAACATTATGAAATACCTTCAAGATGCATTAAATGATGGATTTATAATTGTTAGTTATCAAATCAACATCAGATCAAAATCTTCATATTAAAAAATGAAAGTATGCAGAATTCTAAGATATTTTACATAATTGCTGAGAATAATAAAGTACTTCTGAAAATTACTTTAGCTTCACTCTGAATTTTTCTTTCTTGGTTAGCGTATATTTATGTGCAAATCTCTGACTTTCTATTCAACTGCATACAGACTTATTTGTAAAAACGCATGACTATGAAATTTTGTAGTATATACTTACATATATTAATAATTCAATGCATTTACCAGTTACACATCAATTTACAAAAAGAAATGTACATGTCTATGAGGTACAATAATCACTGATATATTTTTGTGTAAAAGTATTGAAAGAAGCCAATAATTTAATTGCAGTTGGAAAATAATAGTTGCATTACTCTCAAGGCTATTAAGCATGCATTTCTTATCCTAATTAAGTGCTCAGAATGGCTAGATTTAATTTTCATAAGAGAGACAAATCAATATTATGATACTTATTTTTCTTAAAATATTTTTCAAAACCTCTAAACCTAGAGACCGTGTTCATTCCTAAAGTGACAAATACAGAAAATCAGTAGGTTCTTGAAATATGCTACCAACAGGCCTGTTCAGAAATGAAAGGCTGATACTATATTAAAGAAAAAAATGAAACCACAAATAAGTAACAGAATTATAGCAGGCCCCACAGTGTTGAAGAAACTCAATACTTGACTGCTCTGCTGCTGGAGCAACTCCAGAGAGAGTTAACCTGGTGTGATAAAAGACTTGACAAAGCAATTCTGACTGTGCAGCAATGCTAAGTTGTGGACTAATACAAGAACAGGAGGCCCAATCGCTGTCTTTCACCATGCACAATTTACACATGGCTTTATCAATAGCCTTAGTGCTGAATACAGAACACACTCTATTTGGCTTTCAGTCAATTAAGCTTTAAGCTGTCAGCAAACAAGACTTTTAAGTTAATTTTGAATCACCACGAATCAAGTTGAAGGTTGTGAAAGGGCGGCTCACATGCCGGCATGAAAAAAGGCAGTTTAATTGCCTCTGAATAGCTATTATATGCTGCAATTGGCCTATTGAATCTTAGATGATCTATTTATTTATCAAAGTGCAACCATCAAAGATCAGTAAAAGAGTGAATAATGTGAATTGTACTTTCACTATTTTGCCTACAAATACATTTGCAAAAATATAAGGAATTTGTATTTTAAGTGCATTTAATTTTTAATGTAAAAATTTGTGCAATGGAAAATTAGCAAAACAGAGTAGACAGCACGGAAATTAGAAAATTGTATTTTTAAGACAGTAAAAGATATACTTTTTTTAAAGATACAGTTTTTGGCACACAATACTATCTGATACAATATTGATTTTGTATGCATATACTCTGTTACAGATGTTCATCAAATAAAGAGAGAAAAAATTATAATATTAAATTAAGTCAGAGACTTAAAGACATCTTAATTTAGAAGTTCTCAGATTGACTCTATCATTAATTGCTTGAAGGGAAGGAACATCAAGCACATCATTTTAACAAAGATGCTTTTTAAGTAGGACTAAAAAAATCTCAAGCAAAAGGCTTCATAAAATTAAAAGATATACCTGCATAACATCTAGTTTTAAGAAAGAGTGTGGTTGGCTACAATCCTAATTGGTTTTTTCCTGAAATTATTTTTTTTCAATTGCATGTACTCTGGTTTATTATTATAGGGTTGCTCGTGAGTGCTGGATGCGTATATTGATTTTTTTATTAGAAGGGAGCACTGAAGCATTAGGTTGGTGGTGGGGAGGGAATGCTCAGATTTTGTAAACAGATGTAAACACAGATGAAATTTAAGGGTGGTAAGACAGAACCATGTGGCTATGGTTGGGATGAGCTACAGTTCTTTGGAAAATTTTACACATTTTTCACATCAGTGTTCAACAGTAACTGTATTGAAACATCCACTCATGATTACACAGTTAAAACATATGCAGATGAATGAATATAAAGTATTAATGATTATAAGAATTTGGATAGAATACAGATTAATTTTAGTGTTCCCTCAAGAACAGTCACTTATTCTTGGAAGCTGGGAAGCCATCAGTCTGCACTTCCAGGCAATGATGGGCTGAGAACCAGGACTGGCCATTGGCCATTCCAGGAACTACCACACACTCAAGGGCAGAAATCCAATGAAGGAGTGTGTGGAACCTCCATTTTCTACTATCCATTATTATAAAAATACTTCTCCTGTATTTACATTGATAAAATATCTTATAACTGTTTACTCATTTTTCTTTACAAAAATCAATGCTTTTAAATCCACAAACGTGGAGACATTTTAGTGGAGAATGTCTATATGATTTTTCAGGGAAGAGGATGGAAAGTAGATTAAGTGTGAGAGCCAGACTACACAGGATACTACTAAGTAGGAACTAGGTGAAAAGAGATATTCTTCTTTGTTGTTGTTGTCATTATTAGAAGCATCAGTAGAAAACTCTGTTCAGTGGTCACAAATGTTTAATGCACATCACTCCTACACTGGTGGAGTTTACATATTCAGTTAAGGTACAGAGCTTTTTTGCTTTACTGATAAACATCCACTCATTCAAAATAGGAAGGAGGAGGCCGGCACCGCGGCTCACTAGGTTAATCCTCCGCCATGCAGCACCGGTACACCGGGTTCTAGTCCCGGTCAGGGCACCGATCCTGTCCCGGTTGCCCCTCTTCCAGGCCAGCTCTCTGCTATGGCCCGGGAGTGCAGTGGAGGATGGCCCAAGTCCTTGGGCCCTGCACCCCATGAGAGACCAGGAGAAGCACCTGGCTCCTGCCATCGGATTGGCGTGGTGCGCCGGCCGCAGCGTGCCTACCGCGGCGGCCACTGGAGGGTGAACCAACGGCAAAGGAAGACCTTTCTCTCTGTCTCTCTCTCACTGTCCACTCTGCCTGTCAAAAATAAAAAAAAATAAAAAAATAAATAGGAAGGAGGAAATAATAGGGGATAAGAACAGATAATGGCTTTACCTTCTTGCACTATATTCAGGAAGGGAAAGCAAATGCACAAATACAAATTATCAAGTGTAGTAATACTAAGAAACAAACAAAAGAGCAATACAGAAAATACAGCAAAAAAAAAAAAATCAACTTTAGAAAGAAGCAAAGGGGCCAGCATTGTGGCACAGCGCATACTGGTTCAGGTCCCAGCAGCTCTGCTTCCAATACAGCTCCCTGCTAATGAACCTAGGAAGGCAGTAGAAGATGGCCCAAGTATTTGGGCCCCTGCCATCCCCATATGAGACCCAGATGGAGATTCAGGCTCCTGGCTTTGGCCCGGTCCAGCCCTGGCTGCTGTGGCCATTTGGGTAGTAAACCAGCAGATGAAGATTCTCTCTTTCTCCCTCTCTTTCATTGTAACCACTTTTCAAACAAATAAATAAATCTTTAAAAAAAATTAACAAGAAAGAAGAAACGACAATTTTTAAAAAATCACCAACTAGAGGCACAGTGGTTGAGTAAGCTACCCAGGGACCACAAGTAGTAAGCAATGCACCTAGGACATAAACCAAGGCAGACTAACTCTAAATCCAATGCTGTTAACTACATCTTACAGCAACAATAAAAATCAGGTATAATAAGCCCTCTCTAAAAGGATCTCAAGCTTAATAGGAAGCAAAGATAAATGAACAAATAATTGAGACTCAAGGAAGAAAGCAATACTTGATGTCAAGCAAGGGCAACAAGAACGAGACGGATATTCAGAGGAAGTTGGCCTCAGCAGGGAGAACGGAGGGCCTCATAGCAGAGGTGCCATTCCATATTGGTCCCCAATCCATTCAGACTGGACAGGAACAAACGAGGGTGCATCTAAACAATAGGAAATCATAACAGGAATAGAGACCCAACCTGACCACATCCCATTTTCTCCTGCTCCCGACTAATCCCCCTTTTTTTTACCATGGAAAGACCACCCTCTAAGATAATATTAAAATTCATTAATTTAGTATGCCAATTCCTCCCCCACAACATCTCCCTCCTGCTAGAATGCAGCTCCGTGAAGACAGGTGTTGAGATATTTCTAATTTTGTTCACAGAAGTTGCTCAAAAGTCTAGAACAAAGCATGGCCTGCAGATGCTTAACAAATATTTATTGAACTAATGAATAAAGCAAAGAGGCAGAATAGTTCTAGTGATATGTGGGAAACAGGATCCAGTTTACTTGGCCCAAGATAGAGAAGATGGAAGCAGTCAGCGAGCATGAAGGTTAGAATACGTAGTTGTAGACTACAGAGGTCTCAGACTGTCAAAGGACATTAAATTACAGTCTAAAGACAATCAAAAGCCAGAGAAAAATTTTGAATCATATGGTGATTATTAGGAAGATCAATTTCAGAACTTTGCATTTTACAGAATTCAGATATGAGAGACAACCGATACTAAAAGCCTCAAACTAGGGTTGCAGTGGTGAAAATGAAGAAGAGATATACAGCAACAAATCTTTGTGCAGTTTCTCTGTGCTTAATAGAGCTAAGAGGTATAAAAAAAGAGTGAACAATGAAAACATGATTTTTTTTTTGACTGGCAGAGTGGACAGTGAGAGAGAGACAGAGAGAAAAGTCTTCCTTTACTGTTGGTTCACCCTCCAATGGCCGCTGCGGCTGGCACATCGTGCTGATCCAAAGCCAGGAGCCAGGTGCTTCTCCTGGTCTCCCATGCGGGTGCAGGGCCCAAGCACTTGGGCCATCCTCCACTGCCTTCCCGGGCCATAGCAGAGAGCTGGCCTGGAAGAGGGGCAACCGGGACAGAATCCGGCGCCCCAACCGGGACTAGAACCCGGTGTGCTGGTGCCACAGGCGAAGGATTAGCCTAGTGAGCCACGGTGCCGGCTGAAAACATGATTTTAAGGTTTCCAATCTGGGTGAATGGTGCCACTAAGAAAATCTCAGTTTAAACACAATTGAGCTGAAAGGATCTCTGGGATATCCAGGTGAAGACATATCTTTAGCAAGGAGCTGAAAATGAAAGCCTGGAGCTCAGCAGAAAGGTGAGGTCTGGAGAGAAAGCTGGAATTATTCCTGGTCAGGTGGCAAGTAACGCTGAGAGGCTGGATATGTTACCAAGGAAAAGGAGAGAGAGAGGCCTGAACAGAGATCATTGGGAAAACCTCATGAGGCAGCAGATGGTGGGGACAGAAAAGGAAACACAGAAAATGTAGATGTTCCCTTCTCACTTTCTCCATCTGACCAACTGAGACAGCCCCAGGTTCTCTCCTGGAGGCACTCAGGAGCATCCACAGGCTTGTGTGGGACTCATCATTTTATGGCTTTTATCCCTATGTTCCTTGAGCATAATTCCTGGTGCTTTAGAGTATGTGTGTGTGATAACACACATGTAGATATGTGAGTGTTGGTATGTGTTAAGATTCTGTGCTGCCAAAACATGTATATGTATGCATGTGTATGTGAGTGTGTGCCTAAAGTTTCATGCTGCTTGGGGCCAATGCTGTGGCACAGTGGGTAAAGCTGCTGCCGGCATCCTATATGGGCGCTGGTTCGAGACCCAGCTGCACCACTTCTGAAACAGCTCTCTGATATGGCCTGGGAAAGTAGAAGGTGGCACAAGTCCTTCCTTGGGCCCCTGAGTCCACATGGAAGACCCGGAGAAAGCTCCTGGCTCCTGGCTTCGGATCGGTGCAGCTCCAGCCATTGTGGCCAATTGGAGAGTGAACCAGTGGATGGAAGACCCCCCCTCCCTCTGCCTCTCTTTCTCTCTCTCTGTGTTAACTCAGACTTTCAAATAAATAAATAAATCTTAACAAAAAAAAGTTTCATGCAGCCTATGTATTCCTGGCCCACTGAGAGTTTCATCCCCTGAGGAAAATTGCTAAATAATAAACCACTGCTTATATTTGGTACTTTCCTTCCACTCAGGTATTAAAAAAGCAAACCAAGAAGTCCTACCTACAGCCTCAAAAGGAAAATAATTCCTCAGGAATGTTCTACAATGAACGGATACAGCTTTTTAGTATTGTGGGGCCAATTCCATGCACAGAATTTATGTCTCATTCCTTGTGGGAGACTGACACATTCTCACAGGATACTCGCTGCTAGCTCAAGCCGACAGGAAAAAATTAGAAATTATAAAGCAGACAACTCCCTCGTATTACACAACTTTCACTTTCTGGGTTATAAAAGTTACAGAAAGGGGGAAGACAGCCATAAGTGAAACTTATAGGATAGCTGTGGTCTCAGCTAATAATCACTAATTTTCAAATATGTACCAGTGAAAGGGAAGGGAGGATGATAAAGCGGCATCAAATTCTTGCTTTCAAGTATTATTGTTTACTTAAAGAAATTTTAGGCAGAAAGCTGCTCATACATTGTTGTACAAGTTATCAATATAAAGAAGTCTCGGTAATTCTAGAAAAAAATAGCCTAGAAATTTGGATTGTTAAACCTTTTAGTTAAGTATAATGTGGATCATTCTTATTTAAATAAAACAAATTTTAGAAATGGTAAATTTTCTTCACAACAAAGGACGCTGACTTCTCCCACAAAATAAATATATACAAAACACCACCTGCTTTGAGTCAGAGCACTCAGAATGGTCCAGATCCATGGACTGCTCTGCAAGTCAATCTTAGAAATTTTAGAAAATTGTTGGAGGTCAAGGAGGTCTTATCCACAATCCCTCCAGTTTCCTTGGAGATATTTTTCTTTGAGCTCCCCTGCCCCACCTCTCACTCTGGGCTTCCCAGAGGTACCATAGTAGCTTTTGTGATGGATGAGTCATGAGCTCAGCCCCTTCCCCTCTCTTTGGAATACATTTATTTGCAAAGAGTAGATATTCTAGTCTGCTCTCAAAGTCATGAGTTTTACAGAAGCAGGTGCACAAAGGGGAAAGGCTGTTGTGTTTCAGCACAGCCTGTGATGAATAATTAATTCAACTGTAAAATGTATTATAGAAGAACAAAGAGACAAGAATAACCAAAGACACTCTGGAGAAGAAAAAAGGAAAGCTATGCCCTACTAGGTAAAAGACTAATTATAAAGCTATAGCAATTAAACCAGCATGGTATTATACAGTGACAAATTTACAGGTAGAATATGAGAGAAAGACAGTAAGATACATATATATCATAGATCATAAAAATGGTTATAAGTAAAAAAGAAATGGGATAAATAGATTATGCCACATTCGTACACAGGAATGTTCTCAACAATGTATAGTTATATACAACACAAATGATGTTTTCAAACATTAAAAAAATGAAGTTGGAACTCTACAACATACACAAAATCAATTATAAGTGGGTTAAGCACTTATTGTCTGGAACAAAACTTAAAAACTTTTAAATGAAAACGTAGATGATTTTTTTCATGTAAGAAGAATTTCTTAAGATCCTAAAAGCACTAGATAAAAGAAAAAGGTATAAATTTGACAATACTGTGGTAACTAATATACAGAGTATAAAAAATTATAATGCATATAAGCAAAATTGACATTTCAAGATTTGATTATTGTTTGTACCCTTTGTCTATACTCCTGAAAAAGAGTAGTTTTTCAACTTATTACCAGTTGAATTATTTATTTAATGGTGGGTTAAGCTTTCAATTATAAAGTAAATTGAAAGTACACTGGGGCCAGTGTTGTGGTATAGCAGGAGTTACCAGCTAGGATACCAGCATCTGCTTATGGGAGCTGAGTCAAGACCCAGCTGCTCCACTTCCAGTCCAGCTCCCTGCTAATGCTCCTGGGAAAACAGCAGATGATGTTCCAAGTACTTGAGCCCCTGCACCAATTTGGGAGACCAGGAAGAAACTCTGGGCTTCTGGTTTTGGCCTGGCACAGCCCTGGCCATTACGGCCATTTGGGGAGTAAATCAGCAGATGGAAGATATAGATATCTCTCTTTCTCTCTCCCATTTTCTCTTTGTAACTCTCCCTTTAAAATAATTTTTTTAAAATCTTTAAAAAAAGAAAGTAGATCATTGTAAAAATTAAAAGAAAAAATAACAAAAGGAATGAGAGAGGATGGAAGCAACAAAGGGAGGGAGGTAGCGTGGGGAGTATCATTATGCTCTTAAAACTGTATATATGAAATACATAATATATGAAACTTGCTCCCTTTTTTATAAATAAATTAATTAAAATTAGGAGGGGATTAAGATGGCATAGTAGGGAGGGAGCTTATAGCTCTAGTCTAGGAGAAGATAGTTTAAAAAAAAGTGGGGAGAGTCAGTCTCAGGAAAGAGGGAGAAAATGGCAGAGGAAACTCTACACAAGTTAGAGGGACACAGTGGACCTACATGGAAGGCATGGATGCCCACAACTCAAGACCCCAGCAGCCAAGAGCCTCCACACAAGCATTGGAGAGGGAAGTGAGAACAGATTGCAATAGCCCAAGCCACCGGCAATAAAGTTCCAGGGAGAGCCTAGGAGGAACCTGGCTTGGAGCACTGTGGGGGATAGTGTACTTGCAAATTAGTGGAGAAAAAAAAAGGAGGGCCACGTTTCTCTCTCTCCCTGATCACCCTGCAATGGTGTCCTGTAACAAGCCGATAGAGAGCAGGCACCATTTTGGACATATGTTAACAGCTGTGCCAGCTCGTGTCTGCACCCAGCAATCAGCCAAGTGGAGACTTCTGAATCTGGTGAGGAGAACTGACAGGGAGCTGGGTGCTCATGTGTGGGAACTGTGAAAAAACAGGCTGTGTGGGAGGGTTCATGGTGTGGCCAGGACTTTGGGCAGTCACTGTGGAAGGCTCCACATGCTAAGGGCTCCCTGGTTACATGGTGAGGAACATTGCTGGGGAACGTGAGCTTACACTGAAGACTACACTGATCCTTCGTGTGGTCCTTGAGGCACAGTGGATGAATATTATACACATCAGGGATAGCACTCAAGCACTAGTCTCCTTTGAAGAGAAGAGCTCAAATGAGCAGAATTAACCACAATATGATAAAAAAAAAAAAAAGAAAGAAAGAAAGAAAGAGAGAAAGAAAAGAAAAGAAGAGAAAAGAAAAGAAAAGAAAAGAAAAGAAAAGAAAAGAAAAGAAAAGAAAAGAAGAAGAGGAGATATATCATGCCAAACCTGGGTGTCACCTTACTGCTCCCTTCACCCTGAGGAACTGAACAGAGATTCTTGGCCACACCCAACACAGGCCTCTAAATATTCACTGAAAGCAGAAATTCCACTAAACTACAGAGGTACAGTACAAAGAAAAAAGCCGCTGCAGTGAAAAAACAAAGAAGAAAACAACGAGTGTCTCCGTAAATACCAAATAACAAATGTACCAATTCAAGAAACAAGAATAAGGAAGACAACCTGATGCCCTCAAAAGAACACAACACTTCAATATCAGATGTGAAGATAAAGTAATTGAAGAAATGCCAGAAATGGAATTCAAAAAATTGAAAAAATTCTGGAAACAAATGAAGATGACAATATAACATACTAAATTTATGAGATTGAGCAAGAGCAGTGTTAAGAGGAAAGTTTTTAGCAATTGCTGCCTACATTAATTAGAAAGGCACCAAATAAATGAGCTATCAGTGCACCTCAAGGACCTAGAAAAAACAACAGGAAACCAAACCCAAAACTAGTAGGAGAAAAGAAATAATCAAAATTAGAGAAGAAATCAACAAAATTGAAACAAAAAATATAAAAGATTAGCAAAATGAAGAGCTGGTTTTTCAAAAAATAAACAAAATTGATAGACCATTGACCCAACCAACCAACAAAAGAAGAGAGAAGACTCAAATCTACAAAATTAGAGGTGAAAAAGGAAATGTAACAACAGACACCACAGAAATAAAAAAGAATCATCAGAAATTACTACAAAGAGCTGTATGACAATAAAACTGGGAAATCTAGAAAAAATGGATAGAGTCCTGGACACATACAAGCTACCCAAATTGAGCCAGGAAGACACTGGCATGGGCAAAGATTTCTTGGGAAAGACCCCAGAGTCACAGGCAATCAAATCCAAAATTGACAAATGGGATTATATCAAATAGAGAAGTTTCCGTACTGAAAAAGAAACACTCAGGAAAGAGGCAACTGACAGAATGGGAGAAATTATTTGTAGACTATGCAACTGATAAAGGAATAATAACTAGAATATCCAAAAAAATCAAGATTCTCCACAACAACAAAACAAACAACCCAGTTAATACATAGTCAAAGGACTTCAGCAGACAGGGCTGGTGCCATGGCGCAGTAGCTTAATCCTCCGCCTGCGGTGCTGGCATCCCATATGGGTGCCGGTTCTAGTCCTGGCTGCTCTTTTTCTGATCCAGCTCTCTACTATGGCCTGGGAAAGCAGTATAAGAAGCTCCTGGCTCCTGGCTTTGGATCGGCATAGCTCCAGCCATGCATCCATTTGGAGAGTGAACCAATGGATGGAAGATCTTTCTCTCTGTCTTTCCCTCTCACTATCTTTAATTCTCAAATAAATAAATAATCTTTTTTTAAAAAAAAAAAAAAAAGCAGACATTTTTCAAAAGAGGAAATCCAAATGGCCAACAGACACATGAAAAATTGTTCAGATCACTAGCCATCAGGGAAATGCAAATCAAAATCACAATGAGGTTTCACCTCAATCCCGTTAGAATGGCTTGCATACAGAAATCAACAAAAAACAAATGTTGCAGAGGATGTGGGGAAAAAGGTACCCTAATCCACTGTTGGTGGGAATGTAAACTGGTAAAGTCACTATGGAAAACAGTATGGAGATACCTCAGAAATCTGAATACAGACCTACTATATGATCCAGTAATCCCACTCCTGGGAATTTACCCAAGGGAAATAGAATCAGTAAATAAAAGAGTTACCTGCACCCCCATGCTTATTGCAGCTCAATTCACAATAGCTAAGATATGGAATCAACCTAAATGCCTATCAACCAAAGACTGGATAAAGAAATTATAGGATATGTACTCTATGGAATACTACACAGAGGTTAAAAAAAAAAATGAAACCCAGTCATTTGCAACAAAGTGGATGAATCTGGAAAACATCATACTTAGTGAAATAAGCCAGTCCCAAAGGGACAAATATCATATATTCTCCCTGACCTATGGAACTAATAGAGCACCTAAAGTGAAAAATGTAGCAGTGAAATTGACACTTCACAAAGGGATGATTGAGTGGCCCTTGTCTTGACTATTGAGGAAATTTTTTTTTTTTTTTGGTCTTTGTTAAAAGTAATGTTAATCATTGTGGTCTCTTGGAGAATAACCAGCAGATGGAAGATCTCTCTCTGTCTCTCCTCCTGTCTCTGTAACTCTGCCATTCAAATAACTAACAAATAAACATTAAAAAAAAAAAAGTAATGCTGAACAACATTGATAATCATTATATCTTCCTGTTGAATTGATCCCTTAATCATATAGTGCCCCTCTTTGTCTCTCTTAACATTTTTTGTGTTAAAGTTTATTTTGTCTGATATTAAGATGGCTACGCCCGCTCTTTTTTCATTTCTATTGGCATGGTATATCTTTTCCAGCTTTCAGTCTGCATGCATCTTTGTTGGAAAGATGTGTTTCTTGTAAGCAGCAAATAGATGGGTTTTGTTCCTTAACCCAATCAGCCAATCTGTGTCTTTTAACTGGAGAGTTGAGGCAGGTGGGAGGGAAGTTATGGGGGAGAAAAAGCCATTGTAATCCATAAACTGTACTTTGAAAAT
Source organism: Lepus europaeus (assembly GCF_033115175.1). Taxonomy (NCBI): domain Eukaryota; kingdom Metazoa; phylum Chordata; class Mammalia; order Lagomorpha; family Leporidae; genus Lepus; species Lepus europaeus. Next base: position 104,577,249 of record NC_084835.1, on the reverse strand, counting down.
TTATATTTACTAAATAAAAGTTAAAAAAAAACAAAAAAAGTAATGTTAACTAAAAATGCACAAATTTTGAAGGGACACTATTAAATATTATTTTAATTATTTCAGATTACCAGTTTTTCAAATGCAGAATAACAAACATATTACCCTCCATAAACTTGAATTCTAATTAAATCATTGTTTAAATTTTCCTTGTAAAGATGTCACAAAGTTCTGATAGTTTTGAAAAGTCAATCTAAAATCTTCAAATTTTCTGCTTTGAAAAAGCATATATGCAGTTACTCAAAAAGAAACTTACATCTAATACTGAGCTACAAATGTATGAAGACACATGAAAATGAGTTTTCTTTCTTTCTTTTCTTTTTTTTTTTTTTTTGGACAGGCAGATAGACAGTGAGAGAGACAGAGAGAAAGGTCTTCCTTTTTCCATTGGTTTACCCCCCAGTGGCCGCTGAGGCCGGCACACCGCGGCTGGCACACCGCGCTGATCCGAAGGCAGGAGCCAGGTGCTTCTCCTGGTCTCCCATGCGGGTGCAGGGCCCAAGCACTTGGGCCATCCTCCACTGCCTCCCTGGCCACAGCAGAGAGCTGGACTGGAAGAGGAGCAACCGGGATAGAATCCGGTGCCCCGACCAGGACTAGAACCCAGTGTGCTGGCGCCACAGGTGAAGGATTAACCTATTGAGCTGCAGTGCCGGCCGAAAATGAGTTTGCTAAATGTAAATCACCAACTAATAATCTGAATCCTGTTTTCAGTATGTCTGCTAGACGTACAGGGATAGAATGTGGATGGGATTTAAGGAAACACACTACAGCTCTAACTCCCATAATCTGCCTTTTGATACACAGGGATTTATGATCTCTGGGGAAGCACTACACATTTACTTTTCATAAGTTCTACTGTAGTGTATGGGGGAAGACATTTTTAAAAACACATATATTAGGTTCCATATATCTTATTTTTTTCATAAAAATAAGATTACAGAATAGAAAATATTCAAAATAAAGGTTTTGCAAAAAATAAAAATACTATAAAACTCTTTCATTTTTCATAGACAACTAATCAAGGTATTATTAAAAGAGAAAATCTTGATAGGCAAAGATCTCTTTTTGAAAGCCCCTAGTATAATTCCATAAGCTAGGACTCCTTAGATCAACTCACTCCATTCCCAAATTTTTATAACCATAAAAGAGGAAAATACAGCAGGAAACACCATCTTAAAATCAGCATTACTACATAACAATTTTAAGTGTTGCTAGTTCCTCAGTTCTAATTCTTTCTGTCAACCTATGTGTATCTGTTTTCCCTTTAATAAATCATTCATTCCCGGGGATCAGCAGCCTTTAGCCTTGAATGGCCATGGCTGTTTGAACTCTTGCAAGGTTACCCTATGGCTACACACACAACTGTAGCTCTTTTTTCTGCTATCATACATGTTTAAAATTTAAAACAATAAATTCAAGGCTAAAGGCCTAAAATTATATTTTCTAAAGTAGATGTGAAAAGGATAATCATAATATTATCTCCATTTACAACCTAATCTCTTTGTGACTGTCCTTAGTAGGTTGGAATAAACTTCACAAATCATAGAAAAGCAAATCTTGTATAAATGAAGAAAAAGTATTACAATGGGGAAAGTTACTTCTTACAATACATAACACTGAATATAAGCATCAGAAATTATGTACCTATTTTTTAAGAAGTTAAAACGAGAGGCCAGCACTGTGACATAGCAGGTAAAGGTGCTTCCTGTGGCACCAGCATCTCATAAGGGGGCGATTTGAGTCCCAGCTGCTCCACTTCTGATCCAGCTCTCTGCTATGGCCTGGGAAAGCACTGCAAGATGGCCCAAGTCCTTGAGCCCCTGCACCCAAGTGGGAAACCCAGAAGAAGCTCCTGGCTCCTGGCTTCAGATCAGCTCAGCTCCAGCCACTGTGGCCATTTCAGGAGCGAGCCAGCAGTCAGAAGATCTCTCTCTCTTGTCTCTTCCTCTTTCTCTTTCTAACCCTTTCTTTCTTTCCTTCCTTCCTTCCTTCCTTCCTTCCTTCCTTCCTTCCTTCCTTCCTTCCTTCCTTCCTCCCTTCCTCCCTCCCTCCCTCTCTCTTTCTTTCTTTCTTTCTTTTTGACAGGCAGAGTTAGATCTAACCCTGCCTTTCAAATAAATAAATAAACTTCTTTTTTTAAAAAAAAAGGAGGCAGGCGCTGTGGCATAGTAGGTAAAGCCACCACCTGCAATGCTGGCATCCTGTATTGGTGCTAGTTTGAGTCCCAGCTGCTCCGTTTCCTATCCAGCTTTCTCCTGTGGCCTGGGAAGACAGTGGGGGATAGCTCAAGTCCTCAGGCCAATGCACCTGCATGAGAGACCGGGAGGAAGCTCCTAGCTCCTCGCTTTGGATTGTCAAAGCTCTGGCCATTGTGGCCATCTTGGGAGTGGAACTCTCTCTCTGCAACTCTGTCTCTCACATAGATAAATAAATCTTTTTAAAAAAAGTTAAAACTGAGTCAATAATTATCAAAAATCTTCTGTCTTGCATACATGTATAAAAAACTGAAAACATTGTTACAATATCATAGCTTCATTATTCACAATAGCTAAAAGGCAGAGGGGACTCAACTGTCTACAAGATAAATGGATAAACAAAACATTGTTTACACATATAATAGAATATTATTCACCCTTAAAAAGGAAGAAGGGGCCTGCGCACTGTGGCGTAGCGGGTAAAGCTGCCGCCTGCAGTGCTGCCATCTCATACGGATTTGTGACCCAGCTGCTCCACTTCCAGTCCAGGTCTCTGCTATGGCATGGGGAAACAGTAGAAGATGGCCTAAGTCCTTGGGCCCTTGAACACATGTAGGAGACCCGGAGAAAGCTCCTGGGTCCTGGCTTTGGATCAGTTCAGCTCTGGCCATTGTGGCCATTTGGGAAGTGAACCAACTGATGGAAGATTCTCTCTTCTCTCTCTGCCTCTGAGTCTCTGTAGCTCTGCCTTTCAAATAAATAAATAAATAAATTATATATAAAAAAAAAACTCTCACGTAAACTACAATATGAATCAACTGTGAAGACATTAAGGTAAGTGAAATAAAGCCAGAGACTAACTTGATTCCACTGACTGAGGTCAAATATAGTCAAATTCATACAGTAGAGAGAAAAAAAATAGTATAGTGATTGTAAATCTAATTCATAAGAATCTGTACTCATGTATGACTTTAAAATACAGTCTAGGTATAATTTTTTTCCTATTTTTCAGTATTTGCATCAAAATTAAATTAGTGCCAAATAATTTAATCAATAAGCATTTTTTTTTTTAAAGAGGACTTATTTATTTGAGAGGCAGAGTTAGAGAGGGAGGGAGAGGCAAGAGTGGGGGGAGGGAAAAAGACAGATCTTCCTTCCATTTGTTCACTCCGCAAATGGCCACAACAGCTAGGGCTGAGGCAGGCCAAAGCCAGGAGCCAGGAGCTTCATTCAGGTCTCCCAGGGCCATCTGCTGCTGCTCTCCCAGGTGCATTAGCAGGAGGCTGAATCAGAAGTGGTACAGCCGGGACTCAAACCAGCGCCCATACGGGATGCCAGCATAACAGGCAGCAAATACTGGCTGTGCCACAATGACAGCCTCCAATAAATACTTTTTAAAAGCCTCCTACTATGGGGACCTTATTGATGTTCATATTGCTGGATGTGCAGGACCAAAATTAAATGAATATAAAAATATAGAAATTTAAAGCAGTAGAAGTTGAGTATTTCAGGTCCTTATATTCCTACTCTAGCAGTAGACATCCAAAGCTGTTAAGGAAAACTATATTTAATTACCTCCCTCTTCCTCATCAGTTAATCATTTCAAGGTGGTTAGGTCAAGTTTGGTACAATCAGTACACACTGTTAGATACTACAGAATCTTGAGTTTGCTCTGAGCTGTATTCCTCTGCTTTAATATAAAATACTAATGAAATTAAATAAAGATCAAAGACCATGCTAACAAGTATAAAAAAGTAAAAGGCAGGCAAAATAAAGTCACAATGATATAGAAATTTTAGCATGTGTTCCTGTGCTACATGCTTGTTGAGTTGCTTAGAATTAATTCATGTAACTTCAGAGTTTTCTCCCGTATATCATCATATAGTAATGTTTGTTCCTAATTCTGGTTATTAAGATGAAAAGGCTTAAGTATATCAGAATTTTGTCTAAAGAGAAATTTACTAGTTTTTTTTTCATTTTATACTGACATATAGTTATATCACTTAGAGAATAGAAGTATGTCAGCTCTTTATGTCCTCTTTTTTTTAAAAGTAAACCAAATATCCATTTAAAAATGATTATATGAGTCTCATTTCAATAAAAATATCTAAATTCTTCAAGACCTGAACCAATTCTAAAATCTATTTTTTCACTTATTTTTTCCCATTTTTTTTCTTAAAGTCCACTCATAATGACCTGATAAAGTGACATTTTTAATATACTAATCAAAATTACAGGCTATAAAACTTGTTTAAAATTTCACAATAGCAAATTGTTAAGCACATTCAGCATGTGACATTTTTACTGAAATTTGTTGGTGATTACAGCTGATGAGAAACATTAATGAATCCAATAACATTTTTCTACATGGCTATTTTGAAATGTCAGGCATTGCTAATCGATAGACATCTTTTCTCACTGGTCACAATGGCCCACAAAATGGTCACAATGACTAATTTTCAGATCTTTCCACAGGTCATACCACAGAAAGCTATAGCCAAATGGTTGTTAGTTGTGCAGGTTCATGCTTCTTCCTCAAGGAAGGAGTCAGTCTTATTAATGGCAATAGGCACATTTGTTTTTCAAATTCAGATGATTAAAATGTGAGCTTCTTTTAGGTTAACACCCCCAAATTAAACTGCATCTCAACTGCACTGACATCTGTCATTCAAGCAGATGTCGGTTCACAAACCTAACAAAGGACAAATTATTTATGCAAGTTTGTTGTGTGACAGATGTGTATCAGTTACAACCCTGGCAAGTCACCTTTGAAGTATATGATACTTAGTGATTATTTTGCTAAACTGTAAAAATAAACAACATAATATATTACAAAAATTATAATTTTTAAAAATCCCAACAAAAAACAGTATCACTGAAAATACCATTAACTTATTATAACTTCAAAGTTTCATGCTGACATAAAAATTCCCATTGAGAATATGCTAAGCCATCTTCTAAGAGGCTTTTAGTTGAAAGGCTTCATTTAAAACAATGAAAATTGGTACAAAGAATCACTGGCAAAAAGCACAATAATCTTTCTGTTCATATTTATCTTTCCATAATGATAATTTTATCAAAACAGAAAGAAAGGAGATGCAAGAAGGGATGAGCATTTTCATATTTAGCAGTTGAAGAGGTTAAGCCCATTTCAGATTTCCAAAAGGCACATACATATGTGGGTTTTTTTGTGTTTTAAACAGCTATTGTGGGACATGGTGGATGGTTTCTCTAAGAGTAACTAAACACAAATTAAAAGCTTCTTTGATCTCCATATGACTGGCTGGGGAGAGAATCATCGCAAAATGTGTGCTGACAGGATATACTCCAACACTTTGAAATGTAGCCTAGCAGGAGCCCTGCCAAGGGCTGGTTCCTAGACCCCTCCACATTGTTCCCAATGGTGGGTTAGGGGCTAGTTGGATGGGAGTGGCAGATGGTTTCATTTGTTGTATATTTTCACTCTTTACCAAAACTTAGGTGAATCCTGGCCAGAGATGAGAGGGAAGTACTGTCACTGCAACTGCCACTTTTACTTAAAAAAGAATCAGCTCCAGTGGGAAGAGAATAAGGAAAAACATTTAGCTTTAGCCACTCAATACCATTTATAAATAAACTACATGACTGCTTTGTATGTGATTACAAAGCTGTCAATTAATTCAATATTTATTTCTTTAATTTCCTTTCAAATTAAACTCATAAACCTTTAAATAAAGCATCTCATAGTTAATGAAAATTGTTCCCAGAGAAGTAAAAACAAAAATTACAAACATGTAAGGTCCTTCAATTATGAATCATAGTCAAGAACAAATGTCTAAATGTCAAGAATCAATTCATATCAGGGAGACAAGCATTCAGGTTTTCTTAAAGTGATATTTAAAAGTAATACAGTATATGAATAATCTTATACTTACCTATTAGCTATACCTTTTTATCAACTTTAAAAACGTGGTGACACAAGACTTTATAATTTTATTTTTTTTAATTTGTTTATATATTTGAAAGGTAGAGTCAACAGAGAAAGAAGGAGACAGAGAGAGAGATCTTCCATCCACTGGTTCATTCCCCAAATGGCTGCAATAGCTAGAGCGAGGTGGGACCAAAGCCAGAAGCCAGGAGCTTCTTCCGGGTCTCCCACATAGGTGCAGGGGCCCCAGCACTAGGGCCATCTTCCACTGCTTTTCCAGGCATATTAGTAGGCAGCTGGATCAGAAATGGAGCAGCTGGGACTCAAACTGGAACCCACATGGGATGCTGGCACTGTAGGAGGTGGCTTTATTTGCTATGTCACAATGTTGGGCCTGACACAAGACTTTGAAGTCAAGTACTAGGGGCCAACGCTTTGGTGTAGTAGGTAAAACTGATGCCTGCAGTGCCAGCATCCCATATGGGCGCTGGTTCAAGTCCCAGCAGCCCCACTTCCAAAACAGCTCTCTGCTATGGCCTGGAAAAGCAATAGAAGATGGCCCAAGTACTTGGGACCCTGCACCTGCCTGGGAGACCTGGAAGAAGCTCTTGACTCCTGGCTTCAGATCGGCATAGTTCTGACGGTTGTAGCCATCTGGGGAGTGAACCAGCGGATGGAAGACCTCTCTCTCTCTGTGTCTCTGCCTCTGCCTTTGCCTCTCTGTAACTCTGCCTTTTAAACAAATACATATATCTTTAAAAAAAAAAAAAGTCAAGTACTGACTCATTCTTATAAATACATCCATCAGTATTTACCATTAAAATCATTACAGACAGGGCAGCAAGATGGCGGAATAGGAAGTGAGCACATTGATAGTTCGTCAAGACACACGTTAATAAAAGTGGAGATACTGCAGGGTCAAGGAAGAGTAGGGGATGAAACAGCAGAGGAAACTCTTCTGGAACTAGTGATTCACAGTGGACCTGCGTGGAGAGCGTGGGAGCCCAAGTTCAGGACACCAGCGGCAGACTCAACGCACCAGCGCTGGAACGCGAGGTGAGCCGAACCTCAATAGCCCGAGACACCAGCGGGCAAGCGGAAAGAGGAGACTAGAGGGAACGAGGCTTGAAACTCCGTGGGGAAAAGTTCACCAGGCTAACTAGAAGAGAGAGAGGGAAAAAAAAAAAAAAAGTGACCGATACGGACACGAGTTTCTCTCTCTCCGCTCACCTCTCAAAGGCGAGCAAGACAAAGAGCAGGCGCCATTTTGGAGATACATCATAAGCAGGGCGACCTCAGGTCTGCACCGGCCCTGAGCCTAGCAGAAAAACCTGACTTTGGGGGGAGGGGTGAAATAACAGGAGATTAGCATCTAACTTGGCAACCCAGTGGAGGAATTGCAGGAGAATTGGAGCCCACACTGAGGGCAGCACAGATTCCCTGTGTGGTCCTTGGGAAAGAGCTTCTGATCTCTGGCTCCTGTGGGTATATCATTTGCATGCTAACTACCTCCAATTACATTCAGCTGTGCGGAATTACTTCCCTTTTGAATCAAAAAAAGAAAGAAAGAAAGAGAGATTTACCACACCTAACCTGGGAGTGACATCTTTGACACACCCTCAGCCCTGAGGAACCAAACACAGCTCTCAGTCCACACTCATCTCAAGCCTCTAAGGCTCCACTGAAAGCAGACAGTCCACTTAATATAGAGCCATAGTGTAACAAGAAAAAACACCACAGTGAAGAAACCAAATATCTCCAACATGCCAAACAACAAACGCAAAAACCAAGCTAACAAGAACAAGGAAGACACTATATGCCCCCAAATGAAAAAGACACCCCAATGCAAGATTATGAAGATGATGAGATAGAAGAAATGCAAGAAGCGGATCTCAAAAAATTGATAAGAACATTAAGAAGTTCTCAAAAACAAATTCTTGAACTACAGAAATCCTTAATGGACAAGATAGAAAATCTCTCTCATGAAAATGAAATATTAAGGAGGAATCAAAATGAAATAAACAACTAGTGGAACAAGAAACTGAGATAGTGACGAGAAATCATAATGAAATGAAGAATTCAATAGATCAAATGACAAACACATTAGAGAGCCTTAAAAACAGAATGGGTGAAGCAGAAGAGAGAATATCAGACTTAGAAGACAGAGAACAGGAAAGGAAACAGGCAAACCAAAGAAAAGAAGAAGAAATTAGAAATCTAAAAAATATTGTCGGGAATCTACAGGATACTATTAAAAAACCCAACATTCGGGTTCTAGGAGTTCCTGAAGGCATGGAGAGGGAGAAAGGATTAGAAGGCATTTTCAGTGACATACTAGCAGAAAATTTCCCAGGTTTGGAGAAGGACAGAGGCATCTTAGTACAGGAAGCTTATAGAACCCCTAATAAACATGACCAAAAGAGATCCTCATCATGACATGTTGTAATCAAACTCACCACAGTGAAACACAAAGAAAAGATCCTAAAATGTGCAAGAGGGAAACGTCAGATTACTCTTAGAGGATCTCCAATTAGACTCACAGCAGACTTCTCATCAGAAACCCTACAAGCTAGAAGGGAATGGCGAGACATAGCCCAGGTACTAAGAGACAAAAACTGCCAGCCCAGAATATTATATCCTGCAAAGCTCTCATTTGTGAATGAAGGTGAAATTAAGACTTTTCATAGCAAACAGAAACTGAAAGAATTTGTTGCCACTCATCCTGCCCTGCAAAAGATGCTTAAAGATGTGTTACACACAGAAACACAGAAACATGGTCACCAATATGAAAGAAGGTAAAGGAAGGAAACCTCACAGCAAAAGATCACGGGAAGCTCAATTTCTCTTTGACATAGAATTAAACTCTGATGCTCTGTTAAAGCAATGTGTTAAAGTAATCTCTTATGTTCTCTTGATGTCTGTTAAATTCTAATTGTTCAAAAACAGCTGAATTTTTATTAAGAGCTACGGGTTATGTAAATATGTGCTTATTTTCAAAGATTTGAATAATCACCTTGCAACAAGATCAGATTTGGTCTATGTTATGTCATGATTTTAAGGAATCTTATTTCAACCAGATATTTTGGATTTTGAGCCTTCTTGGCATTCTTGACAGGCATTCAAAAAATCAAAGTTTCAAACAATCTGGTCTCTAAAATTTCCAGTAAATCCTGGACTTTGGTTTTTCCAGTTTGGGCCCAACTGAAAAAATCGAAGGACCTATGTCTCTCATCTTATAGAGACACCAACTAATCAGGCTATTTGGATCATATTAGAAGTACTGTCAAGATGTGATGTGGTACCAAACTTTAGTTTCTATAATGGAAAATGCTATCAATACAAATGTTTGAGAATTAAAAAGTCTAATGATCTTGTGTTACTAGACATGATAGTTATCTTAATGAGAAAACCCCAGAGGCCTAAAAGGTTAAATACTTGTAAAATCCTACAGGTGCTTTCAAAAATACTGTGAAGTAAGCAAGTGCCTCTTGTTGGTTGATGAGTTTATAATTTTAAACATGGCGACTTAAAGTCTTTTGTCATCCACAGTTATATATGATGTGCTGCTCATAAAACTAAAGCGTTGTTGGTTCTGTGTTTAGCTGTCCTCCTATAGGTTCCTATGGACTTTTTCCAGCCACTTCCATTGTAGTCAGTACTTTGGGATGGCTCTGTAAACAGATGAAGCCAATAATGTATTAACAGTACCAACTGAGAGAAAGTATGGTTAACTGAGGTTACTAAAAACAAAAAGCAATTCAAATCAATTGGCAATTTACAAAAAGAGTTAGATTTTAAAAGCTATTATTAAAATTGCTATATTGGTCTATTATGCTATGTTATATGTGTGTACATATTGTATGTCCACATGGGGAAATTTTATTAAGAGTTTTATTTTAAATGGCTTATAGATAAGATTGTTCATAAATTTAAGCTGCTAAAATCAATCAAAGATACATTTTAATTTGTGTGACCTGAATCTGTGTATCATATGTTTTAAACTTGTTGGTAGAAAGAAACTAAAAACATTTTATATGGTTGTGCTTAAGTTTACTGGTTAAACAAACTACACCATGTTAGATATTTAAGAGGTGTTTTCAAATACATGATTCTTAAAATTTATAGAAGGCATTGGACCTTCTGGTAAATGTTTTCTTAAGTTGTTATCTAATGGTTGAAACGGTTTGCTAAGTATTCATGTGATATTGCTATTGTCAGCAAGCGATCTAGGACTTGCTCCCTCATTTCTCTATTCTAAGCCCAACTTGTTCTTTCATTTCTCTATTCTCTTCAAGGTAGGAAACTAATTCTATTATGAAGGAATCTGTAGGACGCACAATTTAATCTTTAGACATTATAAAAGAGATGGCTAACATTTTTCTGTAATAGCATAGTCAAAATAAGAACTTAAATAATAATCTCATAGCTAGATTCACTTCGCCATCAGCAAAGTATACAGTAAGTAGAAAAAACCTCCCTTTCAGACCAAAGGGAAAGAAAGTTTTTAAGTGAGAATATAATTTTCCTCATGGGCATTGTCTACCTTAGAAAAACTACTACAGAACATGCCTGTGACTATAGACTTGTAGTTCAGGCCACCGAAGATTAGAGATGGGACACGGGCACTCCCTTGACTTGCATCCTCTGGTCTGCTTTAACAAAAACCAGGAGGAAAAGAAAGCTAGGCATCAGAAGCAATGGGTGGCAGGCCTATTAATGGCTGATCTGTACAGTGATCTGCCCTCAAGGAGACCCAACAGGCCAGTCCACTGCAGTGGCTTTCAATGTGGTAAGCCTGGGCTTCAGCAGAAGTCAGCTTGTGAAGAGCCCTGGCAGCTCTGCCAAGAGTTGGATCACTGGAAATGGACCTGCCCTGGAGTCGAAGGATGCCCAGGTCAGAGCCACAGATCTTATTGGCTCTAAGCTGAAAAGCCCTTCACTCAGCCCAACTTCCAAAGTGACCACTGCAGCTGAGGGTATGGTCAAGCAGGGTCAGCAACATTGCAGGCAGAACTGTAAATTTCTTGTTAGAGATGCCACCTGCCTTTACCTGGCCAGCTCTCCTCCCAGGCCAGCCAAGTAATGAAAGTCAACAGAGTGCCTTCCCCTCCCTTAAGATATACCCCATGTGAAGAGATAGATAGGTCTGGGCCTCTTAACTTACAAGGCCTAAAGCCCACCAGATTATTATCAAGCCCCTTCTATCAGGTTCTATTTGCCTATCAATCAGAAAACTTAATTGTAGCTTAGACAGCATTTTTCCTTTGTAATCGTAACCTCTACTCTACCACCAATGGTTCTACTCCCAACCTGTGTGTACTGATGGTCCTCTTCCCCACTTAATGCTGTATAATTGTTCAAACCTGGTAAATGCCACTCTTAGGATCATTGGTTACTATCCTCACCCTGTCTTTTATGACCTTGTCTAAATATGATCAGAGTCGGCAAACTTGGAAGGCTTCCATAGCCTTGGCAACTCATGACGACAGCCTAGGGTGGTTACTGGCACCATAAAATAGAGTGTCAATTTGTTGGGTCAACAACAGGAGCCACTGTGCACTTGCTCCTCATGTGGGATCTCTGTCCTTAATGTGCTGTACATTTTGATTTGATGCTATAACTAGTACTCCAACAGTATGTTTCACTTTGTGTTTGTATGTGGGTGCAAACTGTTGAAACCTTTATACTAAATTGATCTTCTGTATATAAAGAGAATTGAAAATGAATCTTGATGCAAATGGAAGGGGAGAGGGAGCGGGAGAGGGGAGGGTTGCGGGTGGGAGGGAAGTTATGGGAGGGGGAAGCCATTGTAATCCATAAGCTGTACACTGGAAATTTATATTCATTAAATAAAAGTTTAAAAAAAAATCATTACAGAAGCAAAGTCAGCAATATCAGTTTTTACATCCTGCTGAATTACGTGTGGCTTCCTGATACCTATGAACAGACACTGCTTGTATCTGTTCTGTCACATGACAACATCTCTTCAGATGAACCTGAAAATGCTAAGGAAGATCAGTGTTGTGGGTGCCAATGTAAAGATCACATATCTTCAATATTACCACAGCTCAAAGCATTTCAAGAATTTTTAAAACCCTTTATGTACAAATACCACAAATGTAAAATCTGTTATACTAAACCTACACTGGGGGGTGGCGCTGTGGAGTAGGTTAAGCCTCTGCCTGTGGTGTCAGCATCCTGTATGGGCGCTGGTTCAAGTCCCAGTTTCTCCACTTCTGATCCAGCTCCTTGATAGTGTGTCTGGAAAAGTAGCGGAAGATGGCCCAATTGTCCCTGCACCCATGCGGGAGACCTGGAAGAAACTCCTGGCTTCTGTTGGGATCTCTATGTCCATTTGTGGAGTGAACCAGTGGATGGAAGATCTCTCTCTCTCTCCCTTTCTCTCTCTCTTCCTCCTTCTCTATGTATCTCTTTCAAATGAATAAATAAATCTTTTAAAAAAAACTGCTTTACCCACATAACAACTTTAAAAAAAATCTTTATTGTCCATAAATATAACCTGATTCGAGCAAGCCAAGTAAAGAAATTTCAGGGCCATTTGGGTACCGGTTAGAGTCTTGACTGCTCCACTTCTGATCCAGCTCTAGGCTATGGCCTGAGAAAGCAGCAGAAGAAGGCTCAAGGACTTGGACCCCTGCACCTGTGTGGGAGACCTGGAAGAAATTCCTGGCTCCTGGCTTCGGGTCAGCACAGCTCCAGCTGTTGCGGCCATTTGGGGAATGAACCAGCAGATGGAATACTTCTCTCTGCCTCTGCCTCTCTGTAACTCTGCCTTTCAAATAAATAAACAAATCTTTTAAAAGAATCTCTTGGAGTATTGTTATGACCAATAGGGAGAAATCCATCTTGGAATACTGCAAAAAGGTTGGATTGTTTTGAGCCGAGAAACTGTACCTGCAGAGAGATGTCAGGGCTGCTGACTAGTTTGAGGAACTCCCTATCCATGTGCTACGCAAGTCTCCCTGGGTCTGGTCTGTAATTAACCAGTTAACGTAGACAACACAGGAGACTAGTACTTCACACTAAACTTTGGCTCCAAATTGAAAAGGCTTTCCCTCTCCCCCTTTGCCTGGCTAATTCAAGGCCAAAGAGGCTCAGTTAGCATATCAAGAACCCGAACAGTGACTCCCTGAGGCCGGGTCAATGTACGGTTTAGTCTGACTGTACTGAGGATCATGCTTCTAGGGGGGCAGTCATCTGTCAGAAAAACCACTGTGCTACAAAGAGTGAATATCACTTTGCACATTTAACAGTAAAATGTGTGTTGCAACAGCAAACCAGACCCTCTGAAAGAGCATCTGTTTACTGGGATGTGCAAAAACTCCCCCAGGAATATATATGAGTGAATTAGAGACCCTAGCATCACAAGTACCAAAGAGGCCTAGAGCAGAGAGGGCTTGGAGATAATGCTCAGCAGTGATTATTACTAGTGGCATGTTTCTTTACTGTCCCGATGTGTTAGGCTATATTGCTGGGATTTTCTTTATAGAGCTTTTCCTATTGTTCAAGGCTTTTCTTTCCTAATTTCTGAGTCACTTGTTAAATGCATCATGAGAAAATAACAAGTAGGGCAGTAGAAATGATGCTTATGTCACTAATGACATTAACAAGTAATGTCAAACCAAATTAAAAAATCCAAATTCATCATGAAGAACAGCCTTCTACAAGCAAGAAAACGACCCATTCCAGTGTGTGTGGTATACAGTGAAAACTCACAGATGACTATAAATGTCATTTTATGATAAATCATATACATCTCACAGCAAAATATCAAAATTATTTTATGTGATGGAGAGTAATAAAATCAATGCAACTAAAACACTTATGATAAAATTTCAGTGTGTAGTAAGATTCAAGGCAGCTGTACTGATTCTCACTTTTTCTTCTAAGTGCTCCCAAATCATATTTCATAATCCACTGCAGATTTTTGGTGTATGTGGAAATTACATTAACCAGTTTAAAGTTTCTAAATGCAATTTTTTCCATTTTAAAAAACAAAGACTTTTATATCTGCAGACTTTTATTTTTAGGTTCAACATTTTCCTTTTCAGAATTAACCAAGAGCAGTGGTGTTATCCCTGTAGCAAGTTTCATTACCTAGAGATGCAGCTTACTAGACCACAAGGCACGACCATCTTTAAATATCTTGGTTCCCTTCACTCTTCTACTCACATCAGTTGAGCGTTTTCAATGTCTTTCCTTCTCTTTACATATTAGGCTATCGTACACAACAGTGGATACCTCTCTCCTTTGTCTCTTCTTGTTTAGAACAGAACTAGGAAGAAATGATGGGGAAAGATAGAGAGAACATTCTATTTGTTTCCAGCTCATTCTGACTTGGACTCTGCCTTTGGCTATCATCTTTGGTTTTGTGTTCTTATGTCTTACTTTAAAAAAAAAATACATACATATATATATACATATATACACACACACATATATATAATTTAGTTTAATTATATCAAATTACATAATGCTTTAAAAGCCAAAGAGGGGGTGAATATTTGGCCTGAAGGTTAGTTAACATGCCAGTTGGGATGCCTGCATCCTATATCAGAGCACCTGGGTTTGAGCCCCAGCTCAAACTCCTGATTCCAGTTTCCTGCTAAGGCAGATCCTGAAAGACAGTAGGTGGTACCTCAAGTAGTTGGGTCTTGATACACATGAGGGACATCTGGATTGAGTTTCTGGTTGCAGCTTCTGCTTGGCACAGGCTCGTTGTTGTGTGTGTTTGGAGAGTGGAACCAACAGATGGGAGCTCTCTCTATTCGTACTTCTCTCCCTCTCTCAATAATAATAAAATAATAATAATAATAATGTCAAAGAGTTCTACCAACAAGTTTAACAAAAGCAGTAATCTCTCAGCCCCACCTCCATTTTCCACTGTGACAAAATCACCACCTTCAACTATTATAGAAATTTCTGTGCTGTTATTTTTTTGTGTGTTAGCTTTAGGTTTATCTTCTCTTGAAGCTATCATTCTGGTCAATGAAAATTGGGTTCTCTTTCACATATCCACTTGGACATGTCACACAAAATCACCTATTTACATGTCACATACACATATGACATTCACAGTGTCTCCTGCCACCTTCTTACTCTTCTCCTCCCCAAATTTATCATATCATCATTCTTATTAAAATAATGCTATCATAATCAATGTTTGTATTTTTATGATACGGGCATGCTATCCACAACTCAATCTTGTGATTTGCTATGATGACTTTCAGTACTACTTTTCTCCCTGCAGGTAGTAACTATCTTTTGTTATTAATGGTTTTCATTTTTTTTTAAAGATTTATTCATTTGTTTGAAAGGCAAAGTTACCCAGAGACAAAGGCAGAGGCAGAGAAAGACATCTTGCATTCACTGGTTCATTCCCCGAAGGGCTGCTCCTCAAGTTACCGCAAGGAGCTGGAGCTGAGCCAATCCGAAGCCAGGAGCCAGGAGCTTCTTTCTTCTGCACCACATGGGCGCAGGGGTCCAAGGACTTGGGCCACCTTCCACTGCTTTCCCAGGAGCATTATCAGGGAGCTGGATGGGAAGTGAAGAATCCAGGACTTGAACCAGTGCCTATATGGGATGCTGACACTGCAGGTGGTAGCTTTACCTGCTATACCACAGCAAAGGCCCTGGTTTTTCTACTTCTAAGAAATCTATAGATTCACTCTTAGACATAAGAGGGTATTTCAAAAATCTGTGGAAAGTTGAATTAAAAGTTTACTGTGCAGAGAATTTTTGAAATCTATGCACAGTTTCTTCATAATGCACATTTTCCATGACTTTTAAAAATGTGTCTGAGAGTCAGAGGAACAGGGAAAGAGAGACAGAGACGGATGGAGATAAAGACCTCTCATCCACTGTTTCACTCACTAAATGCCCACAATGAGACAGGCTGGGACAGGCTGAACATGGGAGCCAGAAGCTGGGAATTGAATCTGGGTCACCCATGTGGGTGGCAGAGACACAACTACCTGAACCACCACCTGCTGCCTCCCAGTGTGTGCATTAGCAAGAAGCTGGAATAGGGACTGCACCCAGGACTCAAACTCAGATGCTCCAATATGGGGCAGGAACTTAACAGGCATCTTAATTGATACTCCAAAACACTTGCCCTCAAAAGCCTCTTAACATACAAAATGTTAGTTGTATTGCACAATACCATGAGTGTATTAAACCCCTGTTATAGCAAGGTTTTTTTTGAAGATTTATTTATTTATTTGAAAGTCACAGTTATACACACACACACACACACACACAGAGGTCTTCCATCTGTTGGTTCACTCCCCGGGTGGCTGCAATGGCCGGAGCTGCGCCAATCTAAAGCCAGGAGCCAGGATCCAGGAGCTTCTTCCGGGTCTCCTAAGCAGGTGAGGGGCCCAAGGCCTTGAGCCATCTTCTACTGCTTTCCCAGGCCATGGCAGAGAGCTGGATCAGAAGTGGAGCAACTGGGACTCGAACCGGCGCCCATATGGGATGCCGGCACTGTAGGCGACGGCTTTATCTGCTACGCCACAGCACTGACCCGATAGCAACTTTTTAAAAAAGATTTTATCTATTTATTTGAGAGAGAGAGAGAAAGAGAGAGAGAGAGAGTTACAGACAGAGAGAGGGAGAGTCAGAGAGAAAGGTCTTCCATCCGCTGGCTCCTCCCCCAGATGGCTGCAATGGCTGAAGCTGGGCTGACCCAAAATCAGGAACTAGAAGCTTCTTTCGGGTCTCCCACGTGGGTACAGGGCCCAAGCACCTGGGCCATTTTCTACGGCCTTCCCAGGCCATAGAAAATAGCTGGACCAGAAGAGGAGCACCTGGGACGCAAATCAACACCCATATGGGATGCTGGTGCCACAGGCAGAGACCTAGCCTACTATGCCACGGTATTGGCCTACAAGATCGCAACTCTTAAAGTAAAAATTTCCCCCAAATCAATAGAACCAGCCTTGCCCTTTAGACCACAGCATGAACTTTATGATTTACTTAGCATCTAGTAAGTGTTCAGTACATGGCAGGTGCTCAAAAATATCTATTGATGGGGGCAGTGCTGTGGTGTAGCAAGTAAAGCCACCGCCTGCAGTGATGGCATCCCATATGGAGGGCAGTTCGAAACCCAGCTGTTCCACTTCCAATCCAGCTCTCTGCCATGGCTTGGGAAAGCAGTACAAGATGGCCCAACGCTTGGGCTCCTGCACCCATGTGGGAAACCTGAAGGAAGCATCTGCGCACAGTGCGCCAGCCATGGCGGCCATTTGGGAGGTGAACCACTGGAAAGGAAGAAGTTTCTCTCTGTCTCTCTCTCTCTCTCTCACTGTCTAACTCTGCCTGTCAAAAAAAAAATATATATATATATATATATACATATATATATATATATATATACTGACCCAAAACAAAAATCATTGAAGCAGAATTAGCAATATCAGGCATGTAGCCAATACAATCTTTCAACATTCTATAAACTCTTCCCTCTGTTTAATAATAATGCTGCTTTAAAGTCACAAATCTTGCAGGATGCAAAATGAGCTACTTTTGAATTCACATGCCTGACTTGACATGAGGCCTTTATTCCTTGATGATACAGCCAGTGTGTCAGCTTCAGCAAGGCATTCTTCCCACTCCCTGCACAGAACCTTTGTTCCAAGTCTGTAGCCTTACAGCTTGAGCTTTGAACCTTCGCCTGTTTCTCCACCCCTGCCACTGAGGCAGGCTCACCTCTTACGTAGCTCCTACCTTTAACCAACCCCAGTGCTCTGAAGTCTCTTAGCTCCAGTTCTTACATGCATGCATGTGCTGTGTGTGCATGTGTATACTCAGGCACATGTGAACAGACGAGGTCTCAAATTAGATTGGCAGCTTTTCAATGACAGGCTTGTTTTACTAAATCCTCCACAGCGTGCGTTAATGGATGATATAAGGCGCTTACTAATGTTTTCAATAAAATTGAATATTCTTTATACTCTTTTAAGTGGTACTAATCATGTTGGGGAAAATATAAATATATACACATACATACACAAAAGGGGCAAATAAGGAGAGAGGAACTGGTTCAGAGTCTCTGACTCCTCTGAAATCAAGCTGACTTCATTGAACTTTATCCATCGTTATTTAAGATAGTTATTTTAAAATGATGTCAACAGTGTTCTCACTTGATGTCTACTCTACCTATGAATGAATACATCTCTTCTGAGTATATCATATGAGGAGAAAAAACATCCAAGTTCAAAATTATCTTCATTTCAAATATTTAATACTACATTTCATTTGTGATGGCAAATTTCAAGTTAAGAGTAAAAGCTTTTATGCTTGACAATGGATTTTAATCCAAGAAAGCAACTCAAGACCAATTCAAGAATGCTAGTGAATTTAATGATCATTGTATGCATTAAAACTGCCTAAACAGTATCAGGAAGAAGGACTCTTCAAAACCCAACATCCATTTTAAACCCTGGTTTTCCCCTTTAACATGGTTTGAGCAGTAAAAGTAATCATTCACAGGTATGACATAAAGTCTGTGAATTATGAGACATTGTTGTCATTACTTTTGTGAATTACAACTTTTGGTCATATGGGTTTGATATCAATTATAAGAGCAATTCATGTAATATACAGATATATAATAGTATGCCACAATCTAATGCAATTCATTCTTTTCAGTGGGGTATTATCACACAGCTCAAAAGGCCGAACTCTGAGTTCATCCTGAAGGTTACTCACTCACAGGAACAGCTTTTGTATTTTCCTCTCCCCTTAAATGCAGCTCCCACATTCTTTGCCAATTAACAATTTGTTTTTTTTTCTATTTCTTCTAAATGGGATATATTTTAATATATAATAAATTTATTAATATTATTAAATATGAAAATCAAACCCTAAGCCTTTGTGATCTATTATTATGCATATGCTACTGTATTTTTATTTTTCTATGATCAAGAAATAGAAATTCTAATTTATCTAGGAAAAATATAAAGTTATCTTCATAAAGTGAAGTTCTCTATTTATCTCTTAAGAAATAGTAAGTAATTTCTTCACATTTTAATTATTTCCCAGTACTATATAAAAGGTTAAAGTATATTAAAAATTGAAAATTTCCACATCACACAAAAAGAAAATGATATGCCATAATGAATATATTTCCTTCTTTCTTATGTAGTTTTTAAAATTTTTACTTATTTATTTGAGAGGTGGAGAACAGAGAGACAGACAGTTCTCATCTGCTGGATAACTCGCCAAATGCCCACAATAGTCAGGGCTCCGTCAGGCTGAAACCAGGAGATGGAAACTAAGGCCACACACGTGGGTGGCAGGGACCCAACTTGAGCCATCACTGCTGCCTCCCAGGGTGCAATTAGCAGGAATCTGGAGTCAGGAGTGGAGCCAGGACTTGAACCCTAGCACTCTGATACATGACACGGGTGTCCCAATCAGGGTCTTAATTGCTAGGCTAGCTCTAGCCCCATATAGAGTTCTTTAAGTCATCTGGTTTCGAACAAGTTACTCCCATTTAGAAGAACAAAATGTTGAAGCAAACAGCCTAGATTCAAATCCTGATGTTGCTATCTGTGGACTTTACCAGCAAAGTCCTTAACCATTCTGTGCTTCATTTTTTTCCTCTCTCACAAAATGGAAACAATAATGAAGACAGCATGAGTTCTTGAGAAGAGGAAAAACAGCCTGACACATATGAGGTACACAGCCAATGCTAGTGAGTTGCTAGGATAGTTACTAAGTTCCTGTGGTTTTTGTTTGTTTGTTTGTTTGTTTTTTAAGATTTATTTATTTGAAAGTCAGAGTTACACACAGAGAGAAGGAGAGGCAGAGAGAGGTCTTCCATCAGCTGGTTCACTCCCCAGTTGGCCACAACGGCCACAGCTGCACTGATTGAAAGGCAGGAACCAGGAGCTTCTTCTGGGTCTCCCATGTGGGTGCAGGGGCCCAAGGACTTAGGCCATCTTGTACTGCTTTCCCAGGCCATAGCAGAAAGCTGTATTGGAAGTGAAGCTGCAGGGACATGAACCTGCGCCCATGTGGGATGCCGACACTGCAGCATTAGGGGCAGCACTGGCCCCTAAATTCCTGATTTTTAAAAATGTGTTCTTTCACACGAGTTTACTAGATTGGTGTTTATTATTATTTGCCAAATCCCTTGCAAAAGCATTAGATGTAAACTGCCTATATATACACATTTAAAAAAATAAAAGTTCTCTTACTGGAAACATCACTGTGAAGGATTTGGTGTTGGTCCAGTGTTGTGGTATAGTGGGTAAAGCCATCCAGTCTTGGCTACTCCTGATCCAGCTCCCTGTTAACATGCCTGGGAAAGCAGCAGAAGTTGGCCCGAGTACTTGGGCCCCTGTACTCAGGTGGGTGACCCAGATGAAGCTTCTGGCTCTGACTTCAGCCTGGCCCAGCCCTGGACTTTGTGAACCAATGGAGGGAAGATCTCTCTTTCTCTCTTTGATTCTTTCCCTCTCTGTAACTCTGCCTTTCAAATTAATCAATCAATCTTGGGGCTGGCATTGTGGCATACTGGGCTAAGCTGCTTGCCTGCTCCTCTACTTCTGATCCAGCTCCCTCCAAATGTGCCTGGAAAAGCAGCAGAAGATGGACCAAGTAAGTACTTGGCACCCTGCACTCATGTGGGAGACCTGGATAAAGCTCCTGGCTCCAGTCTGTCCCAGTTCTGGCCATTGTGGCCATTTAGGGAGTGAACCAGAAGATGGAAGATCAATCTCTATCTCTCTCTCTCTCTCTGTCTCTCTCTCTCTCTCCCTCTCTGTTAACTCTGCATTTCAAATAAATAAATATATCTTTAAAAATAATCTTAAAAAGGGAATAAAGATTTGGTGTGAAAATAACACTTCATTAAAGTAATTTGTTGTAGCACTTCTGGTACTTTATGATATTCAATTCATTTAAAAATACAAGAACTTTCTTGTTGAAAATACATCATTATTGAGTAGACTCCCTATTTAAAAAGCCTAAAAATTCATTTAAAGAGAAAGTAAACATTCAAAGGGCATTTATTAGCCATTTTTTGGGTCCTTGCTCTTGTGTCTAGTTCTTGCACACTATTTTTCATGCCAGCAAGTCTCCCCAAGCGAGGCCTTCAAACACAGCTTGAACACAGTAAAGGTGGGTGTATAACTGACAACTGTCAATGGACAGCAAACGGCAAGTTTCTTAATGCTCAGTAACTGCGCCCAGCCACAAGAACGCAAGGAACTGTGGTCCTCAGAGGCGTGCGTTTAAATGGCAGCACCTCTGGAAAGACTGTGTTTCTCTCCTTCCTACGACTAGTTCTCTCCACTTTCCCATCTCTCCTTTCACACAAGCCACTGTGCTTCCCCTGCAATGGGCCCCCATGTCCCAGAGATCCATGGCTACAGTAGGCTGGTATCTCCAGTTCCAGCAAAGCCACAAGAAACTTGGGCTCTCATTGACAGGGCCAAGGTCTGAAATGAGGTGGTGTAGCTACCAGAGCAAGGTGGGAACACAGAACAGCCAAGCAAGGATTCAGAGACTCACAAGAAACTAGGACACTGTCCGTAAGTGCACCTCCACTTTCCACCTAACCTGCGCAGGTCTCTGCAGTACACAGAAAAAAAAAAAAAAAACTTTGAGAGTTCTGACTCGGGTTCTCAGCGTGTGCAACCTGCAACAGCACACCTCACCTTCAGTCTGCTCCTTTGGATAGAAGCTACAAAACACACTTGATATAGGTACTTTTCCCTATATTTTCTCATTGAAAGTCAGTGTGTCCCATCATTTTCCTTATTCTGAAGACATCATTTCTTAAAAGAAAAAGGGAAATGCTTACATTTGCCAACAATGACTAACTCAGTAGAGCTAATTATGTTCTTGGATCTGCTTACAAATCTCATGGTCACAACATCAAGAGATGGTTTGCTTGGAAACAAGCCTGTGTTCCCTCACTAATTGTTACAAACATTTTTTTACTCCTTATATATTCACTAAGAAGAAGGAGGTTAGGGAGATGAATGCCATCTAGTGATAGGAAGCATTTAGTAAATGTATAAGCCTAAATATACAGTATAAGGAGCAGGGTCCCGAAGGGCTCCACGAAGAGCTGAGGTGAATTCTTAGGATTTCAGTCCATGTGTTCGGGAGCTGAGAGTATACCAGCCAGATGAAGGGAGCACACGCAAAGTGTGAGTCATGAACAAGCAGGCTGCTCTGGGGAAACAAAGACAAGCAGTGCTACAGCAGCTGGTGAGGGCAGAGAAGGGAATCAGCCCTTGATGGGCCCTCAGTGTCTCACTGAGGTGTTAGATTTTTGTGCTATCATCAATGGGGAGGCTTTAAGCAACAAATACTGGAGTGGGCACTCCAGGGTAGCGAGTCAAATAACCACCTGCAACGCCAGCATGCCATGTGGGTGCCAGTTCTTGCCACGGCTACCGGCTACTCCACTTCCAATCCAGCTCTCTACTAATGGCCTGGAAAACGCAGCAGAAGGTGGCTCCAGTGCTTGGGTTCCTGCCACCCACGTGGGAGACCTGGATGAAGCTCCTGGCTCCTGGCTTCAGTCTGACCCAGCGCCAGCCATCGCAGACAAGTGGGGAATGAACAATGGAAGATGGATATCTCTCCTGCTCTCTCTGTTTCTCTGTCTCTACCTCTTTCTCCATATTTCTTCCAAATAAATAAATAAATCTTAAAAATAAATAAATAAGCAGTAGGTACTAAGGGTGAAGAACCATCAACTGGTTTCTGAAACTCAGGGTAATGGAGATAGGAAGAGGAGAGGGCAAGAGAATGTCATAGAATACAGAATACAACAACAGATGCAGAATATAATAATACCTAAAGATGCAAACATCAAAGTCTGGATCTCCATATTCTCTGGAGACAGAGAAGAGGAAAATAACTGGGACATACTTAAGGGGCACATTTTCTAAGAACTGGTACCAACTATCTGCAGACACTGTTGGAAACTGGATAAGCCAGGATTATCCCTGTATTTCTAGTTTGGGATACTGTGTGATTAATGGTATCATTACTGATGCCTTTAGCTGAGGTAAAAATATAAAAGTAGGTGAGTTTAAAAGAAGACATATGAGCTCATTTGGGGCTTGGTATTTAGGTTTCCATAGGGCATTCAGGAGAAGAACACATAAATCTGCTACTTAGAAGAGAAGCCTTGGTTGGAGAAACAGATTTGATGGCCATTAGCATGCAAGAGGGCATGCAAAGAGCAGTCAAACACTCAAGAGAGAAAATATAATTAGGGTCAGTTTTATATAGCATCATTTTTGCTGTATTTTTTAGAGATTTATTTATTTGCAAGGTAGAGCTACAGAGAAAGAGTCAGACAGACAGAGACAGACAGAGGTCTTCCATCTGCTGATTCACTACCCAGATGACCATAACAGCTTGAGCTGATCCGATCAGAAGCTAGGATCCAGGAGCTTCTTCCAGGTCTCCCATATGGGTGCAGGGGCCCAAAGACTTGGGTCATATTCTACCGCTTTCCCAGGCCATAGCAGGGAGCTGGATGGAAAATGGAGCAGCTGGGACTCGAACTGGTGCCCATATGGGATGCCAGCACTGTAGGCATTGGCTTTACCCACTATGCAACAGGCCGGCCCCCATTTTTGCTGTATTTTAACATAAACTCTCAAAGACCAGATTTAGAAATAATTACTTATTTTATGGATATACAACTGAAGCCAAGCATCAAAAATAAAAAAGAAAGAAATATTTAAATTATACCTTTTCCTCCCTCAGATTTAAAAAAAATATATCAAAGAAAAATTATTTGAAGTGACATACTTCACTCAGAAAACTGTGAGGCTCATTTTTTAAATATCGGTTTTCATGAAAACTGCAGAGTAAATGCATGGTAGTGTTAGTAATTTATAATTATCGAGGGGCCTAATAAACCCATATATTTTGCAGTAGCTAGCACTTCCAAGACAAAAGTAAGAGCAGTGACCATTTAGAACAAGTGATTTAAAATTCACACTGATCTAGTTCTGTTCTTTAGGCTGTCACAACTATCAAGTAAAGGAGAAAGCCAAAGCAGGCAGGCAGAAGTCATATTCTACGATTTATAAGGGCCTCGACTCTGTAGGAAAGCACTTTTGATTTCTGAATACAAAACACCCCATATTTTGCTCTTCCGTGTTTATCTGTACTTTATCAGTGTAAATTTCCTGTCTTTCAGACTGAACAAATGTGTAAGCATCTTATGAACAGGGCCTTAAGAAGGAAAAAGCACAAATCACTATTTAGTCTCAGACCAGATGTCCTTTTCAGCACTACCTTAATACACTAAAGATGCTGACTTTAGTGTATGAGTATTTGTTAACATACCAGTTTTATATGGATGACTTTAAAAAGCTAGAACAATGAACATTTTGTCTTGTACATATGCAATAAGATGACTATTTAGTAATGAGAATACTTCTACTTACAGACTCGTAACCGTCCTAGGGGCCGGCACTGTGGTGTGGAAGGTTAAGCCTCTGTCTGCAGTGCCAGCATCCCACATGGGTGCTGGTCTGAGTCACGGCTGCTCTACTTCTGATCTAGCTCCCTGCTAATGTGCCTGGGAAAGCAGTGGAAGATGGCCCAAACACTTGAGCCCTTGCCCCAAGACCACATATAAGCACTGGAATTGGGTGTGAATTATGTTAAATTCAATGTTTATTACGTACTTTGTAGATTGCCCTACAAATTGTCACTCTGAACATGTTCTACATCTACATATCTAAAAAATAGCAGCATCTACTTAAAGCAATTGTGTATATAATGCTTGAAATACAGAAAGTTGACAATTGATACTATTTTCAATTTCTCTTAACTATCCCTATTTTGTTCTTCCTACCATTGCATTGCTCATCCTTTAGCCTGGTCTATATTTGATTATCTATTATTATTGTATTCCTTCTTTCACTAACATGTAAGCTGCAGAAATACAATTGCTGCTGCCTCTTTTGTTCAGTGATATAACCTAACCCGTGTCTAGCACTAGAATGCTCCAAAAGTATTTACTGAGTGAATGGGGACTAACAAGATTACTACATACTATTAACAATAATACATACAATATTACTTTTAATCATCACTAGATCATTTCATGTTAAATATTATTGATTCTTCCATCTGAGAGGTCAAATAATATGCCTTGTGTTTGGTTATCAATCATGTAAGTTCCTCGAGAAAGAATGATTTTAATTTATTTGATTGTAAAATGAGAGAGTAAGAAAAAAATGGTCTCTAAGGTCTCATACACAAAAAAATCCTATGATTCTACAATCTTAAAATAAAACAAAGGCACAAGGACAGAAAACTGAGTATCAATTGCCATAAAATAGGATGTCTTCTCATAAACTTAAAATTTCAAATTGCTAAAGTGCACAACTGCAAAGAATGAGCTCACAAATACATATCTGAAGAATGCAACTGAAGAGTAGGGGGGAAGACAGGCACACGTGGGTTCTTCAGAACTAAAGACAGAGCAAGAGCAAAACGCATTTCTTCTGAGCATCTACTAAACAGGGATAGAGAGATAGAGAAATTTCCCCCTGAAGTATAATTAGAATGTAGCTTATTAAAATTTTACCGAAAAAACACATCAGAAAGCCAAACAAATACAGTCAACACAACACACCCGTTAGGATCCATATATCATTGTATTTTCTGTGTAAGTAGTTGAATCTGTCAACTCTGCCACTGATGTAGTCTCAAGCAGTCCTTTCTGACAATGTCAGTGACTCTTGACCCTTCATCACTGCTGTGTGGTCAGTTTTTGTCCTTGCTGCATTGTACAAGAGGCAGGACACTGAAGCATGACTCAGAACAATACCTGACTTTCTTAAAGGAACACACATGCCCGTTTGTGAATACAACCCTTCCAAAATTGGTTTCACCCTGCAATTAAGGGAAGGCTGTTTTAAAATATAAGACTCAGAAAATGTGTTGCTTAATACACAATTGGAATGTCATTCTTCAACATGAAGAAAGCTACATAAAAGAATATTAACTAAGTCATACAAAAGGTCTACTTCCCAAAAGAAAAAGAAAAACCGAGATAATAAATTCATCTATATTTTTATCTACGTGTGTCAGTTTTTAGTGATATTTGTTGCATTAATAAGCATATGATCTACTAATGGCATAAAGAAAATAAGAACACATTATTTATAAGTACTGCTTATATATTATGTCTATATATCGCTGAATTCCTAATACAAAAAATAAAAGTACACATACAAAAAGAAACACACAGGTAGAGTAATATTCTTGAGACTCTGAAAATATAATCTAGAAACAATTTTAATGCTACTGTTTTTACTTTAAAGGAAACATAATATTATTGTTAATACAGATTTTAAATATATAAAGTATTAGAAAACCTGAAGCAATTCCACTGAAAAAGAACATACATTTCCCATGCTTGTGGTACAATATTTTTTAAAAAGTGGGAAAGGTTTGAATATTTTCTATATAAAAACAATATTAATTCATCAAAATGGCTAATACTCATATGCCTATGAGATATAATTTAAAACATGTAGTTAAAGGAAAGAATGTGATGAACCTTGAGGTAAAAGCTAAGTAAAACCGAATGTGAATGTTGACCAACGCACACTGGCATTACTTTGTAGCACCGATCAATAGATATTAGCTTTAAAAAGAAAGAGAGAGAAAGAAGCTGCAGCATAGTTTTTAAATGACAGGGTGAAGGTTTAAATTGTCACAATCAAGACCCAATTTTTCCTCCCAGTTTTTCCAGCTGTTCTTTTCCAGTTAAGACTCTTCATTTCAAACAAATTTAATTAGTTCCAATTGATCAAAACTCACACTTACACAGCTTTATTCATGCTTCTTTACCTTTATAAGGCACACACTAAAAAAGACTGCTAGGTGTGGATTCAAATGTCAAAGATAACATTTAAAATGCCTCATTCATCCTCACTCAAAAGAAAAGAATTTGAAACGATTATTTTGCCGTTAGCAAAACCGTTAAATGACACCTTATGTTTTAATTATTATCCTGATCAGATTGTTTCTAAGAGTCAAGTCCCAGGTTATGACAAAAATGAAACTAATGCACCTATATACACATACCCCTAACTATAGCTTCCAAAGAAAAATCACTCAAAATAAGGCAACTGCCTGCTATGATATAATTTGTAGTTATTTTAGGAAGAGATATTATCACAATAATTTCTTTTAAATAAATCAACAATATTAGGCAGATATTTCAAAGTAGATGGCTAGCCTGGTAAGTTTTCCCTTTGTAGTAAGGGGGTTCTACAATGCTGGTTAACTCAAAATAAGAATATTGTGCTTGAAACAGGTTTCTAGCAATGCATCTACCATATTTTTCAAAATGCAATTTATATAGGATTCTAGTCAATAGAAAGAAATATGGTTTTCTTCTAAACCTTCACAAAAATCTATATCACAGCTTAATCAAGTAACAGCATCTAAAGCTAGCCCATATGAGATACAGACTACCACATGCTACTTGCTTTGACAATGTGTTAAGGAAGCCTTGCGTAGTTATTTAAATTCTTTGGATATTGAGCATTTTTGCATCTAACACTCATGCCATAAAATAAATAAATCAATTGATGAAACTATTTGTCACATATATTAAACTAAACTTCTCATAGATTAAAATACACAGTACAAGTAGCATTAATTGACTCTTCAAAGTAGACTTGCATGTTTAAGCTTCTTGATTTTTGTTGGCAATAAAATACAAAGCCATAGTTTATAATGCCAACTCATGAGTTTGGTATCACATAATTCATATTTCATGAGTTCTAGGTTTCTGGCTTCAATCTGGCCCAGCCCTGGCTGTTACAGCCCTTTGGGGGCATGAATCAGTAGATGCAAGATCTCTCCTCTCTCACTCCCTCTCCCTCTCATTCTCTACCTTTCAAATAAAATAAAAATAAATAACAAAAATGTCTTCAAACCAAATATATTTCTTTTAGTAGCTACCAAAACAATTATGTAACTGTAAAAGTGCCACACAATTTTGGAAAAGTTGAAAGTTCTAGAAATCAATTACATTTAAATTAGGTGATTTTTCATCAATGAACTGATAAATTAAAAAGGATTTAAAGAAATAAGTAATAACCACCATCATCACAAAACCTTTAATCAAAACAAGATGCAAGACGCTCCCTTTGTCAATACTTATTTGCAGCAGTGGAACCATGCAGTATATATTTTTTTCAATTTTTTAAGTTTATTTATTTTGAAAGGCAAGCAAGAGAGAGAGATCTTCCACCTGCTATTTCATTCCCCAGATGCCCACAATAGCCATGGCTGGGCCACACCAAAGGCAGAAAACCAGAACTCCATCTGGGTTTCCCACATGAGTGGCAGAGATTTAACCACTTCATCCATTACCTGCTACACCATGGGGTGTGTATTATCAAGAAGCTGGATCATAGGCAAGTTTCCCTTGACTTTAACCAGGTACTCCAACATGGGATGAGTGCATTCTAGGTGGCAGCTTAACTCACTGTACCACAAATCTTGCCCATTTTAGGTTCTTCTCAAAATTTTATTTACTTGAGATACATAGAGATAGACAGAATGACAGAGAGAGATAAAGAAAGAAAGAGGGAGAGAGCTCACATTTTTTTTTAAAATGTTTTCTTACAAATGTTTATTTTTTTAGAAAACTTTTATTTAATAAATATAAATTTTGCATTATAGTGGTTGTTCCCCCCCAAAACCACCCTCCCACCTGTAAACCATCCCATCTCCTACTCCCTCTCCATCCCATTCTTCATTAAGATTCATGTTTAATTATCTTTATATACAGAAGCTCAACTTAGTATATACTAAGTAAAGATTTCAACAGATTGTATCCACACAGACACACAAAGTATAAAGTACTGTTTCAAGATTAGTTTTTACGATTAATTCGCATAATACAACACATTAAGGACGGAGATCCTACATGGGGAGCAGGTGCACAGTGACTCCTGCTGTTGATTTAACAATTGATATTCTTATTTATGACGTCAGTAATCATCCAAGGCTCTTGTCATGAGCTGCCAAGGCTACAGAAGCCTCTTAAGTTCACCAACTCTGAACTTATTTAGACAAGACCATAATCAAAGTGGAAGTTCTCTCCTCCCTTCAGAGAAAGGTACCTCCTTCTTTGATGGCTCATTCTTTCTGCTGGGATCTCACAGAGATCTTTCATTTAGGTCATTTTCTTTTGCCACAGTGTCTTGGCTTTCCATGCCTGAGAAACTCTCATGGGCTTTTTAGCCAGATCTGAATGCCTTAAGGGCTGATTCTGAGGTCAGAGTGCTTTTAGGGAATTTGCCATTCTATGAGTCTGCGTGTATTCTGCTTCCCATGTTGGATAGTTCTCTCCTTTTTAATTCTATCAATTATTATTTGCAGACACTGGTCTTATTTATGTGATCCCTTTGACACTTAATCCTATCTTTTGATCAATTATGAACTTACTGATCACTTTAACAAGTAAGATGGCATTGGTACATGCCAACTTAATGGGAATTGGAATCCCATGGCACATTTCTAGCTCTACCATTAGGGGTAAGTCCAAGTGGAGAACTCACATCTTCTGGTTCACCCCCCAAAAGCCAACAATGGCCAGCTGAGTCAAAGCTGGGAGCCAGGAACTCAGGGCAGGCTCCCAATTAACAGGAACCCAATTACTTGAGCTTTCACACACTGCTTTCAAGGGACTGCATTAGTAGGAAGCTGGAGTTAGGAGCCAAAGCTGGGTATCAAATTCAGATACTACAATGTGAGAAGCAGGTGTCATATGATGGGACTAGACATCTACCCTTGACAGTTATTTAAAAAAACAAAAAACAAAACAAAACAAAAAACACACACACAAAAAAATTTAGACTTTGAAAATATTCGAGGGAGAGGCTGGAATTGTAGCACAGTGGGTAAAGCTACCACCTGCAATGCTGATCCCATATGGGTGCCAGTTCAGGTCCTGACTGCTCCACTTTCAATCCAGCTCCTTGCTAATGTGCCTGGGAAAGCAGTGGAAGAGCTTGGGCCTGTGCATCCATGTGCGAGACCCAGAAGAAGCTCCTGGTTCCTGGCTTTGACCTGAACCAGCCCTGGCAATTGCAGCCATTTGGGAAGCGAACCAGATCTCTCTCTCTCTCTCTCTCTCTCTCTCTCTCTCTGTGTGTGTGTGTGTGTGTCTCCCCTTCTCCCTCTCTTTTTTTTTTTTTTTAAATATGGAACGCTTCACGAATTTGTGTGTCATCCTTGCGCAGGGGCCATGCTAATCTTTTCTGTATTGTTCCAATTTTAGTATATGTGCTGCCGAAGCGAGCACTCTCCCTCTAACTCTTTCAAATAAATAAAATAAATCTTAAAAAAAAAAAAATGTTCAAGAGAGATGATTAGATTCCTTCAACTTTTTCCTACTGAAAAAAAAAAAAAAAAGGTTTGGGATGAAAGTGGAAAACCTGCCACACAGGTTTAAAAGAAAAAAAATGGGGTGAGTGTTTGGTTGCTGTCTGGGACATCTGCACCTCATACAAGACTGCCTGGTTCAAGTGCCAGCTCTTCTGTTTCCCACAGCTGGGAGGCAGCAGCTGATGACTCAAATACTTGGGTCTCCGCCACCCACAAGGGAGACCTGAACTGAGTTCCTAACTCCTAGGTTTGTACTGGTCCAGTCCTGACTGCTGCAGGTATTGGGGAGTGAAGCAGCTGATGGAAGATCTCTGTCTGTCTCTCCGCCTCCCTGCCATTCAAATAAAATGAAAATAAATAAAAATAAGAAAACATTTCCTTTACATTATTTTTCTTTCAGTAATTTTAGCTGACAATTTTACTAATTTTTCTGGGCATGCTTCTTTTTAAAGTATTGATTACTATTAAAATGAGTATTTATTGGTTTATAATAACAGATTTTATAGACATTTTAAATTTTAACTCTGCATTAAAAGCAAACTTTTAACATTCTTAATAGCACTACAAATACTGATATTAGGCTGTTTGTTCCTCTGTGCATTCAAAGAAATTAAGCTAAATTAATCTGAATGTCTAGTAATTAAAACTTGTTTGAGTCAATAAAAAAGCTAAGCTAAATATTTATCATAAGTGGGTCCCCTAAAAATACTTTATGCCTTGTTATGTGACAGAAAATGCAGATAATTATAAAGTAAAGTGAAAGCATGTTATTGCAAAAATTAAAACAACAACAACAAAAAATAACCAGAGGGAGAAATGAAGCATGAAAAAGTATCTTTATGTGCCTAAAATTGTATATATGAAACACATGAAATCTGCTCTCTCTAAATAAATACATAAATAAATCCAAACAAATAATTTTTAAAAGACAGCACTCATTTCTGTATAGTAAGTATAAACAGTATCAGTTTCCTTAGTAGTCTATAGTGTATATAGTGCTATTACAGCTTCAGTATTCTCTAGTTTACTTGGAGCTGAAAAACCTTTGCTGATCTTACGGACACGTTCCAAAGCATCAGTGATGATGCCAGCTTCTGAATTACAGATCTCCAGGATATCAAGTGTACAGCTAGCAGGTTCATTGTTATAATGACAATGAGCAAACCGGAACCAAACAAACATTTCCATTTCTTTTTCCCTCCAGATCAAACAGAACATTAAAGATCCCTGTAAAACTGAATACACCCTCAACACAAGTTTCCATCCTTTCCAGCAGAATACTTAGTCCCACTATAACTGACCCAAAAACATTCTGCGATATTGAACAAAGCCCCATTCAGATTACGGTAAAGATTTCCACGCTTACCCGTGGTGATGTCATCATCCACAAGGTCATGCTCTTCCTCCTGGACTTTGGCTTCAGGGCCTGAGGCGTCGGGAGCAGTGGAGATAGTCTGCATGGCTTCTGCTGTGACCCCGGCTATGACAAACAGGAATCACAAGGTTTTGATTAGAATCATGACAAGAAAGGTGCACCAAGATGTTTAAAGCTTTTTAGCTTACTTGCTGGTTGTGAATATAATATGTAAATAAACACAACACCTTTAGCCCAATTAGGAAGAGACACAAATCACTGGTCAAAACACTCACATGTGCTTTACTTATTTGTATGTATAATTACACAGGAGTATACACTGTATTTGCTTTTAACCTAGATATGGGAAAAACAGAAACAGGATGCTTACATAAATTAATTTTTACTGATTCCTTTTGATATGTTTGCTAGTTACTTTAGTTGATTTAGACATAATGTGCTACAAAGTGGGGAGACCTAGGAATTGAATGACTATTTTAAAAGTCTACTTCTTTTTAATAGTGGTTTGTTTGCAACTTGGGGGTTGGGAGAAAGGATAATGACAAAACATGGATTCGTGCCCTAGCTCTAAGAATGAGATCTGAAATGCGATGCTCAAAGAGAATACATCTCCCTATATGAAAGAATTAGATATGAGGTGAGATAATCATCACACTGAAACAACCTGACAGAAGCAAGCAAGCAAAATGGATCGGGGGCACCAGAAGCATCCTCTCTGAAAATCACCTGAGAACTTGTCAGTTCATACAAATGGCTTTTCCTTGCTCATCTATCTTTCCATCTTTGATCTATTTTGTTGTCAATTTGCATCTACCACATTATTTCTAATTTGGCAAGGATAGTAAGATGTATCAATAATTTTGATATGGTTATTAACAGGATTGCTTAATCGTGGTAGACAAAAATCTCACCATTAGAAATTCCTTTAGTAGTTGAGCCTCTAAACAAACAATCTTAACAATTACTTTAGTAATTGCCTATAAAGGATCCATCAAATATTTTAAAGTATCAAAATTAGAATTGTTCATGGATTTATTTTCTTCCAACATATTTTAACCTAAATATTTCTACTTGAAATTCAACCTTCCTACTTCTGGTTCACAAAAGGCATCAACAGAGGAACAATTCTAGCCATTATGAATGATCCAGACATGGACTTACCAGAAGGTACTTCCAAGTTCTAATGCCTTAAATTTAGAGAACACAACATACCATTTAGCAAAATCACTCAGAGTTACTTAAAAAAAATGAGTATGATCCCTGATGAATGGAAAATAACAAAGGTAGAACTTTACAGAAATATCTTATTTATGGATTAACAAGAGAAGAGGTGATTTACTAGAAAAATAGTATTAATTAAAGATAACTTTTAGTAAAATACTCACAAAAAGTAGATAAGAAGATAAATTTCAATTCCTAAATAGATATCAAATACAAACTCAAAGATCACTATTTATTTTTTGTTTTTAAAGATTTGTTTTATTTGAAAAGCAGAGTTACAGAGAGAGAAAGAGAGAGAAAGAATCTTCCATCCACTAGTTAACTACTCAAATGACCCAAACAGCCAGTGATGGGCCTGGCTGAAGGAAGGAGTCAAGAACTCCATCTAGGTCTCCCCTGTGGGTGGCAGGGGCTCAAACACTTGGGTCATCTTCCACTGCTTTCCCAGGCACACATTGGTAGGGAACTGGATAGGAAGTAGAGCATCATGATTAAACAAGGGCCCATATGGAATGCCAGTGTCACAGGCAGCAGTTAACCTGCTCTGCCACAATGCCACCCTAAAGATCATTATTTCATGTCATCAAATCAAAATATAAATCTTTGAAATCTCTCAGTCTCATTCCTTAACATTTGATAATATTTGAACTGATCCGAGGAGGCAGGTGTTTGGTGAAGCAGGCAAGATACCTCTTGGGATGCTCCAACCCTTATCAGAGTCACTGGGTCTAAGTCACATAAGTCCACTACTAATTCCAGCTTCCTCTAATTGCACAGCCTGGGAAGCAGCAGGAGATGCCTCAAATATGTGGGTCCCTGCCACCACACTGGAGACCTGGATTGATTTCCCAGACCCAGTCATCTGCCTGACCCAGGCCCAGCTGCTGGAGATATCTGGGGAATGAATTGGAAGAAAGGAGGTCTCATCTACAGCCACACCACTCTGAACGTGCCCCATCTTGTATGATCTCAGTAGCTAAGCCAAGCAGGGTCGGGCCTGGTTGGTACTTGGAAGAGAGAAGGAAGGTCTCTGTCTGTCTTTCCCCCTACTTTTCAAATAAACTAAAATTATTTTTTAAAAGATCAGAGAAACAAAGAAAAGATATTGGAAAAAAAGTATGCTAGTAATAATCATTATTATTACTGCTTTTCTTTTCAGTAAAATTAAGGGATTCAATGAACATAAAGCTGTAATTCATGTAGGAACAAGTTCACAATTCATCTGCATTTACCTAATTTAATCAGAAGGGCTATATAACTGCTCAACATAGCACAGGTAATAAATCCAGGAACCAGGATTGAGGTGTCTGTCTTTGCATTTCAAGCTCCCACTATCTTTTGTCTCCAGGTCAATTCCTGGGGGTAGGATGGGAGGTATCACGGAACATCACAGGATAACCATGAGAAATCCTGGAGTCACACAACGCTGATTAAACACCCGCAAGCCCTCCTCAAAGCTCCTGTGCTGTGCCAGTAAGTATTCACCTCCGGCTCATTCAGCATTTAAGGACTGAGATGAAGGAGCAAGCATGTACATTTCAAAGTATTTAAGGTTGGAAGACCAACGTATGCTGAAACTGGTT
Source organism: Lepus europaeus (assembly GCF_033115175.1). Classification (NCBI taxonomy): domain Eukaryota; kingdom Metazoa; phylum Chordata; class Mammalia; order Lagomorpha; family Leporidae; genus Lepus; species Lepus europaeus. The sequence continues at coordinate 104,542,491 of NC_084835.1, read as the reverse complement.
CTTTGATCAATGCTTTCCAAAATAAAGTAAGAGTTACAAAATCCTGGGAAGAAAGAAGAAAACTTAGAAAGCTACAGACCATTACCTCTCATAAATATAATGTCAAAAATCCTTAACAAGATTCAAACAAATAGAATTCGGCAATATATATAAAAAGAATTATACACACATTTGAAAAATTCCATATTCATCATGAGAAAACAACATAAAACAACCTCTAAGAAAATAGGAAGGGCCAGCGTTGTGGCGTAGTGGGCTAAAGCTTCCGCTTGAAGTGCCTGATCCCACATGCATGCTGGTTCAATTCCCAGCTGCTCTTCTTCCAATCTCGCTCTCTACTATGGCCTGGGAAAGCAGCAGAAGATGGCCCAAGTATTTGGACCCCTGCACTCATGTGGGAAACCCAGAAGAAGCTCCGAGTTCCTGGCTTCAGATCAGCTCAGCTCTGGCTGTTGCGGCCATTTGGGGAGTAAACCAGTAGATGAAAGACTTTTCTCTCTGTCTCTCTCTCTCTCTCTCTGTCTCTGTCTCTCTCTGTGTGTAACTCTACCTCTCAAATAAATAAATAAATTTAAAACAAAGACAATAGGAACACAGGGGAATTTCTTCATCCTAACAAACAGCACCTTCTAAAACACTATAGGTAATATTAGACTTAATGGTCAAAGTCTGAACGCTTTCCCCCTACGATCAGCAATGAAGCAAAGATGTCCACACTTACCAATCTTATTTAGAAAAGCACTGGAAGTTCTAACCAATTCAAGAAGCAATAATAACACAAAAGGAAATAAGACAAGTATTTTGGAAGGAATGAAGTGATTTGCTCCTGTGTGATGGCTTATTTTAGGTGTGTGTGAGAGAATTCCAGAGGAGACTGGAATGGGAGTTGGTGAAAAATCTACTGGAAAACAGTATTGCCATCTATCTGCTATAACTTCATGTAGAACAAAAAGGCAGAGGAAAGAAAAACTTGTTCTCTCTCTCGGGACTCTTTTCTTCTTCTGCCTTTGGGCATGAGTATTCTAGGTTCTCAGGCCTTTGACTTTGGGACTGGCACCAGCAGCCCTACGGGTTCTCAGGCAACTGGGTGTTATGCCACTGGCACCCCTTGTTCTTAGACTTGCTCAGATATGGACAGAGTCCCGCCCCTGGCTTCTCTGGCTCTCTACCTTCAGATGGTTTCGTGTGGAACTTTTCAGCCCCCATAGTTGTGCGAATCAATTCTGTCAGAAAATTCCCTCTCATCTCTCTCCTTCCCCTGAAATAATTAGTTTTAAGTCTAAAACAATCTACAGGACTTGTAGACTGACAACTAAAATCACTGATGAAGGTAATCAAAGAAGACATAAACCAATGAAATGCAGAGAAATAACATTTTCATGAATTGGAAGATGCAACATAGTAAAGATGTTAGTTCTCCATAAAATGATATATCGGTTAAAGGCAATTCCTACCAAAATCTTGCTAAGATGTCTTTGTAAATAAGGACAAGATTGTCCTAGAATTATATGAAAAGACAAAGGAACCAGAATAAAATACTTTTGAAAAAGAGTGGAAAAAAAATCAGTTTACCCCATTTCCAGATGTAAAGTCATTAAAATGACATGTGTTTGGCAGAAGAATAAACAAGCAGATTAATGTACCAAAAGAGAAAAATCTAGAAATAAGCACAGAAATACAAAAGTACTTCACTGAAGGAAAGATAATCTCTTAAATAACAGAGGCTGGACTAACTGGTCACCACAGGAACAATAATGAACCTTGATGTAAGGCTTACACGTTATAAAAAAATCCACTCAAAATGAACCATGGACTCAAATGTCAAATATAAAACTGTGGAACTTTCACAAAAAAAAAGAAGAAGAAGAAGAATCTTTGAGATCTAAGGTTAGACTAGATACCAAAAGCACAATTCATAAAAGGGACAATTTGCACAGTGAATATAATAAAAATTTTTGAAGTTTTGCTTTGTATAGATCCTAACAGGATGAAAAGACACACTACAAACTGGGAGAAAAGATTCACAAATCACACACCCAACAAGGAAGTAGAATGTACACTATATAAGGAACTCTCAAAACTCAACAGTAAACAATCTGATGGTTCTTAAAAATATTAAACACATATACAGTTATCATATGTAGTTATCACATGACTATACTCAATAACACTACTAGAAATGTGAACTTATATCCAAACAAAAATTGTGCACCAGTGTTCACAACAGAATTAGCCATAAAAACTAAGAAGTAGACATAATCTGTCAACTGATGACTAAACTGTGATATACTATACAGCGATACAAGGAAATGAAATTCTGATACATGATACAACATTGAACACATTATACTAAACAAAAGAAGTTAGTCACAAAACAATGTATTATTGTATGTTTCCATTTATATGAAATGTCTACAACAGGCAAATCTATCAAGACAGAAAGCAGGCTGGTAGATTAGCTGAGGGCTAAGAGTAGTGAGAAGCATGGAGGGCAGGTAATGCTAATCAGTACAAAGATTTCACTGTGGTTAAGGAAATGTTCTGATGTTGGTTGTGGTGATGGTTGCAAAACTTTGTGAGTATGCTAAAAAGCTACAGAATTATATACTTCCAAGAATGATTGTAACAGTAATACAATCAAATCTCAATACAGCTGCTTTAAAAAAAATGCTGGTTTCCTAACATGCCAGATTAACCTACACATCCTTGCTACTTCTGTATACTCTTTTGGTACTGTTTCAGCTGGGTGGCAAGAGCCAAAATGGGGAAAAGAGCCCCCTTGGAACATCTGTAGAGAGAAAGCAAAATTCTCCATGGGTATTTCTTGCGTCAGGTAGGCAATATGTTCTAATTTTAATTTTTAAAAAATTAAATTATATTCTTGATTTTGACTTATATTTGTGACTCATTCTGGTAATTCTCGAAGTGAAAACTTCTAGGCTATCTAAAAATTTATATAAATGTATATATTCATATATAAATAATATTTTTAAAGATCAACTAAATATCCTAACTCCCATAAGAATGATGTTGTGATGGTGACAAACTACCTAAATTTCTTAACCTTTTTGGAAGATAGTGAAGGGGAAAAAAAAAACACTGAAAATGAGGAGATCAAATGAGCATACTCAACCCTCAAATCTAAATTCCATAGTTCATTTACAACTAATTTTAACAGTCTGCATTATGGAAATGATAGATGTTTATCATTTTGGACTTTTGGACTATTCAATCATAGCAAAAGAGTCATAAAAAACATTCCACTATTTAATATTTCTAAGCATAGTAGCCATTAGCTGCAAAAAAGGGAATAATAACATTTTTAAAAATTCCCAGCCACAATTTAGCTGTTTTTAATTTTCACAGTATTTAGTTACATACTCTTTTATTACTTTATGGTGAGAGAGCAACATTACAACAGATATTTTGTAAAAAGGCAAAACTATGAAGAACAAACAAACAGCAGTTTCCAGGGGCTATGGGTAGATAAAGTAAGTTTCTTGGAATGACTAAAATAATTGGTATTTTGATTATGGGAGTGGGTACATGATTATCCACATTTATTCAAAAACTCACAGAACCATATACTAGATACTATACCTATGTAAATCTAACTTTAAAAAGAGACAATAGAATATGCTACATCACTGTCACAAAAGGTAATTAAAAGTTATGGCACAATACAATGCTATTTTCAATGAAACATAGAGACTGGGGAAAAAAAAACTATTTTACTTTCTTCTGCTATAAAAAGTGTAAGCTTTTCACAGTTAAATCAGTTCCTTACTATACACCATCAAAAAATGATGGAAAAGTCCCAGAAAATATGAAAAAGAGGCTACTTAGAAAACTCTTACACAGAAACTTCAGTTTCTTGAATATTGATAATAAAGATTATAAATGTCAGTAATAGAGGGACATTTTACTCTTTTCCTATATACCTGATGTAAGGTACTTATGTAAGAGTTTGTATAAGGTACCTGATGTAAGAGTTTATCTGTCCAATTATACCAACAAATCTTAGAAGATTTATTATTTACTTTCAAAGCAGCTCATATATATATATATATATATATATATATATATATATATATATAGCAGTGGCTCATATATATATATTATATATATAGCAGTGCTGAATATCTCACAAAGGTTCAATAAATAGTTTGAATTAAATTGAATACTTTCAACTTCATGACACAAATTACATTATTTAAGTGTACTGAAAATAACAGTATACTTAATAATAAAATGATACCACTAAGGAAAAAGATATAGTAAAAAGATATGAGATAAAGAGAGTGAAAAGATAGAACAAAGATACAATAACTTAACAGAAAGATGTGAGATATTTTAAAAACACAGTGAGTCCCCAAATCCAGATTTCACAGTTTGAATTTAAATAATGAATTTCATAATTCATTTTAAAAATGAACTTACATTATGCCAAATAACAGATCTTTGTAAATAGATGCTATGCTGGCAATCAGGGTGGGGTGTGGGTTGGAATGGGGAAAATGGAATGGAGCAGAAAACTGGTTTAATTTTGGACACAACAGCAAAAGCCTGGAGGAAGGGAGTTATGGACAGCTGCAAAAGTCAGAAACAGGTCAAGAAAGAAGACAATGACCATTATACCATCTAGATTTATAAATATTTAGATCACTTTTCATTGTGAGATTTCCGTATACATAAAACTTTCCCTTTCATATGTAACCTTAGTAATAACTTTAGAAAATTGGTTTTAATATGTAAATAAGGAAATTAGTTTTCAAAATCAACAAAATAAAATTATACTCAACTATCCCTACCAGTAAAATCAGTTTTATTTTTCTAAAACTTATCTTTCATAAGCTCATAAATTATAAATACTTTCTTCCAACTGGCTAATCATATCTGAGCAATGATAAATAAGATGAATTCAGAAGACTACAGCGTCATGTGATTAATTTGAAAACCAAGGACATTTTAATATAGTAACACTTAAAAGCAAAGCATTTTAACCAATACTAGAATATAAAACCACTCCAGTTCATTATGATTTTATTACTTTATTGAAGACTAGATGGAAGTGATATAAAGAATATTATTAGAACTGAGAATGAAAAATATGCTAGGAAATTTATAAACATTAACAAAAATTATATTTCTCATTCTCATAGTAGTATCCATTTCCACTGAGATTGGAAGAATAGATCTGAAAGAACAGCAGGTATTGTTATTTCATTAGGGTCTCACAACTGTGGTTTTCCAATGGTCCAATTAAAGTATACTGGAGGCAATAATTTGAGCAGAGCGTTTACTTTGAATGAAGTCAAATTTAACAATAAGGAAGGGAGTATGTGGGTATCTGTAGTTTCTTTTCAGGCAGAAGCCTTGAATTTATTGGAAGCAGATCTCTGCAGTGACTGACCAACCCTGCCCCACATTCCCCACAATCCTTATGACAGACAGACGGCCTGCCTCACATTAATTCACTTCACACCACTTCTATCGATCCGCAGCCGGTTCCCTAGTCTCTCTGCACACATTGCCTGTCTGGCTGCCTACATCCACATCAGCACATACACACAAAGGCCATAGAAAGATAACCTTTTGCTTTCCATTAAAGACACAGTATCCACTTTTCCTTCTGCAGTAACATCAAAAATACAAAATATAACTGTATAGATGTTGTCTTGTAGAAAAATCTGCCTATTAGAACCGTTGAAGGTATTTATCTCTTATATTGAATAAAGATGATTTTAATGCATCAAAAATCAGTTATTTACTGACGGCCACAACTAGAGAAATTAAGTACAGTTTAATAAAAGCACAACATCTTCAAGCTTGAATAAGAATATAATAATTAGTTGGTAACATGAGTTTTGCTCTTCAGTTTTTAAAGAAATGAAATATATTTTTTCTACCAAGTATTTTTATTTCTTTATTTCTTTTTGGTTAGAAAATAGTTGTCACATAAGACATAGGAAGAGAAACATGCTTACTGAAAAAAAAAAACACGAGGAATAGAAAATGAATAAAGTGTATTATATCAACAGATCTTCATGTGAGAGTATAACGCTGTAATATTCCTCTTCAAAAAGAAACTGAAAGGACTCAGGAAAAAAATCATACTGAATACTTCTAATTCATTGCATGCACTTTTCCAAAGATTCCTGTTTGACATGCAGGCCATGAGATGACTTAACACCAATTTTGTGTTCAGAAGACATAAATAAAACAAAGACTTAGATCGTTCATCCTACAAAGTGTTGTGAAATAAAAACAAAACTGTTTGGCTACACAACTGCACTAAAGCATAAGCTTAAAAACTGTAACTTCTGGCTGATTTAGAAACCCAAACTCTAAGGAGGATTTTCTCCTCTGGAACGTTGCAATGCATAGTCTGCTAGCTAAGAAGGTGCTTTGGAAATCCTTCATCTTTTCTTTCTTTCTCTCCCAGCAACTCTGCCCACTCCCCAGTAACTTTTAGGCAAAGTTATGTCACCAAGAGGTAACAAAACCAGTGCACTAAATATATGCAGTATGCTGTGCAGTTGTTATTTATGAGAACACTAAGATGCTTTGAAAACCAAAGAAAGGGAAGATGATGAAGGCTGCTAAAGCTGATGGATTTAAACAAGGAAGTGAAGATTTGAGTTGGGCCTGCAGGACAGCATGGATCTGAATAAGTGAGAGGCCAGCACTGCCAAGACACATTAAGCAAAGTCACTGGAATAATGAAGAAAACTAACGATGAATGGTCCCCTGTTATTTATAAAACTCATGGAGCACCCAGGATACCAGGCAACAGGCCTGTGCCAGGGACAGCGGACATAAAGATGAAAAAGACATTGCTTAGCTTCCAAGAAGCTCACATGTGAGCTGAGATCACGGAGAATAACTGAAGAAATTTGAGCCAGAGAAATAACTCGATTTGTGTGTTAGAAAGATCACTCCTGCAGTAATGCAGAGAATGACCTAGGGCTGGGATAGGAGTTTAGCCCAGGGATTAAGAGCCACACAGGACACCTACATTACATGCTGGAGTGCCTGATTCAAGTCCTGCCCTGCTCCTGATTCCTCCTTCCTGATAATGCACTCAGGAGGCAGCACAGATGGCTCAAGTACATGAGTCCCTGCCACCCACATGGAAGACCTGGATGGAGTTCTCAGCTCCCAGCTTCAGCCTGGCCCATCCCTGCCTGTTGTGGCATTTAGGAGGTAAACCAATGGATGGGAGCTCTCTCTCTGTCTCTTTCTGTGTAGGTTTCTCTCTTTGCCTTCCAAATAAATTCAATAAATAAATTTAAAAAATTTTAAAAACAACTTAGGAAGACTCACGAATAAAGCTAACACTGAGGCAACGGTTTTCAAATCACACTTCCTGGAGCCTTAGGCGTTTCCCCGAAGTGTCATAGTACCTCTCGAAGCTCCCCACATTTACCACCTTAAATGTGGTAAACATATACACATACATGTACTTTACAGCTCCATTTGCAAAAAGGGTATCACCTAAAAAATGTTTGAAAACCACTGTTCTAGTTCTTTTAATTAAAAAAAAAAGACTATAAATGGGGAGAAAATCAAGAACCATTTTCAGATCAAACATGCAGAATGAGGGCAGGAGCTCTCTGGACATGGGGAAGGGTAAAAGGGAAGACTCACTATTTAATTCTTTGGTTTTTACTGGGCTAAGGGGTAAAAATGAAATGGTGGGGAAGCAAATACTTTACATTAGAGAAGCCACTAACAATATGAGACAGATTTATAAATCCAAAGTGAAAATGTTTGTTACATATAAAAATATCAACTCTTCTCAGGATACAGTAAGGAAGAGAATACATGTCAAAATCAACTTCACAAGAAGAAGATACTTTTAGTATAGAGTTAATCTTATGTGTATATAGTTAATCAAAAAGAGATCTTAGTAAAAAATAAGAACAGGAATAGGAGAGGGGGGAGGAAGAAGGGGAGGAGTGAGGGATGGGAAGAATCACTATGTTCCTAAAGTTGTATTTATGAAATGTATGAAGTTTGTACACCTTAAACAAAAGGTTTCTGGGTTTAAAAAAATCTTATTGTATACTAAAAAAAGAAGCATGCTATAATATACATAAATTTTATATATATGCAAACAAAATGATACTATATTATCTTGGCATAAATTTGCATAACTAAGAGCATATATTAAATTTGTCAGAGTTACTGTCTGTGTTGGGTAAAACAGAAGCAAAGAGATGGGTATGGAGATTGGTAAAATAAACATAGGAAAAAAAAAGGAAGAAGAAGCTATTTGAGTTGGGTCTTAAAAAATGTGTCAGAATTTATGATGGAATGCCATTAAATGAAAAAAATTACAGGAAGAAAGGACAAAATGTTAAGAGATCCTGACATATCTACAGAACTAGGAAGCAGGAGGGTGAGTACCAGAGAGAGGTGGGAAATGAGGCTGACATGACATCTGAGGTCACAGTCCCAAAGGCAATGGGAAATAGGGTGTTAACAGAAAACTTGAAGCAAGAAAGGAATATGTTTCTATTCTTGAATGCCTGGAGCTACACCTCGTGACCATGTGGTAGATAGCATAGAAAAGTTGGCAGACACAATCCCAAAGCTGCTAGGGTTGGTGACTATGCAATGACAATAAAACAGTAACTTTAAAATAATTGAGATTTGGGGATAAGTAAAAATAATCCTAACATTTCTCTTTCTGGCCATCAGAATAGTTCAGAAATTAGTACAGGTAGAGCCAGAAACAACTGTTTGAAGACAATCATGAAGGAAGAGAGTTTGATCTACACTAACAGTCTCAGAGTAGCAATAATTTCTGGCAATGCAACCAGGCTACCTTGTATCTATTCATACAACCCAAGGAGACAAGATGAAAGGCAGTGATACGTTGTATATTAAGTTCACTGATGGATACAAGGGGCTGAGTTTAGTATAGTGGCTGAGATGCAGAAAGTGCTCAGTCAGTAGTGCTGTTAATATCATTAAATTATTGCCAGTGCTCTCGCTCTCCTTCATTTTTGCTTATTAGTAGTAGTTTATGTTCTTCCAGGAAGTACTTTACTACCTGCAGAGAACTATACAATATTTAGATTTTTTTCTCCTTTTGATGAAACTACTAAGCCTTTTATAAAACTCATATTTAAGCATTATTTCCCTCTGGAAATGTATTTAAGCTACATTTGTAGGCATCTTATGAGACCCATTAATACATTAGCCACATTAAAGTAAAAAAAAAATTTAGAATACATTTCAAAGACCAGATTATCTTGTCTTCTGTCACTGGCAAATAGATTATTTTCAAATACTTACACTCACATACACAAAAGCAAGAAGGCTTTTGACTCTTATTCTCTTTCACACTAAGTGAATCATTATTATGGAAACAAATATATAAGACTTTTGGCTTAATATTATCCTGGTAAATGACACAACTGGCAGCAATACGCTATGAAATCACAATATAAAGCATTTTTATACTCTAACAATTTTTCATAATAACTTAGATAAACATTGTGATGTGCTCTGATTGTATTATGTGAGAATATTTAATTCTTTCATAGAAAACAAGAAAAATAACAAGACAGATGAAACATAAAAATGCTACACTGGTGTTGTGGTACAGTGGGTAAAGCCACTGCCTGCATTGTTGGCATCTCATTTGGGCACCAGATCAAGTCCTGGTTGCTCCACTTCCGATCCAGCTCTCTGCTATGGCCTGGGAAGGCAGTAGAGATGGCCCAAGCCTTGGTCCCCTGCACCAACATGGGAGGCATTTAAAGGTGAGTAAACCAGCACAGCAGATGGAAGATTTCGATCTCTCCCTCTCTCCCTCCCTGTCTTTAAAGTAAATTTAAATAAGTAAATCAACATTTAAAGCTATGTACAGATAGTAAGTAAATATGTAACTTATAAGGATGCAGGCAAACTTCATAGGATGTATTAAGTATAGATGGTAAGTTAATGATCTGGAAGATTTATAATAAAATAAGCAAGGATGTTACTTTTGGGTAGAAACGGATGGAAAGATCAAGTCACTAGGTAAAGGCAGAACATTTCCAGGAGAAAAGTCTACATGACTTTGGATTTACCATTGAATTTTTAGATACAACTGATACCAATAGCATGAGTCATAAAAGACAGATTGTTAACTTTATAAAAGTTAAAATCTTTTGTTCTATAAAGGGCACTGAAGAGAATGAAAGAAAAGCCAGAGACTGGGAGATAATTCTCAAAAATTATTTATCTGCTAAATGGTTTGAACCCACTTGTATACAAGAAAAACCTCTTAAAACTCAACGTAATTGAAGAAAACTGGTCAAAAGACCTAAACAGACATTTTACCAAAAAGGATCATATGAAAATATGTTCAGCATTATTACTCATTAGGAACATACAAATTAAAATTACAGTGAGATACAACTTTATACCTAAAATAAATTGTCAATAACAGAAGCTGGAGCAGCACTGTGGCATAGTAAGCTAAGCCTCTGCCTGCAGCGCTGGCATCCCATGTGGGCACCAGTTTGAGTCCCGGCAACTCCACTTCCATTCCAGCTCTCTGCTGTAACCTAGGAGAGTAGTAGAAGATGGCCTGAGCCCTCATGCCCCTGCACCCACATGGGAGATGTGAAAGAGACTCCTGGCCCCTGGCTTAGAATTGGCACAGCTCTAACTGCCACAGCTAATTGGGGAGTGAACCAGTGAATGGAAGATCTCTTTCTCTGCCTCTCCTCTCTCTGTGTAACTCTGACTTTTAAATAAGTAAATAGGGGTCAGCACTGCAGCATAGTGGGTAAAGCCGCTGCCTGCAGTGCTGGCATCCATTATGGGCACCAGTTTGAGTCCTGGCTGCTCCACTTCCAATTCAGCTTTTTGTTATGGCCTGGGAAAGCAGTAGAAGATGGCCCAAGTCCTGGCCCCTGCACCCTTGTGGGAGACCCAGAAGAAGCTCCTGGCTCCTGGCTTCGGATCAGTGTAGCTCCAGCTGTTGTGGCCAATTGGGGAGTGAACCAACAGATGGAAGATCTCTCTCTCTCTACCTCTCCTCCTCTCTCCGTGTAACTCTCTGACTTTCAAATAAATAAATAAATCTAAAAAAAAATGGCTTCTAGGTAAGTGGTATCTCTTTAAATGAATGAATGAATGAATAAATAAATAAATCTTAAAAAAAAATTAGAGCCTGAAAAAGGATGCAGAATAACAGGAAATGTGATTCATTCCTCATTTGAATCCAAAATGGTATAGCTACTTTGGAACACAGTTTGGCAGATTTTTTACAGATACACTTACCATATGACCCAGCAATTCAATTTCTTAAGTATTTCCTCAAGTGAACTGAAAACGTTCACACAAAATCCTATCATTGATTGTGGTTTTGTTCATAAGCAGCAAAACCTATATACAACCCAGATGTCCCTAAACAGGTAAATGGATAAACAACCTCTTTTGGTTCAACCACATAGTGGAACATTAGCAATAAAAAGGAATGAACCAATGATCCATGCAACCATTCAGATGAACCTTAAAAATACTTGGCTAAGTGAAAGAAGTTGAAATCCAAAGGCTACAAGCTATATTACTCTATTTATGTGGAGTTTTGGAAAAGGCAAAAGTATAAGCATAGGAAACGAATCTTTGTCCAGGATTAGGTTGAGCAGTTTGAAATCAAACGGACTACTCAGGACAATTTTAAGATGCTGAAAATGTTCTGTATGCTACAGATGGGGTGGATACATGACTCTATTCATTTGTCAAATCCCAAAGACCTATATCCCACAAAGGGTAAACTTGATTGTATGCAATTTTTTTTAAAGAAAAAAATAATTAACCAGAATGCCAGTGGAGCCCTGGATAAACTGCAGAGCTAACAAATGAGTCAATTGCACAATAAATACAGGACAGAATGTCACTGGGGGGTATAAAGAAAGAAGAAGCTGACCTAAAGAACTTTGGAAAACAAATTGAAAGACAGGATGGTATAAAGCTAAAGACAAGAACTGCAAAAAGATACTGTCCTCTAGCTGGTAAATTGCTTTTTTTACAAGGTGTGGGTTAGCAATTCCAAGTTACTTTTTATGTCTACTAGAGTTGAAAAAAACAAATGAATCTGTAGCAGACAAAGAGAATCACATTTCTCACAATCAGAGAACGAAATCAGGGGGAAGACCAGAATGAATCCTGTGGTGTTGGATGGAAATGGGAGGTGTCAGTATAAACTCCTGTCTATTTTAATAAATATACATGGAGAGAAGGATGCAGAGATCATCATAGATACATAGATATACCTGACTTAAGCCCATCTAGCAATCAGACCTTAGATTCTAATACCACCAATGAAAGAAACCAGGGCTCCTTAGAGAAATGGCTGATTCTAGGATGGGGTGGGGTAACTGCAACATGAGCAGGGACCATGTGTTAGAAGATAAAGAAGTACTTTAAAAATGTTATATCACTTGGACTTACCCCTAATGGTAGAGCTGGAAAGGTGCCAGGGGATTCCAATTCAATCCCATCAAGGTGGCATGTACCAATGCCATCTTACTTGTTAAAGTGATCAGTTTAAGTTCATAATTGATCAAAAGATAGGATTAAGTGTCAAAGGGATCACATAAATAAGACCAGTGTCTGCAAATAATAATTGATAGAATTAAAAAGGAGAGAACGATCCAACATGGGAAGCAGGATACACAGCAGACTCACAGAATGGCAAATTCCCTAAAAGCACTCTGGCCTCAGAATCAGCCCTTAAGGCATTCAGATCTGGCTAAAAAGCCCATGAGAGTTTCTCAGGCATGGAAAGCCAAGACACTGTGGCAAAAGAAAATGACCTAAATGAAAGATCTCTGTGAGATCCCAGCGGAAAGAATGAGCCATCAAAGAAGGAGGTACCTTTCTCTGAAGGGAGAAGAGAACTTCCACTTTGACTATGGCCTTGTCTAAATAAGACTGGAGTTGGTGAACTCAAGAGGCTTCTGTAGCCTTGGCAGCTCATGACAAGAGCCTTGGGTGATTACTGACGTCATAAATAAGAATGTCAATTGTTAAATCAACAACGGTAGTCACTGTGCACCTGCTCCCCATGTAGGACCTCTGTCCGTAATGTGTTGTACTATGCGAATTAATGGTAAAACTACTACTCAAACAGTACTCTATACTTTGAGTGTGTGGGTGCAGTCTGTTGAAATCTTTACTTAGCATATACTAAGTTGATCTTCTGTATATAAAGATAATTGAATGAATTTTTTTTTTTTCACAGATAGAGTTAGACAGTGAGAGAGAGAGAGAGAGACAGAAAGGTCTTCCTTCCATTGGTTCAGTCCCCAAATGGCTGCTATGGCTGGAGTTATACCGATCTGAAGCCAGGAGCCAAGTGCTTCTTCCTGGTCTCCCACACGGGTGCAGGCACCCAAGGCACTTGGGCCATCCTCCACTTCTTTCCTGGTCCACAGCAGAGAGCTGGACTGGAAGAGGAGCAACTGGGACTAGAACCTGGCACCCATATGGGTAGCAGGTGCCACAGGTGGAGGATTAACCAAGTGAGCCATGGCGCCGGCCCCCAAAATGAATCTTGATGAAGAATGGGATGGGAGAGGGAGATGGGATGGTTGCGGGTGGGAGGGAGGTTATGGGGGGGAAAAGCCACTATAATTCAGATGTTGTACTTTGGGAATTTATATGTATTAAATAAAAGTTGAAAAAAAATGCCATATCACAGTGACATTACAGCCAACTGAAAAGAGCCTCCTACCTTTCTCTGAAGTAAGAAGAGAACTTCCACTTTGACTATGACCCTGTTGGAATAAGATCGAAGTCGGCGAACTCAAAAGGCTTCCATAGCCTTGGCAACTCATGACTAGAGCCTAGGGAGATTACTGATGCCATAAACAAGAGTGTCAAATTGTTAAGTCAACAACAGGAGTCACTGTGTACTTACTCCTCATGTGGGATCTGTCCTTAATATGCTGTCCAATGTGAAGTAATGCTATAACTAGTACTGAAAGAGTATTTTACACTTTGTGTTTCTGTGTGGGTGCAAGCTGATGAAATCTTTCCTTAATATATACTAAATTGATCTTCTGTATATAAAGATAATTGAAAATGAATCTTGATGTGAATGGAATGGGAGAGGGAGCGGGAGATGGGAGGGGTGTGAATGGGAGGGAAGTTATGGGGGGGAAAGTCATTGTAATCCATAAACTGTACTTTGGAAATTTATATTTACTAAATAAAAGTAAAAAAAAAAAAGAAAAAAAGAAAAGAGCCTCCTATGACTAATGCTAGGATAATCCAAGCAGTAAATTAGCAATATTCATCCAATAGTTATTAGTAATAGTCTGGTGCAGAACTGGTAACGTGTCATTTGGGGACACATATAAAGTCTGGGACCTTGGTGCCAAGGAGAGTTCTCGGTGGAGTACTCGCTGTATACATTTACTTGTGTGAAGAATGTGTGGTTTACTATCATAATATAAAGTATTGGGATTGGTGCTGTGGTATAGTGGTCTAAGCCTCCACTTGTGGTGCTGGAATCCCGTTTGGGAGGCAGTTCATGTCCCAGCTGCTCCCCTTCCAATCCAGCTCTCTGCTATGGCCTGGGCAAGCAGTAGAAGATGGTCTAAGTGCTTGAACCCCTGCATCCACGTGGGAGACCAGAAGAAGCTCCTGGCTCCTGGCTTCAGATAAGCCTAGGTCCAGTTGTTGCAGCCATCTGGGTAGTGAACCAGTGAGTGGAAGACCTCTCTGTCTCTCCCTCTCTGTGTCCGTAAATCTGCTGCTCAAGTAAATAAAAATAATCTTAAAAATACACAAATTGTTAAATCTCAGAATATAAATATATATATATTCATACATGAAATATAAAGAGAGAAGTAAAATGGTAAGCCACAGGAAAACTAAGCAAGCAGATGCATGAGATATATATGCTTCAACATAGAAACATGACAAAGTGGCATCCAACTGCTGAAGATACAAATATCCATACACTGTAATGAGCATAATGCATCTATAGAAGCACATCATTATTCCACTACATTACACTGATTAAATCTCACAATTCATTTTAAAGACTATTCATATCTAACCAATGACTTAGAGAAAAATGAAAAGTTGAATTAACTAAGGGAGCACCAATCATTTCCTTTGGCAGAGCTTTTAAAGAATTAACTTGCAAACAAAGTTATAAAAAGAATAAAAAATGAGTCAGACAACAAAGGATAACAAAAGATACTACAATGTATAAAGAGAATATAAACTTTCACTTATTTAACCCTATCCCACTAAATACATCCTTATTTATTTATTCAGAACTAGGCAGTCACTGTTATACTAGAACTCTAATTCTTTTCTCTAGTGAAGATGGGTGTGGGTATGCAGAGAGGAAATATAAACTCACTACAAATAAATTATCATTAAAGAAATTTAAAAGACTAACAAAAGTAGATCAGTTGCTCTTATAGAGAATGCCAACAGTGAAGAATTATGCTTTAAAGAAGTTACATGGATGAGCCCTATCTACTTGGTGTCATGGGAACCCATATTTAAGTTTGCAACCACTTCACCCTCATCAGCAATTTCAGCTTGAGTGTTTCACCATACATTTTTTAAATGGATCTAATTCTTTCACCAAAAGTAAGTATATGCACACATGTTACCAGGTTGGCATTCTCAAGTACTCTTTACATATGATAAAAACAGTGATGAGAATAATAAAATTCAACATAGAGATGTAAAAATTAAAATGGATTTATAAAGTCCAAACTGCTCAAACACTCCAAAAAAAGAGTTTCAACATTGCCTTTTGAATTCATCTCTTTTATATTAATTCACTGGCACTTATAAATGCTATGATTTTTTCAGCTGCTTAAATATCTGGAAAAGCTGGACATTCCCAGGATTCTGTACCAAATGGAGTTGCTGCCACGTGGTTTTATTGCTCATTTGAGTATCTGCTTTCTAAACACGATGGCCTCCATGACGTCAGGGACTACAACTGCCTTGCACATCACTCTACACCCCTGGACCTACAGCTACTTGGCACTTATAAACAGCTGCTGAGTAAGGGAGGGAAAAAACAAGGGAGTAGGACAATAAGAAGACTGATCAGGAGGACATTTACTTAGTTGTTTTTAATCTTCATTATTTGCCAGAAGCAATTCTTTTGGAACATCAACATGACAGTCGATAAGTTTTGGTTTTGGAAGCATTTGGAAGTTTTGGATTTTGAATATTTGGATTAGGGTGCTCAACCAGTAGTCTGTGCAAATATTCCAAAATCCAGAAAACTGATATTCGCAAAACCTCTGGCCTTAAGTGTTCTGGATAAGGGATACAATGTACATACTGAGGAAACTGTTTCACAAAGCAAGCACAAATGCTAAATGCAAAAGAAAGTAACTGAGTGATTTATACATATAGTGTTGAAAAAACCTACCACATAAGTATTACACACACTACCCCTTAGAAATAGAACTGAAGGGGCCGGTGCTGTGGTGCAGCAGGTTAAAGCCCCAGGCCTACAGTACCGTCATCCCATATGGGTGCCAGTTGGAGTCCTGGCTGCTCTGGTTCTGATCCAGCTGTCAGTTATGGTCTGGGAAGTGAGCAGAAGATGGCGCAAATCCTTGGGCCCTTGCATCTGTGTAGGAGACCCAGAAAAAGCTCCTGGCTCCTGGCTTCAGATAGGCTCAGCTCCAGCCATTGAGGCCATTTGGGGAGTGAACCAGTGGATGGAAGACCTCTCTTTGTAACTCTTTCAAATAAATTAAATAGATATTTTTTAAAAAAATAACTGAAGAGAAAACAACAAATTCATTATGTATAGTTACTCTCACTCTGGGCTTCTTGGCCCATCACTACTGATATTTTGGGTTGGATAATTCTTTGTTCAAACTGGCAAGGGCTCTTCTGTTCAGTAGCATCTCTGGCCTATATTCATTAGATAGAAACAGCCCATTCTCAACAGATAGTCCTAAACGTGGAGTGGGATAGTATGCAAAAACTAGTCCTGAAAAAGAAACACTAGTCTAGTCTCAAGAGTCTCAAAGCTCTAAGTAAATCCTCCAAGTCAGGTGAAATGAGATATATTTTATCCAAAGGGATCATATCAAAATCCAATCCCCCTACTCCATAAACATTTTTATTGATGCAATGGGTGGCCTCACTACGGCAGAGCAACATGTTTTCTTGATAGTGATCACTATCTAACTATTTTGATTAAGTTTTTGATTGCATCATTATATCCTTTAAAATAGGCAATGTTATTTATTGTCTTCGGTGCTATTAATATGCTATCAATCATCATATTATAGAAACATTCCCAGAATTACTGCATATTTCTCTAGAGTATATATAATACTGTGATAATAGCAACAGGTGGTAAAAAATTAAAAAAATGAACATTTATAGTTAATGAGGATAGGTTTAAAGGGCCTAAATACCCAAATGAAGATGGAGATAACTGGAAAAACAATAAATTACTTGAAGAGTAGACATCTGGTGCAGTGATTAAAATCTCCACTCGGGATGCCCATATCCCCTGTCAGAGTGCATTGGAATCCTGGCTCTTCCTCCCATCTAGCTTCCTGCTAGTGCACACCCTGGGAGACAGCAGGTGATGACTTAAGTTCTTGGGTCTCTGTCACCCACTAGGGGAGACCAGGCTGGAGTTTTTTTTTTTTTTTTTTTTTACTTTTTGACAGGCAGAGTGGACAGTTAGACAGAGAGAAAGGTCTTCCTTTTTGCCGTTGGTTCATCCTCCAATGGCCGCCACGGTAGGCGCGCTGCGGCCGGCGCACCGCGCTGTTCCGATGGCAGGAGCCAGGTATTTATCCTGGTCTCCCATGGGGTGCAGGGCCCAAGGACTTGGGCCATCCTCCACTGCACTCCCTGGCCACAGCAGAGGGCTGGCCTGGAAGAGGGGCAACCGGGCAGGATGGAGTTTAAGGCTCCTGGCTTCGACCTGGCCCAGTCCTGGCTGTTGTGGATAGACAGTGAAGTAGTGGATGGAAGATCTCTCTCTTTCTCTATCTCCCTCTCTCCCTCTCTCCTTCTCTCCCTCTCTCGCTCTCCCCCTCTCTCTCTCTCTGCCTTTCAAATAAAATGAACTAATTTTAGCAACAACTTAACAAATGTCTAATACTATAAGACAAAAAAAAGTAAAACTGAAAGACAAAAAAAGGTTTGAATAAATGAAAGTTATTTCTGTCAAAAGAGAAAATAAAAATGAAATGATCGATCCCAACCATGTATCAAGTTGGTGGTGGACTCACAGAGACCACTATTCTCAGTGATCTTTAAGCATAACTTAACTGTTCAGAACCAGTGCATTATACACTAAGAAGAAAGAAGCTATAAAAGAAAACAAATTCAAACAAATAAGAACACAAACACAATGTTTTTGGTACTCCTATTATTTGTGGTAATGTTGACAGTATTCTGAACTGTTGTGCATGTACTTTGGAGAAAAGCAGATAAGTAAATAATTACATGGATGTCACTTAGAACCAAGATTATAAGAGTGGGAGAAAGAACATGCAGATCTAACATTAGTTAAAGAAAGCAAATATTCTGCAGTCTTAAGGGGGATGAATCAGTATCAACTCAGCTTTCTATGTATCCTAAAATCCAAATGCAAACATATAATGTAGAAACCAAAAAAGGCTCCAACAGTGAATAATGAAATAGCAAAGAGCTCAACTAGCATTTGTGATGTCAAAATACCCTTAAAGGGCCAAGGCTGAGCATAAAGGATGGGGGAGGCCCAGACTAGCTCTCAGCAAATGTGCCATTCAAAACTTCTACAGTCTCATCAAAAGGATTTGGGAGTCAACTATTGAAGCTCCCAATGATCAAAGATATGAATTTGAACAGTAATAAGAATTAATACAATGAATGAAAATGTAAAACTGTTTCAATGCATGAATTAATAAAAATGAATGAATAAGTGAATACATGAATAAATTTATTTTTTGGTAAGTCATCTCAAATCTCTGTTGTGTTCTTCCTGAAATGGAGCTTAGGGCATAAAACAGTTGAAGATAAGATTCTCCTTAAGAGAAGTATTCTAGTGAACCAATGAAGAAGGCAGTTAGAATTTAGAGTATCAGAATTTACTACTTTATAATGAGAAGAAAGGCAGTGACCATCACAGTAAACTTCCTAATTTATTTCACAAATAACTGACAAGGAAATGGAGAGGGCTAGAGAAGTAGATGGTTGGCTGATAGATTCCTATCCAGTTAAATAGGATTAAAAAAAAATGAAACAGCCTTAACAATTATTGTAATGCATGGACTTAGAATTCTAAATTGAATAAGTGAACTGTAAAAAACATTATAGGACTCACTGGGGGAAGTATAAACACTGAGTAATTATAATATTAACAATTAGATTGAACATTTAGCATTGTAAGTTTTTTTTCAAAAGACTATCTTTTAAGAAGCAAACTATGACATTTACAGACAAGGTGATAATGACACCTGAATAGCTTCAAAATAATAAGGTGCAGAAGCTGAAGGGGTATCAATAAAATAAGAGTACTCAAAAGAGTAGCTGTTGTAGCTAAGGCAGTAGATACATGAAGTTCATTATATATTTTCTGCTTTGAAATACGTTTGAAATAGTCCAAAATAAAAAAAAAAAGTTTTAAAAACTGAACAGGAAGAAAGCATGCCTTTTGTCTGAAACCATTCTATAAAATTATATTGTAGCATTTGAGGAGATCATTTAACAAACCATTCAAACATCTCTGTGAAGAAACTCCAAGAGGAAGAAGAAAAAAGGATTTACTTATCAGTAGTGAAAATTAATACAATTCCTTTGAAATGTCCCCTATCTGATCTGTTTTCTCCTCAAACCTCTATCCCTTTAACTGTCCTTCGTAGGGATACTGGATACATAATTAATAAAAGAAACGATTAGGTAAGCCTGCTTCTATAAAAAGTACTTAAATGTGCTTTGGCCTAAAGTTTAAAAAAAGGCAACCTGTCCCACTGACATGCAAATAGAAAACTTCAAGAATGACTTTCATGGTACACAATGATCATCCCAGGCACAGCACATGGCCACGGGATATGTGTTGCCAATGATAAAAAGAGAATGCAAATAGGTACAGAATTAATTACATAAGAATTTCCCAATCAGAACTGTAATATAAGCAAAATCTCTCATACATACTTCTAATATTTGGTGCAAAGAAAAATAATCGAAACTGAAGTACCAAACGTTTTAGTAGGATAAGCAAATGCATCTACTGATTCCACATAGGACATATCACAGAAGCATCACTGCACTTCCTATGCCTTGAAAAAAGAGAAAAAGAAATAAAAAAATTGGGGCCAGTGCTGTGGCCTGATCAAGCTGCCACCTGCATAGCCAGCATCTCAAATGGGTGCCGGTTCGAGTCCCAGCTATTCCACTTCTGATCCAGCTCTGCACTATGGCCTGGGAAAGCAGTGGAGGATGGCCCAAGCCCTTGGGCTCTTGCACCCATGTGGGAGACCTGGAAGAAGCTCCTGGCTCCTGGCTTCATATCGGTGTAGCTCCAGGCATTGAGGCCATCTGGGGAGTGAAGCAGCAGATGGAAGACCTCTCTCTCTCTCTCTCTCTCTCTGCCTCTGCCTCTCTCTATCTGTAACTCTGCCTTGCAAATAAATACATCTTTTTTAAAAAAAGAAATTAAAATTAACAAATTTAACCTCATCTAATAAAAATTCATTAATTTAAATGGACACAAAGTCGTCAGTATAGAGGTTTGGCAAGTAGAACTTCACTATTAAAGATGGCTGAATCTACACTCACACGTCACAATTACAGTTACATAAGGATAAATAAGCTCTAAAACAAGATAGTTGGCCAATCCAAATCTGCCAGGCTTATACATTTTAAATCTAAATAATGAGGTATGGATCAAACTTTAATGTGGTCTATTCAAAACCATTGCTGTGCATCTGGAAAACAGCTGTTTCAGACAATGTTTTAAGCACACCACACACTGAGCTAGGACTCTCCAAGCACAATGTACCTGATGCAGCCTACCATGAAGCTGTGTGGGCACAGTCACTTTCTTCAGAAGTAGCAAGAATATATTTTGCAAGTTGCCACACAGAATTGTAAGAATTATAGAGAAACTGAAAATTGCCCTGCATAACAGACTTAGCAATTGTCCTAGATGTAAGGGAAAGTTTATACTGACTCTTTACTGATTCTGACCTATTTCTAGTTCTGTGCGAAACAGAAAAATCACTTGTTAGAAATTTAGTGATTTGTTAGGAATTTAGTGATCAGATAATTAAGTAGTTTCCAATTGTATTAGAAAAATCCCAGAAGGCAGAGAAGTCTTTTCACCAAAAAAAAAAAAAAAAAATCAAACTACCTAACGGATTATTTCACATATTTTATCTGTGTAACATACCAGGACACTGGTTTAGATTTCACATGTGAATCTGCTCCCTAAAATGTTTGAAAAAGAGAGTGTGTTTCTTTTTATTTGTCATTCCATTAATGCAAGAAGCAGCTGTGATGTAGACAAGATTGGTGCAGAAGCTATGTGATCTCTTGGGGGCTCCAAATACTTCAGGGTAAAGAGGACAAAGTGCCAGTCTGCTGTTCTCTTCCCATTGGACTTCCTAACCAATGATCTAGCTCAGTAGATTAGTACCTTTTTATATTACTAAAAAAAAAAAAATCCTTGGGAAGCAGAGTATGTTTTCTCACTAATTACTGTCATCTGAATGAGAAATTATGAAACAAAAAAGCATAGATCCTGGGCTGAAAATGGAGTAAGGTTAAGAACTGCCTGTTGAAACTCCTCCCTCCTGCCTCTCCCCCTTCCTACCAAGAACCACCATGGGTCAAGACCCTTCTCCAAGAGTGGACAGTGATGAACTGGAAGAGAAAAGGCTTCTGGCCCCTAGTAGTCATTGGTTTCTATATAGATAAAGTTTGGAATGGTCCCAGAATCCCAATCACACTTTTAAAATAGGTGACATCTGAGACTATGTGGTCACTTCAAATCAAAGGTAAATAAATTGTGAAAAGCATCACTGTTCTTTAAATTAAGACTACAAATGCCCAGTGCTCTACCTATCACCCAGAAATCAAAGATTTTTTTTCTGGTTTATTTTCTCTGACTTTGATATTTTCTTTGAAGAGTGACTCCTACTTAATCAGAAAAAAAACAAAACCTAAATGTAAGTAGGACCCTACATGCCATGCCCCAGCAGGGAGTAAGCAAAAAGCCTTCTTCACTTCATACCTGAAATACAAAAAATTATCTCAAAAATCAGCTAATTTTACATCTTTGCACCCACAAACTATGCTAGGAGATTGTCTCATAATGCTAAGTTATTAAAAGGATGTAATGTAATTATCTGTTTGAAAATCAGCAGAAACATCCAAGAAGGAAGAGTTATTCCTTCCACTACCATTCCCCAAAGCTGGACGCTCCTTGGTACAAGCACACATTTCAAATGGAAGCCTCATCATCTTTTCCTAGAAAAATGTAAAGTCCTTTCTCAAGGCTTACAAAGAAAGAACTGCATATAGCATTGACATTGACTATAGGAACGATTTTTAAAAACAACAAGCAACAAAATAGGTGATTGTGATTGTTTTCATCTCTAAATCAAACAAGGGAAAATCTTTTCAAGTGATGGGTAAGTTTTATAGAACAAGCACAGAAAATACATACAGAAAAATTACAAAAATATTAAGTATTGTTACAGATGACTGGATTGGCATTTAACAGGCTGAAAGAAACCAGATCAATCTCAATCTTGCTGGGGTCAATTCGGGTGCTCAAACAAATAAAAAAAATTTTTCTTTTTTATGTTTGTATACCAGAGGTGCTAAAATATTAACCAAGTCAGAAAATGTCATGTACAATGAAACCGTTTGTAAATATTAAGCCATATTTAAAATGTATATTTGTATCAAAATCTGCTTAATAAAAAACAGATTTGATAATTATCACAATATCACAAGGAAAAATAAAATATAAAATAACACACTTCCAGAAAAAGGATGAAGAGAGTGAGTGAAGGAATAAGGCAAAAATATTTTAATATAATTTGATTGTTTTACCTCCAGGATTTATATACAACATTTAAACAAAATATAGCCTGAAGTATTACATCAAAATATTAAGGTAAGATAGGTTCATATCATATCCTTACAATTACCTTAAATCCTACCGAAGTATAAGATCTATTCTGTCACATGCAGATTACAACATGGCTTCAAACTAAACTATTTAAACAATGCAGATATTTATAATATCCAATCAACAGAAGGAGATACTGAAATATCACTATAAATGTCTCACAATCCAATCAAAATTGGATTTGCACATGCATATTCAGTGTCTAAGAATTAAAACCTCACAAGATTTTCAACACAGCCTTTTGCTCTGTAAAAAAAAAAAAAATTACAAATTGAACAGGACTCCGAATATCTGTGCTGGAATAATCTGTACTTGAATAAGAAAATGTATATTTAAAAGCCTACTAGACACTTGTTCTATTACAAAGACATATTCCAGTATTCATGTGCAGTGTTTTGTAAAGTACTTTATTTCCATTAGCATTATAAATTTTTGTTCTTCAGCAAATCAGCAAGAGAATAATGGCACAAATCAATATAACAGTCTTCATAGCAACTAATATTAGGTCATTTATTACAGCAAAGGGTGCTAGAGCCTCAGCTGAAAGTACATCAGGCACTTCCATTGGAACACCATTTTTTAAAAGAATGTGTCACAGGTTGAATGAGTATTTTTCCTTTATGAAACAGTCTTTATAGGCTTAAGTACCTCCAACTTCTTAAACAGATAGTAAGTAGACAAACAACTCAAAGAAAGTCAGTTATGCCTCCTAGGGGCCTTGCCACCAACTACAACTGTAGGAGTGCTTACAAATATCTGCATTGAAGGGATACATAGAGACTTGTGAAAGACAGAGAGGGAGTAAAAGGAAATAGCTGAAATTATTTCAACCTCTTTCATCCCCAACATCCCTGTGCCAGGAGCCATTTGATTACCAGTATCCTGTAAGTGGGGTGAGCAGGAAAGAGGCAAGTATGAGGTCCCACAGCGGATGCAGTCCCCATTTCCTCCCTGCTATGCGAGGAACAAGTGAGTGGATTTCCTTATGCATCACTCCTTGCTTTGTTCCATAAAGTGGCAACCTGTCAGGAGACTTGTATTGATGACCTGAAAGCAGGCGGCTGCTCTATTGTTACAGAACCACTTAAGACAGAAGAGAGCCCTGGCAGCAGGAAGTTAATCTGGGGCAGTCCCTAACCTACAACGTTACTTGGTGACACCAGGTGTGTTCTGTTTATTACTCAGAAGCAAAGTCTCATCACCAAACCCTCCAGAAATGCTTTCATTTTTCACTTGCCACTTTACTACTCTAATTTCTAAGACTTGTTTAGAAGATATTAGGGGAAAAAACACAAGAAGATTAAAAGACTCGGGCTACATGGAACGGATTTTCCTTAGGATAGTTGTGACTTATATGGAAGAAATCTCATTTTTATTCCATTAGGTTAGTGGCCAAAAGAGGTAAGTAGAACGGCTTAATGCTATTAAATACACACAGTCTAGAGTGCTTAAACTTAGGTTCAAATAGCTCAGACACTCTGAAGGAAAAAGAGGAACCAGCATCTCAGGTCCCAAAGAAACACTGCAAACAGGTACAAGGTAGACATGGTGTGCTCTGCACTCTACAGTCTGTCTTGGGACAACCCCTTTTGTGCCACAATATAAAAATTCACACAGAAGTGGTTTTTACCTAGATCACTTGGTCATAATTTGATATGTTCCCTTTTGAAATACAATCACTGCCAATGAGTTTGTGAAAACTGTAAGACACACTACTACCTGTGTTTCAGCTAACTCATGAAACAGATATTATGAGAGGGGTATTTTAGAATTATCAGTTCACAAGCAATGAAATGAGTTTTACTTTCTTTCCCCAATTTAAATTAGAATATTCTTGCTAAAAAAGAAACATATCCAGGGAGGCACAAAAACATCTGAGAAAGTAGCCAAGTGAGGAGCAACAGGGACGCCAGAGGGCTGACACTGACCTGAGCTATTTTTTCATCAGAGAGCCCTTATGAGCCAATTCCCTCTAACAGCATATTTAACACAAAGAAATGTAGTTCCCTGGCTCCTAGTCTCACACAACACTGGCAGTGGTAAACTGGAAATCAGGGTAAGGGTGAGATGAACAGCCCCATAGTAATCAAAATTGGTAATAGCTACTAGACAATAAACAGTGGAAAATTATAAAAAGTACAATACAAAATGCAAGAGGCATATCAATCTGGGGACTCTTTCATTCAGATAAAGAGGAACACGTTCTTCAATAAGCACGTGGTGATTGTATAATACAGGCCAAAACAACTCTGGTTTCTGTAATGTTAAAAAAGCCAGAGACCATTTGAAATATTTCAACAAAAAAAGAATACATTATTTTAAAACAGTCTACGCATCTAGTGATTTCAAAACCTCAATTATCCAGAGAAATCCTCCCTGAAATCAGCTATCTCCAAAAGTTCAAAGTAACTGAAACATAGAGAAGGAGAGAAAGAAGCAAGGAGTGCTGTGCAGTTCAAGGCCTGTGGAGGGGAGGGGGCTCACACTTAAATCATATTTATCAACAGCTGCTTGTCCTTCTGCCATCGTCTTCCCACTCACAAACCCCAAAAACACCTGCCTACCAAAGCATAAACTAACATTTATGTTATTGTCCCAGCTATGCTATGCCTTCCCACTGCCACTATAACAGACAGTTCCATCTTACCTGCTTGCACATTGTTGGTCCATCCACGTTTGTGCTCAGAATAACCACTACTTTATAATCATCAGAAAAGTGACTTCAATTCCAGGTTAAAATAGGTACTACAGAGTGGCTTGTTGAGAGTCAAACCCAAAACATTTACTAGGAGTGTCTTTCATTGAACAAAAGAAATCCTATTCTGTTTCCAAGGGGGACAAAAAGACGAGCCTAACCCTGGTAACCTTAACACAAAAGGAAGCTAAAAAGGCAGGGACTCGATAAGAACAAAGGATTGTCCTTTCTGATGACATCAATACGTATTAAACACGATATGTTACACATCTTTCTATCAATATCTGAGATGATGAATTTGCAAATTAATACTACACTGGTCATAACTGCATAAAATTATGACACCCTCTTTAAGAGGCAGTTTTTGATTTATAGAATGGTAGTGGCATCTTTGTATTTAATGTTTCTGAAACTAAGAGAGGAGATGAGCCCCTGTGAGCAAGCAGAATACAATGTAGGAGAAATAATTACACTGCTGACCTCATGCCCTAGAAGGTCACTCTGCCTCGCAGGCCAACGGGAATCAGGAACCAGCAGCATGTACCTCAGAGAAGTCACTGACTGGAATGAAGGGCAAGTGTGGGTATATTTCATAAACTAGCAGGTGCTTGACCTCATAAAAAAGTCAATTATCAAAATGCTACATGTAGCATGTCACAAACAAGAAATATAGAAAGTAGGGCTCTACAAAACATCTTCTGCTCAAACTAAATCTGAGATAACTCACAGCATCTATTTTCTTCTGAATTGTAATTCAACAGATTCACAAATATCATGAATCCCTATATGGTGAGAATAATCAGTAGAATTTGTCAACTGTGATTTCAAACAAAAAGTGATTATCTATACATGGTAAAGAGTGATGACTCAGAAAAGATTTACAATATTTAGATAAGTCAGTATATAAGAATGTATATAGTATGTATCACTTGAATCCTGCTCATTAGAATAGGAATCACAATGCATTTGTCCTCAATTTTGTCATCAGAAATTAGGCATCAAAAGCTTACACACTCACAACCTTTGTAAAGAATAAAATAACGTCTCGTGAATGGTTCAGTAACAGTGCTCCATCACCTGACACCAAAATTCTCCTATCGCTCAGCAAGAACTTGGTGCTTAAGAAAATCTGTCAGCTGGCTTTTCTGTTAAGACCACGCTCCTTTTTCTTCCTCAGTGATCTCAGTCTACTGCCAGAATCCCTGGGTAATACAAATGAAAGCGAATTCGGAAGCAGCAGCAATAAAAACTATAGAACAACAGAAAGAAAAGGGGGTGGTGGCCAGCCCACACTCACTATGTCTGTTAGGCACTAGGCTGGATGCTTTACAAAAAGTTCCTCATTTAATGCTCTCAACAGTTAGAAAAATAACTGGCTCTGGTCCATCGCTTTCTTTAGGTTTTCTGATAAATTTGCAAAAGACTGCTTATGATATAACACACCTAAACAAAATACAGAAGAGCTCAGTCAGTAGGGCTAGGTGACTCAGTTGTTACCATAAGCCCAGCTCTATCACTTACTGTGAAAGTTACTATCCATTTTAAACCTCTGCCTCCTCATCTAGAAGAAGAAAGGCTAGTGTGTAGTCTGTCAGCTCAGGGGCTCTTAGACCAAGCTTAGGAGCAGCTAACATCACTTAGGAATCTTTTTAGATGCCTAGAATGAGTAAAGTACAACGAATGGTGTATTTACCAGATGCACTGTTTAACATTTTGCCTACTTTAGTGAATGAGACGATTACTAGGCTAGCTATAGGTATAAGTTTCTACGACAATATTTTATAATGTAACTTCTACAATGATCAGCTCTTCAAACACTAATGACAATGGTGGGGGCGATTTCACTACAAGCACGTGGAATGGCAGGTGTGGGCTGTCCACCAGCTGGCTCCATAACCTTTTGATCCCTTCGGACAGCAAATCTGTTCAAGAGCCCTATGTGGTCATTTCTCATTTGTTGTATGCTTTCTTCTCCTTTCATACGTTCAGAATCCCTATTCCTTTAGCTTGACATCCTTTTATTAAAATAGAAAGCTCCTAGGAAAGCAAACTAAAACTAATTTTACACTCAGTCAGTGTAAGAGTTCCAGAGTAGATTAGAATGTTACACCAAGGGTTGTAAGTGTGTAAAGTTTTAGTTACATGTAAAATGCATGTCTATTCATTCTTTTGCTAAAATAAAATACGGTGACAAGATTAAAATTTTAAGTAAGCCAGCATTCAATTAATTTATAAGTACTTCAGAGTACTATAATTAAATAGAAAAGACATGATTACGTAAGTGGAAAGATTTAAATTTAACCTAAGAATATCTAGTTTATTCTTATTTAAATTTTGAAATTCAGCAAAGAGTAATTTTCTAACTTCAGCAATAATTTTTCTGCTCCATTTTCTTGCTGTTGTTATTAGACATAATATGGCTGGAAGGGACACAGAGAGCTGTATTAGTTAAACCAAATATCGTTGCTCATTCTTCCAATTCCACCCTCATTAAAGAACTAAGCATGCTGGCAGCAAACAGGACAGAATAAACAGTGTTTAAGAAGGAGCTTCAGAATCTGACAGTCACTAAGTGACTGTGGGACCTTCAGGAAGTTCTTCAATTTCTCCCAGCCTCAACGAAGTCACTTGAAAGAAAACAAAAGCAGACGTGGGGATGGTGACAAGAGTCCCTCCTTTATAAGGTCACTGTAATTGTTAAATGAAATAATAAAGACCAAATACTCAGCAAAAGCCTGGCTGAGAGAGGGTGTCCAATTAACGGTAGGGAATTACCATTATTTCACTTATACCAAATCCTCTCTGGACGCAACTAACCAACATATGCATTTCTAGCACTGCTTTGGGGGCGTCATTTGTGGCTATATTACGGCCTTCCCTCGTCAGTAAGTCATTTTCTTCCTTCCAGGATAAAAATGGCATCCACGGCAACTGCTCATCGTACCTATGCTCCCAACTCACAAGAACCCAACACTACTCATCTTTGATGTTTTTCTTAGACCTTTATATACAGTCAGCCATCGGCTTACACATTTTCTTTTATTCTGCCCTATCTACATTTAAGTCTGGGTCCTAAATTCACTTCTGTAATAGCCTCCTAGCTACTTACTCTACTTTATTCTGTTCCCTCACTTTACACTAGATCATTCTAAATAGAAATGTTTCTCAATATTTTCACAATAGCATTCTCCACTGAAGAGAATGTCTAGTGATTTGCTATCATCTAGCTTCACTGTCAGCCCACTCTACAGTATTATACTCACAGTCTGTTCCCAACTTTGGGGATCTTTTATTTAATTAGTTTTATTTTGAACTGATCACCTAACTCCATTTTCTGGAATATGATGACATTAATGCCCACAAGTTATGAACAAAGAACACTCTTTCAGACTATGTATTAACATGCTCAAAAGCAGAGCTTTTTTCAGCCCAATTTTATTAACATTGTTTAAATGGTAGAAATTTATTTTTTAAACCTACACATATTTTAAAAAAATTTTAAGCCTAAAACCTTACAAGGAACTTCCAGTAAGCAAATGAAAATTAATATTTACTCAGTAAAAGAATTATCACTCCAACAGATAAGGATTTTAACTGGCATTGTTAATGTGTGATGATTTAATTATAGGTAAAATATGTATATTTACATTTTTTTATAGATTACAAAATATTTTTAAAGATTTATGTATTTATTTAAAAGACATAGTGACACACAAGAGAGGGAAAGATAGAAACAGAGAACTTCTGATCACTGCTTCACTCCCAAATGCCTACAATAGCTGAGGCTGGCCAGGCTGAAGCCAGGTGCCAGGAACTCCATCCAGGTCTCCCACATAGGTGGCAGAAATCCAAGTACTTTAATGGGCCATTGTCCTCTGCTTCCCAGGTACATTATCAGGAAGCTGAATTGAAAGCATGGAGTAGTCAGGATTTGAACCAGGCACTCTGACATGGGATGGTGCAGGTGCCCCCAGCAGTGGCCTAACCCACTGTACCACATGGCCCATCCTAATTTATTTAATAAATATAAGGGGTTTACTATTGATTAGGTACTGTTCTTTAAACTTAACAAAGATTAACATTCCATAATCATATCAACTCCATAAAGTCCCACTATCATCTCTACATTATCTGTGATAAAACTGAGGCTAAGAAAGTCAAAGTGCCCAAGGTCACATGCTAATTAAACATTCACTTCAGTAACCATTAGCAAACATCTAGTAGTTAGGCCAGTTCTAACAGTCACGACAGTTTGTGAATTTTGTTTCCATTTTCCTTCTTGTGCAATCATGTACTACCTATCTTGTAATGCGTGATGAGTATTTCATCACCAAGAACACCTAGTATTGGTAAATGGGCCTTTAAAACGAATCTACCTAAAAACTGAGACCAAATTTTCATACCAAAAAGTTTTTTGTAAGTTACACTGTGACTTCACCTTTAAAAAGTTTGAACTAGTTCATTTTATAAACAACATAATTTATTCTAAAATTTTAATTCTAAATTTGTTAGAACAAAGAATGAATCAAATAGGACAAAAATGATAGCAAAACATAACTTTTCTTCAATGCATCTGACCTAATATGATTACATTTGTTTTATTTTGCAAAAAATATTGAAAAATTTCAACAATTTTCTCAATCCATTCAAATTGTAGTCTTTTGAGAGACCCATCATGAAAATCCTCGCTAATTTTCTCTTCTTTGAAAGTACTCTGGTCTAACTCTCCAGATTTTGGGTTTAAGGACTCTCCCTTGCATTTCTGCTTGTATATCATCAAATCGCTATCTAAGAAGTTGGCACCCACAAGGACAATAATGTAATGGGCACAGACAGATGCTTATATAAATAGGACAGAATTTTTTATTGGAAATTAATTTTACAAGGGATCAGTTCATTAGCATACATTTTGATACTAAATAACTTTTGCTAATTTTTTAAACCAAACTCCTGAACTACAGAATTTGGAGGAAAAATGAAAAAACAGAAGTTGAGAACTCCTTCTTTTCACTTTGAGGTAATAATGACTCTCTTTTGTTGAAAGGCAGAGCATCCAAGTTTGTGAGTTTACACACATTTTGTATATACGCACGCAAAGCACTCTGGAAAAGTACAAGAACTCTTACGTGATATGACATGGTCCATATACTGAGGTAAATAAGGAGCCCAGGCATCGATGGCTTCTTTCCGTCCT
This sequence comes from Lepus europaeus, assembly GCF_033115175.1. Lineage (NCBI taxonomy): Eukaryota > Metazoa > Chordata > Mammalia > Lagomorpha > Leporidae > Lepus > Lepus europaeus. The sequence goes on along the minus strand of NC_084835.1, from coordinate 104,511,447 downwards.
GCCTGTTCAATTCTTCTCAGTTCTGCTAGAAGAAGGGCTTGTGCAGCTTCTCTTACCTAGGACAATCACAGATCAAAATGGAAAAAAACAAAGCACATCAATTGATGAGGTGAGTGATTGGGAATTATAAAGTTCATAATGAAATAAAGCTAGAAAATGTAAATACCAGGTTTATTTACACAACAGAAACCACTAACCATCTAATGAATTAAGTGCTTAAAATGGAATAAATTAGATGCTAGCATATCATCAAAGACATTTTAATTAATCATCTCATTAAAAATATTTTAACCTTAATGGACAGAATTATTTTTGAACATTTAGTAAGATTTGGGTTTAGTGTTTCATTCATCAAATCATTCTTGCACTATAATGAACCATTTTCAATTTTAAAATTTCTATATAAATATTATTTCTGGAGCAGATGTTTAGTCCATTGGATAGGATGCCCATGTCTCACACTTGAATGTCAAGGTTCGATTATCAGCTCTAGCTACCTGCTAATGCAGCCTCTGGGAGGCAGCAGTAATAGTTCAACTAATTGGGTTTTTGCCACCCATGTGAGAAACTTGGATTAACACATTTCTAGTTCCTGGCTCCCGGCTCAGCCATGCTCTAGCCATTGTGTACACTAGGGAAGTGAACCAGCAGAAGATAACCTTCTCTCTCTCATTGTCTTTCTGTCTCGAATTAAACAAAATTAATAAAAATTATTATTAAATGTCTCTGTTAGAACAATTACATTTTTTAGCCTGAAGAAGTATAACTGTATCTAATGAGCTTCTTTATAGTACTTATGCTAAATAGTACTGTTTATGCAAATCAATATGTATAAATCTACATGATTCATGCATATTGAAGATATGCTTAAACTGTTTTTGACAAATAGGCAGATTTATTATTGTGTAAAGGTATAACCTCTTTAGTTTTACAAAAACAACTCATTTTTCAAAATTTTATCAATTTTTCTTTCAAGGTGGCATACAACTTTATTTTGCTGTTCGAGTTGAGTTTAGTTTCATTTTGGCAAAAGTGCCACAGACATGAAGTCAAGGAAGCTAGTCAATTATTAAGTGATGTGCCAATCAATTCATTAATTATTTATCATTGAAGAGATAACTCCACAGCATCTAAGCAGGAATTTGAAAGTTAGGTTTACATATGCCTGGCTTTTGAAGTAAACTCAAATATTATTCAATGGAAACTCATGAAAATTTTAGTATGCTGCAATTTCATTTGGAGTTGAGGGAGGGAGACCAAAAAGAGATAAATATGCTGTTTGGACCTGGAAAATTAAAAATCTGGAATGATACAAACTGCTACATGTGTATATGTCAAATGACATATAAGGAAAATCTCTATAGAACATTCCCAAGTTCCTAGGGATATTATGTTACAAATAACACCTAACACAGCGAAGTTCATTAACACAAAATCCTGGCAACCACTTATTGGGATCCTACCATGTGTCAGGCAGGCCCTGGACTTACTGTTTTACTTGCATTATCTTATTTGATCCTGACAGCAATCCCATGAGGGCTATATTATTATCCCCACTTTACAAATGAGAATGCAATAGGTTAAGTAAATTGCCCAGGGTCACAAAGTTAATAATTGGTGGGACTGATATTTAAACCCAGCTCTCTTCTAATTCCAAAGCCTTTTACCGTAACACAGTACCTTCCATTGAGATAGCTATTGGCTTAGAATTTGATTGATTTGATTATGCTGAACACGTAATTTTGGATGAGGTAGGTATGTGTATGTGTGCATGTGTATACATGATTGGTATAGAAATTATGCTTAAGAAATAGTGTCATAGTGTATATGGAAAAAGTAATTGAAAAGAAAAACACAGAAATCACAAATACGTATTAGCCACCACATAATAAATTAGATATACATTAACCATTTTTGTTTCAAATTTATATATGACCAATGCATTTTTAATACTGTTGTTTTCTGTCTTTATCAGCCCTATACTACTTACCTCCAAGCATCGATCCTGCCATCTGCGAGCCAGCATCTCTAGAAGTGGAGGCCTAAATTTATCCAGTCCCAGCAGGTCGGGCAGCATAACACAATGCATAGCAGCTAACTGACTCCATCCTGTTAAAAGGGAATATGGCACAAATACTTCAAACACTTTGGAATTCCTAGGTCAAAAAGTTTTTCTTTCCCTAAGTATGTCAAAAACAACAATAACAACAAAAGGCAGACTGACTGTTATAAATGGTTTCAACTTAATATTAGACATTTTGTAAAAAGAATTATATGATATGTGTTTCATCCTAAATTATATATTTGGCACCTGTAAGACTCTCAACATCTTAAATCAAAATGCCTTGTCACACAGAGTTATCTGAATGTAAAAGAAAAACACATTTCCAAACAGAACCTCCAAGTTTAAATTTACATTAAGAGATGGGAAAGCATGGAAATAAATATGTACTGGTGCTATAGATCCGAACACACTGTCAGTCAAAAGGACATTCACACAGATATCCAAAGATAGCTTCATGTCACTTAAGGCATGGCCATCTGGGTGTTGCCATTGTGTTGGCCAAAAGAGATGTCATCCCTTCTCTGTCAGAGGGCCTTTAATTAAGGGAGTTATTGATCCCTTTTCTTACAAAATGAATCAGATATTTAATCACAATCATAATGGAAATAAATAACATAATGCCAACTTTTAGAAGAAAATGAATTTAGACATTGCACACAGCAGAAACCTTATGATCCAAAATTTATAAAATCTTAAACATCATTCACTATAATCCATGTGAATAAGTTACTTTCTCCAAAATTCTAACTCACGATATGGAATTTGATTACACGAAAAACAAACACTGTACAGCACTGCAACATTTAAAAGTTCTGGTAAACAGGCATCCTCAGATAATCATTCCAATTCTATTTTAAAGGTGTCTGAAAAAAATCCATTCCCAATAAATGCCTCATTCTTCCCAAATTATGTATGAGGCCACAATTCACATCAATTACCACTACCTCCTGGGGATAACATCTAAAAATAAATAATCAAGAATGGATGTTTAAAAAAAAAAAAAGGTCCACTAACACACTACAAGGTGAATTATCTGTGAACACAGAATTTTCAGTGACCAAAGAAAAATCAATGTTTTGAAAGAATCTAAAATAACAACAAAACCCTAACACAAAATTCAAAATGATGGCTGGGATTGTTAAAAAGGGAGTGAGTGTGGTTAGTTAGAAGAGACAGAGAAACAAGCCACCTATTTAAAGACTCATCCTCTCCATGAAGAAATTCTCATCACCTGCCAATAAAGTTGTAATTATGTTAATTAACACAGGCACACATCTTTGAAATTATAATTCATTTACAACAGAGATGTGTGTGTACATTACTACTTAGTAATTTTTAGAAGTATCTTAATGTGTCATAGAAAGTATATTTATGAGTCAAATAACATAATGATGACTCTTACCAAAGAAGGTCCAATGTCTGACAGCTTATTTTTGAATTATCAAATTTCTATCTTTCACAACATCTTAACAAATATGCACCTAATTATTTTTCCTAAAGGTGGAGTTATACTTTAAGGTTCCTATGTTTTTTCTCCAGAGGAGTGGTTCCTGCAACATGGGCCCTGTATCTTACAGACATTGCAACACTCCTGTACAACAGTAAGTTTTAGTGAAGAGGCAAAATCATCTCACATTATACTTTAGGTTTTGTAAATGTTCTCCTTTATGTATTATATAAAGATTGAGACCACAGAGAAGACAGAGGATATAACTCAGAGCTCATAAGTTCTATTAAGCTTCCAGGCAGTATAAATAATCTTAGATGGGTCTTAGGGAATAAAGGTTTGTAGATCCCATTCATATTTTCAGAGCTCCAAAAATACTTTCTATTTGTGTAATTCCACAGGGATAAAATGATAGCTCAACTAAATCTCAAAAATTGAAATGATGGATTTTCGCCGTATTCAGAAACAGAAATAGGAAGGAGGATAAATAAGTGAATTCCTGCCAGTCTAAAATCACTGGTGCCAATCATCAATCTGAATACATTTCAAATGAGAATGTAAATTGAGAGACTTGCCCATAGCCAGAGCAACCAGTTGTGTAAAGATGGCAAAGTGTGTCTGTCACAGAGCAATGATACATACAAAATAAATTCATTAGTACAAATCCCAGAAACCACATGACCAACATCATTACAAAAAAATCAATCCACCTCCTAATATCGACCTCACATAAAGATCAGTATCTTTGTACTTCTTTAACAGCATTTGATTATAGGAAACATTGTCACTGGTTTTAGCAAATAAAGATATAAAATGGGAACTACAGGATCTCATACATAACAAAGGAGATGAATGTATAAATCAGATAAAAAGAACATGTCAATTAGAATAAAGCACAGATCGGAAGGGAGTTGTTAGAAAGTTGAGAGAGAATACCTTCATTTACTAAGAAACAGGTATGTAAAGCAGGAGTAGAAGCAGGGTCAGAGCCAGCATGATCAGCATCAGACCGAGCGGAAACGACAGGTGCAGCGACTTGCAGAGGAAAACAGAAATAAAAAGGAGAGAATTGAGGTACAGCAGTTTCTGAAAAAAAGCTCAGTATTAGTAAAGAATGAAACACAAAGTTGGCAAAAATATAGTGAACAGAAAACAGAAAAATGATGTTTTAATAGGAAGGGCACAATCATTAAAGACTTCAGCAGAGAAATGATGTATTCTATAAAATAATCACAATGTAGTTCAAATTCCAGTTAACATCAAAATCTATTTAGCATTATGGATGAATGATGTGTATACTAGTAAGACATAACTCTAAAACAACAATTAAAAACCTGTAACACATTATGAATTAGCAAAACCACACTTGTAATTTTATAAATGTACCACATAATAAAAAAGTTTATATTGGTCTTCATATTGCCAGTTGCACTTTTCTAACAATTTATTCATTAACATTAAATGTAAATTATTTTTAAATAACTCAAGCAAATATTTTCTGAGATTGTTTTTCAGTTTTCGAGATTCACTATATGTATGCAAACAATTTAAAATACACCAACTTTTCTAACAGAACTTTATTCATTGGAGTTTAAAAAAATGTTTTATGGTATAAATGCCATATATACTAAAATCAGTTATTGCAAATTTTATAATTCTTATAAAACAGACAGGCCAGCACCCTCACCCTCGTCCCCCCCAAAAAAGTTACGTTGCCAGGAAAATGTTTCAGATAAATTATCATATGAAAAAGCAAAAGGACCGTATGGCACACACATTCTACAACTGGAGATCAATGTTAAGATTTAGAGGTCACCATTTGACACTTCCTTCCTATGGAGAAATTACCATATGTCATGCACAAGCATCTTCAAATTAATCCCTCTCCTTTCTTCTGTCATTGAACAGCAATAGGTTTGGGCTCCTGAACAGATTAACCATTGTCTGCTGAATGATATGTTTGCTTTTCATGCAGAGAAGTTCTTTTGTGACCACAGGACAGCTGCATGAAAACAACTTTTTCATAATTTCCACACGAATGCATCATAATGTCAATCAGGCACGTGTGAGGTAAACAGGAGAACTAAAAGAAGACTATGAACAGTAACCCCTCAAAAAAAAAAAACCTAACTCTATAAACCCAAAGAAACACATTTTACATATAGAAGGCTGTATCTGGGAAATAATTCTTTTGTTATGAGAGATGTGTTTTTTACTCCTTAAGAAATTATAATTGTTTTATAATGTTATACTTATGAAAGAAATAGAATTTGCTTTTAGATCTAAGGTCCCCATTACTCCATTATATTTTGCAGAGAAAATTCAAGTATTTCTATATACCACTGAATAAAGGGTTTTTTATTTCCTATCATTTTTCATTACAAAATCAATTATGGCCTACAAAATATTCACTTCCCATGCAAAAGCATAGTGCACCTCGGTGGCAAGGAGTAAATTTTCAAGTTTTGGATTTCACAGCACCAAAATGTTCAGAAAGTACCTTTGCTGGCTTCTAACAATTGGCACTTTTCTGTCATTTTACTTTTTTAAAAAAGCAAGAAATTATCTTGCCCTGGAAAGACTATAATAATTCTGTGTGACTTTACCTTTAATTCTGATGGGACACTAGAATGAGAAGATAAGGAAATTCAATATAAACAAATAAAAGTTTAGCACTGAGTATACGTACACAAGTCTAACAAGAAACTCAAGATGCTACTGGCAGAACTGCTAGAATAAGCATATGTCTTCATAAAATAATGTTTACCTTATAGAATTATTTTTTAGAGCAAGAGTGCAACACAATTTATTTCTTAAATAATTCACTAGGTTATTCAGTGTATAGTTTTTCATACATGTCATTGGAGATATGTGTCAGTGAATCTTGATTATGAGAATATAATCAACAAATTAAGGAATTTTACCAAAACCCAAATAAAAATGTCCTCTAAAACACAACAGCCTTATTAGCCTACTATGGCACTGTGAGAATGATTACAAATGACTGGCTTACTGAAAGAGGAATAACTTACTACTTTATTCCTTTTAGTATTTTTTGTTCTACTTAATACTATTGGTTGAACTCTTTAATTAATACACAGTTATTCTTAGGTGTTTAAATTTAACTGAAAAGTGATCCCTGTTAAATATAAGAGTGTGAATAAGAGAGGGAGAAGATGTACAGTTCGGCCCATGCTCAATTGGACTTGCCTCTAACGGTAGAGTTAGAAACGTGCCAGGGGATTCCAATTCAAACCCATCAAGATGTCTACATCTCTTAACCAGTACACAATATGATACAGAACACACTCCCATTCTACCAGCTAAGGATTTCGGGTCACTCCATTTTAAATACCCCCAACTGGGGCCTCTTCTGAGCACCATAACTATATTTAATGAGACAAAAATACCGATCCCAGCTATTATATTTTTGGAGACTTGTTGTTAAGTGACACATCATATAGACAAAGGCATTTACCTTTGTTATTTAATTCTGTGAGCCCTATAAATCAAGAAGAATACTGTATCAGCAATCAAGGAATCAGATTTACTAGGCTTTAAACATCTGCATTGCCACCAAAATACAAAAACAAAAACTTTCCTTACACTTTCAACTGAAATGGCATAACCTAGAACTACTTTCACAATTATCTGAGAAATTAAACTCTGCTGTTTTCACAACCATCAATATATAGAATACTCAGCAACTGAAATTAGAAGAAAAAAAAACACAAGCACTGCCAAAATAAAAGTTCAAGATTAATGATACATAATGAAATCAAAATGTGGCGCTGAATATCCAAGATATACAACATAAAACATAACCAACCACTTGACTTCTTAAAACAGAAAATCTGCTATGTCACCTACCAATTTGTGTCTCTTTTTGAAGAGTAGTAAAATATAAGGGAAAACAATTTTAGAACAGCTTTAAAATAGTTACAGAATGACCACAAATTCTTTTACATACAAGTGTCCCTTAAGTAACTAATTTTGTAACTAAGAGCATCATCAACTACTTAGTCTCAAATGAAAAGAGAAATGAAAATAAATTCATGGAACAACATATATATACATACATCTGCCATGATTCCCTAGGCAGCATATACATTTGCATTCAGTTTTACAATATCCATGGTTTCTGATCTGAACAGGTGTATTTCAGCCTTCATTGGATGTCTAATTCTAAACTCCATTTTCTCTACTCCCAGTGCTACTAAAAACAGATACAAGATAGAAGTAACATACCTTGGGTGGCAAATACTCTCCACAAATTGGTTCAAATCTTATTAGCCACCCCCTCAGAACATAAACAACAATGGCCACCTCAATAAATATTTCATGTGAAAAAACAAAAATCTAAAAAAGTACAGGAAAAATAAATGCAATGTTTAAAGAAGATTTTCCAAAGAATAAAATCAAGGACGAATCACTTTCACTAAACTGAAACACAACTAAGGAAACTGTTTTTAGAAAACTTATATAAGAAACTATACAGAGGAAATACATAATATGTCCCTGAAAGAAAAGATAAACCTAGAAATCGACCAAAAAAAGCACTTATATCAGCAACCATGAGAATTTCAAATGACTACTTACTCAAAGTTGCAGTTTCTGTAAAACTTCATAAATTGTTACTTCTAGACACACTTCATACCATCAAAAAATCCCTGTCCTAAGAGTTCTTTGCAATGCGGTTGCTAAATATAACCATAGTTGTTATGGTCAGCAGTTATGAGGAATAAATGGAAAACATGGAGGAAAGTTCATGGTATGTACTAAGAAAATCATTTATTTGTATTATAATTTTATTCATAAATTCATTATGACACTGGTAAAAGTATATAAAATCTTATTTAAGTATGGATTAATTAATCTAGACCGTTTCACTTAGATATTGAACCATTAAATGAATACCACATTCAGAAGCAATATAGTGAAATTCGGACAAAAATTCTCATAAAGAAAGGATATCCTTAAAACACAGTGAGGGGACAACACAAATAAACAAGGGAAACAGGACCAAAGTGCCAGGAAATAGAAGGATAAAGACCAACCACAATAAAATGAATTAACAGTCAAAGAAGGCATCCCGACAAGATGATACAATGAGTTATCCACAATCAAGAACAAGGAGCGGCATTGTGGCAAAGCAGGTGGAGACACCACCTGCAACGCTGGCATCCCATATGTGTGCCAATGTGCATCCTGGCTGCTCCACTTCTGATCCAGCTCCCTGCTAATGGCCTGGGAAGAGCAGAACATGATGGCCCAAGATTTCAGGCCCCTGCCACCCATGTGTAAGAACCTAGAAGTTCTTGGCTCCTGGGTTTTTCCTGGTCCTGTTGTGGCCATTTGTGATCTCACTATTTCTCCCTCCCTCTCTATGATTCTAACTTAAAAAAAAAAAAAAAAGAAAAAGAAAAAGAAAAAGAAAAAAGAACCACAAGGAGTTCATTATAGTAAAAGATGAACTTATAACATAAACACTAACTTGAATTAGGTATATAAAGGGTATTAAAAGTTCTTACTTCACTTAATGAACATTAAATAAGTGCTTATTACTATGCCCCAGGAACTGGGCTAAGCATATTAAAATACATGAAGATTACACAAAGTTCTTGCCTTGAATGCATTGAGAGTCTGGTAGAAAATCCAATCAATGGCACTGTGGCATAGAAGGTTAAGCCTCCACCTGCACTTCTCTCTGTGTAACTTTGCCAATCAAATAATAAATAAATCTTTCCCTTTTCTGATGTATTTATTTATTTGAAAGACAGAGTTACAGAGAGGTAGAGAATGAGAGAGAGAGAGAGAGAGAGAGAGAGAGAGGTCTTTCATCCACTGGTTCACTCCCCAGATGGCCGCAACGGCTGGAGCTGAGTAGATCCGGAGCCAGGAGCCAGGAGTTTCTTCCAGGTCTTTCACATGGGTGCAGGGGCCCAAGCACTTGGGCCATCTTCTACTGCTTTCCCAGGCCATAGCAGAAAGCTGGATCAGAAGAGAAGCAGCCGGGACTTGAACCAGCGCCCATAAGGGATGCCGGCACTGCAGATGGTGGCTATGCCACAGCACTGGCCCCAAATAGGAAGGAAGGAAGGAAGCAAGGGAGGGAGGAAGGAAGAAGAAAGAAAAAAAGGAAGGAAGGAAGGTAGGAAAGAAGGAAGAGAGGAAGAAAGGGAGGGAGGGAGGAAGGAAGGGTTAGGAGGGAGGGAGGGAGGGAGGGAGAAACAATACCCAGTACCCAATCAAGTGAAATCTAAGTCTCTGCCATCTAATCAAAGATGAGCAGCTCTGCAAAGAGGCAGGAAAGCACAGTCCATATGAGGAAAGTAATCAGCCAATTAAAGCAACCTAGAACTACAGCAGCATCGGAATCAGCAGTGAGCCATGAGCCGAGAAGCGACCATGGGGCTTAAGAATGAGCATGGGAATGGCACAGAACATGCAGGAGCTTATTTCCCATAATAAGCACCAAGAGACAGTGCTGAATACAGAAAACCACCCACACCATTAAAGGATATTAAAAGTGCCTACCAAACCAGCAGCTAAGGGGGAAATCATAGCTATGAAGCTAGAGAACTACAGGATATCTAACAAACTTCATAGCACTACTTGACTCTTTCAAACTAAAAACCAAACCAAGCCAGAACCTTCATCTGCCCATCTCCTGCTTGCTTCTTACTTCTATCACATTCTGAGAGTCGGCACTAACTCTTGACCTAAAGGAAAGCTCCCCAGGCAGAAGTGACTCCCAGCTCTCTCAGTTAGCTCATTTGTCAGTATGAAAAGAATACAAAAGATATACACAGGAATAATTAACATTATTTATAATTAATTATACTCAGGAATATACAGCAATAATTAATGAAGAGTGAGAACTTCAACCTTTTTTCTCTTCTAACACTAAATAAAAACAAAGCTATAAATCAACGTTAAGGTATCTAAAGATTTAAATAAAAAGAGAAGATAAAAATGATAGTTTAAGAAGGATTAGCACTTGTGAATGACAAGGTAAAAGCCACTGGCAACCTTGGTTGTCCCAGACTCTGGGATTACAAGAAATAAATATTTGTTGTTTAAACTACCAAAAAAAAAAAAAAAAAAAGCTACTGGCAAATGGCAGATTAGCTACAATAAGAATTTAAACATTCCTTTAAAACAGATGTAACTTTTAAACCCAAGATGCACACAATTAAAACACCAGTGTTGTCAAGTTAAGGTGCCCCTAATGCATAAAAATTAGGCCAAGGACAGTAAAATAAAATTATGTGAAATATGCTCATTTATCAATTTCTAAATAAATCTGATTTATTTTTAACTGACATCTTAATTATCCATATTTACATCTGGTATATAACAACTTTTCTCTCTTTTAACAATCTGAGACAAACAAAATGTTATGATTATGTATTAACTAAGCCTCCTCAGTTTCTAGAGCTGCAATGTCATGTCAATTACTTAATAAGATTTAATTTTACCTTGTTTAATCTGTCCTTGCACAATATTACTGGAAGTTGGAGGGGAACCCCTTGCCTTAGAAAGGTCTGGGGTGCTTGGTCTAGGTGGCCTTAAAAAAGAAAAAAAATACATATATATATATATATATTCACATTTTCCTACTTCCAGAACTATTTAAAATAGTAAGTTTTTTTAGCTCCAAATGAAGCATGAAAGAAATACATACAGAACATTTTCAAGTTATTCTTCCAAACTGAATATTTTCTTTGGTTTTGTACCTACAATTTTTTTTATGTTTCAAACATTAATATACAAAAACAAATGACAAGCACAGAGCACATAAAATTTTACATATATAATTTATGCTTTTTGTTCATTTAAGAAATATTAGGAACACCTCAATGTACTACCATTAACAGACAAATATTACACTCAGTCCTTCAGTCTTCAATATTAGCATGCTGAGATTTCCACCTACCCTGTACCATTGTTCCAAATTCAAGGAGCAACACATGAGTTTAAAAGTATTTAGTCCTAAAATCTAAAAAAGGTACCAAGACATTAAGAAATCTTGTACCCTGAGGTAGACTGAATTTCAGTTCTACCACTTACTAGCTATGTGATCTTGGGCAATTTACTTTATCCCTCCGTGTCTCAGTTTTCTTATCTATAATAAGTGAACAAAAATGTACCTACCTTCTGGAGTTAAGAACCCTAATGTGTTAGTTTTCGCAAAATACGTATCATAGAACATGACAAATAAGTGCCACATAAGCATTTGTTAGACTTTAAAAAAAAAAGCTCTTTATATTTCCAACTCTCAATAGAATATAATAAGTTATATTCACAAATTTGGTAATATGTGAAATAGTAATTCAGTCTATATATTTTAGAAATATTAAAAATAGTGTTCTCTTACATTTTAAAAGATTTTTTTTCTCTTTCCCTACTAAAACATTGACTATGCCTCTCACAAAACCCTGAAGTCAATCACTGAAGAAGTATCATTCATTATATAAAGTTTACAATGAGATGAGGCATTTCAACCAGAAAAACACATTTTGAAGGTTGGAGCAAACTTCATTAATTACCATTAAAAAAAAGTAATTATCATTTTGACATTACACTGGTCTATATGTCTAGCTCATTCCAAATTCTTTTAAAATAGCTGCTAAGTAGTCTTCATATACATAAAACTGTTTTAAACCGGCCATTCTGGCGGCCCAATGCTGTTTTATAATTTAAAGGAGAAACTCTAAAATAGGACTAAAATGCTAAAAGTGTAAATAGCAGACAATAAATAAACAAGGACACAAAGAAAACAGGCTTCCTTTCTTAAAACTTAAGGATAAAATCAAACTATCATGGTCACACCTGGTAGGGCCCTTCTTCATATGATCCCCAATAAAGGTTGCATTGGTCATACTCATTAAAGTATTTGCCAAAGATATGATCGACAGGAGGTGCTGTGTGGTGACGGCTCGGGACACTCCGTAAGTTCCCTTTCCTACGCCCTCTGTTGCTGGAAGCTTCCTTCCTGCTTCTGCTTTCCCATGTGGTGGTTTAAAAGCAGACTGATTATAACCAGGAAGCATCAGTGACATATGGCCTCCTCTTGATAAGAGGCCAAATGATACTGTGCAGTGGGGTTTCAGCATTCCAAGGCGATCGAGGCAAACTTCATCCAGAACTTCATTCAAACCCCAGGCATGAAGGCAGGACATGAACAGTTTTGCCGTGTCCATTGTTAAATTATACTCTAAGAGAGTCAATGGCTTCGATTTGCTGGCCCGGTACTCGGGATCACTTTCTTCTCTTCTCTGTCTCATTATCTCTTCATCCTCCTCTTCATCATCAAGGAGGTGTTCCTTTATGTTTTCTTTGATAGTTTCTTTCACTTGTTGGAAGAGAACTGCTGCTCGTTTTCCAGTTAGAAAAGAGCCCCCTTTGTCTGAACTGCCAGATGCTTTTTGCAAATTCTCCGGGGAAATAAGCGCAGTGTTCGGCCTAGAGGCTTCTTCAGTCAGGAGTTGAATAATCAACGCTTCCACATCAAAGAAAAGCACGTGTATGTCCGGATCTGTTAGGTTTGTCTTTATTGCTTGAACCATCAGGGAGTTATGAGAATATTTAGGTAAATTCCCCTGCAATAAATATTTTTAAAAGATGGTTATAACTAAATGTGTTTCATTCCATGTATTCATTAATGAACAATAAATACAAGAATCATAATGCTTATGAAGCTGTCTTTGAGGGATCTGTATCATTAAAAGTAGTCCACTAACTTTGCCAATCAGCAGCATGGGAAGGACAGGAGCTAATACAATCATAAGAACTCTATCCTGAAACAATCATAAAATTATCAGCTTATTAAAAATCAAGGAAACAAAACTGTAGTATTGAGGCAAAGAGTTGTTTCACTCACAGAACAGGTTAGAATTTGATTCAATAATTTATAAGCAAATTCTGTCTCTGAAGATGAACTACTACTGTTCCACCCAGACTAATAATCGGTTTGTCACAGTTACAGGTCCTTCTAAGAGGCTGCACCATCCAATCCTCCCTTCTCTGCCTTACTTGCACTCTCCCTGTCCCAGATTCCATTCCTTCAGTAGAGATCATATTCAGTCTACTCGGATCCTAAAAAGTATTATCTTGTGACCATGCCCCTTTCTTCTATTACTCCCACCACCATTTACCTATTAGCCAGATTTGCTGAAAGCAGTAGATTAATTCAATGGAAAGTGCAGCCCCTCTCTGCAGTATCTGACATCGCTGCTTTTGTTGAGAGAGTACATAAATAAAAAGAAAGAGTAAAAAGCCACCTCTCCAGCATCTTGGGGAACGTCCTCCTTATAAGCCTTCTAATTCTGGCCACGCCTCCCTCTCCGTCGGTGGCCCTAACTCATCCTCTCTCTCTCTGTGAGGACTCCATCCTTGCCATCAGCTGCCAGAGCAGCTTCCTGAAGGCTTTAATCCTGTGTCTCCACCTGCTGCTTGTCTGCATGTCCCCTGACACCATGTGTTGGCATATCTGCATCTCCATCCTCCCATAAGCTTGCTCTATCTCCTGATTCATCAAACGAGAATCATTCCTCTTCCTTTCTATCCCAGTGTCACCAAGGAAACACGGATCCTCATCTTTGCTGCTCAAGGCAAGTTTCACAGCCCCCATATTCCAATGTGATTCCATATTGGAATATGTGCCATATGCCAGTGAGATTCCATAGAGGTAGAGATGTCTGAAGCATAAATCAAATCACCGCACTCTGCTGCCAAAAAAAAAAAAAAAAAAAAAACAAAAAACCTGCTATTATTATGGATTATTAAAAGAAATAGAAAATACAAGATTCCTAAAAACTAAACCAAAATATGGGTAAACACCTGATTCTGAAGTGAAAATGGACTTTCTAAGAATACTTAAAGTTAAAATTCACTACTTAAAAAAAAGTCAAACAGCAAGTAAGAAGGAACAAAGTGAGCCAGAAATAATACTGATTAAGAACTGTAATCTATATAAATATTTCTTAAAATTAGTAAGAAAAATACTAGTAATAATAAAAGGAAAAAGAAAGAAAAACCTAGAAAAGGTCAAGGGCAATTCACAGTACATGGAACAAATGGTCAACCAATACAGGGAAAAGCTGCTCAAAGTAGGTGTCAGGTAATAGCAGTTAAAATGACCATAAGATTCCACTTTAAAATTAGCAAACAATAAACACTAAAACACAGGACTGAAAGAGAAACCCACATACTGCAGGTATGAATTTAAAAACAGCCATTCAGAAGACTAATTTGGCAAAATACACTGTGAGGTCTTCAGACTGATATGGTTTGACACAGGATATTTATTTCCAGGATCCTATGCTAAACAGCCAGAATCACAGACAACATGATCAGCAAAAGGGCACTGAGACACCCTAAACATCTAACAACAAAGAAATAGGTGAATAATTCAAGCATGACCATGGAATAAATACTGAAATCACCATGAAGCACGCTTTTTGGGCACAAATCACCCCCAGCTAAAAGGGTTATTTCAAATTTTGAGATAAAATGACACATGTGTGCACATATACACACACAGTATGGTTCCAGCTTCATTTGTTTAATGCTTAATATACATATGAGCACAGCAAGGGAGACTGGAAAGAACTCCATGAAAATGTTAACTGTATTTGCTTATTTTGTGATGGAATATAGAACATTCTGTTTTTATTTCTTTATATTTCCTAAACTGTATATAACTGATATCTTTTATTCTCAAATGAGAAAATAAAGCTATGGAATAAAAATGTAAACTCCTTCGTACAACATTTGACATTACAGTTCGATATCAAACACTGTTCTATCTTTAGCAAACAGGCTCTACTTCTGTAACCACAATCCCTCACATAAAAAAAAAACCTTTTATTTATTCCTTCACCCAAATTATTCTTCTTTTACTCTAGCTACTCCAATACTTTGTCTCCCATTAAGACTTTAATTCTACCACTCACAATGTACAATGTATGTCTATCAAATCACCACATGGTACACCTTGATTACACATACTATTTGTCATATACTATACATACATATGTATGCATACATAGTATACATACATACTTATACCTCAGTAAGTAGGGATAAAAAAGACTTGAACTGTCCCAAGAAAGTTTAGTCTAAAATGTATCTGGCTCTCATAACACATTATATCTACTGTGTGTCATGTATTTTTATGTATTTGCAATATTTATATAATTAGTTATTTCAAGTGTTTATGCTATAGGACCATTTCAAAATCAGGGTCTAATTACATGTTACTCATCTTGTGTAACCTTAAGTCTACCAGAATACCTAGAAAAACGAACAAAGAGCATTATAAAATTTTTTAAGGGACCGGCTTGGCTGCAGCGAGTTAAGCCACCATCTGCGATGCTGGCAACTCATAAGAGTGCCAGTTTTAATCTGGCTGTTCCATTTCTGATCCAGCTCCCTGCTAACACTCCTGGGAAAGCAGCAGAAGATGGCTTGAATGCATGGGCTCCTGTCACCATCCAGGGAGACCTGGATGGAGTTCAGAGCTCCTGACTTCAGCCTGGCTCAGCCACAGCTATTGTCCTATTGGGGAGTGAACCTTCAATTGGAAGGTAGATCTCTCTCTCCCTTTTTCTCTTTCTCTCTCCCTCTCTAACTCTGCCTCTCAAATTAAATTAAATTAAAATTTTTAAATAATTCATTTATCTTTATTTATTTGAGGGGCAGATAGACAGAGATAAAGATCTTTCATCCATTAGTGTACTTTCCAAATACCTGCAACTCCTGGAACTTGGCCAGATTGAAGCCAGAAGCATAGGATCCAGTCCAGGTCTCCTACATAGATGGCAGGGACCCACATATTCGAACCATCACGTGCTGATTCCCAGGGTACATAACAGCAGGAAGCTGGAATCATGAGCAGAGCCAGGACTCAAACTCAGGCACTCCACCATATGACGTGGGCGTCCCAAGTGGTATCTTAACCATTGCACCAAATGCCCACCCCCATTATAAAACTTTTATAAAATTATTTTAAGATTGCTAATCAATTCTTCTGTTAAAAAATTACAACTCCCCTTAACTGATCTCTCTTCTAGTTCAATTCTTCCTCCATCTGATTATGTTTCTTCCAAGTTTCTGCAGCATTTTATAATCCAGCAATGAAATCCAAACTTATTTGCAAAGCACAAAACATCCTTCAGAATGTATTGTTGCCCAACTCTCCAATTTCATTTCTAACCACAAGCCCTAGAACTTCTGCTGCCAAATCAAACCACTGCACTTTCCAGCACCTTACAGTTTCAGGCATTTGTGTCTCTACACACACTTAAGCCAGGGCTATGATTCTTCAATTTCCCCAGTGTCAGTCAAGTCATACATATTTCTACCCCTTCAAGAAGACTCTTAAGTGGCATCTCTTCCAAATATTACGTACAGAATTCTGTAAGCACAGATTTTATCACTATCCCCTTTCTATAAATTTCTGCCCTGAATTCAAAGAATGACATTTAAAGAAAGGCAGAAAATGAATATTTCTATATTATAGTTAAGCAACCTAAGGTGCATAAGAAATGCGATAGTATACTACACAGTTATGAGATTTAAAAAAATCAGGACTTTCTGAATCTCATTGTTGTATTTAATTCCTTCATTATGCATTAATCTAGCCTAGTATGCCCCATGTTTGTTCAAAGGTGAATAATGGTTTCTCTAACAATGGAGCTCAAAACTAACAAAAAATGATGTGTAAACCAAGTACTATGCATTATATACCGTGTACTATAACTGTGCTTTAAATAAAGGGAGTGACCAGAGAGGTCCTTGTGAAGTGGTCACCTGAGCTACACAAAGGCACTCCAGGGAGAAAAACAGCAGGATGTGAAAAAGCATGAGGGCCGGCGCCGTGGCTCAACAGGCTAATCCTCCACCTTGTGGCGCCGGCACACCGGGTTCTAGTCCCGATTGGGGCACCGGATTCTGTCCCGGTTGCCCCTCTTCCAGGCCAGCTCTCTGCTGTGGCCCGGGAAGGCAGTGGAGGATGGCCCAAGTCCTTGGGCCCTGCACCCCATGGGAGACCAGGAGAACCACCTGGCTCCTGCCTTCGGATCAGCGTAGTGTGCCAGCCGCAGCAGGCCGGACGTGGCAGCCATTGGAGGGTGAACCAATGGAAAAAGGAAGACCTTTCTCTCTGTCTCTCTCTCTCACTGTCCACTCTGCCTGTAAAAAAAAAAAGAAAGAAAAAGCATGAGGACAGGAAACATCTCAAGATGGACACTGAAACCACAGGTGACCAAGATGAAGAAAGTAACTGATTGGTCATTGAGAACGCTGAGGGCCACCCTAAGGCTCTTGGACTTTATCTTGCAGGTTGGGGAGTCACCAAAGCAGTACATTTCTCAGAAACACCAGGGGTACAAGTAAATAAAGGTTCCTCAGCCTGGGATCAAACTCAAACTGTTATCTCAGGGAATACGCCAGAATCTGTCTAATGAGTGCCTCTGATGACTTTATGCAGTGAAGCTTAAGAAACTAATGTGTAAAGGCTTTAAGGGAATAATAAGATCAAATTTCACTGCATCAGTGTTTACCCACCAGCAAGGTTGGCAGAAAAGAAGACAAGAAGTTATGAATATAACTGGGAAGACAATAGAAGCCCTCCAGATGTGGGAAGATAAAAGCATGCAAAACACTGAGAACCTAGAAGATAGGATGGACAGACAGATGTGTGGATCACCCTTTCACTTTATTTGAAAGGCACAGTTACGGGGAAGAAGAGGGGGTATGGGAGGCAAAAAGAGAGAGAGACAGAGAGAGGGAGATCTTCCATTTGCTAGTCCACTCTCCAAATGGCCACAAGAGCCAGGGCTGGGCCAGAACAAAGCCAGGAGTCAGGAGCTTCTTTGCAGTATCCCACATGGCTGGCAGGACCCCAAGGACTTGAACCCAACTTCTGCTGCTTTCCCAGGTGCATTAGCAGGGAGCTGGATCGGAAGTGGAGCAGCCAGGACTCAAATCAACGCCCATATGAGATGTTGGCCCCACAGATGGCGGCTTTACCCAGCACACAGCACACCACAGGCCCCTACAATGCCTTTTTCAAACACTGAATGTGTAATGGCTGCCCTTATGCTTAATGCTTTATACACGTCAACACTAAGTGAGACACATAAAATCATACTTAATAAATGCTTTTTTAAAAGATTTTATTTATTTACTTGAAAGAGTGAGACAGAGAGGAGGAAAAATAGAGAGAAAGGCCTTCTATCCACTTGGTCATTCCCTAAATGGCCGAAGCTAGGAGATAGGAGATTCTTCTGCGTCTCCCATATGGGTACAGGGACTCAAGCACTTGGGCTATCCTCCACTGCTTTCCCAGGCCACAGCAGAGAACTGGATCATAAGAGGAGCAGCTGGGACTTGAATCAGCAAACATATGAGATGTTGGTACTACAGGCGGAAGCTTAGCCTACTATGCCACAGTGCCAGCCCCAATAAATGTTTTACATATAATATTGCTGATAGGAAAGTTATTAGTGATGATGATGGCTGTCACACACTAAGCTGTTGCTACAGCCCATGCATTATGCTAGGTAATACTGATGGGTATGTCATAGCAAAAACTGAAATCTCATCTTATGTCAATATTTTAGGCAGACAGGCCTAACAGTGGTATTAGGGAATAAGTAAGACCATGAGATAAAACAAACAGCAGATGTCTTTCCAGTCAAGATCTGCAAAATCCTTTTAGGAGAAAAATAGAGGCCACAACTATCAAAGAATATAAAATTAATCACATTTGATGAAGAAATTATTGAAGCAGCAATTTTTTTTGGCAAGAGTACAGACCCAAGGTAGACTTTTGGTCTCTCTCATCTAATGTCACCCCCAGATTGCTCATGTTTCTGTCTGTCTGGGAGGAGTGCCAGCAGACAGTCCATGTGCTTGGACAAACGAAAGGTTATCTAGCATCTGCTTCCATGATATCTGGATCTGATGTGTGTGACTCCTCTTATCACAACCACTCAGTGCTACTGATGGTGTCACTGTGGCAAAAACTCTGCAATCCACAGAAAAAGAGAAAATTTTAAAAATAAACAAACAAACAAAAAAAAACTGGGTCTGGTGGTGTGGTGTAGTGGGCTAAGCCTCTGCCTATGGTGCCAACATCCCATATGGGCACCAGTTCGAGTCCCAGCTGATCCACTTCCGACCCAGCCCTCTGCTATGGCCTGGGAAAGCAGAAGATGGCCCAAGTGCTTGGGCCCCTGTACCCACATGAGAAACCCAGAAGCAGCTCCTGGCTCCTGGCTTCGGATTGGCTCAGCTCCCACCACTGCAGCCATCTGGGGAGTGAACCAGTGGATGGAAGACTTCTCTTTCTGCCTCTGCCTCTCTCTAATTCTGCCTTTCAAATAAACAAACAAATAAATCTTAAAAAAAAAAAAAAAAGATGAGAATGGAGAAGATAGAAAAAAAAGAGAGAAACTGTCTCATCCCCAAGGCCTGTAACTGAGCTACAAGTACTGACGTCACCAAGTCCTGCAAAACCTCTGATGGCTGACAACAGATTGCAACAAACCTAACCAAGTCATGCACAACAAAACAGAGATATCCAGAAAAGCTGTGAGGATAATATTTTGGGTTAATGCATGGAGATGGCATAGTTAAACACTGACATGTCTGATAATTTTAACACACTAAGCTAAGATTAGCTGTAGGGAAATTAACAAAAACAGCTATCAAACCCTAGCAGGTTCCTGGTTACTCATAAGATACCTATGTCAAAAGTAAACTAACTCTCTCAAATCTTCTTACATTCTCAATAATTTTAAATACAGACTAAATGTCCAAGAAGTTCTCTAACAGGAATATTGCTCTGCTTTCTCTGTTGCCTATATTAAGAGCAAACTAAATGTGTGCTCACAAACTCACATACACATTATTATGGAGGAAGATTAAATTCCTTTCAACAAAAACTTGCGGAGTACTTATTAAGTGCAAGATGCCAGGGAAAAATAAAGCCTTATAATTTCAAAACTTACTTGAAAAGGATCAGAAGGAAAGTTAAATCATAAGCAAATACAAGGGGCCAACACTATGGTGTAGCAGGTAAAGCCGCCGCCTGCAGTGCCAGCATCCCATATGGGCACTGGTTCAAGTCCCGGCTGCTCCAATTCTGATCCAGCTCTTTGCTATGGCCTGAGAACACAGTAGAAGAATGTCCAAGTCTTGGGCCCCTGCACCTGCCTGGGAGACCCGGAAGAAGTTCCTGGCTCCTGGCTTCAGATCGGTGCAGCTCCAGCCATTGCAGCCATATGGAGAGTGAACCAGTGGATGGAAGACCTCTCTTTTTCTCTCTCTTTCTCTCTCTCTCTCTCTCTGCCTCTGCCTTTCAAATAAATATATGTATATATGTAGATATGTGTGTATATATGTGTGTATACACATACACATATACATATATTTGTATATACACATATCCACTATTTGACATTTTTATTCTAAGTACAAAGGCTTTATAATTTCCTGTTTTCTGTAAAGGAGAAAATACAGATTTAGCCATTTCAGATTTTAAATAAGGAACCTCACTTAAAATATGATAGAAATGCAATCATAGGAAAAAAATTTTATATTGTTTGCTCATCACTAAAAGTGAAGTTGAGGAAATCACATTAAGAGTAGCAGGTAAAATTGTATCCCGAGTGAAAATACAAGGAAAATAACAGAACTATGATCATGAGATTATTATGTATTTAAGCATGGTTATTTTTCAGTGTGCATACACACATATACACAGACATACCATATATACAGTAGCCTCCAGCAATTAAAAGGCAATAAAAGAATCTCCACAGAAAAAGAAATGTTGGTGTATCTGTATTGTAACATTTACCATTGCTATATATTTAAATATATTCTAGCTTAAATTATGTCTGCTGAAATTATCTGATGCCTTTGTCCCTTAAAATCAGTATTTAAAGATATTTTAAATGTATTTCATTTTGTCCACAGACTAAGAGAAATTTAAAACACTGTGAAAAATTTTACTCTTTGACCATTCACTTTAAAGGCCCTGATTAAAAGCTAAATTATTCCTGAAAATTTTAAATACCATGGTTTTCGTAGCTATTTTAAATACCCTTGTAAAATAATTTCAAGTAATTTATTGCTTTTCTTGAATGAGCACTGAGTCCAATATAGAACAACATCAAATGGTTCAGATTTCTACCTGAGATTACAGATGGCGTATTCCAGTGAGCATCACAGACATCAGCTGATTTTGATGCTGATGCGTACTATAAAGCAAAAAATTGGTTACTTAACAACAAAAAATAAAAATCAGAATCTGTTTTGAACCCAGAGATTAAGAATACTAAGGATAATGCTGAGAAATATCATATGTCTAGCACACACACACACACACACACAATCTTGAATAAAAATCAATACTGAGTCCTAAGGAAGAATACGAGAAAAAAATTGTATCTGACACATCATAATATCCCATTTTAGCAACTAATTATGTAGGTATCATATTTACAATGCATATTCTAAATAATTAATTTCCTTAGTATAAAGAACTAGTCTATTACCTAATATTTAGATAGAAAAAATAAAGGAACAATTTTGTTCATGATTTTATATACAATATTTCAACGAACAAAACTCCTTAAAAGAATTTCTAAAATTCTGATGTATAATGTTAAATATAAAAGATTCATGGAATGAAAATAAGTAGATATTTTAATTGCACTTTTGGCCGGCACCGTGGCTTAACAGGCTAATCCTCCGCCTTGCGGCGCCGGCACACTGGGTTCTAGTCCCGGTTGGGGCGCCGGATTCTATCCCGGTTGCCTCTCTTCCAGGCCAGCTCTCTGCTATGGCCCGGGAAGGCAGTGGAGGATGGCCCAAGTCCTTGGGCCCTGTACCCGCATGGGAGACCAGGAGAAGCACCTGGCTCCTGGCTTCAGATCAGCGAGATGCGCCGGCCGCAGCGGCCATTGGAGGGTGAACCAACGGCAAAAAGGAAGACCTTTCTCTCTGTCTGTCTCTCTCACTATCCACTCTGCCTGTCAAAAAAATAAAAATAAAAATAAAATAAAAAAATTAATTGTACTTTTAAAATACTCTAAAATTAGCTATGAGAAAAAAAAACTATCTACTCAAAATTATTCATAATATGGTTTTACTATTAAGAATATTAAGTATTTAGGAAAAAATGAAGAAAGGTAGGGAGATAAAAAGAGAAAGGGGAGAAAGGAACAGGAAACTAGAAAAAGGCCAAAATGGATATTTGGTGCCCTCTGCTGTTACACTGCTGTTACTTAATGCCAATGTTCAGAACAACACAAAATGAGATGAATTCTTTTTCAGAGAATCCATTTATGTTGGAATCAGACAATATACTACTTATTTATCTTAAATATTTGATTTTGGACAGAATGAGATTTCATGATTAGGTATGAATGACAGTATTTGAGTAATCATAGAGTTTACATTGTTTAATACCCTTTCATGTGTTTTCATAATAAGTATATTAATATGTATAACCTAAAAAGAGATAGTTAATCTATGGGAGGGTCTCAGGTTTATATTATACTATAATTTATTTCATCTGACAAATAAAATATAAGTTACTCAATAAAACTAACTGTAAGTATTAAATATAAACACTTGGATCATGGCTTTTATTAAGAAAATATCTCCAAAAGATATTTCCATAGGTCACGTCTTACTGTACAATGCTTGAGTAATAATATCCAAGTGGAACTAATACACTGAAGGACTACATGACCGATACGTTAAGAGTTTCCACAACAGTAACACAAAAGAGACCGATGTTTATCTCTTCTCACAGGGTCAAGTTAGCAAAGTAACAAGCACAGGCGCCCTCCTCCTTTACACAGACCTTTATATGACCCAGTGCACACGAACAGCATCAGCTCTTCCATCTCCCAAGTAAAGCCCACCTCTCTGAGAGAGGTGTGGCAAACAGCTAATGATGACACAAGCAGTGCACTCTTTCCCCTGGTAAGAGAGATACTAAAGCCTAGCTCATTTGATCCCAAATGACTAAGGTACTCATGAAAACAGTTTAAACCCACTGAGGGAAACAAATTGTAAAATCCCAAGGAACTGTTATAATATACCCTCCTAGGTGTGCCAAAACCCTTATCAGAACTGTAAGTGAACAGAAATAAGGCGAGACTCTGAAAAGCTGATTTGGTGGGAAAAAAAAAACTAAATAATGACAAAATGAAAGGAAGAAATCCAAACAACTGCTCCAGCCTCCCCTGGGTCACTGGTGAGCAATACTTAATTTCAGAGATGTTCACGTCCAGAAAGAATCTAACCCATTTTTAATCATCTTCTCTCAGCACTGCCCAACATGGCCTGCATTTCATTACTCTCTCTTGGCCCATTCACCACTCCAGCCACTGGACACAGTTTTTAGCTGGGGTATTCCTTCCCCACTATTCTTCCTGATGTCAAGCCAGTCTCTCTTCACAAGAGCCCTTCCAATGACTGCAGATCCTTTCTCTCCTTAGGGCTCACTTCTACTTGGTTCACACCGTAGGTAGTATAAAGTTCAGTGCAGGAATTCCTGCATACCAGGGTTATGTATGTGGTCAATGCACTCTCCAATGGCTGAAAGCTTGGGGCCTAGCTTACAGTGCATTCTCAACATGTGCCAACCAAACGTACAACTCAATCAATCACTAAACTGGTATGTGCAGAACACCTATCATAACAAGTATTTGCAAACGTATTATCTCATTCAACTTCATTACAACCCAGGTGTTCCAGTTACAAATCTAAAATCAAATTGAAGCTAAGAAGTAACTCAGTCATCCAGGGTCACACAGTAAACGGTGACGATACAGGAAGAAGTCAGGTTCCTCCTCTATCTCCCCAACACTTCCTACGCATTTCCACCAATTCATGGAGTTAAAATATTCTCAGAATTTGTTCTGCGGAGATTCTAGGCATGGGAGAGACGGAGAAGAAATGGATAAAGCCACTCCATGGGAGTCAATCCTCAAACACTGGCTTATGTACAAGGATTTAATGAACACTTTTCACTGGGCACTGCAGATACGAGGAAGAGCATTCTATGGTCCTTTGAGAAGCTCTGGGTCTGATACACAACAGTGGTTCGCAGTCAGGGGTGATTCTCCACAGGCCCAAGGGACATCTGGCAGTGCCTGAAGACATCTTTGTTAGTTACAGTTCGGGGGTGGTGAGGGAGGGAGGTGCCAATAGCATCTAATGGATACAGGCCTTAGATGCTAGCTAAAAATCCTACCACCCACAGGAAAGTCCCCCACAGCAAAGACTCATCCAACCCCAAATTTAAATAGTGTTCAAGTTGAGAACCCCCTATGTAGAGAAATACTCATAAAAATTTATCAACTTAATTGTATAAGAGAAGAAATACTAGGATAGAAACACACCAATTGTCAGAGGATCACAGCGGAAGAAACACAAGCCACTGCCTGACTTGGTTGTATCACCCAAGAAGTTCAGGGAGCCTTTGCAGGGACAGTGGTCCCAGAACTCAAGCTCCTGAGATGAGGAAGAGTGAGCCAGGTGGAGGAAGGACAAAGGCATTCCAGGCACAGCAGAGAAAAAGGAGTACATTTACTGAAATAGAAGTGAAGCAGCCAGGAACCCAGTTACAAGGCACTCTAAAAATGTGCAATTCTGGGCTAGGCTGACAGTTCCCTCCTTTTGCCTTTCCCTTTCTTTTTTTCTCCCATTTCCTCTCTCCCCATCCATCTGCCTGAGAAAATAATTTTAGCAAGGTTGATCACTGCTAGATGTGATTGAGGTATGAATCTGATTAAGAAAAACAGGTATTTTTATACAAAAGAAGAGTGTGATCAGTGCAAGACTCTAGCAGCAGATCCTTGGATATATTCTGCCCATTTCCTGTCTACAGAGGAATCTGTACAGAACTCCAAGCAGGACCACTATACACCAATTATGCTTTCAATCCTTGAACACCACAATAAAGTGCCTTTCTAAGGTGACTGACTAATACATTTCTATTCTTAGCTAATTTTAGGGCCTGCAATACTGTGCCACATAAATTATCCCATGAACTCCACATTGGAAGAATTTTAAACCTCAAAATCATCATCACTGGCTCACTGCCTTGCTGGCCATCCATCATTTTAGGAAATTTCACCAGCCATATAGGTCAGTGACTTTCAACTTATGGTCTGCAGCCTGCAGTGGTCAAGGGCCCTCGCTATGGGTTGTAAAAGGATTCAAAGTAGGAGGGCAAATGACACGATGTTAAACACAGGGTCATTTGGTAACCAAGTGAGTCATCAAGGTCACACTTGCTAATTATTGCTAGAGGTGCTTTTCTATAATTTATAATCTTAAACTAGCATGCGACTGTAGTTTTCTAGAGATTTCCAGTATTCTTACTAGATATCACAGTATTATGGAATGTAATGGTGGGGCTGGCACTGTACCATAGCAGATAAAGCTACCACCTGCAGCACCAGCATTCCATATCGGATTTGAGTCCTGGCTGCAAGACTTCTGATCCAGCAACCTATAAATGTGCCTGGGAAAGCAGAAGACGGTCCAAGTGCTTGGGTCCTTGCCAGCCACATGGGAGTCCCAGAAGAAGTTCCTGGTTCCTGGCTTCAGATCAGCCTGGTTCCAGCCATTGCGGCCATTTGGGAAGTGAACCAGTGGATGGAAGACTCTCTCTGCATCTGCCTCTTTGTATCTCTGCTTTCAAATAAATAAATCCTTAATAATTATAATAATAATAATAGTAATAATAGCAATAATAATAGTTCATTTGGGGGAAGCTTTCAATGGAAAAGGATCAAACAACACCTATGATTTTTAAGATCTACAATGGGACAGTGATTGACATTAACTAGGAAAGATGAAGTATTGGAAAACTTTTTGTATGGAATCACACAAGGTTTCTGTCATATATTCATTTTTTAAAAGATTTATTTATTTTATTTGAATTTTATTTTATTGAATTTTATTTTATTTGCTGGAGCTGCACCAATCTGAAGCCAGGAACCAAGAGCTTCTTCCAGGTCTCCCACATGGGTGCAGAGG
This sequence comes from Lepus europaeus, assembly GCF_033115175.1. Lineage (NCBI taxonomy): Eukaryota > Metazoa > Chordata > Mammalia > Lagomorpha > Leporidae > Lepus > Lepus europaeus. Next base: position 104,484,853 of record NC_084835.1, on the reverse strand, counting down.
CCCAAAGACTTGGGCCAACTTCCACTGCTTTCCCAGGCCACAGCAAAGAGCTGGATGGAAGTGGAGCAACCGAGACTTGAACTGGCGCCCATATGGTATGCAAGCAATGCAGGCGGCGGCCTCATCTACTTCATCACAGTGCATGCCTCTACATATTCATTTTTAAGAACACTTTTAAAATGTAAAAACTATTCTTAGCTCAAGGGTTCATGTAGGCCACAATGTGCAAACCCTAGATAATAGAAAATGACCAAGAATGAGATGTTCTAAGGGAGATGATTATGAGTTCAATCTTACAAAGTTGACTTTAAAGTTCCTTAAATAAATAAAGTAGAGATAAAAAAGCCAGTAGGACCATCCCTGGGAATAAAGAAAGCAACAGAGCATTTGAAACCTTGCAGGACTAGAAAGAAAATTGAATATTTAAGGGACCACGATCCGAGTGAGAAGGGAGGAGAAGAAAACTGAGGCTGACAGAACCATTTTCTTCAAGTCATGTGCCAAACACTGTTGTTACATGGGGAGATTAAGAATCTGAGCAGAAAGCCTACAAAAATAAAAATGGAGTTTTGGACTGGGAGATCATGCCAAGAAGATTAAGACAAGCCTCACAAACAAGAACCCTTGCATAATACCCTAGACTCTCAATTGGATGCTTTGGAAAGTTATACTAGAGGAGTGGAAGCAATATCATAAGAAGAATGAGAGGTAAAACACTACAACCCAGCCTTGGCTTAGTCAGTCCATGACTGAATGAACCTGTTCAGTCTTCAGTGTATCTGACCAACAGAAAGGGGGTGCCTCTCTACAAGAGGATATCATCTGAACATGCTACAGTTCTTCTACCTACAGTGACTGGTAATCTAATCCAAAATTACTAGACATGTCAAGAGATTAGACCTTATATCTAAAAGGAGGCAACAGAATCACTAGTTACACACTATTAGAATTGCCAGAATCCTGGCCAGCACCGTGGCTCAATAGGCTAATCCTCCACCTGCGGCACCGGCACACTGGGTTCTAGTCCCAGTTGGGGCACCAGATTCTGTCCCGGTTGCCCCTCTTCCAGGCCAGCTCTCTGCTGTGGCCCGGGAAGGCAGTGGAGGATGGCCCAAGTCCTTGGGCCCTGCACCCCATGGGAGACCAGGAGAAGCACCTGGCTCCTGCCTTCAGATCAGCGCAGTGCACCGGTTGCAGCATGCCAGCTGCGACAGCCATTGGAGGGTGAACCAACAGCAAAGGAAGACCTTTCTCTCTGTCTCTCTCTCTCATTGTCCACTCTGCCTGTCAAAAAAAAAAAAAAAGAATGCCATTTAGTCCCAGCTGCTCTGCTTCAGATCCAGCTACCTACTAATGCACCTGGGAAGGCAGCAGAAGATGGCCCAAGTATTTGGGTCCTTGCCACCCATGTGGGAGACCTGGATGGAATTTCTGGCTCCTAGCTTCAGACTGGCCCACCCCTGGCTGTTATGGCTCCTTGGGGAATGAACGAGCAGCTGAAAATCTCTCTCTTTCTCTGTCACTCTACCTTTCAAAATAAATAAATAAATAAATCTGAAAATAAAATAATTCTAGCATTCAAAGCAATCAAGTCATTGTATAATTATGATGATCCCCTAAAACATTAGTCTTTCAGGGTATGATTATCCATTATTATTTATGATTATTTTGCTCATAGAATAATATTCCTTCTCTCAATAATTCTCACAGAATGCAAAGTGACAAACATTTCCTTTATTTGATCAAAGAAATGTACTTCTCCTACATTCATAAACATTTACTTCTTCACTTTCTTAACACCAAACAGGTGAGTTAAGGTCCCTTAACTTTATTCATGAAAGACTAGATAATAATTAGTGTGATACACAAACTTTGCCCTGGAAACCATTTGGAATAACCCAAACTGAATTTATATACACTTATAAATACATAATAAGCATATAATCAACATTTTATATTTCCTATTAAAACAATCATTAGAGTTTGGGGCTAGAATGTTAAGCAAGTTTAATTGATTCTCCAAAGGTCACACACATCATGAGAATTCTCCTAAGCACCAAAATAGTTCACTAGACAAGGTCTAGTATCCTGTACACAACGTCATCTGGATTGTCCCTGTCTGTACTCTACAGTGCCCTTTTCACAAGGAATCATAAAGTCAATTCAATCAGAACAAAATTTTTTTACAGAGTGAAATTTGCAAGCAAAAAACACAGAACATGTTCTTAGTAGGTTATATTTGGCTTCTAAATTCCATTCTCTCACCTAGTTGCTCAGAATACAAAGCTACTGACCTTTGCAAATATTGCCCATTCATTTTTACAGGTGGTTGACTAATTAGACAACAGATAAAAATGTAAGGTAAAAGATAAATCATCTTGATTATTTTTCAACTTCTTCAACCTTGTCATTTTTTCCATATAAATATGGGGATTCTGATTGGTACAACAATGCCCAAGATGCAAAAAAAGTGAAAGAAAATTATACACATTATGAATATCATAGCAGTAAGGGCTTTCTAGCTTCACAAATAAAATTCCTTTCAACCAAAACAACCCCCAGATCTCTTCACCAAGAACAAGTGTCTGGGGGCAAATGCTTCATGAGAAAACTTCTCAGAAAGATGACCTGGTATGCTCAGACCATCATCTTCACACACTTGTGAATTCACCAAATGTCTTCATGTACAATCTACAACTGACTAGGCATTACCATTTTACAAATCTGCTAACTCCTAATCCAACACATAACTCACACTGAGTGTTGTGGGGACTTAGAAAGAAGTACTGCGGCTCAGTGGGTAAAGCACCTGCTGTGACCCCAGCATCTCATATGGATGCCAGTTCAAGTCCCGGTTGCTCCACTTCTTTTTTTTTTTTTTTGACAGGCAGAGTGGACAGTGAGAGAGAGAGAGACAGAGAGAAAGGTCTTCCTTTACCATTGGTTCACCCTCCAATGGCCGCCGCGGCCGGCGTACCTCACTGATCTGAAGGCAGGAGCCAGGTGCTTCTCCCAGTCTCCCATGGGGTGCAGAGCCCAAGAACTTGGGCCATCCTCCATTGCACTCCCTGGCCACAGCAGAGAGCTGGACTGGAAGAGGGGCAACTGGGACAGAATCCAGTGCCCTGACCGGGACTAGAACCCGGTGTGCCAGCGCTGCAAGGCGGAAGATTAGCCTATTGAGCCACGGCGCCAGCCTGCTCCACTTCTGATCAACTCCCTGCTAATGTGCGTAGGAAAACAGTAGAAGACAGCCCAAGTTCTTGAGCCTCTGAACCCTTGTAGGAGACCTGGAGGAAGCTCCTGGCTTCCATCTGACCCAGCCCTGTCCATTGCACCCATTTGGGGAGTAAAATAGGGGATGGAAGATTCTTTCTGTCTCTCCCTCCCTCTCGCTCTCTCTTTGTACTCTGCCTTTGAAATAAATAAAATAAATCTTAAAAAAGAAGAAGAAACAAGGTAGGGCTACCTTCAAGGGATTATAACCACTTCCTTACTTTTAACAGACATCACAATCTATTCTTTCCCTGAAAATAACAGTATAGTCACCTCTGACTCTTCCATCAATATCAATTACAAGGAAACAATTTCTAGTAAGAGTGAACTCTCCAACTCTGTTCTCAACAACATGCCCTCCTGTATTGTTTACCTATTATCCTCTCTAACACAGATGCTCAGCAATCTCCTAAACAAAGTCAAAACCCAACTTTTAAACCTGTAGCCACAGAAGCTACTATCCTCTCTTTCTGGACCAAAAGCAAATTTCTTCCACACTCTCTACCTCCATGTCATTTAATACTCACTCCCAACTCACTGTACTGATTTCTGACCAAGTATCTCCACCAGAACAGTTCTTCTCTCTTAATGATCAACAATGACTTTCATAATTAATCTAAACACTTCTTATAGCCCAATCTTTAGGATTATTTCACTCCTCTACTCAACTGTCAACCTTTACTTTCTTGACAAGTTTGCATTCAATCCTATGTGTGATCTAAAATCTGCCTTTATGATTTCCCCTTCTCTGCATCTTAATTTTCTTAATTTTCCTGCCATCTAAACAAGAATTCCATCCTAAAATTTCTTCTATGTCCATACTCTGTGCCTTGGTAATATTTTCATCTGAAGGTATCATATATAAGACATTTACTAAAGAACAACTTTCCAGATGAATTTCATTCTCTCTCCTATAATTCTTTTCTAAGTGTTTGTAATATATAACCAAGTTTATTCATTCAATAACCCATTCAGCAAATGTCCATAAAAAATAAGAGTCAGTTGACTTGAGTAATCAAGGGTTAAAAAATGAAAATAAAATGAGATAGACGAATGTCCCATCACTTATGCCATGAATTTTGTTTTCGAAAGTAACAGGAGATTGGAGGTCATTTGCCCAAGGACACACGGAGACAGCAAGTTACAGAGATGATTTGGACACAGACACACCTGTCATCAGAAGCCAGGCTTGTAGCCACATCTTTGAACTGCTTTTCAAAACAGAAATGAGGGCCATTCCATAGGAGAACTATACCTACAACTCTGATATCCATTATGCTATCTCTGATGCAGAGGTTGGCAAACTAAAGCCTATGAGCCCAATTCCTCACTGCTTGTGTAAATAGTTTTATTAAATGCCAGCCGTGCTCATTCATTCACATATTGTCTATGGCTGCTTTCACACCATAATGCAGAGTTAAGTCACTGTGACAAAGACAGCTTACGAAGCCTCAAGCATTTGCTAGCTAGCCCCTCATACAAAGACTCTGGTCTATCCACCTTTCTTTTAGATTCATCGTTTGCAAGTTGAGGACAATAATAATAACTAACTCACCTATTTGCTGTGAGAATTAAAGAAAACAGCCTATCTGGGAAAATCTGATGACAACAGGAACCTCAAATGTGAACTATAGGCTAATTCAGGACCTGCATTTCATTCACTTAGGGGGAAAGATGATTAGTCCATCTCATTATGGTGTTACTTCCTTTTTGGAGGGATTTTGCTCCCCCAGCATATACCCTATTGCCCCACACAACCCAGAGGGGGCAAATGTCTCTTATTACAATCATTCTTAAAACCTATTCTAGGGGCTGGTGCTGTGGCATAGCGGGAAAAGCCACCACCTGCAGCGCAGGCATCCCATATGGGCACCAGTTTGAGTCCTGGCTGTTCCTCTTCTGATCCAGCTCTCTGCTATGGCCGGGGTAAGCAGTAGAAGACAGCCCAAGTGCTTGGACCCTTGCACCCGTGTGGGAGACCCGGGAGAAGTTCCTGGATCCTGGCTTCGCATTGGCACAGCTCCAGCCATTGTGGCCAATTGGGGAGTGAACCAGTGGATGGAAGACACCCCCCACCCCCGTCGCCTCTCCTGCTCTCTGTGCGTAACTCTTTCAAATAAATAAATAAATAAAACTTTTTTTTTTTTGAAAGCCTATTCCATTGTTCACATATTTCTGTTAATAGCACTGCCATCTCCTTTAGCCAGGCTTGGGTCTCTGAAGTAACTGAACAGCAAACCCTTCTGTTCCTAATTCATGAAGCCCTATTAATTCACCTTCCATGATAGTTTACAAGCCATCCCCCTTCTAAGTTTCCACTGACTAATCCTATATCCAATCACCATTACCTCTCATTGTATCACTTTAGTAGCCTCACAATTCATTTGCTTGTCAACATTTAGAAATGTCCTCTATGTAAATGTTAGAAATGACAAAATGTGTCTTAAACAAAAATCGCCTTTTAAAACTATGTAATGAGGCCGGCGCTGCAGCTCAATAGGCTAATCTTCCACCTAGCGGTGCCGGCACACCGGGTTCTAGTCCCGGTTGGGGCGCCGGATTCTGTCCTGGTTGCCCCTCTTCCAGGCCAGCTCTCTGCTGTGGCCCAGGAGTGCAGTGGAGGATGGCCCAAGTTCTTGGGCCCTGCACCCCATGGGAGACCAGGAGAAGCACCTGGCTCCTGGCTTCGGATCAGCGCGGTGCGCTGGCCGCAGCACACCGGCCACGGCGGCCATTGGAGATTGAAACAACAGCAAAGGAAGACCTTTCTCTCTGTCTCTCTCTCTCTCACTGTCCACTCTGCCTGTCAAAAATAAATAAAAACAAACAAACAAACAAAAAAACTATGTAACGAGGCCAGCACTGAGGCGCAGTGGGTAAAGCTATCAACTGCAGTGCCGGCATATCATATGGGTACTGGTTTGAGTTCCAGCTGCTCCACTTTCGATCCAGCTCTCTGCTATGGTTGGAGAAAGCAGTAGAAGATGGTTCAAGTCCTTGGTCTTCCACACCCACGTGGGAGACCCAGAAGAAGCTCCTGGATCCTGAGTTCAGATTGGCCTAGCTCCAGCCATTGCAGTCATTTAGGGTATGAACCAGCAGATGGAAGATCTCTCTGGCTCTCTCTCTCTCTTTCTCTGCCTCTCTGTAATGCTTTCAAATAAATTAATTAATTTTAAAAAATCTATGTTATACCATATTACAATCCACTGGATTGCACCGTCAGCTTTGCACCGAAGCTCTTCCCCAAGATGATTCCAATCTACATCTCCAAACTAACTTCCATTAAATTTCTTGACAATTAGAATGTTTTACTAATATGTGCCATACTGTATACAGCTATAATATAATGTGATATAGTTATGCAATATTGATACTGAAAAAAAAAAAAAAAACATGGAAAATTCAATTGTCCACCAGAAGCTCAAAATCTAGTAAGGAAGACAGACATAAAGAAAGAAACAGTCCACAAAATGTGAAGTCTTTCAGGGAAAAGAACACAAAAGTGTGCACACAGTCAATGTAAGACTAATTCTTCCAGAGGAGTGGAAGGGCTTCACTATCCTGAGGAGGAGACAGAGTCTGGGGTGAGCTTCCTAAAAGAAGAGACGGATTAAAAAAGACAAGGATAGGGGCCGACACCATGGCTCACTTGGTTAATCCTCAACCTGTGGCACCGGCATCCCATATGGGTGCCAGGTTCTAATCCCGGTTGCTCCTCTTCCAGGCCAGCTCTCTGCTATGGCCCGGGAGGGCAGTGGGGGATGGCCCAAGTGCTTGGGCCCCTGCACCCGCATAGGATACCAGGAAGAAGCACCTGGTTCCTGGCTTCGGATCAGCACAGCACAGGCCGTGGCAGCCATTTGGGGGGTGAACCAACAGAAGGAAGACCTTTCTCTCTGACTCTCTCTCTCACTGTCTATAACTCTACCTGTCAAAAAAAAAAAAAAAAAAAAAAAAAAAAGACAAGGATGAAGAGGGAAAAGGAGAGATGGGAGATTACAGGATTCCTACTATTTCAACTTTTTTTTTTCCTCCAGGGAAGTGATTTTAAATCAGAGCTAATTCTGCCTCCCAGGAGAAATCTGACTGTCTAAGGATATTGGATGGTCACGACTAGGAGGAGGATGTACAAACAGCGTGCTATGGGTGGAGGACAAAGTGCTGCTAAATACCCCACAATAGCCAGTGCCAACCTCCAACAACAAAGAACTACTCATTTCACAATGTCAACTATTCAACAGCTGAGCAACTATGTTCTAGATCCAAAGGAAAGGGAATAAAGGAGATGTTAGCATTAACAGAATTCCAGGATGTATTGGAATACTGACAACACAGAGAGAACAAGGAAGGCTCAAGAATTAGGCCTGGATAACACTGCTCACTAAAACCGAAGGGAAGAATGCAAAACAGAGCACAAGGGAAAAGTTGTTACTGAATATTCCACACCTAAAGGCTCATGAAAGGGGGTACATTTGTGTCTTCAAAACAGGTGTCTCAAGACAATAAATTATGACGGAATGGAGAAGACATGGGCAAAGAAGCTAAACCAAAGGACATCAGCACTTTCTGTGACCCATCAACCAATTTAACAATCACTGAATTTCTGCTACTTAGGTGTCGAGGAAAACCAAAGAGATAAAAAGTCATAACCCTGATACCTCAAAAACTGGATTTCAATAGGAAGAATCAGGTAACCACATAAGTTGTTACAATATATGAGAAAATAAGACATACATCATAAGAGAATACACAGTTGTTCAGATATACAACCTTACAAAGATTTAAGGCAGTTGTAATGAAGGATAATTTTACTTAATATTTTCTTGCTTGAGGGGGAGAATCATAGAAAAGTAAATTTTCCATCCTTGTTTATAAAAGTTTCTATGCCTACCATAATGAATATAATTAGCAAAATAAAATAGCTACTTCCAAATTGCCCTGATTGCTAACACTATTCTAACAATGCACAAGCTGCATCACATAAAAATTAAAAAAAAAAAATTAAAAAAGCAGTATCCCAATAGAGACTTGACTTTCCACTAAGAAACCTACAGAAGAAATTAGATCCAATATCTTCCAGAAGGTCCTATACCACTGAGAACCTCTTAATAATATTTTCTGGCTTTTTTTTTTTAAACTTTGGGTGGGTTTATTTCTCCTGAGGTTAGAAAGCCATCCAGAGGATGGCACTTTACACATTCTCCTCAGAAGGAGTCTCAAACTTCAACATGAGAAAATAGTTGGAGGAATCCCTAATGGTCTAACCAACATACATTTTTCATAAAGTGATTATCCTCCTGCAGCCTCAGCTTCCTAAGTCTTATTCCCCACTTCCATAATTGTTTTCTTTGCAGACCAGACAACAATTACCACTGCTACAAGACTGAGAAGGTTCACAAGCAATATATTTTACAATACATAAGTGTAGTGTCTCTGATATCTGGCGCTTTTATCACTAATTGCACTATAAAATGTGCTATTAAAACATGGACAAACAAGATTGTAAAAATCACATAATGGACCATGATCACTTACAAAAGCCATTCATAAATGTTACTGTACCATTTGTTTTTCTTGAGTTTTCCAAATTTGTAATTATTTTTAAAATTTTTCATTTTTAGAAGACATCACTAAGAAAAATAATTGGGAATTTTGTAACATACTTGCATGCTCTTGAATAGATCTTCATAAGTTTACTCAAAATTAAATTATATAGTATGTTAGACAATGTGTTACAAACATTGAATTTCTAGAGAAATCTATGTGGCTCTTAAAAGAAATTACAGATGTGGCAAATGCATTTTAGCAATGGTTTCTTCTTAAACTTTGGAACATGGGAGGAAAGCATGGAAAAAATGCAAAATGGTTTCACAATTCCAACTTATGAAATATACAATAAAACATAGCCAATAAAACATTTATAACTTGGGAAAAGAAAGAATGATCACAGGGTGATATTGTCAAATACTGGAGGACGTGGATCACTGGAAGTACCTACTGTATTTCTGTGTCTTCAGCATTCACTAACTGATGGCTAATTTTCAAGTTTGTAGATGAGCCTTTCGAGCCCTTTGCTATTTATTATCAAGTCTAATCATTTAAAAATAGAAGTCAGGAATAAAAGGAATGAAAATACAAGTATTTGTGCTATCCATTGATAATAGCAATAAATATTTAGACAGAACTAGAAGTTTAAGATTTAATTCAGATGAAATATTAATTCCTAAATTCTTTAGGCTTTCATTCATCCACTATCATAAACTAATTTGAAGAAATTACAGAGTACAAATATCACAAACTAAACACTGGGCAACTAAAGATAAATGACCAATTAGTGAACTGAGAATGTTTCTTGTTTTTTAATAGGATAATCTTCTTTTCACTGAAGTAACTTGAATCCTGATTGCAGGTGCCAGTTAAGAAAGGGTTACTGACCTGGGGTCTCACAAAAAATAAAAAAAGATTCCAGTAAGTGTGTAATTCTGCCATATTTATTTGCATAAATTCTTATTATGACTTAACCTTACTAAATCAGAGCCTAATTTTTAAACAAATGATATATCACAATTAGAGATGTCTTAATTGTACCTATAATATTTTATTTTCCTCCTGGAGATAGTAACCACTGCACACAATCTTTCTAAAGAAAGACTATCAGGAAGACGAACAGCTAGATAATGTTTATCAATGCTTGCTCTAACTTCAGAACATGAAATCACTTATTTCAGTATGAATAACTTCTAAATATTTGAATGGTAAGAAAGATTTACTTGTTCAATATGTCAAATACATAAAATACTTGAAAATATTGTTGGAGAAACCTAGACCAAAATGAGAAGCTTATTTTCAACAGTGCCATCTCTCAAAAAACAATTCAATAAGCCACGGGAAAGCTGTGTTAGCACATGAAGTTAAATGGGGCCTCCACTCTTCATGAGCCCACATCCAAAACATACCTTGTCAGATGCTTCAGAAGCCAAGAGGTTTGTTGCCAGGGTTTGAAGCTTATGATGGGCCATATTTTTGAGGGCGGCGAGACTACGTCTTGTCATAGCTTGTTTGAGGTTAACTGCTGGGTGACTGAGTGAATCCACGGCAGCAGGAACCACTTCATCACAAGCACTCAGTATCTCCACTGCTGTTATTCCCATCACACAACGATCCAACGCACCTGGAAGGCAAATGTACACACAAATATTACACATCACTGTAAACATTTAAATCATTTTTCTAAGTTTAAAAAAAAAATGGTATGGCCGGCACCGCGGCTCAGTAGGCTAATCCTCCGCCTTGCGGCACCAGCACACCGGGTTCTAGTCCCGGTCGGGGCACTGATCCTGTCCCGGTTGCCCCTCTTCCAGGCCAGCTCTCTGCTGTGGCCCGGGAAGCAGTGGAGGATGGCCCAAGTGCTTGGGCCCTGCACCCCATGGAAGACCAGGATAAGCACCTGGCTCCTGCCATCGGAACAGCGCGGTGCACCGGCCGCGGCGGCCATTGGAGGGTGAACCAACGGCAAAAAGGAAGACCTTTCTCTCTGTCTCCCTCTACTGTCCACTCTGCCTGTCAAAAATTAAAAAAAAAAAAATGGTATGATAATTGTTCATAGGGTAAAATGCTTTATCCATGCCTCTCAGAAGCATCTTCTTGGACTTCTTCCCTCCGATGATCTTCTATAGATGTAGCACGAAGTCAATCATTTCCGCTTTCTTGCGGACAGTAAAGTCAGGTTGAGAGCCATTTCCAACAAGCTCTTCCAGGCTTCTCTCCACTCTTCCTCCTTCCCAGATGACTTCCTTGACTGTTTTCATACTGTTACACTACGACAAATGCTAAATTCTATGAGCTGACTTTCCTGCAAGTTGTGAATCAATCGTAAACTAAACACCTTACTGAAATGTGTTCTTTATTCCCTTCTTGAGTAATTCATAAAGCTTTTCTTTCTCTAGGAAACCTTCACAGAACAAAAAATATTACAACTTTCCCCTCTTCTTGGCAAATTTCTTGATTCTGACTCTCAACACTCAGTCAACTGTTTCCACATGGGTTTGTGAAAAAACAAAAACTCTCTTTCCTCCTTCATTCCTTCCCTCCCTCTCTCCCTTCCTTCCTTCTTTCCTTTCATAAAGATTTATTTATTTATTTGAAAGGCAGGGTTACAGACAAGCAGAGGCAGAGAGAGAGAGAGGCACAGAGAGTGAAAGTCTTCCATTGCTAGTTCACTCCCCAAATGGCAGCAATGGCTGGAGATGAGCCAATCTGGAGCCAGGAGATTCTTCTGGGTCTCCCACATGGGTGCAGAGGGCTCAAGAACTTGGGCCATCTTCCACTGCTTTCCCAGGCCATAGCAGAGAGCTAGATCGGAAGTGTAGCAGCCAAGACATGAACCAGCGCCCATATGGAATACTGGCACTGCAGGTGGTAGCTTTACCTGCTATGCCACAGCACTGGCCCCAGTAACTACTGTTTCTAACCACTTCATTAGGCCATCTGCTTCATTCCTCTCCAGGCATGCATTCTTGTCTAACACAGAGCATATCTTCTCGGTACTAGATGACGCAGCTTCATCACTACTTTCAGACCTTGTCTCCAATATTATATTTTGCAGGAGTTGCTCCCTGGCCATATTAGCAATTTCTCCCTTTTTGGCTTTATGCACTTCACAACACTAATCAACACCTAACATACTATTTACTTAAAGTTTTTATTTGTTGTTTTTCACCTGCCTCTCCCCACTCTGAATGTAGACAACAAAAGAGCTAGAATAATTATATGAAAAGATGTCAACCTTAGTGCCCTCAATTGTGCAACAGCAGCTCAAGCCACTGTCTGCAACACCAACATCAATACCAACACTGGCATCCCATATGAGCACAGGTGCAAGACTCCACTTTTGATCCAGATCCCTGCTAACGCACCTGGGAAGATAGCTCAAGTGCTTGGGCTCCTGCCACTCATGAGGGAGATACGGATTAAGCTCTTGACTCTTGACTTTGGCATGGCCCGACCCTGTTGTGGCCATTTTGGGAGTGAACCAGTGGATGGAAGATTGATATCTCTCTCTGTAACTCTGCCTTTCAAATAAATAAATTTTTTTTTTTAAAAAAAGCTGCCAACCTCACTAATGAAGGAAGGCAAATTAAAGCAACAAGTAAATACCATTTACCCTTTATCATGACAAATGTTCAGGATTCTTAAAGAAATAAAAAAACTGACATATCTTTAGTACAAATAAAAGTAATTCTTTTCTTATTAATTCTTTTAAATTTAAAATTCTCATTTCCTTTCACACAGAAATCCCCATCCTAAGATTTATGCCAAATAATCATGTCAGATACAAATACCTATGTGTGTTAGCTATTATTATCCTAATTGTAACAGAGAATGCTGGAAAATAAAAAACCTAAGTATCTGTCATTAATAGACAGGTTCAATATAAACTATGACATATTAACTAAAAGGAATATTGTAAAGTCACAAAAACTATGAGAAAAATATGGAATAGAAGTCAAACATGTTGCTAAAAATATATCAGAAAAATAGAAACAAGTTAGAGAACATTATACATACTATATGGAGAGAAGGAATCCTATAAAACTCTCAATGGGGGCCGGCGCTGTGGCATAGCAGGCTAGGCCTCCACCTGTGGCACTGGCATTCCATATGGGTGCCAGTTTGTGTCCCGGCTGCTCCTCTTCTGATCTAGCTCTCAGCTTATTGTCTGGGAAAGCAGAAGATGGCCCAAATGCTAGTGGCCCTGCACCCACATGGGAGACCCAGAAGAAGCTCCTGGCTTCGGATAGTCTTAGCTCTGGCTGTTGAGGCCATTTGGGAAATGAACCAGCTGATGGAAGACCTTTCTCTTTGTCTCTCCCTCTCTCTGTAACTGTACCTCTCAAATAAATAAATAAAATCTTAAAAAAAAAAAAACCTCTCAGTTGATGGATACAAAATGATTGTGAGATATCTGCATGCTTCGAATTACTCTGCAATTTTATATTATTCTACATAAAAGTCACAACAATTTTTTAAACAAATCCATATTTTAAGTGAAGTAAAATTAATTCAATTGTAGGACAGTCTTTTGGATATCATAAAGTTTAGCAGGAATAAATTTAGAATTCACTACTTTAGCTCTTAATGCTATATGTGGTTAGCAGTTATAAGTAACTCTCCCTTCTTGTTATCTAAAATAAATCAATAAATAAAATATACTACATGCAAAGCACTAACTGATTTTTTCCTTTGTGCAAAACTTTACATTTCTTCTTCCCTTCTGAACTGACTCCAAAGTAATTCAAATAGGCCAGCACATGTAGGTGTTCCTGTGGGACTTGGGGCGTGGTGACAAGGACAGGGCTTGCAACAGCTCCCACCAGGATGCTGAAGAAAGCAACTAAACAAGAGGGAGGTGGCAGTAACAGCTTTGCATAAGGGGTTGAACACTAGAAACGTATATAAAGATACAGTGCTAGAGCCTGAGCAGGGAGAGGAGGGGTTCTCACAGGGAAGGTGCCCAACACAGACCTCAAGAGAGGGCCCAGGGAGTACAGGCATGAATGCAATCTGCAAGGTATGTTGACATTTAAGAGATATAAAAAAGGTGTCCAAATGGTGAGGAAGAATGGTCTAGAGCCTAAGGAGGTAAGGAAAGCATCTATGCAGGGAAGCAACTCAGTACAGGACATCAGAGCCAAGCTGGATGAAAAGGCGTCCACGCCAGGAGGCCATGTCATGTACCAGTGCTAGAAAGCAAGACAGTGCAAAACAAACAAACAAAAGACAGGCCCCCCTCTCCACCAATCAAATCCAAAACACTAAAATAAGCATTTAGGAGTAAAATTCCCTGAACAAAACAGCCATCTAACAGGGCTCACTGATATAGAAAAATTAATAAATTAAAATGTTGATGAAGAATAGATATTTATATGGCTTCAAGGTATCCCCCCCAAAATACTTACTAATTGCAAAAGGAAAAAAGGATAACTTCCCAGTGAAGAAGCCAGAAAAATACTATCTTATTTAAGAGATCTAAGAAAACAACAGGGATGAAACAAACTAAAATAATATATCATGATAGGACACAATGAGGAAAATTTCTGTGACATTCTTGCTGAAGACGTATATTCTGAAAACAACCATGAGAAAATATAAGGCAAACTGAAAGTGGGAAGCATATCAGAAAACAGCTCATCAGTAATACTAAAAAGTCTGAGTTCTTAATGTGAAGGAGGGAGTAGGGAACTATTTTAGATTGAAAAAATCGTGAAACTAAGCTTCATGTACAATTCTGGTCTGGATCTCTTTACAATAAAAGATTTTGGGGAGCAACTAGAGAAATTTTAGAGGGGTCTTAAGACACCAGCCTCTGTGGCCATTTGAGGAGTGAACCAGCAGTTGGAAAGTCTGTCTCCGTAAATCTTTCAAATAAATAAAAATAAATCTTTAAAAAAAGAAAAAAGAAGAAGTTACCACTTGTGTCACCATACTGGCATGCCAGTTTGAGTTCCAGGTGCTTGGCTTCCAAGGCAGCTTCCTGCCAAGGTGCCTGGGAAAACTAGCAGAAGATGGCCCAAGTCCTTGGGTTGCTGCCACCCACGTGGGAAAACAGGATGGAGTTCCTGGCTCTTGGCTTTAGCCTGGCCCAGACCTGGCTGTTGCAGCACTTTGGGAGAATGAACCAGCAGATGAAAGATACCTCTCTCTCCCCACACTCTATCACTCTGTCTCTAAGATAAATGGCTCAGGGGCAGGCATTATGGCAATAGTGGGTTAAGCCACTGCCTGCATCCCATATGGGTGCCAATTCAAGTCCCAGCTGCTCCACTTCTGATCCAGCTCTCTGCTGTGGCCCGGAAAAGCAGTAGAAGGTGGCCCAAATCCTTGGGCCTCTGCACCTGCGTAGAAGACCTGGAAGAAGCTCCTGGCTCCTGGCTTCAGATCGGCACAGCTCCAGCCATTACAGCCAACCAGAGAGTGAACCATTGGATGAAAGATTCTCTCTTTCTCTCTCTCTCTCTCTCTTTCTCTCTCTCTTTCTCTGCCTTTGCTTCTCTCTGTGTGTAACTCTGAATATCAAATAAATAAATAAATCTTAAAATAAAATAAATGGATGGATGGGTGGAAGGAAGGAGGAGCTGGGAGGAGGAGGAGGAATTGGAAGAGAAAGAGAAGGAAAAGGAGAAGAAAGGAAGGAGGGAGAGAGGGAAAGAAAAGAAAGAAAAGGGAAAGGGAAGAGAAAGGCAAGGAAGGGAAGGGAAAGGAGAAAGAAGAGTGGGAGAAGGAAGGAAGGGAGAGAGATGGGGAGAGGAAGGAAGGAAGAAATGAAAGAACAAAGGCAGGAAGGACAGATTTCTGCTTCCAGTCAAGATGGAGTAACAGGGACTGATTTTACCTTTCTATTTGAAAGAACTGAAAAAAAAAAATATAGTAATACATGAAAGACAGGTTTTCCAGGCATTGAACACTGGGTGGTTAAGGATAGCAATCCCTGAAAACTGAAAAAACAAGTTAAGTCCTAGGATTATTCTAGCTCACTACCCTGAGAGACTCTGCAGGCCACAGCCCAAAAAGACAGAACTTAGCAAAAGCCCAAAAGATTCTCTAAGTTAAATAGAGAGGATTGAGAGTTCAGGGATTAAACCAGCCAGAGCTGGCAGAACAAAGTACCAAAGCAGACAAAACTGCAGAAGGTCCTTCTTACATAGTTCAAAAAGTACAGATTAGTGCATGACTTTGAAGAAACTACTCAAGAAAACATCTATATAATTACAGAGCACCATTCTTGACCTAAAATCCTATACTCAGAGAAAAATGTCTTTTTACATTTAAGGTATAATATTTTTCAGACAAATAAAAGTAGAAAGAGTCTGTTGTCTGCACACTTAGAAGAAAAATTAAATATTAGACAAAAAAAAATGATTCGGATGGAATCTGCATCTGCCCAAAGCAATGAAGATCAATATAAATGTTAAGTCTGCTGGACTCCATTCTTGAGCCCAGCATTGTAGCATAACAGGGAAAACCACCGCCCAAGACATCAGCTTCCCATATGAGCATTGGTTCAAGGCCTGGCTGCTCCACTTCTGATCCAACTTCGTGTTGATGGCCTGAGAAGGGCAGCAGAGGGCCCCATGCTACAGACCTGGAAGTAGCTCCTGGCTCCTAGGTTCAGCCTGGTCCCAGAGCTGGCTGTTGTGGCCATCTGGGGAGTGAACTAGCAGATGGAAGGAAGATCTCGCTCTGTCTCTCCCTTTCTCTCTGTAACACTGACTTTTAAATAAATTGTTTATGGCTTGTATTATCTGTCATGACTTAAGCATGCTACTGTTTCACAAATAGCCAGGATTCTGACCTTGTCAAAGGCCTGTGGAACCACACAGCACACTTGATGGGAATATCAAATGTGAAAGATCAGACAGTTGACCCTGAAGCCCATAAATAACTCCATACAGAAGCAGCCACCACCCAGGTCACTGGCTCACCTTTATTACGCCCACAAGCAGGAGTCAAGAGGTTCATCTGGTCCAATCCCACTGCAATTATCTCACTAATTTTCTAACAAGAACTGTGAAGGAATAATTTCCATGGCCCCAGTATAACTATCATGTTGCTATTACATATAATAGAGCTGTCACCATAAAAGAACAAGAGATTCTGGGCTTCCATCTCTGCAATTTCATTTACATTATTAGCTTCAACCTCATTTCACTAGGACTATACAAGTAAATACTGCTAACAAAACCACCTACTTGAACGGGAGAAATAAAAGCAAATACTGCATAAGTGTATAAAGGAAAGACATTCTAAGTGTTTTAAAATAGAAACGCTCAGTATAAAACAAGAGAGCGAAGGGAAAATGGCCCAGTAGCTTGAGCAGGTTTAGTACACTAAGGTTTCACTGTAAAATACATTCCCAAAACACCACGAAGAGGGATCAAGTAGCTCCTCAGAGTTTAAATACATTTCATACATCAAACCCTGGCTGAATCTGATTTATCTAGCTTCATTTTTTATTTATCTAATAAATAAATAAATTTAATAAATAAATAATGTCAATACCTTCAGGATGTACCTGCCTGACTCCACAGGGACCTTTATATCACCAGCTACAGCCTGCACAGCAAGGAGAAAAAACAATGTATACCTCCTATTACAGCTGAAATCTGCAATGCATCTGCATTCTCTATCTTTATCTCGATTTAAGAATGCCAAAGTAACTGACTGCTCACCTGAGTTCTCCTGGAAGTCAGAGGGTAACTGTAAAATTTCAAGATTATGGAATTGTGTTTAAATTAGGCTTAATTGTACTAAACTTATTATAAGGTTAACATCCTCCCGTATCCCTAAGATTAGGGGCAATGTTTTATTTCCTTCTAGAAAAATTACAAGAAAAGTAATTTTTCTTTTCAATAAAGTCTCATTTGTGAAGGATTTCATATTTTATCCTATATTCCTTGCAAATATATTTAAAGTATCTGAAATAGTCAAATGTCATATAAATGTCTAAAAAGTTCAGGAAAATTATACTCTATCCCTAAACTGTATTAATTTAATTTAAACAAGTCCTAGGCAGATTTATTATTCTTCTCCATTTAAAATACATCAAATTTATGTGATTAACATTTTATTAATACTAACTTAATATCTACAGTATTTTAATACAGTGTTTTACAAATGTCATTATTACCATACAAACTTTTTTTAACACTAAATTAATCCCAAAGAAAATATTTTTTCATACTGGTCAAGTTATCAAGCAGCATGTTGCTTTAATGCAATACAAAATACACACACACGCATGTAAACCCACAAACCTATAGGTGTATCCAGATATACATAGATGTATACACCCTAACATTCAGTTTGCCACACACCAGGGAAATAGCATCTCATTTCATTCTTCCAACAAAACTATAAAATAGGAAGTACTATTATCCTACACTTATGGATGAGGGAAATGAGGGACAAAAGTCCAGTGACTTGTTATAAGTCACAGGCTAGCCAAGTGGTTGATTCCACATTCATGCCAGTCTGATTCCAGAGCCAAGGACTGTACATTTAGTTTGCGAGGTAGACCAAACCAGCAAACACAGACTCTATTATTCAGGAGATACAGTATAAAGGAACACAAATGTAAGACACAAAATTGCAAATGTATTATGACAGCCAGTCTGTTTTAAAAAATGTCCAGAAACAGACTAGAAAGAAATATGCCAAAATATGAACACCAGGCAATGAGATTTAGATTCATTTTTCTTCTCTCCAAATACTTCAGTGCTTTTAAAATTTGACAAAAAGAATGAATCTCTTTTACAGCCAGACAAGTTACACTTCAAAATACAGACCTCAAGAAGGCTCCTGTTAAGGTTAACTATGTCCTGGGCATGGTACTGTGGCATAGCAGGTAAAGCCACCGCCTGCAGTGCCAGCATCCCACTCAGGCACCAGTTCGAGTCCCAGTTGCTCCACTTCCAATTCAGTTCCCTGCTAATGAGCCTAGGACAGCAATGGAAGATGGCCCAAGTCCTGGGGTCCCTACCATCCACATGGGAGACCTGGAAGAAGCTCCTCGCTCCATACTTTCACTTGTCCAAAACCCAGCCATTGGAGCCATTTGGGGAGTGAACCAGAGGATGGAAGATCTCTCTTTCTCTCCTCTCACAAATCTCTGTCTTTCAAATAAATAAATAAATCTTTAAAAAAAAAATTAGCTATGTTCTAGCAGCTGAAATAAGGACATGCACAAAATATCGTTGGAGATCATTACTTATTCAAAAAAAGGCTTAAGGGAACTCCCTATTGTACAACACATAAATATGTATGTAGTTTGATTTCAAAAAAAGTTTTGGGGGCCGGCGTCCTGGCTCACTTGGTTACTCTTCTGCCTGTGGCACTGGCATCCCATATGGGCACCAGGTTCTAATCCCGGTTGCTCCTCTTACAGTCCAGCTCTCTGCTGTGGCCTGGGAAGGCAGTGGAGGATGGCCCAAGTACTTGGGCCCCTGCACCCGCATGGGAGGCCAGGAAGAAGCACCTGGCTCCTGGCTTTGGATGGGTGCAGCGCCAGCCGAAGCGGCCATTTGGGGGGTGAACCAACAGAAGGAAGACCTTTCTCTCTGTCTCTCTCTCTCTCACTGTCTATAGCTCTACCTGTCAAATAAATAAAAAAAAAAAAAAAAGAAGAAATATTTTAAAACTTTTGTTTGTTTTAAATAAAGAAAAAGGTTTTTTTAGAATTTTATCTATGGGGACTGGCCCTATGGCATAGTAGGTTAAGCCTCCACCTGTGGCACCAGCATCTCAATGGGCACCAGTTCAAGTCCTGGCTGCTCCTCTTTCCCATCCAGCTCCATACTGGTGGACTGGGAAAACAGTAAAAGATGGCCCCCAAGTGCTTAAACCTCTGCACTCATGTGGGAGACCCTGATGAAGCTCCTGGCTCCTGGCTTAGTGCCATTTGGGGAGTAAACTAGATCGATCTCTCTCTCTCTCTCTGCCTTTCAAATAAGGAAACAAATCTTTTTTTAAAACAAATTGTATCTGTGAACTACATTGAATCTGTTCTCTTTGCATTAATATCATATTAAGGTGAGAATTGTGCCAGACTAACTATCTTGCATTTGCTGAGACCCTGAGAATCCAATGTATTAAGGAACTAATGTAATAAGGAATAATAATTAGTAAAGAATTAAGTAATATAATAGGAAATTAATGAACTCTTTAAAACATTTTTAAAAAGAAAAAAAATCATAATTATAAAATACAACTCAGGATCTAAGGAAAGGTTTTAACTACTAATAGATGATTACTTAAGATCATAAGAACAGAACAGAATGTGTTTCAAAAGGCCTTAACTAATAAATATTTAGTTGCATACTTACAGATTTCCCAGGGAAAACCATGGCCATCTGTGCATAAACATTATATGAGGGTACTTTAAAAGGTGGTACAGAAATGGAATTAAGGAGTAAGTTTATTTTGGTGTAAAAATTTTGAAATCCATGCATACTCATATATCACTGTATATTACACTCCTCATATATAAATGTATCAAACTTTAATTTTTTTAAAGATTTATTTACATATTTGAAAGGCAGAGTTATAGAGAGGAAGAGGCAGTGGCAGAGGCACAGAGAGAGAGAGAGAGAATCTTCCATCCATTGGTTCACTTCCCTGGCTGCAACAGCCAGAGCTGCGTCAATCTGGAGCCAGGAGTCAGGAGCTTCTTCTGGGTCTCCCATGCAGGTGCAGGGTCCCAAGGACTTAGGCCATCTTCTACTGCTTTCCCAGGCCACAGCAGAGATCCAGATGGGAAGTGGAGCAGCCGGGACTTGATCTGGTGCCCATACAGGGTGCTGGGACTGCAGGCAGCGGCTTTAACCACTATGCCACGGCACTGGCCCCTAAACTTTAATTTTTAAATGTTCTCTCTAGAACTCAAAATTTTAATGTTAATTACTTCCTACAATTAACTGCTCAGTACTGCTTTTCTCTTGTACAAAATAAAAAGAGCTTTTATCTTTTTCCACCATTCCTGAAACTGAGACAAAAACAGTCTCTTCATTTTTCTCCCAGTTTACTACATGAATGACACAGAAATCACTTATTGTTTCTGTATGTTGGTCCTATCTGGGTACTATGCTCAATAGAGAACTAATCTACAAGTATTTGGAATAATAAAACAAACAGGAGGACAAGCGTGTATTTGTTGATAATGAGAACATTCAGAAAAAGCAGTGATTAGAAATAAAAATAGTAACTGTTTTACATTTCAGGACTTTTTGTCATATAAAAGAGCGTCATTTCTAGGAGATCAAATGCACACATTTAATTTTTTCTCTCTCTCTTTACTCTTGCTCTTACCAGTATCCATTTGCCAGACATACACAGAGCCATCTGAGCATCCCACTACCAGGTAATCATCTGAAGGCCTCCACTTGATGACCTGAATAGGGAAAAGGTGACGTGATGCCAGCATGATGCACTTTTTCTCACGCAGACTTAGAAGTCCGACTGAGTGGTCACTGGCGACAGAGCAGATGCAGTGCTGCACTCTCGCCTGGAAAGAGGAGGATATCTTAGTTATATTTAGATTAAATTCAGAGTGAAATGCAGCCTGTCCCCAGTCACTTAAGCCAAATGTAATTATACATTCACTACCATTGAAAACCAACTGCAATATTAGGTCAGGTTGAAAAATGCATTCTTTTATGTTATACATCAAACTCTCAATTGACTCATCAAAACCCTTAAAAAATACTAAATTAATTGTAGATTTAAAAGATTGGAAAATAATCCTTGGAAATGACTGTTCAAATCTGAAGATGACCTTACTAAAACGACTGCTGTATCTGAGCAGGCAAAGCTGGAAAAAAAATTGATCTGTTATTATGTGTTCTTTTTCCACAGGATGAACTTTCCTTTGTTTGCTGCTTTCTGCAGTGCTTCTGCTTGTGACTGTCATTTAGCCCCACGCTCTTCCTTGCACCTTTGCTCAAAAACAATACCCTCACCGTCCCACTGCCACATCACCTCTGAGCAGCCACAGTTATTTCGCATCATCTATAGATAGGTGTCCCAGTTTCCTTTGGTTTCCTTCACAGCTTCTGTCTATGATGTCAGCAGGTGCACCACCCCAACTATCCACACAATAACCAATTAAACATTCCACTCTGTGTTTTCTGCTCATCTCTAGTTTTTTTTTTCCCCTCCACTTCCTTTTTAGAACAGGATGGGATATAGATAATCAAAGATGCTAAAGATTTTCAATAGCAGCAGAGAACAGAAACTACAATGTAGAAAATTAAATACTAATGTCTTTACATTTTTGTAAGACAATTTAAAAGCAATGGAAAACTTCTTAGTGACTTATTACATTACATTGTCTAATCATGCTGAAAGAAAGCCTATGGAAAAAGCCATCTGAAAGTCATGATTGTATACAGGGTGGCTATTCACTGAAGATGAGCCCCCTGCACTATAAGTGTACTCTCCCTTCTGTGGGATCTGCAGGAGAAACTTAAACCTCACCCTGCTGGGCTGCTTCCTAAGCAAACAGACTGTTTGAGCTAAAGATCAATATCTCTCTGACTCCCCAAACGAAAAATGTTGATAGATATTAGGTAAGGAAAAAGTGGGTGAGGGGTGGCCAAATGTGACTAGCGAACACTGAGCTATGCAGTTGTTTTAACCACAGAATTCCCATGGACTTTTAGAATGCTGATGTGAAGGTTTATCGCTAGAAGGGGATACAACATCATTTGCCCCTAAATTGTCATGGTAACCATATTACACCTAGTTTTACAGGAACACACTTTGGCGAAACCTATCCCAACTGGTCCATTTTATGTGTTTTGGCTGCTAAGAAAACCAAGACTAGATTTTCTGTCTATAATATGCAGGAACTTGGGCTTACATTCACAAATGTGGACTCTCATTTTCTTATCATGATTTAGCTTTATTTTTGTTAACAAATAATGCTTACTTATGTAAACAACCTTAAATTAATTTTTGAACAAAGAACAGTATTGATAAAACAAAAATACCAAGGTTTAACTATCTGTTCTTAAACACAAAAGTGTTTTATATCTTTATTCTTTGTTAGATTTATTTGTATCCTTTGTTTTATAATAATTTAAACATGGTAATAGCATAATAGGTGTCCACTAAATTTAGAAGTTAAAAACCTAAGTCCAGAGGCCAGTATTGTGGCATAGTGAGTAAAGCTACCACCTGCAACACCAGCATCCCATATTGATGCCGGTTCGTGTCCCAGCTGTTCCACTTCTTACCCAGCTCCCGGCTAATGGCCTGGAAAAGCAGCAGAAGATGCTTGAGCCCCTGCCACCCACATGGGAGACTAGGATGCAGCTCTTGACTCCTAGCTTCATCCTGGTCCAGACCCAGTCATTGCAGCCCTTTGTGGGGAGAATCAACCAATGGAGGATCTTTCTCTCTCTCTGTCTCTACTTCTCTCTGTAACTCTGGCTTTCAAATAAATAAACAAATCTTAAAAAAACTTAAGTTCAGAAAGATGGCATCCCACTATAATCTAAAAGTTGTACTTATGAAATTTATATTTATCAAATAGAAGCTTTCTATAAAAAAAGATGGCATTATAAACCTTTATTAAAATATTATATTATTTTCTTAAGCAGTAGTTAAGGTTACTTATTTCATTTTCCCTGATAAGCTTTCTAATTTAATGTAAAATGCAATGAAACACAAAATGTGACTTCTTTTAAAAAATTAAAAATTGAGAGGCATTTGACTTATTGCACATAAAAACTAGTTTTATAATTAACTCATAATTCTAAAAAAATAGAAAACTACAAAAATATTTAAATTTAGGCATGTTAGACTAAAACTGGGTAAATAAACATATATAGCATAATGCCTTTATTTTCAATTATTTCACAGTTCATAAAATATTTATCAGTTACATCAGGCATACACTGCCAACTTGAGATAACAGACATTTCAGTCCAATGGATGCTTTGCATTTCTACAGATTATCATTATATCTATTATTCATTTTATAAAAGGATTGGTTATTGCATTAATGGTTTAACAACTATTTTCTATTTTGTAACACTAATATGCCAAAAAGTGATTTCATTTCTCTCATCAGAAAAAGTGATCTTTTTCTTACAGAATGATTAAATAAAAACCATGCTTCCTTTAGACTATTCCTTTCAGCCTGTTCCCATCTGTTCGTTAGGTACTTGCCCATCACAACACTCACATATCCATTACCGCTTTCTGCTTCTGCTACTTTGACTAACATGCTCTCCAAAAATCTTGAAAAATAAAAAACTGATCCAATTAATGAATTTTTTTAAAAAATGTTTTTAAGAAAATAACAGAAAAAAGGAAGCAGCCATTTGACCTAGTGGTTAACACCCTACATCTACATTGGAGTACTTGGGTTCAAGTCCCGGCTCTTGCTCAGTTCCAGTTTCCTGATGTTGTAGAACTTGGGAGGCAGTGATGATGGCTCAAGTAATTAAATTCCTCCCTCCTACATGGGAGACCTGCATTGCATTCCCATCTCCCAGCGTCTACCCTTAACCCAGTCCCAGCTATTGCAGACATATGGGGAGTGAACCAGCAAACAGGAGTTCTCTCTATTAATCTCTATCATTCTCTCCCTGTCTCTCAAATAAATCAATAAAAAGATCTAATCCTTAATTAAAGTCTCACACCTAACTGGCCTCGTAGCTAATTCCCAAGGCCAAAGTCATTTCAGTAAAGTTCACACTCTAGTCACTTCCCTTTTGAAAAGCAGTGGGAATGAAGCATAAGCCAATGTGAAATTTTGTCAATACTTTTTACTATGTTAGATGTCCCTAAAATTATGATTTATTGTAGATCTCAACATCTGAGGTTATACAAAGCTACTGATAACCACTTAACTATGCACAGTCTCTCCTCTTCCAGAAGTCTCCTTACTGGACATAATTTACAGTCTAGCAGAGACAGGCGTAGAGGCATCAAGCAAACTAAGCAAAAACAAAGAGGATTTCCCAGTCCTATAAGGAGTTTGACCTTTGGCATTATCAGCCTCTCAAGAGAAGCTTCACAGTCAGAACTTTCACCATTCTTACGGATACACAGGGGGAGAATTTCAAAGATTCAAAGAAATGCAATTCATCTTCATAAGAAGATGTAAAAGCTCTGTTACTATTATTCTTATATACTAAAAATAAAGCACATATGAAATAAACGTTAATAGCATAAGACCTACTTTAGAAAGCAGAATATAGCCTGAAGGTAAAACAAGATCTATAACTCCAGAAGTTCTAGCTTTTCATTTCCACATGATACTTTCTCATATATATATATATGTGTGTGTGTGTGTGTGTATTCATCTAAATATATTTTGAATTAAAAAAGGATTTTATTTCTCTTTCACCAGTGCAATAATGACGAAAACTGGCCAGTGATATGTTCCACTCACAAAAAAAGTTTGGTTCAAAATTATAAATTACAGACCTTCTCTGTAAATGATAACGAGTATCTAAAGAGTTAACTTTAGCTTTGCTGTAATAAGACACACTCAAGAAATAGCCAAAATAATCAAGAATGAAAACAAAAAGAATCAATATTGCTAAGCCCAAGAAAGCTATAGTTATTAAAGGTACTTAACTCTCATACAAAAAAGATAGCTCTCTTCTTTTTAAATATGGATTAAAATAAATCTAATTTTTCTTCTTTCAAGAAAATGCTAGTCCAAATTGCAATAGAATAACTGGCCTAGAGTGGAAATAAACCAGTGCCATAAACCTCATTAATTTTTACTCTACTAATTAATTCTGCTGATGGTTACCTTTGCAGTATATGTGAAAACAAACTAATGGTATAAACAAAGCCAATGTCTCTAGCCTATTTAAATGTAAGGGGAAAAAAGATCACTTAAGCACCACTCTGGTATTAATTTTAATTCAAACAATGAACAGAGTAATAATAAACAATTTTCAGCTATCTGTTAAATGAAAGCACTTAAAAGATTTACTAAAGTACAAATAAATTTCTCTTATCTGTTCTCAAAATTATTAAAAAAGCATTTTTAAAACATTTGCAATTCATATTTCTTCCTGACTTAGATTCAGGTTCCCCAC
Organism: Lepus europaeus; assembly: GCF_033115175.1. NCBI lineage: Eukaryota > Metazoa > Chordata > Mammalia > Lagomorpha > Leporidae > Lepus > Lepus europaeus. The sequence continues at coordinate 104,458,955 of NC_084835.1, read as the reverse complement.
AAATAAGTTAAATTAGCACAAATCCTTTCTTAACAGAGATTTGAGTTACTATTTCACAAAAATAACAATTTTTCTGTGATTTGATTAATTCCATTCTACTTCATTTCTTTTCCATCTCAACCTGGGAAAGTCACCTAAACACAATTAACACGACAAACATTATAACAAAATAAAGTATTAAAATATTTTAACAGTGTAATTAATAAAACTGAAAAAAAAAAGTGAACCTTGTATCTTTTTTTAAAAGATTTATTTATTTACTTGAAAGGCAGAGATGGAGATAGAGAGATCTTCCATCCTCTGGTTCATTCCCCAAATGGCCACAAAGGCCAGGGCTGGGCCAGGCTGAAGCCAGGAGCGTGGAGCTTCTGGATCTCCCACGTGGGAGAGGGGCCTAAGGACGTTGCTAGCCCAGGTTTATTAGCAGGGAGCTGGATTGGAAATGGAGCAGCAGGGACTGGAACTGGTGCTCATATGGTAGGCCAACACTGTAAGCAGTGGCTTAACATTCTATACTATAACACCCGCTCTGAATCTCGTATCTTTAAGCTTATTTGAAAATGATCATACCAAACTTTTCTGATCACATACTTACTCATTTAAAATTTTGGAATATATAATATATTAATAAATTATATAAATATCTTTCAATGCCCGTATTTCATGTACATTGTAAAATACACACAAGGACACATACTCACATTTTACAACTATTATTTGAGCTTAAATAAACACATTTAAGATGAAATGAAACATTTTCTCAAGAGTCTCACTAAACGTAATAACTTCATGTTAAATCAGCCAACCCTCAAGGGATGATATAAATCCTTAGGAAAGTTCATTGTCAATGACGGCAGATGTGAATGTGTATATTATATAATGGTGCCACTTTTGACCACTCTTCTGCCAGGTCGACCAAATGATCATTGTTTGAAACTTAAAATGAATAGTTATTTATGTTTCATTAGAAATAGCTTCCATATTTTCTTTCCCCCTTTCATGACTAGAACTATACAACATAATCTGAAAATTATTAAGAACTTAGTAATAAATAAATAAAATATTTTTATAATTTAATATTATAACTATTAACTTACTTAGCAGTAAGTTCTTAATAATTATAATATTAAATTATAAAATTAATAAGAAAATTAGTAAGAACTATACAACAAAGTCTGAAAATCCCCTAAGCAAACACATTAACCAGGAAACACACTGGGTGACCGCAGCACTGGCACCCTCCTTGTGGCACGCCAGCTCTTGCCCCAGGAGATGCGTGCCTGTCTGACATGGGAAATAATGAGGGCACCAGCGTCCCCTCCGTCCCACACCCTGTCTAGCTAATGTTCATAAAGCTCTGTTTCTTAAGACTAAAAATACACAAAAGCGCTAACATTCTCTTCCCAGTTCCCACTTATCTATCTCACATACTCTATTCCAACAATCATCATTAACTAACTGACCAAAGGAGTAAAAATATAATTTGCATTTCAAAATTTTTATTAGTATGGGGCAGAACTTGAGCAACATGAAATGAGTTTCCTACCAACTCGGCTAATAGTTTATAGGTGAAAATTATTCAAATTTATGTTCCAAACACTGCATTAATTCTGCCCTAGAAGCATTATGCACTCATGACATCAAATACTAATTAAAAGTAAAAGCTAACAATAGGCAACAGTATATTGTATTTTTTAAAGTAAAAACTCCATTTACATTTGATGAAAAATTGAGGAGAAAGATACTGAACCAAAACAACTACCAAAGCTAATTATTTATCTTTTAGTCAATTATTAATTTTAAAAGAACTCTAATCCTAAACCAAAGAGAGCACTAACAGAATTTGCCGGTAAACAACCCTCACAGGACATTAGTGCTGAACTGCAGAATGCCACAAGCTATCACGGATCTGATAGAGTCAGACTATACCACCCAGGTCATCCAGTCTGACCTTCCGCATTTCACAAGACTTCATTTTAAACCATTCCCAGAAACCTCTTATGGAACCTGTTTCTAGGCATCTGCCACTAATTACAGAAACCAGAGACAGCTAGTTTAGCCCATCCGCCCAATCTCTGGGGAGATGATCCCACTTCCCAACAGTTCCCACGGAAAATGATATTTTTTATTTTCTGCTTTGGCTAATTTGTTTTCTAAAATAATTACTTTTTTCCTTCATATCATCTCAGGAGCCATCTCTTATATGCCTAGCACAATTCTTCTCTGTCTGCATGTGAACATGCTGTTATTGTCTCTGCTTTTCCATATGCCCATCGTTTGACAAGCTATAATGACCAGCTTCTTTCACCCATAAATCAATCCCACTGTTCTCTTAATCACTAGTTCTTGTACTTCCCAGAACTCTGTCTATGGAACATAAATGCATCATGAAGATGCATCATTTATCACTTTTAAATATCCTACCTGAAGGGGAAGAAGAGCCTATGAAATTCATTTGATTTTATTTCCATACCTGCACAAAACTAAAACAAGTTTCAGAAACCCTTCTTAAAAAGAAAAAAAAAAAAAGGCTGTAACTTTAACAACTATTTTAAAAAATAAGATCAAGATATTCAACCAAAACACTGATTAACCAATCAACTGGGTAATTATATCCTAGACGAAAAGTAAGTCTTTCAGGGACTAGTTTTAACATCTTCCTGTACCCACTTGATAGAAAGACAACAAAAATGAAATAAGTCATCTTCAACCACATCCTTATGAATAAAACAGCAAATAAATATGAAGAATTTAATACAAGTTTTAAAAGATACTATCTACCAGAGAAAAAAGATTTGTCTAAGAAGTGACATTGTGATAAATTGTTAGTTTAGGGAAGAACAAGTCATTCTTACCCTTACCTCATCTCACAAACATAAATTTCAGATAAAGTATTTTTATGTTTGTTTTTAACCAAGCTATTGTTTTTAATTGTTTTATCAAGTTTCTTGGGGTGGAGAATAAGATCTCACACTTCAAAAATATGAAAGAAGTTCACAGAAAAATGTGAACTGGATTACATGAAAAACAAAAATGTCTGTAGTGTTAAAAATTCAAAAGGAAGTAAAAAATCAGAAGAAAATTCCAACAACAGCACAGGCAGAGAGACTTAACATATTAGTTAAAAGCTAATATAAACACTATTATCCTCAAGAGAGAAAAAGAAAATAAGAGCAGAGGACAAGAAATTCGAAGGAACTCCAAAGTGTTTGTGGAGGCTGGTGTTGTGGCATAGTGGGTTTAGCAACCTCCTGTGACGCCAGCATTCCATACGGGCACTGGTTCGAGTTCCAAGTGTTCCATTTCTGATCCAGCTCCCTGCTAATGTACCTGGGAGAGCAGTGGAAGATGGCCCAAGTGTTTGGGCCCATGCCACACACGTAGGAGACTCCGACGAAGCTCCTGGCTCCTGGCTTTGGCCCAGCCCAGCCCTGGCTGCAGGGGCTATTGGCAAGTGAACCAGCAAATGGAAGATCTATCTGTTTCTCCCTTTCTCTGACTTTCAAATAAATGAATAATTTTTTTAAAAAAGCCTTAAAATTGTTAATAAACAATTACATGAAAACTTGGAGGTTCTAATATGCAAAAATTGATGGAATCTATTCAAAAGAAATAATCCTAAATAAACTTCTTACACACAAAGATTTTCAATATTGTGTTATTTACAATAATGGAAAGTGGAAATAATTAAATATCCAAGGTAGGAAAACTGATAAATACATATGGCATTTTCACACAAGGTGATGTTGTAAACTCATTGAAAACCATTTTCATGAATAAGTATAATAACTTAGGAAAATGTCACAATATTTAAATGAAGATATACGCATAGACCATTGAATTTATAGCATAATAACAAGTATATAATAAATGGACTTCAAAAGGTTACAAAAATTGCAAGTATATCAAAATATATTAATTATGGTCCTCTTATATGTAGGCTAACAGTTAACCTTTTACTGTCTTAGTAACTTCTATTTTAATGGTAAGTATACATTTAATAAAATTTGAATTAAAACAATATATTTTAAAGAGCAAGTAATGTGTTACCCAAGTAAATAAAAAGAGGACTAAAACTGAAAAAATGCAAATCAAATAATCAGATATGAAAAACTAAAAGGTAAATTATAAGATAATTAAGCAACACACAATTCTGCAAAGGAAATTAGAAATTTAAGAAATCAAAAGTATGGCAATTGTATTTCATTCTACAAAGTAAAAGATAATTTAAATATAAAGATAAAATTAGATTATTGAATATTTAAGCATACCTCAAAGTCATATTTACTCTTGTAAATCAATAATGAAAAGTGCCAAAAATTGGAGAAATGTAATTGTTTTCAGACTCTCTATTAAGCCTGCTAGGAGACAGTCTATGCATGACGTATAGATGGTGGGTAAGTTCAGGCCCTCAAGCCAGATGCTGAGGGTCAAATTCCAGCTCTGCCACTTGCTAACTGTGGGACAGGTGATGTAACTTCTCCAAGCCTCATTACTCTGTATAACTGCTTAGCAGCAATAACTGCTCCTCACGGAACATATCATGAATACAAAATATGACAGTAGTTAATATCACTCCCACTACTAGTAGTACTATTATTATTATGTCAGTACATGTGATAGATTTGACCTTTTAAAATGTAACTGTAGGGGCTGGTGCTGTGGCGTAATGGGTAAAGCCGCCACCTGCAGTGCCGGCATCCCATATGAGTGCCATTCCAGTCCCTACAGCTCCACTTCCAATCCAGCTCTCTGCTATGGCCTGGGAAAATAGTAGAAAATGGCCCAAGCCCTTGGGTCCCTGCACCTACATGGGAGACCCAGAGGAGGCTCCTGGCTCCTGGCTTTGAATCAGTATAGCTCCAGCCAACTGGAGAATGACCCAGTTGATGGAGGATCCCTCGCTCGCTTGCTCACGCTCTCTCTCTCTCTCTCTCTCTCTCTCTGCCTCTCCTTCTCTCTCCTTGTAACTCTGACTTTCAAATAAATAAATAAATCTTCAGGGAAAAAAAAAAAAACCTATGCATCAACAAAAGTATGCAATACAACAACTCAAAAGCTACCCTCCACTGTTTCCTGAATATTCCTTTGAACCTTTTTTGTAATGTGCTTAGTATTTTTCACTTCTGCCTTTAAAACATTAAAATATTTTCTTTAATTTCACTTATATATTTATGATTTTAAGAGAACAATGCATTCAAATATGCAGACCCTAAATACATTCTAAGGTTTTTAAGCAACTCTCAAAAGTGCTGCCATTTCCATGCTCTACACACCAGTCAGCTGCCTCCAGTTACCTGCCTAGCCCCACAAACGTTGGTCTGAACAGGGGGCTAATGCCCTCTCAAATAATGGCTTCAGTTATCACAGTGCCTGAGCTATGACTGCAGCTGGCTGTCCAGTGGGCCTGCCCTTCTACTTTACATGACTCCTCCACCCAGAACTTGAAGGGCACCATACATATGACCAAGTAATTTTTAATCACACCTATGTCCTTATGAGAAAGAAACACTGCAACCCACATAAAACTATAGAAAATCTTTTCTTTATGGAAACAGGTTAAGACACTGCCCCACTGTTATAACTGGAGATACAGGAAGGATCTGATTATTTCTTTCTTAGAGGTAAGTGAACGGAACATACATGCTGAAAGCACCTCTTTGTTTAGAAAGGATGTTGATATCAAAGAATATAGAGAAACACAACCTTCAGTGTCCACATTAGGAAGGAAAGTTAAGCAAATCTATAATTTATGCCCTACAAAAAACAATAAATGGGGTCAAACTTCTTCCTTGATTATCTAAGATCATGCTAGCAAAAGTGTTAAAAGAGTAACAGTTTGCAAACTACCCAGAGTGTCCAGGAGAAATGACCCAGTTGGGCCTGTCAGAGAGTTGAAAATCCCTCATTTCTCTATTCTACGCCCAACTTGTTCTTTCATTTCTCTATTCTCTTCAAGGTAGGAAACTAATTCTATTATAAAGGATCTGTAGGACGCACAATTTAATCTTTAGACCTTATAAAAGAGACGTCTAACATTTTTCTGTAATAGCATAGCCAAAATAAGAACTTAAATAATAATCTCATAGCTAGATTCACTTCGCCATCAGCAAAGTATACAGTAAGTAGAAAAAACCTCCCTTTCAGACCAAAGGGAAAGAAAGTTTTTAAGTGAGAATATAATTTTCCTCATGGGCATTGTCTACCTTAGAAAAACTACTACAGAACATGCCTGTGACTATAGACTTGTAGTTCAGGCCACCGAAGATTAGAGATGGGACACGGGCACTCCCTTGACTTGCATCCTCTGGTCTGCTTTAACACAAACCAGGAGGAAAAGAAAGCTAGGCATCAGAAGCAATGGGTGGCAGGCCTATTAATGGCTGATCTGTACAGTGATCTGCCCTCAAGGAGACCCAACAGGCCAGTCCACTGTAGTGGCTTTCAATGTGGTAAGCCTGGGCTTCAGCAGAAGTCAGCTTGTGAAGAGCCCTGGCAGCTCTGCCAAGAGTTGGATCACTGGAAATGGACCTGCCCTGGAGTCGAAGGATGCCCAGGTCAGAGCCACAGATCTTAGTGGCTCGAAGCTGAAAAGCCCTTCACTCAGCCCAACTTCCAAAGTGACCACTGCAGCTGAGGGGATGGTCGAGTAGGGTCAGCAACATTGCAGGCAGAACTGTAAATTTCTTGTTAGAGATGCCCCCTGCCTTTACCTGGCCAGCTCTCCTCCCAGGCCAGCCAAGTAATGAAAGTCAACAGAGTGCCTTCCCCTAGGAGGTTCACCCCATGTGAAGAGATAGATAGGTCTGGGCCTCTGAATTTACAAGGCCTAAAGCCCAACAGATTATTATCAAGCCCCTTCTATCAGGTTCTATTTGCCTCTCAATCAGAAAAATTACTTGTAGCTTAGACAGCACCTTTCTTAGCTCCTCTAATAATGACTCTGTCCTTTGTTCTAGGCCCTGTCTAGCGTACTTGGGCCTCATTCCTTTGTAATCATAACCTCTACTCTACCACCAATGGCTCTACTCCCAACCTGTGTGTACTGATGGTCCTCTTCCCCACTTAATGCTGTATAATTGTTCAGACCTGGTAAATGCCACTCTTAGGATCCTTGGTTACTATCCTCACTCTGTCTTTTATGATCTTGTCTAAATATGATCAGAGTCAGTAAACTTGGAAGGCTTCCATAGCCTTGGCAACTCATGACGACAGCCTAGGATGGTTACTGGCGCCATAAACTAGAGTGTCAATTTGTTGGGTCAACAACAGGAGCCACTGTGCACTTGCTCCTCATGTGGGATCTCTGTCCTTAATGTGCTGTCCATTGTGATTTGATGCTATAACTAGTACTCCAACAGTATGTTTCACTTTGTGTTTCTATGTGGGTGCAAACTGTTGAAATCTTTATACTAAATTGATCTTCTGTATATAAAGAGATTTGAAAATGAATCTTGATGCAAATGGAAGGGGAGAGGGAGCAGGAGAGGGGAGGGTTGCGGGTGGGAGGGAAGTTATGGGAGGGGGAAGCCATTGTAATCCATAAGCTGTACACTGGAAATTTATATTCATTAAATAAAAGTTAAAAAAAAAAAAAAAAGAAAATCCCTATTTCCAAGCAACAAGCAGGGGGACATAATACTTTGGGCTATAATTTTCAAGGAATTGGGAAAAACTAAGACCCATTTACCCAGTTGATCGCTCTTGGTATCTTGAAACATTTCTATCTAATGCAACAGAAAGATGCAAAGTCAGACTGTCAGAGAAAGGAAACACATCTCTAATTTGGAAAGGAAACCACTTGGCCATCATTGGGAACTAAAGACATGAAAAGTAGTTCCAGCATAGGAAACAGTATGTCTGTAATGAAGTCAGTCCACAACTGGAAATGAAGAAACATACTGCTGGGATTCAGGACTTTATCATCCAAATGAAAATACATATAACCGAAAACAGATGCAATACAAGGCACCCCTGCAAAAATGGCACCGCCAAGTGGCACAGAGCATGCGGGCCGCAGCCTGCAGCCCGCTCATGGCCTAGGTACCCACCGCACCCTACTCGCCTCTGCCCTGATGACTGCGGGTGGGCGCCCTACGGATGCTGTGTATGGGACTCGCCCTGCTCTCAGTGCGTAAATTCAGAGAAACATGAATGGATAACAACAGAAAATGGTGTTGGAGTAGTGGGGATCAGCAATTTTGCACAGGAAGGTTTGGGAGATGTTGTTTATTGTAGTCTGCCTTAAGTTGGGACAAAATTGAAAAAAACAAGATGAATTTGGTGCTATGGAAAGTGTGAAAGCTGCTAGTGAACTCTATTCTCCTCTACCAAGAGCGTAAATGAAATAAACGAAGACCTTGCAGAAAACCCAGGACTTGTCACAAATCTTGTTATAAAGATGGTTGGCTGATCAAGATGACACTGAGTAACCCTTCAGAACTAGATCAACTAATGAGTGAAGAAGCCTATGAGAAATACATAAAATCTATTGAGGAATGAAAGTGGAACCCTTACATGAACTAGTATGGAATAACTTAATCCAGCACAGTTTCATCTTAAATTAGTGGTGGACAGGACTTAAAGTAGCAACTTTTAGCAATATTGATGGGAAGAAATACTACTTACAACTCTGCTACTGGAAGAAAATATCCTCTAACTTTGTAATGACTGCAGATGAACACAATACATATCTTCTTCACAGTATCTTATGATTTTTATACTAGGCTCTAGGCACTAGCATTCAGAATACATGAAGTTATCTATAGTAAAAACCAGTTATACAAATAATGTGATTCAAATAATGTAACTTGCTTATACCCATCCCTGGATTGGGGTCAACATATGTAATGCTCTTTCCATTGGAAGTAACTGGAAATGCACAACAGTTTTTGTTAGTTGTACAGTACCAGAGAAAGAATAATACTATCTTAATTTGGCAATATACTGCATTTGCTGTTGCTGCTTTATACAGTGAAGCAGCAGCTCTACAAGAAAATAAGAAACATAATAAATTTTCAACTTCCTCATTAAAAAAAAAGAAGTAATAACAACAATGATGATTTAATGAGCTCCCTTGGTAAGCCAGGCCAGACTTCTAAACTGTACACTAAGACTTCACAGAAAGTGTTGCTAGAGCTCAAAGATGTGAAATAACTTACTAGAGTAGCCACAAGAGGAAGACACCAACCCAGGTCTGTTTGGTTCTCACAGCCCAGTTCTAACTGCCCCGGCGAACCAGAACCCACTACTTAAGACTCCACATACCTACAGTAGAATGACTTCTCCAACTAGTTTTGAAAATCCTCAAGGGCCGAGGAAAACTCATGATAATGACTTCAAAACAAAGAATCATGTGGAAACAGACTGAGTTTTAGTATTTACATGTTTCTTTTCTAACCATGTATCATCCCATTTTCATTTCACTTTACTAACTTGTTAAATCTCGTTTTAGACAAACAGCTTGAATATATCTCAGTACACTTTTATATTATCTTAGCATTTTTCCTCCAAAAATTCTGCCAAAGTAGGGTAAAATAAAGTGCCCTGATGTTCACATACAATTAGCTTGCAGCACCTTACCCCACCATTACTCTGATAGCTTGGTCATTACTTCCAAACCATGTGTGACAAATACCTGCCAGCATTTGCCTAAACCTTCTCCACCTGTCACAGACAGATCTGTTAGGTTCTAGTCAGGAAAACTCCAGACGCCTCCACACAACACACATAATACTAAATTCATCTGCACACAGAGGTTGTTCTTATACCATGAATGATTTTATAAATACCCACAAAACTAATATATCCAAATACCATAGATACTGATTGCCTTTCTTGAAAGTCTTCCCAAACCACCTAAAGCTGACCTCCTAAACGCCCTTCCAAGTATTCCCTATGGGCCTTGAACCCACTCCCTTTATAAGATTTATCATCCTGTGCGGTAATTGCCTGTTTGCTAAGTCTGGCTAAATTCTATCAAACAGGGACTCTATCTCATCCAGTCTATCTCTGGTCATAGAGAGTCCCTAGACTATAACAAGCACTCAGATATTTGCTAAATGAATGTCTAATCATAAAATATGTTGCCTGAGAGGTAGTAATCTTGAAAGGTCAATTTTTTTCTAACAATTTCTGCCATTTTGAAATAAATTTTAGCTGCTTTTGATATTGTCTTATAATGAAGTAACTCAAGGAACACGTCTTTGCTTTGCACCAGATATTCTTTTGAGTCTAAAATAAAATATCAGTCAACTACTTCTTTTGCAAGGTTTGGCACCAAATCACTTCTTATATTACTACAAAAAAGCTCCATACCCAATGTAATCTTCTTTACTATCAAGGATACTACTTAAGATCTAGAGGAACCCATCCAAAATAGACAAAAAAGGATTCAGTCTTGCTCAACACGGGTGAAAGGACCTCTCCCTGACAGTTCAGTGGCTTAGCAGTGATATTTTCAATGTCCTACACAAGAGCAGGTTATTAAATCTGAACATATACATAACATACACAAGAGGAAAAAATTCATTATCTTGAATACCATGATACATTACAGTATTAAAAAACATCTGGAAGATATAACTTATGAAGAATAGAAACCAGTCAGAAAGCTCAACCAATATTTTACTGGTATATTAATATACCTGTGTTTTCTAAATGAGAATGAGAGCTATATTCACACATGCTTTATGTATTTCTATGCATAAGCCTATATAAATAGCAAGGCTTAAAAGATTATAAATAGGGAGACAGTGCCGTGGCTCACTTGGCTCACTCCACCTGCAGTGCCGGCATCCCATATGGGCACCGGGTTCTAGTCCCGGTTGCTCCTCTTCCAGTCCTGCTCTCTGCTGTGGCCCAGGAAGGCAGTGGAGGATGGCCCAAGTGCTTGGGCGCCTGCACCTGCGTGGGAGACCAGGAGAAGCACCTGGCTTCTGGCTTGGGATCAGCACAGCGCCAGCCGTGGCGGCCATTTGAAGGGTGAACCAACGGAAGGAAGACCTTTCTCTCTCCCTCGCTCTCTCTCTCTCACTGTCTAACTCTATCTGTCAAATTAAAAAAAAAAAAAAAAAAAAAAAGATTATAAACAGGACAAGCACTATGGCCCCACTGTGGCCTGGAAGGTTAAGCCTCTGCATGCATGGTCGGCATCCCATAAGGGTACCAGCTTGAGTTTGGTTGTTCGGCTTCTGATCTTGCTCCCTGCTAATGCACCTGGGAAAGCAACGGAAGTACTTGGGCTCCTGCACCCACGTGGGACACTCAGAAGAAGCTCCTGGCTCCTAGTTTTGGCCTGGCCCAGCCCCTGCTGTTGCAGCCACTGAGGGATCAAGCAGCAGATGGAAAATTGATCTTTCTCTCTTTCTCTACCTCTGGCTCTCCTTCTCTGTAACTCTGACTTTAAAATAAATTAAAAAAAAATTTTTAAAAAAAGGATGATGGAAAATTGTGGCAGAATGTGGCTATACAAACCTATCCTTAATCTTTTGAAGGGCAATACCGATTCAAAAGACCTAAAAATTAATGTGAAACATTCTAAATGTTCCATAAAATTGAATATAAAATATCATTAAAAATGATGTTGTAGAAATATATTCAGAGAGGTAGAAAGATGATGAGATTTTCCTTAGAAAATTTCTGTATTTTCTATTACATGGTATTAATTCCTAAAAAATTAATTTCAAAAAATAGCAATATATATAATATATGAAAATAGTCTCAAAATATGAGTATTAACTGTTAAGGGAAACAAGAATATTATGGAACATCAAGTGATTATATTTTAGAAAAATGTTAGTTCTGCGATCCAACATAGGAAGCGAGATACACAGCAGACTCATAGAGTGGCACATGTCCTAAACAGCACTCTGGCCTCAGAATCAGCTCTTAAGGCATTTGGATCTGGCTGAAGAGCCCATGAGAGTATTTTAGGCATGGAAAGCCAAGATACTCTGTCAAAAAAAAAAAAAAAAAAAACTAAATGAAAGATCTCTGTGAGTGAGATCCCAGCGGAAAGAACAGGCCATCCTCCCTTTCTCTGAAGGGAGGAGAGAACTTCCACTTTGAATATGACCTTATCTAAATAAGATCAGAGTTGGCAAACTCAAGAGGCCTTGGCAACTCATGACAAGAGCCTAGGGTGATTACTGACACCATAAATAAGAGTGCCAATTGTTAAATCAACAACAGGAATCACTGTGCACTTACTCCCCATGTAGGATCTCTGTCCTTAATGTGTTGTATTATGTGAAGTAACAGTATAACTAGTACTCAAACAGTACTTTATACTTTGTGTTTCTGTGTGGGCACAAGCTGTTGAAATCTTTACTTAGTATATACTAAATTGATCTTCTGTATATAAAGATAATTTAAAATGAATCTTGATGTGAATGGGATGGGAGAGGGAGCAGGAGATGGGATGGTTGTGGGTGGAAGGGAGGTTATGGGGGGAAAAAGCCACTACAATCCAAAAGCTGTACTTTGGAAATTTATATTTATTAAATGAAAGTTAATAAAAATAAAAGGAAAAGTGTTAGTTCTGATTCTTGCTTTTGCTTAATTTGTACTAACAAGGCCCGCACTATGGTGTAGTAGGTTAAGCATCCACCTGCAGCACAGGCATCCTATCTGGGTGCCAGTTAGAGTACCAGCTGCCACTCTTCAGATCCAGCTCCCTGCAGATGGCCTGGGAAAGCAGTAGATGATGGCCCAACAGCGTGGGCACCTGTATCCATGTGAGAGACCCTGAAGAAGCTTCTGGCTCCTGGCTTCAGATCAGCCCAGCTACAGCCACTGTAGCCATTTGAGGAGTGAACCAGAGGATGGAAGACCTCTCTCTCTGTCTCTCCTTCTCTGTCTGTAATTCTGCCTCTCAAGCAAATACATCAATAAATCTATAAAATAAAAAATTGTACTAATAAAGTTTACTCTGCCTTCAGAGACCATGTCATAATCATTGACATTCCTTCTAAAATGTCATATTGCATTTGCAATATTTGCAATAAAATTTTATTAATTGCAAATTAAAATTTGAAATAAAATGTAAAATTTAATAAAATTAAATTTTAAAAATCCAGAATCAAGGCGTCACCGCTGTGGCACAGTGAGAGTTAACCAGTGATGGAAGACTTCTCTCGTTCTCTCTCTCTCTCTTTCTGCCTCTGTCTCTCTGTAACTCTGACTTTCAAATAAATAAATACATCTTTAAAAAAAAAAATCCAGATTCAAAACTAAGATGGGAGATAGTTCTGGTACAAGCTTTGGGCACTTCTTTAGAACAAAAGTAAAATATTGTTTTAGCCCTAATTTGCTAACTGCTCATACTTGCTGTGCACATTAGATAAAGTAGTATACATACAGTCATCTGGACTATTCATGTTATCTGTTTCTAAGAGCTAGGTATCTAATACCATCAGATGAATGCATAAACACTAAAGTTTAGGTTAGATACCTCATATGACTGTTTTTACAAATCCATGCTGCCCCCTTCTGGATATTTTTGGAGATTAAATGACCACAAGCTTAGTAAGATGTAATAAATGAAATGTAGTAAGTTTTTAGCTTATTAAAGAAGTCAGCCCACTAGCTCATAGTCCGAAAATATTGTTACTAATCTTTTAAAAACAGTGTCCAAGAATTCCATTATAAATAGCTTTTAACAATAGAAAAATAGCTGTGATAATGTAATTGTTAATGTGAATGAGAAGGAAATAAATGCTAAACACATATTTCCTAAATGAAAGTAAAACAACAGCTGGGATTAAGATGGTGGCACAGGAGAAGACAGTTTTTAAAAAGTGGAAACAGTGCAGACTCGGAAGAGTGAGGGAGGAAACTACGCAAATTAAAGGGACGTAGTGGACTCATGTGGAGGTGGACGCCCACAATTCAGGACCCAAGCAGCCGAGAGCCTCCACACCAGCGTTGGAGAATGAGGTGAGACCAGACTGCAGCAGCCCAAGCCATTGGTGAAAAAGCTGCAGGAAGAGCCTAGAGGGAATCCAACTTGGAGCCCTGTGGGGGATAATGTACCTGCCAAATTAGAGAAGAAAACACAGTGGGGAGGGGGCACATTTTCTCTCCCCAATCACTCTGCAAAGACATCCTGTAAAAAGCTGATAGAGAAGAGGCACCATTTTCGACATGCTTAACAGCTGCACCAGATCACGCCCACGCCCAGCATCCAGCCAAGCAGGGCCTCCTGAGTCTAACGGGGGGGTGGGGGGGGCACACAGGGAGCTGGGTGCTCGTGACTGTTTGGGAGCCTTGTGTGCCAGGACAGTGAAAACCCTGAGGCTGAGTGGGAGAATTGAGGGTGTGGCTGGTACTTTGGGCAGTCAATGTGGGAGGCTTCACACGCACAGGGCTCTGTGGTGACCTGGTAAGGGACACTGCTGGGGAAAATCTGAGCTTACAATGAGGACTGCACAGATCCTTTGTGAAGTCCTTGTGGCAGAGCAAACAAATAATATACCCACTGGGGCTAGCACCCAAGCACTATCCTTTGAGGACAGAAGCTCAGCTGAGTCTACACCAACAGACAAGAACAACCCTCCCCTCTAATAAAAAAAAAAAAAAAAAAAAAAAAAGAGGAGACTTACACCAAACCAGGTGTGTCACCTCAGACATGTCATTCACCCTGGAGAACTAAACAGAGCTCCCTGGTCACACCCACCACAGGACTCTAGGTATTCATCGAAAGCAGACACTCCACTAATCTGAAGAGGCATAGTACAAAGATAAAAGCCACCACAGTGAAAAACCAAAGAAACCAAGAATTATCTCCACAAATGCCAAAAAACAAACACACCAATAGAAGAAGCAAGAATAAGAAAGACAACATGATGCCCCCAAAAGAACACCACACTTCGAAACTAGATTGTGAAGATGATGAGATTGAAGAAATGCCAAAAAAGGAATTCAAAAAATTGATCAAAGGATTATTTAGAAGTAATCAGAAGCAAATGCATGAACTACCGAAATCTGTACATGAATGAAAGAAAATTTCTCCCACGAAATTGCTATCTTAAAGGGAAATCAAAATGAAATCTTAGAAATGAAGAATCCAAGCCGGCGCCGTGGCTTAACAGGCTAATCCTCCGCCTTGAGGTGCCGGCACACCGGGTTCTAGTCCCGGTCGGGGCGCCGGATTCTATCCCGGTTGCCCCTCTTCCAGGCCAGCTCTCTGCTGTGGCCAGGGAAGGCAGTGGAGGATGGCCCAAGTGCTTGGGCCCTGCACCCGCATGGGAAACCAGGAGAAGCACCTGGCTCCTGCCTTCGGATCAGCGTGACGTGCCGGCCATAGTGATCATTTGGGGGGTGAATCAATGGAAGGAAGACCTCTCTCTCTTTCTCTCTCTCTTACTGTCTAACTCTGCAAGTCATAAAAAAAAAAAGAAAGAAAAGAAATCAAACGGATATAAATTGGGAAGGAGGAACTCAAACTATCCCTATTTCCAGATGACAAGATAACACACATAGGGGATCAAAAAGCTCCACCAAGAGACTATTGGAACTCAGAAGAGTTTGGTAAAGTAGCAGGATATTAAAACAATACACAAAAATCAACAGCCTTTGTATACACAAATAATGTCATGGCTGAAAAAGAACTTTTTTTTTTTTTTTGACAGGCAGAGTGGATAGTGAGAGAGACAGACAGAGAGAAAGGTCTTCCTTTTTGCCGTTGGTTCACCCTCCAATGGCCGCTGCGGCCGGCGCATCTCGCTGATCTGAAGCCAGGAGCCAGGTGCTTCTCCTGGTCTCCCATGCAGGTGCAGAGCCCAAGGACTTGGGCCATCCTCCACTGCCTTCCTGGGCCATAGCAGAGAGCTGGCCTGGAAGAGGGGCAACCGGGATAGAATCCGGCACCCCAACTGGGACTAGAACCCGGTGTGCTGGCGCCGCAAGGCAGAGGATTAGCCTGTTAAGCCACGGCGCCGGCCGGAGAAAGAACTTCTAAGATCAATCTTATTCACAATAGCTACAAAAAAAATCAAGTATCTTGGAATAAATTATAAATAAATAAAATTAATATATTATATAAACAAATTATAAGTGAATAAATTAAATAAATAAATACATAAATTCTAAATAAATAAATAAAGAGAATTACAAATACTAAAGAAAGCAATAGAAGAAGATACAAAAAAATGGAAAAATCTTCATGTTCATGGATTGGAAGAATCAATATTAAAATGTCCATTCTTCCAAAAGCAATTTACAGATTTAATGCAATATCAATCAAAATACCAAAGACATTCTTCTCAGATTTAGGAAAAAAATGATGCTGAATTTCATATGAAAACACAGGAGACCTCGAATAACTAAAGCAATCTTATAAACAAAAACAAAGCCAGAGGCATCACAATACCAGATTTTAAGACATACTATAAGGCAGTTATAATCAAAACAGCCTGGTACTGGTACAAAAACAGATGGATAGACCATTAGAACAGAATGGAGATGCCAGAAATCAGTACAAGAATCTACAACTAACTTCAATCTAAAACCAATCCCTGAAGCAAGGACAGTCTCTTCAACAAACGGTGCTGGGAAAACTGGATTTCTACATGCAGAAATATGAAGCAAGACCCCTACCTTACACCTTACACAAAAAAAATCCATTCAAAATGGATTAAAGATCTAAATCTATGACCTGATACCATCAAATTATTAGAGAGCACTGGGGAAACCCTGCAAGACACTGGCACAGGCAAAGAGTTCCTTGAAAAGTCCCCAAAGGCACTGACAATCGAAGCCAAAATTAACAAGTGGCATTACATCTAATTGAGAAGTTTCTGTACTGCAAAAGATACAGGAAAGTGAAGAGGCAACCAACAGAATGGGAGAAATTTGCAAACTGTGCTATTGATAAAGGATTAATAACCAGAACATACAAAGAGATCAAGATTCTCCACCACAACACACCAAACAACCAGTTAAGAGAAGGGCAAAGCACTTATATAGACATTTTGCAAAAGAGGAAATCCAAATGACTAACGGTCATATGAAAAAATGTTTAGGATCACTAGCTGTCAGGGAAATGCAAATCAAAACCACAATGAGGTTCCACCTCACTCCTGTTAAAACAGCTTTCATACAGAAATCAACAAACAACAAATGCTGGCGAGGATGTGGGGAAAAGGTAATCCACTGTTAGTGGGAATGTAAATTGATAAAACCACTATGGAAGACAGTTTGGAGATACCTCAGAAATCTGAGTATAGCCCTATCATATGACCCAGCCATCCCACTCCTATGAATTTACCTAAGGTAAATGAAATCAGCAATTATTACAGAAATTATCTGTACCCTCATTTTTATTGCAGCTCAATTCACAATAGCCCAGATTGGAATTAACTCAAATGCTTAACAATTGAAGACTGGATAAAGAAATTATGGTATACATACACCATAGAATACAACACGGAGTAAAAAAAAAAAAAAAAAAGGAAATCCTGTCATTTGTAACAAAATGAATGAAACTGGAAAACACCATACTTAGTGAAATAAGCCAGTCCCAAAAGGACAAATTCAATACATTCTCCCTGATCTGTGATAACTAACAGAGCACCTAAAAGAAATTCTATAGAAGTGTAACAGACACTTTGAGAAGCAATGACTTGAATAACCCTTGTCTCAACTGTCAAGGAACAGTTTTCTTCTTCATACTATTTATTGAACTCTTTACTTAACATAGAGTTAATCATATGTATATAAAGTCAATTGAAATTGATCTCAGTAAAAAATAAGAATGGGAATAAGAGAGGGAGGAGGAAGTTTGTAACTGTAGAGCTGTATAGTTCGGCATACTTTCCTACGGACTTACTTCTTTTTTTTTTTTTTTGACAGGCAGAGTGGATAGTGAGAGAGAGAGAGAGAGAGAAAGGTCTTCCTTTTTGCCGTTGGTTCACCCTCCAATGGCCGCTGCGGCCAGCACGTCACGCTGATCCGAAGCCAGGAGCCAGGTACTTCTCCTGGTCTCCCATGCGGGTACAGGGCCCAAGCACTTAGGCCATCCTCCACTGCCTTCCCGGGCCAACTTGGGCCATCCTCCACTGCCTTCCCGGGCCATAGCAGAGAGCTTGCCTGGAAGAGGGGCAACCAGAATAGAATCCGGTGCCCCAACCGGGACTAGAACCCGGTGTGCCGGCGCCACAAGGTGGAGGATTAGCCTGTTGAGCCACGGCGCCGGCCTCGGACTTACTTCTAAGGGTACACGTTTCCTCTGTGAATACTGATGTTGAAACCTAATTTAATAATAATATAAAGATTTCATTTTAAATTTGAATACTATTAAAACTGCGTGTGAACTATCACATTGGAATTGCAATATAAGGCCAATAATAATGTAAATCCAAAACCACTCATTCACAAACAATAAACACAACTTGGAACGATAAATAAAAATGGCATAGGATTTAATATTACATTTATGTTATATAATGCATATATTGGTCAAATAAACAGTTTAATTTCCAATAAATATTTCATTTTTGTTTTCTTCCTCATATATATGTATGTGTGTGTGTGTGTGTATTATTTTATCAAGAAATCAAAGTGCTGGCCAGCAACGCCGGCATCCCATATTGGCACAAGTTCATGTCACAGCTGCTCCATTTCTGATCCAGCTCCCTGCTAATGGCCTAGGAAAAGCAGCCGAAGCTGGCTCAAGTGTCTGGGCCCCTGTCACCCATGAGGGAGACCTTGAAGAAGTTCCTGGATCCTGGCTTTGGCCTAGCCCAGCTCTGATCATTGCAGCCATTTGAGGGTGAACCAGTGGACAGAAGATCATTGTCTCTCCTTCTCTCTCTGTAACTCTGATTTTCAAATAAATAAATAAATCTTTAAAAAAATAAATAGGGGCCAGTGTTGTGGGTGCAGTGAGCTAAGCCTCTGCTTGCAGCACTGGCATCTCATATGGATACCAGTTCGAGTCCTTGCTGCTCTTCTTCTGATCCAGTTCTCTGCTACAGCCTGAGATTAGCAGAAGATGGCCCAAGTGCTTAGGTCCTCGCACCTGTGCAGGAGACCCTGAATAAACTCAGATTGGTCCAGCTCCAGCCATGGCGGCCATTTGTAGGTGGAATTTCTTTATCTCTGTCGCTCCTTCTCTTTGTAAATCTCTCAAATAATAAAAATGTTTAAAAAAAAAAAGTTGAGGAAGAGAGTCACTATAATAGAAACTATAAAATTTTTTTAAATAAATAAATAAAAACATATTGCTTGGTATGCCCACATCCTATACTGGAGTACCTGGTTGAACGCCCAGCTCCTCCACTTGCTATCTAGCTTTCTGCTAACATACACCAAGGGAGGTAGCAGGTGATGGCCCAAACATTTAGGTTCCTGACACCTACACAGGAGACACAGATTGAGTTCTAGGTTCCTGGCTTCGATCTGATCCAGCCTCAGTTGTGAGCATGTAGGGCGTGAACCAGCAGAGGGAAGCGCTCTCTCTCTCTTGCTCTGTTTTTTCTTTCTGTCTTTCAAATAAAATGAGAATTAAACATATATATAAGTGATATGTATATATCACTTATTCTTTAAAACCAAAGAAATCAAACTACTGAAAAGAAATAAAAATCAAAAGATTGCCCCCCTTCTACATTTTATAATCTTAGGGGACAGAATGGGCAGGTAACATAATAGAGATCTCAAAAGCACAAATTCCAGCACTCCATATAAAAATCAACATAGTTAGTCAATTCTCAAGGTTATTTATTTCTCTCTACTTATGATATGACCCTTCCCTCAAACACTAAAGCATACTGTTAATAGCTCTCCTTTGCTAGTTATAGTCTGCCTTGTAGAAAACTTACTGAAATACTTGCCAGATCCTCTTTCCAAAACGTAAGCTTATACACCTTAGAACATATTACTGGGCAGAGAATAAGTACTGTTCCCCAAAACCTTCAGAATTATTCTTAACAAGCCTTTGATACTACACAATCCTGAATTGTACCAACATTTTATATCTCGAACTGGCACTCTGATAAGAGTGGTCATTGTCACAAGCAGCAGCTTAACCCACTACACCATGAAACCAGCCCCTGTTTAATTCTTATAAAAACAAAAAGTTAGCAAAATAAATGGCTGTTCTAAATTGGCATCAAATATCAACTAAATAATGAAGCTGACCATTGAAAAATTGATATTTGACCACATATGCATTCATAGATGAAAATTCCCATGTTCCATTTTGGAGCATAAACACTATAAAACAAAGTTTAGGGGAAGGGTTGTAACAGTACTGTATCTTATGAGTGTAATACAACGATATCTAATTCACTAAAATATGACACATAACTGGTTAAATAAACACAAACTAATATTTCATGATGATTAAGAAAAGAGACTAACAAGAAGAAAAGAAAAAGAAAGAATAAAAAAGATAAAAGAGAACAATTAAGGACCCAAATTTTTAAGTCTGGCAGGAAAAATAATGAGAGACACTGGTACTAGGACTTTTTACAGAGCCACCAATACAAATCAAATAGTCTATCACATCTCTGTTAAACATAGGAGTGGGAATAAGAGAGGGAGGAGATATATAGGTTGGCATAAACTCACTCGGAAATTGCCTCCGATGGTGGAACTAGAAATGTGCCAGGGGATTTCAACTCAATCTTACCAAGGAGGCAGGTACCAATGCCAGCACACTTGGTAAAGTGATAAGTATAAATACACAACCGATCAAAACGATAGGGTATGTGTCGAAGAGATTTCACAAATAAGACCAGTGTAAGCAAATAATGAAGGATAGAATTAAAAGGGAGAGAATGATCCTGCGGGGGAAGCAGGACACACAGCAGACTCATAGAATGGCAAATGCCCAAAACAGCACTCCTGCCTCAGAATCAACCCTTGGGACATTCGGATCTGGCTAAAAGGTCCATGAGAGTCTCACAGGCATGGAAAGCCATGACATGGTGGCAAATAACAATCTAAATGAAAGACCCTGGTGAACAAGACCCCAGCAGAAGGAACAGGCCATCAAGGAGAGAGGTGCCTTTCTCTGAAGGGAGGAAGGAACCTCCACTGTGACATGGCCTTGACTAAACAAGTTCAGAGTCAGTGAACTCAAGGGGCTTCCATAGCCTAGGCAGCTCATAGCAAGAGTCTCGGGTGATTGCTGACGTCATAAATAAGAGTGCCAATTGTTAAATCAACAATGGGAGTCACTGGGTACATGCTCCCCACGTAGGATCTCTGTCCTTAATGTGTTATATTTACTATGAAGCGTAAAAACACTACTAGTCGAACAGTACCCTATACCTTGTGTGGTTGTGTGAGTGCAACCTGTTGAAACCCTTGCTTAGTATATACTAATTTGATCTTCAGTATATGAAGGTAATTGAAAATGAAACTAGGCCGGCGCCGTGGCTCAACAGGCTAATCCTCCGCCTTGCGGCACTGGCACACCGGGTTCTAGTCCCGGTCGGGGCGCCAGATTCTGTGCCGGTTGCCCCTCTTCCAGGCCAGCTCTCTGCTATGGCCAGGGAGTGCAGTGGAGGATGGCCCAAGTGCTTGGGTCCTGCACCCCATGGGAGACCAGGAGAAGCACCTGGCTCCTGCCATCAGATCAGCGTGGTGCGCCGGCCGCAGCGCGCCAGCCGCGGCGGCCATTGGAGGGTGAACCAACGGCAAAAGGAAGACATTTCTCTCTGTCTCTCTCTCACTATCCACTCTGCCTGTTTAAAAAAAAAAAAAAAGAAAGAAAGAAAATGAAACTCGATAAAGGGCAGGGAGGGAGAGGGGGAGGGAGAGGGGAGGGCCATGGGAGGGAGAGAGGTTGGGGGGGGAAGCCACAACAATACAAAAATTGCACTTTGTAAATTCACATTTATGAAATAAAAAAAAAATAGTCTATCACAGGCAGAATATGGTAATAAAATATAATGGGGGCCAGTGCTATGGTGTAGAGGGCTAAGCCACCACCTGCAGTGTTGGCATCCCATATGGGCTCCGGTTCGAGTCCTGGCTGCTCCACTTCCGATCCAGCTCTCTGCTATGGCCTGGGAAAGCAGTGGAAGATGGCCTAAGTCCTTGGGCCCCTACACCTGCATGGGAGACCCAGAAGAAGTTCCTGGCTCCTGACTTAAGATTGGCACAGCTCCAGCCATTGTGGCCATCTGGGGAGAGAACCAGCGGATAGAAGACCTCTCTCTTTCTCTCTCTGCCTCTCTGCAACTCTGCCTTTCAAATAAAATAAATAAATCTTAAATATAAATAATATATTGTATATATTATTTTATGTATATATATACATATATATATATGTGTGTGTGTGTGTGCATATATATATATATATATATATATATATATATATATAAAATAAAGAGTAAGAAGGTATATAGAAAGGCCGAAGATAATTCCTTGGGTTTTGAAGTAACTCTTGTACTCTTGTAAATACTACATCAGATACACCAGTAAGATCATTTTGAATTGCAGTAACCTCAGAACTGGTGACATGATAAGCATGAAATATGTAGCAAGAAGACAAGTGTGCATGTGCACACACACAGGAGTGTTAGAGAATCATGATTTCACTATCCTT
Source organism: Lepus europaeus (assembly GCF_033115175.1). Taxonomy (NCBI): domain Eukaryota; kingdom Metazoa; phylum Chordata; class Mammalia; order Lagomorpha; family Leporidae; genus Lepus; species Lepus europaeus. Next base: position 104,436,394 of record NC_084835.1, on the reverse strand, counting down.
TCGCTCAGATGGACCTGAAAATAATGAGGCTGTACAATGTCTTCAGGAATATTTAAATCATTTCTAAAGATTGAAACTTCATTTAATAAACATATTCTAAATGGTCACTATGTTAGGAGCTATTAATGGAAAAAGGACTGTATTAGTCTTCTATATAAATGATCATGACTTTGTCTTAATATTATGTCTATTATTTTAGTTCTAAAATTGAAAGGGTTTTGTTACTTCTTGTGTCACAATTTCCCTAAGTTACTTTAGATTCCACTTAGATGCTTGATTGTGACATAGCTCGACCACACTGAAATAATCTTTAACATGATATGAACCAACTTACACTACAGTTTTCAGGCGGAACTAGAAGTTGAGTAATCTCGCCTCCATGAACACAGAAGATATGTTTCATTTCTCCAGAAAATATGTCCCAAATTATGACGGAAAAATCCACACCTCCAGATATCAGGTATCTTTGGTCATACCGAGCTGAGACCTGATGAGGATATAGCAAACATGTGACTTTGTTCCGATGACCCCGGAGTGTTCTGTGAGGTGGCCAACCTGTGAATGAGTTTTGGATTTAAAATGGGAAAATTAAAGTCTTACAAAGTTTCAACAAATAAAAGTAAACATGACTTGCCAGAAAGCTACAAAATATATCATAGGAAAAAGCTTCCAAATTTATCTTCTAAAATTGCTTTGTCCAATATTCTATCGAAGACTAATGGAGCACCTGAAATGGGGTGCTCAGGATTGGTATGTGGTATAAATGAAAAATAGTCAAGAAGTTGGAATGAAAATAATTTTCCACATTAGGTTGTATAAATATATTACTATGATTAATTTCACTGGTTTGGCTTTAGTTTTTAACATAGCTATTAGAAAATTACATATATGATTTGTATCATATTTCTGTTGGACAACACTGTCCTAGAAGATTATCCATGTACTGGCAATATATTTAGTCATCCATTGAAATAATAATATTATTATTTCAAACTATTAATGTATGCCCAAGAGATAAAATTGGATACTTTTCTATCTACAGTCATTATATAGTATTTATTCCAATAATGTAGGCACTGAATATTTTATTAGCTGCACATTAAACTCCACCAACTAAATGGCACACTATCAACTATACTGATTCATTATATTTGTTAGAAACAGAGTACAGATATTTCATTATCATTATTTATAGGGTTCTTAAAACACTGTAGACATCTGTAGACTGGTATACCTCTTCTGAGCATGTGTTCCCCTTGCAACAGCTGTACTATGGCAGTCTGTGTGGCAGGTACAATAATTATGCTTCCATCTTCACGGCCACAAACAAGCCGCCCGTGTGCTGGTATGTACACACTTGCAGTCACTTTCAGAGGTTCATTACTATTGGGAACCACACTCAGCTGATCTATAATTCCAGCAGGACAAGGACTCAGCTTATCAAATGCCTCTTGCAAACTAACAGAAGTTGTCATCTCCAGCTCTGTAGAGGTTTTGTTTTGTATAAAAGAAAAACATTTTTGGATGTTAAAGTAAAATTGAAAACATTACAATAATGTTGGTAAATTCAGCAATGTACTAAAAATATAACTGTCATCAAATATAATCCCCGGAAAAAAATGATGTATGTACATTTTGAATTTGTTATCCAGTGGTTAGTATTCAAGATGTTAAATTTTAAAAACTAGGAAGTCACTGCACATGACTATTACCTTCTTCACCTTGTTTATCAGCTATGTCTGAGATGTTCCAGATATTTAATCTTCCAGAGGAATCGCCTTGAATTAACAGTTTATGGACGTATTCCCGGCACCCATAGAAGAACCGAGTAACAGGAGGACAAATAAGCAACTGCCAAAAAATTATTTGAAAATACCTTCAGCTATGTTTGTAATCAAAAGATTTCACCCATCAATATTTCTTTGAATAAAGATGTTAGATACTGACATCCAAGTATTCAAGCTAAAAAAGCATTTATGGTATGATTATTTAACAATGTTTTAATGTAATTTTGTAGCATTAATATATACATAAACCAATATTCTCACCTATTATAACAAACATCTAAAGCATTGAAAACTGTATTTATAGTCTTTCTCTATGATTAGTACTTACATGCGTTCTCTCTGCTTCATTAAACATGGTTTCTAGCCACAACACTGCAATTTATTTGATTGTTGTTTTGCCCACTCCTGGGAGGTCATTTAGAAGCAGGGACAGGTATGCGGCCTAACGGTTAAAAAGCAGTGCGGACACCAGTGCCCCACACTGGAGTACGTGGGTATGATTACAAGCTCCACTTCCTAATTCCACTTTCCTGCTAAGGAGGACACGGGATGCAGTGGTGATGGCTTACTTGGGTTCCTGATACCTGTGCGGGAGGCCTAGATTCAGTTCCCAGCCCCTGGCTTCTCCAGGCCTGCCCCCAGCCATTATGGGCATTTAGAGAGTGAACTAGAAGATGAAAACTAAATTTCTCTCTCTTCCCATCCCTTCTCAAATAATTAAATAAAAATTGAAAAAAAAAAAAAAAGCAGCAAAATAGAACAACCAAGATTATACAACTAGAAGACCTTTTTGGTTAATTAACTTAGTTTTCTACTAATAACATAATATTTCACTTGGTCACATTTAGAAAATCAATTTTAACCTAACTTGGTATGTCAGTTATAAGCTAATAGAAACAAAAACTATCCAGTAGGGTTTTGTATATACTTTTATTTTTGAAATAAATTATTTTTAGCTTACAATCTCATGCCTTCAGTGAGATAACTTATTTGAAAATACTAAACAGGATGGACACTTAAAATTAAAAATCAGAGTATTAATTCACAAGTACTGAAATACTGAAGCATGGACTCCTAGTTAGAAAAGCAGGAATAAACAGATTTCAATTTTGACAGTTTTTGCCGGCGCCACGGCTCAATAGGCTAATCCTCCGCCTCCACAGGCACACCGGGTTCTAGTCCCAGTTGGGGCACCGGATTCTGTCCTGGTTGCCCCTCTTCCAGGCCAGCTCTCTGCTATGGCCCCAGAGTGCAGTGGAGGATGGCCCAAGTGCTTGGGCCCTGCACCCCATGGGAGACCAGGAGAAGCACCTGGCTCCTGCCTTTGGATCAGCATAGTGCGCCAGCCGCGGCAGTCATTGGAGGGTGAACCAATGGCAAAGGAAGACCTTTCTCTCTGTCTCTCTCTCTCACTGTCCACTCTGCCTGTCAAAAAAAAAATTTTTTTTGACAATTATAATTAACAAATCCCTGTATTTGGTATCAGTTGTTGTATAAAAAACACTAGGCTATGGAAAGTACATATATTAAGCCCAACAAAAATTTCCTAACTTTCCCTAAATTCTGAAAATTTTAACTATTAACAATATACTAAAAAGGAGAAATTGCTACAGCAGCTGTAATAATCAATATTTCAACATATGAGTATTTCATACCACATAATAAATGCATTTTAATTTAAAATGTACTGGGGAGATTTTTTTTTCAAGATTTATTAATTTATTTGAAAGGCAAAGTTACAGATAGGCAGAAGCAGAGAGAGATCTTCCATCCTGGTTCATTCCCCAGATGATCGCAATGGCCAGAGCTGAACAGATCTGAAGCCAGGACCCAGGAGCTACTTCCTGGTCTCTCACATGAGTGCAGGCCCAAGCACATGGACTCTCTTCTGCTTTCCCAGGCCATAGCAGAGAGCTGGATCAGAAGTAGAACAGCCTGCTCTCAAATTGGCTCCCATATGGGATGCTGACACTGTGGGTGGCAGTTTTACCCACTACACCAACAGCACTGGCCCCGGAGCTGATATTTTTAAAAAATGATCTATGGTAGTTGTTTTTTTTTTTTTTTAATCTATGTTTGTTTTTATACAGGTCAGTACACCTTTATTTAACTGGATGTAACCATCTAGGTTGGACAGTAGTAGTAGGATTTATGTTAGGAGAGTAAAGAATAGGCTATAAAGAATCTCAGTTAAACATAGATCCTTAAATTCTATATACTCAAAATATTCACGGATCTCTCTGTCTCTCCTCTCTCCACTACTCTGCCTTTTAAATAAGTAAATAAATCTAAAAAAAAAAAAAAAAAACAAAAACAAAAAAAACAACTGTGGTTAAACAATTGCCTTCCCCTTACCATCTGTCCACAGAAAGCTAGAACATAGTGTTCAGCTTTCCCCAGTAAGCTGTGGGGACACAGGACATAATCAAAGGAAAGTTTTATCTCCTAAACCAAAGCTTCTTTCTAAATGCACATAGAACAGAGCTGAAAACTCACTACTGAGTACTTCTGTATTTCAACTTGAAGTCAACATTAAACAGGTAGTTAGAAATCACAAACTCTGGGGGCCAGTGCTGTAGCGAAGCGGGTAAAGCTGCCCCCTGCAGTGCCAGCCTCCCATATAGGCATCAGTTTGAGTTCCAGCTGCTCCACTTTCAATTCAGCTCTCTGCTGTGGCCTGAGAAAGCAGTAGAAGATGGCCCAAGTCCTTGGGCCCTGCACCCACATAGGAGACCTGGAAGAAGCTCCTGGTTCCTGGCTTCGAATCAGTGCAGCTCTGGCCTTTGTGGCCAATTGGGGAGTGAACCAATGGATGGAAGACCTCGCTCTCTGCCTTTCCTTCTCCGTGTAACTCTGACTTTCAAATAAATAAATAAATCTTTTTTTTAAAAAAAAAAGAATGTTTTCAATGTAACTATCAATTATAAATGGTACCTGAAGAATTTTACCTCTTTATCTTTTCGATCCAAGAGGCTATATTGTACAGGAGGAATTAGATTTTCAACTGCTTTCCCCACATCACTGCGGAATGAATCACTAGCTGGAAGACAACTGAAAATGAAAAAAAATACAACATTTAGTTAAATACTGACATTAAATAATTTATCATTTCATAACAGAAGGATTTTTTTTTTGATAATGGACAAAGGAGAATGTTTAAAAATACAGTTAATTAGGGCCGGCGCTGTGGCAGAGCGGGTTAATGCCCTGGCCTGAGACGCTGGCATCCCATATGGGTGCTGGTTCTAGTCCTGGCTGCTCCTCTTGTGATCCAGCTGTCTGCTATATGGCCTGGGAAAGCAATAGAAGGTGGCCCAAGTCCTTGGGCCCCTGTACCCATGTGGGGGACCCAGAGGAAGCTCCTGGCTCCTGGCTTTAGATTGGCATAGCTTCAGCCATTGTGGCCATCTGGGGAGTGAACCAGTGGATGGAAGACCTTTTTTTCTGTCTCTACCTCTCTCTGTAACTCTGTCTTTCAAACAAATAAAGTAAATCTTAAAAAAAAATTTAAAATTTAAAAATTAAAAAAATAAAAATAAATTAATTTAACTATAGGCTTGAAATTCAAACATTTATGCAACCAGAAAAATCCTTCAAGCAGAAACCCACCTAATTTTGGTACTTAGAAGTTAAATTAGGGGCCAGCATTATGGCACAGTAGGTTAAACAGCTGCTTGTGATGCCAGCATCCCACATCAGCACTAGTTCAATCCTGGCTGCTCCATTTCGAAACCAACTCCCTGCTAACTTGCCCCTGGGATAGCAGCACAAGATGGCCCAAGTACTTGGGCCCTTGTTACCCACATGGGAGACCCACATGCAGTTCCAGGCTCCTGGCTTAGGCCTGGCCCATCTCCAGCCACTGCAGCCATGTAGGGAGTGAACCAGCAGACGGAAGCTACCTTTCCTCTCTTTTCTCTTTGTGTGCCTCTCCCTTTCTTTAAATCTACCTTTCAAATAAATTAAATAAAAACCTTTTAACTAAATAAATACAGTTAAATTGGATTTTTAAGTATAAGTTAAGAAGTTCTAATGTCTGTAACCTAAATTATTTATAGAACCTACATTTTCTTTTTTCTTTTTTTCTTTTTTTTTGACAGGCAGAGTGGACAGTGAGAGAGAGAGACAGAGAGAAAAGTCTTCCTCTGCCGTTGGTTCACCCTCCAATGGCTGCCACGGCCAGCGTGCTGCGGCCAGCGCACCGCGCTGATCCAAAGGCAGGAGTCAGGTGCTTCTCCTGGTCTCCCATGGGGTGCAGGGCCCAAGCACTTGGGCCATCCTCCACTGCACTCCCTGGCCACAGCAGAGAGCTGGCCTGGAAGAGGGGCAACCGGGACAGAATCTGGCGCCCCAACCGGGACTAGAACCTGGTGTGCCAGTGCTGCATGGCGGAGGATTAGCCTATTGAGCCGCGGCGCCAACCAGAACCTACATTTTCATACTTTCAGATTACATACCAAATTCTGCTTTTTTTACATGGATTAAAATCCTAACTTCTTACGTATTGCATACCTTGCAGGTAGTTTGTAAATGTAACTTTGCCCATTTTCAGTCCAAATGATGACTTTATCTGCTGATACAAAATCCCCTCCAGTCCACGTCTGGCCATTTTCACTGGGACCTGAACACAACAGGGAATAGTCTCCAGCATCAAATACCTACAAGGAATAAGAAAGTCACAATCCTCTCCATGTTGATATCATTTAAGTAAGACCTAGTGACGTTTCAACTTAGATAAAGCTCTGGAAATAGAAATATGTTTAACAAACTCAGGTCCTTAATGTTCAATTCCTCAGATAAAGATACTTTCTTAGTGACCCCCAGCATGTGGTCAAGTTAAATTCCTAGGAGTGGGATAGATGGATCATATGGTAGGTCTATATTCAGATTTCTGAGGTATCTCTATACTGTCTTCCACAGCGGCTATCCCAGTTTACATTCTCACCTACAATGTTTGATTAAAGTACATTCTATAATTGTTAGAAGTTTTCCCCAAGAGGAATGAGTAATCCACAATGACCTCAAGTTTTTATCTTGCTCTCCTTTAAAGAAAATAATATTGCTTGTGCAGAGCCCTGGAGTAAGAACAAATACTAGCTGACTTGCCATAATCTCCATTATTTGCCATAATATTTATCATCATATGATACTAACTAAAATAAGAGGCAAGAAAAGTCTACAAAAGAATAATAAAAAGAGATCAGTCCTATTATCTACTAAAACAAATCATGAAATTATGGAAGTTAAAATAATGCAGTATTAACTCATGAATGGATAGACAAGTAGTCTGGAAACAGAATGCAATAAAATAGGAATACAGCATATTGTCAAGGCACAAGATCAGATGAATTATTCAATGAATGGCAACAAGAACTCGGGTCTTCAGCTGAAATAAAATATATCTCACAACTTATATGAAATAAAGTCCAGATTAAATACTCACAGATATAAAAATAATATGTATTGGGGAAAACAGGTACTTACTTTTTGTTTTGCTTTTTTAAAATCTCAGCACGTAGTAAGCCCTTTTAAACATGACACAGATGTCTTAGAACCACAAAATAAAAGATAATAATTCAACTATATTAAAACTGAAAACTTAAGCATGACAATAAATATTTGAAGACTTCATTCTGTTTGGCCGCAGGACCACCTCAGTGTTATTTTACCACTACAGCCAGACGACCTGAGTTGTAACTCAGCCACTCCACCACCTTAGTCTCGTAGTTTATCCCTCTGTGCCTTTGCGGCCTCATCTGCTGCTGCTACGGCTGGAAAGCTCTAAGCTGGCTCCACTGCTCCCAACTCCAGTACTCACATCATTGTGCAATCTGGTGAATAGGCTGGGCTGTGCAAATGTTTCCAGGGAACACAATATGGCACAGGTGATGAGATCTGAATTCCAAGATTCAGTAGGTCTTGGGGACACTTTGTCTCGTGTGCTTACTCTGAAGGACAGCTCCCACATCATGAGCGCCCCTGTGGAGCCACCAACATGGCAAGGGACTAATGTCTCCAACCAATAGTCACTGAAGAACCCGAGGCCTGCCAACAGCCAACTGAAGGATCTTGGAATCAGACCCTCCCAGAGTCTAGCAAAGAGTCAAGATCACAGTCCCAACAGATACCTGGACTGTAGCCTGTGAGAGACCCTGCTCAGAGGTACTCAGCTGAGCTATGTCAAGATTCCTGCCAGAGAACTTGAATAATAAAATAAGTTTGTTTTTACATTTCTAAATTTTGGAATAATTTGTTATGGAGGATTAAATAATATACCTATCCTTGGAGTGTTGGGAGAACTAAAAGAAATAACAGATAGAAAGCTTTAAAAATAAAAAATGCTAGCTTTAAAAATAAATAGAGCAAGTGCTTAAAACATGCTGCTTAATTTTCTATCGTGTACATATTAAAGTTGAGGAATGAGAAATTATATTCTCCTTAAATCATCATCTGAAATGATGGAGGAAGACTTTCTCAACTCCAAGAAGCCAAAAAACGTCAACCAGATTTAATAATATCCTACCAAAAATGTTCAACCTGCAGAATATTCACTATATTGTTTACATTGTACTAAGAGAATAACTAAACAGTGACAAAAAGCTGAAATTAAGACCAATAAAATACAGCCACTAACTGAATCATTCCATGAACCAAAACAAAGACAATATGTATAGCCAAGTCTCTGGTGTTCAAAAAATGGTATGGAAATTAGATAGGAATTCAAAATTACTAAAACAGTCTCGCACCCAGTATTGCCTTAGAATTATCTTTGGAAGACTGATGCGCCAATATCTTGAAGGACAAAAATACAGCTCCTGATGTGTAGTTATCTTACCCTCCAGTATTTGGAGCACACAACCAAAAGTGATCTTTGTGTGAATGCGCAAAAGGAGATGCTTTGGCAATTCTGACAATAAATAGGTTTGGATTCCTCCTCAAATATTGGCTCAGTATCCTGAAAAGAGAAAGATTTGTGAAACTTTAGGAATAGCTTAGTTATCAACAAAATTATCACCCTAAAAACATCTGGGTACAAATGCCTTTGCTACAAAGCTACTCAAGATTTAAAGCCGTATGTGAGAATGTCATCACTCTAGCAAAAAATAGATAGTAAAGAGTGTATTAATCCTAGTATCTGTAGCTATATGTCCTTTAGGTTAAAAAAAAAAAAAAAACAATAACAACTGATCAGTTTCTCTAGTTTCTACCAAATTCAATGCTTAAAGCTTCTCTAGTTGGGCTGGCATTGTAGCATACTGAATTAAGCCACTGCCTGCAACAAAGGTTCACATATGGGTGCTGATATAAGTTCTGGCTGCTCCACTTCTGATCCAGCTCCCTGCTGATGCACATGAGAAAGCAGTAGAAGATGGCCCCAGTCCTTGGGCTCCTGTACCTATTTGGGGAGACCTGGATGTAGCTCCTGGAGCCTGACTTCTGGCTTTGGCCTTGCCCAGTCCTGGCTACTGCAGCCACTCTTTCTCTCCGTAACACTGCCTTTCAAATAAATCTTTAAAAAAAAGAGAGAGAGAGAGAGAGATTAGGCCGGTGCTGCGGCTCAATAGGCTAATCCTCCGCTTGTGGCACCGGGTTCTAGTCCTGGTCGGGGCGCCAAATTCTGTCCCGGTTGCCCCTCTTCCAGGCCAGCTCTCTGCAATGGCCTGGGAATGCAGTGGAGGATGGCCCAAGTGCTTGGGCCCTGCACCCGCATGGGAGACCAGGAGAAGCACTTGGCTCCTGGCTTTGGATCAGCGTGGTGCGCCGGCCGCAGTGCGCCGGCCATAGCAGCCATTGGAGGGTGAACCAACGGTAAAGGAAGACCTTTCTCTCTGTCTGTCTCTCTCTCTCTCACTGTCCACTCTGCCTGTCAAAAAAAAAAAAAAAAAAAAAGAGAGAGAGAGAGAGATTAGCATCAATATAATCTAAAAATTGATCTTACTGATTAAAAATAACAAGAAAATCAAGCCCCCAAACCTGCAATGGAGGCCTAAAGGCAGCCTTACACACTTTCAGTGATGGTTTGCTTTACTTTTTTCCCCTCAAATTATCTTTTAACTTTCTTTAATAAAAATTTATTTATTTATGTGAAAGGCAGATTACAGAGAGGCAGAGACAGAGAGAGAGGTCTTCCATCTGCTGGTTCACTCCCCAGATGGCTGCCAACAACTGGAGCCGATCCAAAGCCAGAAACCAGGAGCTTCTTCAGGGTCTCCCACATGCATGCAGGGGCTCGAGCACTTGGGCCATCTTCTACTGCTGTCCCAGGCCATAGCAGAGAGCTGGATCAGAGGTGGAGAAGCCAGGACTCAAACTGGCACCCATATGTGATGTAAGCACTATAGGCGACGGCTTTACCCGCTACACCACAGCTCTGGCCTCATCTTCTAATTTAGAAAGCAATTGTGGAAAACTCTACCTCTTTTATATGTCTCTACTTTATATCCTCTGCAGTATGTTTCTGTATTTCAGATACTTGAGGGAGCAGTTATTTCCAATACATATGAAAAACAACAACGCACTTATGCTAACCACTCACAGGGAACTTCTATTACATGTCTGCAAGATCCCAAAACAATTTCCCTTCTTAGGAAAAGAAAGGGAAGGAACAAGTCAGGACTAAAACTTTAGACTGTAAGAATAAAAACAGAGAAAGCACTCCCAGCTTCCCTTATCTCACCTGCATGCCACTTATTTCAGAGGTAACGATCCACACCTTCAGGATGCCCGTCACCGAGAGTGCCACCACAGTGTCCTCTAGGCCGAGAAGGCACAAGAAGCCCAGGTTACAAACAAAATATGTTTTCTTTCTAAATATTAAGACAGTTTGCTTTAATGAAATTAAATAATAGCAGCTTTCACAAGTTGCAGAAAAAACTTCATTCTCTACTTCATGAAATAGAAACCAGATTTAGAAGCATCTCCGTCTGTAGCCTTTGTAACATCCTTTATAACAAACCAGTACACCTACGTGTTGCCCTGAGTTCTCTGAGCTGTTTGAGCAAATTCACTGAACCCAAGAAGGGTGTGGTGGGAACCGATCAGTCAGAAGCCAACTGGTCAACAGCAAGGTAACACAAGCTAGAGCTTCAGACTGACAACTACAGAGATGGTCTTAGGCACAGAGCCCTCAACCTTGGGGTCTGCTTCCATCTCCAGGAGGACAGAGTCAGAACTGAGGTGACCAGAGGAAACAGCTGGTGTCTGCCGCAGGCTTAATGGCTTGCTTGCTAGTGATAGAAATCCCCACACCCTCAAAAGCCACAGAAGTCTTCTGTTTGGATTGTTGTGTGGGAGACAGAGGAGAAAAAAAAAAAATTGTTTTTCCAACACAGCATGATATAAAACCTACATTCATAAGTTTTGGTTAAGGGACCAGATTCAGCACCACAATAATCTATGTGCACTCCAGGAGCATGAACATTACAAAGCTCCAGAGTGAAGGGGGCACATGTTAAAATCAAAGTCATATTTTCTTCAATGATAACTAACTTATCTTAAATTCAATGTTGTTATCTGGAGGCAAATAAAATGAGAAACAGCACCAACTCAGTTGAGTTATATGAAAATTAAGGGACACCACAAGTTTACCTCTCAGCACGTGCTAAACTGTCATAAAGGTTAGTTATTACTGTTATTAAATGAACTGTTTGAGGGCCAGTGGGATGATACAATGGGTTAAGTCACTGTTTATGATGCCCACATCCCATATAGAGTGCTCGTTCCAGTCAAGCTGCTCTGCTTCTTACCTGGCTTCCTACTAACACACCTGAGAAGGCAGTAGATGATGGTGCATGTGCTTGGGCCCCTGCCATCCTTGTGGAAGACTAGGGTGGGGTTCCTAATGTCTGGCTTTGACCTGGCCCAGATCTGGCTGCTACAGCCATCTAGGGAGTGAACCAATGGATGAAGGATCTCTCTGTGTCTCTCCCTCTCTGTGCCACTCTGCCTTTCAAATAAATAAATACAAAAACAAACAAACAAACAAAAAACCACAGTAATCTGTAGGACAGCCCTGTAGGAAGCATGGAGAATCCTTCCACTCTCTTCCTCAGTCATTGCTTTAGTTTTTAGTTCAGACCTGTCCCTCTCAGCTGGGCTATTACAATATACTCCTATCTCATTTGTTCCCATCTAAACCATTTTCAACGATGCCACCCAGGTGGTGTTTAAACAGAAATCTTTTCATGGACTTATTCTTACCAAGACTGCTCAGGCTACAGCTCAAGGGTCAACTCCAGCTCAATGGCTATTTAAGTAAATAAAGTTTTATGAGAACACAGCCAGGCTCATTCATTTACATACTGTCCCTTGCTAATTTTGTGCCACAACAGCAGATGTGAGTAGCTGAAACACAGACCACACGGCCTGAAGAACCTAAAATATTTTCTACCTAGTTCTTTAGAGTACAAGCCTACCAACCCAGACTTACAAAGTGAAATCCAACACACAGGCCCTTCATGAGCTGTCTGCTGACAACTTTGCCAGTCCTTTTTGTTTGTTTGTTTGTTTGTTTGTTTGTTTGACAGAGTTAGACAGTGAGAGAGAGAGACAGAGAGAAAGGTCTTCCTTCCGTTGGTTCACCCCCAAAATGGCCGCTGTGGCCGGAGCCACGCCGATCCGAAGCCAGGAGTCAGGTGCTTCTTCCTGGTATCCCATGTGGGTGCAGGGTCCCAAGCACTTGAGTCTTCCTCCACTGCCTTCCCGGGCCACAGCAGAGAGCTTGACTGGAAGAGGAGCAACTGGGACTAGAACCCGGCGCCCATATGGGATGCCGGTGTCACAGGTGGAGGATTAACCAAGTGAGCCACAGTGCCGGCCCCTACTTTGCCAGTCTTACATCCTGCCACTCCTTCCCTCAAACTTGATACCACAGAGAAAGAAAATTTGGCTTCCCACACACACCTAGACTGGTTCTTATGCTTTTGCACTTTTGTATAAAGCTTTCTTCTGTAGGAAACATCCTGATCCCCATGTCTGCCTGACAAATTCCACTTACCTTGCAAATCCTAAAAGAGCCTTCCTGTGGCTGGCAGCCTTCCTACTGCACTCAGGCCCCTTCACTGCCATCCTCTAGGTACCCTCCCTCCATACCACCACACTTTGCACTCCAAATCAATTGCTGACATATCATTCTCCCCTACTACAATTTGAGTCCCTTAAGTATTTAAATACTGGAATACAGTAGGTAGGCATTCAATACTTGCTGAATGGCTACTGACCAAAAACCTCTGTGCTGATTTCTACTCCTAAAGGGTTACAAAGGGAAGCTGCTATAAAGTTGAAGGCATCTCATGAATGGGGGGGCGGGGGGGGGGTAGTGTAACACAGTGGTCAGTCACAACTCCAGAGTCCATCCGGCCACCAGACAGTCACATGTTTATCCTGTGATCTTAGGCAGACTCTACCACTAAACCTCATCAGTCTCCTCTCATCTATATGAAAGTAGGAACTACTAACAAAAGAACCTACCCCACAGGATATTATGAGAGTCCATCAAGCTGGAACTGTAGCACGGTGGGTAAAGCCACTGCCTGCAATGCTGGCATCCCATAAGGGCACTGTTGAAGTCCCAGAGGCTCCACTTCTGACCCAGCTCCTTGCTAAAGTGCCTGGGAGAGCAGTGGAAGATGGCCCAAGAATTTGTGCCCTTGCACAAATGCCAGAGGAAGCTCTTGGCTCCTGGCTTTGGTCTGGCATAGCCCTAGCTGGTGCGGCTATTTGGGGAGTGATCCAGTGGGTAGAAGACTTCTCTCTCTCTCTACCCCTCCTCGGGTAAACCTTTCAAATACATGAAATAAATCTTTAAAAAGTGAGTGACTGAGTGTGAGAGAGAGAGAGAAAGAGAGAGAGAGAGAGAGTCAATCACATGTGAATGCTTAACACAGAGCCTGACAGCATAAGCACTTAATGGGGCCGGCGCTGTGGCGCAGTAGGTTAAAGCCCTGGCCTGAAGCGCCGGCATCCCATATGGGTGCCGGCTGCTCCTCTTCCGATTCAGCTCTCTGCTATGGCCTGGGAAAGCAGTACAAGATGTCCCAAGTGCTTGGGGCCTTGCACCCACATGGGAGATTCAGAAGAAGCTCCTAGCTCTTGGCTTTGGATTGGCGCAGCTCTAGCTGTTGCGACCATTTGGGGAGTGAACCAGCAGATGGAAGACCTCTCTGTCTGTCTCTGACTTTCAAATAAATAAAATAAAAAATAAAAAAAAATAAGCACTCAATAAATGAAGTCCTTGTGGTGATGGCAAGGGGTGGTTGTTATAGCTGAGGCTTCATAGAAAACCACAGAACCATGAAGTTGTTTGGCAGAAAAAGAATGCTTCTAAAAAGGCTTAGAGAATATACATTCAATGTTTGGCATTGATTATTGGCATTAGTTATTATTCCTCTCAACAATTTTACTTATGCCCTCATGCCTGTTACAGAAAGATTTCAACAGAAATGAAGAAAAGATTAGTAATGTTATTGAGCATCAACTATATATCAGGTACTTACCAAGAACTTCAATAAATTTAACTATGTATAATCTCTTCCCTTTTCATTATTTCCATAGGAAATGAATTCACATCCTATGTTTCTTATGCAAGTGACAAATGAGTCTGAAGACATGCACAGGTGAGACTACGACTCACCCCACCATACCCATGAGTGATACTATCCTTCCCCTACTCCAGGAAATAACCCTCACACTCTCAGGCTGCCAAAAGCTAGTGATCTACCCCATGGAATGCAGATAATCTACCATGTTAAATCTTAATTCACTCAAAGACTCCTTGATGAAGGAGGAGACAGACTATAAATTATTGGAGCAGTGATTTCTTTAAGGAAGAAAATAACCAGAATTATTAATGTAGGATAAATTTTGAACTTGGCAGTAAGCTGAACATTAAATCATGGCACTTAAGTGCCTTAAAGGCATCATACACTGACCTTGTGTTCGGTGGGATCGAATAATACTCATGGAGCTAATCCAGTCCGGTGAGATCTTTGATACTAAGGAGTAGAGCACCTCGAGGCTAGTAGCATCCACAACCAGGATTTCAGGGTAATGTCCATGACACAAAAGCCTTCCTTCCCGCTGGTTTCCAACTGAGAATTGGTAGAACTAAATTCAGATCCAAAGGAAAAAAATTTTTAAGTGTACTCCTTTAGTTCAGATATTTGATTAATATGTATTCATCAAGTTTATTATGATATTCTCCTAAAAACTCAACTTCTGCAGTAAACTCTAAGGTACACATTATATGTGTGTATGTACAAACATAAAAATACATCAAGTTATAGAAATGTTTTAAAATATCCAAGAAAAATTGTTCTTCTCCTAACATTTTTATCTTCCCTTTTGACCTCTCTTGGGGTCAAAAGAATTCGTGAAAATTATTCTTTTTATCCCCCTCCAGCATCTAAAACATGCCTGTTGAATGAATTAAAACACCTAAATAAAACAGTTTCACAAATCAAATCATAGGGATGCTCAGGTGGGTCACAAAATGATATGAATTTTAAATGAATGGAAATAGGTGAGTATAGGCACTAATTATCTACAATATAAAATTTAGAAGTGAAAGATGATCAATGTTCAAACATCAGAAGTGAATTCTGGGGCAGGCACTATGGCATAGTGGGTAAAGCTGTCACCTGGAGCGCTGGCATTCCATATGAGTGCCAGTCCAAGACCCAGCTACTCCAGCTCTAGGCTATGGCCTGAGAAAGCAGTAGAAGATGGCCCAAGTACTTGGGCCCCTGCACCAAAGTGGGAGACACAGAAGAAACTCCTGGCTCCTGACTTCAGATCGGCCCAACTCTAGCCATTGCAGCCATTTGGAGAGTGAACGCCTTGATGGAAGATCTCTCTCTTTCTCTCTCCGTCCCTCTCTTCCTTCCTCCCTCTCTCTCTCTGCCTCTGAATCTCTGTAACTCTTTCAAATAAATAAAGTAAATCTTAAAAAAAAAAAAAAAAGAAAACATGTTATCTCAGTTTCCTTTAAAAAAAAAAAGAAGTAATTCTAACTATACTAAGTGTGATACTTCAGACCAGAGCACAAGACACTTACGAAACACAGTGCTCATTATACTTCAAGGAAGAAAAGAGAGGAAGAACCAACGCAATCTTGATCTATGTGTTACTAATGTCAAGAATTAAGAGGATAAATGGGTTTCCATCAACCAAAGAACAGAAGAATAACTATAAAAGTATCAAAGGAACTGTCTTCCCTAAGCCTTGAAAACAGTACTTCTTAGTAGACTGATCCTCTTAGAAGATTTTTTAGAAGGCAAAGACATTTCCAGACTACTACTTCCCAAGGGACTGGCCCCTAAAGGAATCTCGTAATGGCAGGCGAAGGAAAGCACAGAAGGCGATGCTATGACTACTCTACACTAGGGAAATAACTCAGGAATCTTGGTCCAATCTGTCCCCCTGCTCACTAGATCTACTCTTAGAAATAGAAACATTGTTTGTAAAGGAATAATTCCTCTCAATAATGGAATACTCTTCAAAAGGAGTACAACTTTGAATGCATAAACATTGATTATGGAACACATTTTAATATAAGGTGGCACCCAGATTAAGGGGATAGCATCGAATAAAATACAAATTACCACAGAGGGCATTCTAGATCTCAGAAGGTTGACCCAAAAAACAAACATGGTGAGGTTCCAGGAACTGTAGGCAGTCCCATATTATAGTGGCTATAGGTAGCCCTGAGCTATATAAGGGGCTGATACATCAAGGAAGAAAGGATGGATGCCAAGAAGCAAACTTGTCAGTGTTCAACCAGTGCCAGGAAAGAGAGAGACATGTGCACTGTAATCACTAAAGAACTCTCTCCTGCAGGCAGAGATATCACATTAGAACTACCTGACTGCAAGTCTGTCACCTTTCACTTTAAAGTTATACTCTCGCCGGCGCCGTGGCTCAATAGGCTAATCCTCCGCCTGCGGTGCCGGCACACCGGGTTCTAGTCCCGGTTGGGGCGCCGGATTCTGTCCCGGTCGCTCCTCTTCCTGTCCAGCTCTCTGCTGTAGCCCGGGAAGGCAGTGGAGGATGGCCCAAGTGCTTGGGCCCTGCACCCGCATGGGAGACCAGGAGAAGCACCTGCCTCCTGGCTTCAGATCAGCGGGGTGCGCTGGCCGCGGCGGCCACTGAGGGGTGAACCAATGCAAAAGGAAGATCTTTCTCTCTGTCTCTCTCTCTCTCACTGTCCACTCTGCCTGTCAAAAAAAAAAAAAAAAAAAAAGCTGCTGCAAAGTTATACTCTCAAACCATCTCTGACCCCTAACTAAGGTAGCTAATTTAGCCTCCAAGACACTTGGATACTGGGAAAGACAGCATTTTGAATGGAGAACCAAGTGTTCCAAATATTAATTTAACAAACTGGCATTTCCTTGTGATTTTAGTAAGTGTTAGTGCCACCAAAGTTTATCATTTCTGTGTATATATAAAACACCCCACTTCTGGACCTGAAAAGAGTGAAGATCACCTAGGAAACCGCCACCACACTGGCAAATCTGTCAACAAGCATTGTCTCCTTAGAGATGTCTGCCAACCGAAATACCAAAGGCCTGATAAATCAGAATTGATAAATAGCAGGCACTGGAGACATGTTGAACAAATCCAGAAATTTTTCTCTAATGTAGAAGACAAACAATTTAAAATCATAAATCAAAATTATATCATGGTCAAAATACTTGAATCCAATGAGTTCAAGATATTCATATACAATTAATTAAATTACAGTCTATGAACCAATATTGATTTATTATCCCTTTTCTCTCTATAAATTTTGATGATTTTTCATATGATAAAAATAAATAATATATGCCTTTTAAGAAAGCACATGCCCTAACAAGACTAAAGAAGTAAATTTTAAAAGGCCTTTAAAATAAGAGATAATCCCAAAAGACTCATATCCCACTAACTACCATCCCCCTCAAAATATTCTCCTTTGATTCTCTAATTTGTGTTGGTAGAGAAGGTTTTATTTCTCAATGAATAATCTTGTGTGGTTTAAAGTAAATGGTACGATGTAAGAGAAAACACAGTCCTAGAGATCAACAGACCTGATTTGGGACCAGGGTACCAAGGGATGATTCACTATGAGATTCAATAGCTCATATAATCTCTCTGGGCCTCAACTTCCTTATATGTAAAATGACATACTACCATTTAATTTGTAAGGATGTGGGGAGATTAAATGAAACGCAATACAAGAAATATCTATACAACTCTTGCTTGATAAATGTGAGTTCTCTTCCCTTTCCCCTTCCATTGAGAACATAACTGCTCATACTTTCTCTATACCTCATAGTTTTCTCAACACAGTTAACTAGTACATTGAAGCACTGAGAAGTTGACAGTTATGAAAAAGTAAGAACATCAGGAACCTAAGTCAGGAACTATAAATTCTATGTAATATTCAACATATCATTTCTTCTAAAAAGTTAGAAAGTCTTAAAAAGAACCAATTGTACTAATAAAAAACAATATGGCCCAAAATGTAGGTCAATCTATGTCAATCACAAATGGAATCTTATTGGCTTTAATCATAAAGAATTCCATTATTTGGGGCCGAGACCACTCACCCAAGTAAGGTGCCTGACTTGGGCAGCCAGGAGAGCCCACATCAGCAGAAGCAGCAGTGGTCACTGCCTCACTCTGAATCTTTCCTGATTGGTCCCTCCTGCTTTATTACTCGTCCTAACTGCCATCTTAGGACGAATCCCATTCCTACTCCAATTCTAATCATCTTGTCCTACTACCCCTCCCCACCATTTTTCATATAAAAATTTACAGGCTCTGTGTTTTTAAAAGTTTTAAGTCATGTATTTGTAATGAATTTTGCGTAGGCCCAGAAATAGATACTAACCTGTATGCCAGTATGTGTGCAAGCTAACTTTGTAAATTCAATACATCTGCCATCATTCACATCCCAGAGGCACATCTCTCTGTAAAAGAAAAATAAAGCAAGATTAGAATTTGATTTTCAAAAGCATTGTTCAATTTTGTCACAGTAGCTTAAAATTAGCATTCTATTTTTATTCCATTGTCATTATGACTGTTTGTCAAAACATACAGTCTTCCCACCCACAATCTTAAGCCACCCTCCAACCTGCCCACCCCTCACACCAACCACACCCTTTTTGGGTCCATTATAGGACTGTACTCCTGGCTCTTTTTAGTTGATGGAGGCTGGTGACCAGCTCTGGCTAGAAGTGATGTGAGTAAGTGAGACCCTACCAAACTCTTTCTCTCCTACTTCTATTCCAAATAGTGGCTCCTTTGGATAATTATTGTTCCTTCACCTTGAACCTTAAAGTACAGATAAAAATGAAGCAGAGCTACCACATGATACCTGAGCAGCAAGAGACAAAAACAAGAAATAAACTTTTAATTTAAACTACAAAGCTTTTTCATTTGTTATCAATGCAACTAGAAAATTTAACATTAAAAAAAATAAAAGTTAAAATCAACTTTATTTGAATTTCAAACTTCTGTAAACTATGGTATTCTAGTTTTGATTCTGTATATTTAGTAATTTTATTGAGTGCACACAAAAAACAACTTCTATCTCAAACTAAAGATGTAACACTGAAAATCAGAAATGCCAGTAAGTCTCATCTTTTGTAAAAGTATATAACTTATACAATAAAAAATATTAATAAAATGCAATGATCCTGAGGTTATTAGAGTTTAAGATACCATTCTCTTTTTTCTCACATGATATGAAACAATTTTTCAAAGAATACTCAATCTAGAACATTTTAATGAGACTTATGCTTTAACTATTCAACAGATACTGTATTTTTACCTTTTGGTTCTGTAGAATTACACAAAATTCTCTTCAAATCCATAAATCATGGAGAAGAGAGAACAACTGCTTATAGAACTTTCTCCAAGTTCCCGAACTCTCTTTAATAATACATTGTATAAATATACAATTTTCAAAGGATGAAAAATGCTTTTTAAAATTCACTCTGGACCCCAAAACTACTGTTCAATATACTACCAATTCTCCAAAAGCAAGCTACATTCTAAGACTCAGGAATACACACAGTTATGTTAATAAACTGACAAACATCACTGTCACTGTATGAATTTTTGCATGGCTTCATTTTCCAAATTTGTGCTAGCCTAGCATCATTCTGGTTTTTAACAATCTCAAGGCAATCTGCTGATAAATTAAAACAACAAGGGGATTAATGATCATGCTTGAACTTTTCTGGCATTTTGAGTTTCTCAAAAGTGAAACAAAGAACATAATCTATTACAATAAAAATTTTATAAAATCATTAATAGAAATGAAAATCACATCCTTAAAGCTATTTCAAATATCTTTCTATAGGTTTAAACAATGGGAAATATTTATTTAGAAAATACTCTAAAATTGAAACAAAAAAAAAAACTCCCTTATTTACTAAAACACTGATACTAAAGACGTATGAGAACAAAAGTAAATGAGAAAACACTTACCCACTCTCAGATGCACTCACAATATACTGTTTGTCACTGGATGCACAAGCTTTAGATAAGCAAGTGATTGAAGCTGTATGACCAAATAACAGAGCCCGAGGATTAACCTAGAAAAGCAAAACAATGCTGATGTAAGTAAAAATTTAAAAGTTAATACTTCAATTAGGAATTGTATTAAATATTCAATGTAAATATATAGATTTAGATTTAAAAAGAATCGCTCAAAACACTAAAAACAAAGAGTAAAAACAGCAACAACAAAAAAGTAAACTCTAATCCATAGAATGCCCACAATCTTAGTATACCAAGTAGTTTTGAAGTTAAAACAGGAGTAATGAAGAAAAAAAAAATCAAAACTGGAATAACTATGAGGTAGGAATTTGACATAAGGGTTAAGTCACTGCTTGGTAGGCCCACATCTCATACAAAATGCCTGGTTTGAATCCTAGCTTCTCCACCTCAAATCCAGATTCCCAGGGCCAGTGCTGTGGCGTAGTAGGCTAAGCCCCTACCTGTGGTACCAGAATCCCATATGGATGCCGGTTCCAATCCCGGCTGCTCCTCTTCCAAACCAGCTATCTACTAATGGCCTGAGAAATCAGAGGAAAATGGCCCAAGTGCTTGGGTTCCTGTACCCGCATGGAAGACACAAAGAAGCTCCTGGCTCCAGCTTTGGATCAGCATGGCTCCGGCCGTTGTGGCCACTTGGAAAGCGAACCAACGACAGAAGACTTTTCTCTCTGTCTTGCTCTCTCTCACTGTCTATAACTCTACCTCTCAAATAAATGAATAAATAATTTTTTTTAAAAAAAGAAACCTTTTATTTAATGAATACAAATTTCCAAAGGGCAACTATAGGAATATAGTGGTTTTTCCCCGCATACCCGCCTTCCAATCCCCACTCCCATCCCACTTCCTCCTCCCTCTTCCACCCCATTCTTCATTAGATTTGTTTTTAATTAACTTTATATAAAGAAGACCAACTCTATACTAAGATTTCAACAACTTGCACACACACACTCACATACACACACAAAGTATAATGAACTGTTTGAGAACAAGTTTTACAGTTAATTCTCATAGTAAAACTCATTAAGGTCAGAGGTTCTACATGGGGAGTAAGTGCACAGTGACTCCTGTTGTAAATTTAACAATTAACACTCTTATGTATGATGTCAGTGATCACCTGAGGCTCTTGACATGAGCTGCAAGGGCTATGGAAGCCTTTTGAGTCCATGATCTCCATCATGTTCAGACAAGGCCATAAGCAAAGTGGAAGTTCTCTCCTTCCTTCAGAGAAAAGTAGAGTCTTCTTTGATGGCCACTTAACTGCACTAGGGTCTCACTCACCAAGATCCTTCATGAAGAAACTTTTTGTCACAGTGTCTTGGCTTAACATGCATGAAATGCTCTCACAGGCTTTTCAGCCAGACCAGAATGCCTTAAGTGCTGATTCTTAGGTCAGAGCGCTGTTGAGGGCATTTGTCATTCTATGAGCCTGCTGTGTTGACTGCTTCCCATGTTGGAAAATCCTCTCCTTTGTTAATTCTATTGCTATTACCAGACACTTGATCTTATTTATATGATCCCTTTGACACTTAATCCTATCTATATGATCACTTTAACAATTAATATGATCACTTTAACACATAAGATGGCATTATTACCACCCAGCTTAAAGCGAATTGGAGTCCCATGGCAAGTTTTACATGGGAATGTATGCAGAACTATACAGCTCTTCCCTCTCTTATTCCCACGTTTATATTTTACTGGGATCTATTTTCAATTGACTTTATACACATATGATTAATTCTATGTTAAGTAAAGAGTTCAACCAATGGTATTAGGTAGGAAAAAATTTTAAAAAAAAATTAACAAATACAATGAAAAACTTTTCCTCAACAGTCAAGACAATGGCTATTCAAGTTATTGCTTCTCATACTGTCAGTTTCACTTCTACAGGTTTCCTTTTAGGTGCTCTGTTAGTTATCACAGATCAGGAAGAAAATATGATATTTGTCTCTTTGAGACTGGCTTATTTCACTAGGTATGATGTTTTCCAGATTCATCCATTATGTTGCAAATGACCAGGTTTCATTTTATTTTATTGCTATGTAGTATGCCATAGAGTACATATCCCAAAATTTCTTTATCCAGTCTTTGGTTAATGGGCATTTAGGTTTATTCTACATCTTAGCAATTGTGAATTGAGCTGCAATAAACATGGGAGTGCAGATAACTCTCTTATTTGCTGATTTCATTTCACTTGGGTAAATTCCAAGGAGTGGGATGGCTGGGTCATATAGTAGGAATATATTCAGATTTCTGAGGTATCTCCAAACTGTCTTCCAAGTGGTTTTACCAATTCACATTCCCACCAACAGATTAGGGTACTTTTTCCTCACATCCTCGCCAGCATTTGTTGTTTGTTGATTTCTGTATGAAAGCATTCTAACAGCGGTGAGGTGAATCCTCATTGTGGTTTTGATTTGCATTTCCCTGACAGCTAGTGATCCCAAACATTTTTTCATATGACTGTTTGCCATTTGGATTTCCTCTTTTGAAAAATATCTGGGGGCCAGTGCCGTGCCTCACTTGGTTAATATTCCACCTATGGCACTGGCATCAAACATGGGCACCAGTTCTAGTCCTGGTTGCTCCTCCTCCAGTCCAGCTCTCTGCTGTGGCCCAGGAGGGCAGTAGAGGATGGCCCAAGTGCTTGGGCCCCTGCATCCACATCGGAGACCAGGAAGAAGCACCTGGCTCCTGGCTTCGGATTAGCACAGCGCCGGCCGTAGTGGCCATTTGGGGATTGAACCAACAGAAGGAAGACCTTTCTCTCTGAGGAAGGAAGGAAGGAAGGAAAGAAGTAAGGAAGGAAGGAAGGGAGGGAGGGAGGGAGGGAGGGAGGGAGGGAGGAAGGGAGGGAGGGAGGAAGGAAGAAGAAAGAAAAAAAGGAAGGAGGGAAGGAAGGAAGGAAGGGAGGGAGGGAGGAAGCAAGGGAGGGAGGAAGGGAGGGAAGGAGGGAGGGAGGAAGCAAGGGAGGGAGGGAGGGAGGGAGGGAGGAAGGAAGGAAGGAAGGAAGGAAGGAAGGAAGGAAGGAAGGAAGGAAGGGAAAGAAATCTGTTTAAGTCCTTTGCCCATCTCTTAACCGGATTGTTTGGTTCATTGTGGTGGAGAATCTTGATCTCTTTGTAGATTCTGATTAGTAATCCTTTATTAGTTGCATGATTTTCAAATAAGTTCTCCCAATCTGTCGGTTGCCTCTCCACTTTCCTGAGTGTTTCTTTTGCAGTACAGAAATGTCTCAATTTGATAAAATCCCATTTGTTAATTTTGACTTTGATTGTCTGTGCCTCTAGGGTCTTTTCCAAGACCTCTTAGCCTGTGACAATGATTTAAGGATTTCCCCAATGTTCTCTAATAATTTGATGGTATCAGGTTGTAGATTTAGGTCTTTGATCCATTTTGAATGGATTTTTGTGTAAGGTGTAAGGTAGTGATCCTGCTTCATACTTCTGCACGTGAAAATCCAGTCTTCAAAGCACCATTTATTGAAGAGACTGTCCTTGCTCCAGGGAGTGGTTTTAGCTCCTTTGTGAAATATAAGTTGGGTGTAGATGCTTCGATTGATTTCTGGTGTTTCTATTCTTTTCCATTGGTCTATCCATCTGTTTTGTACCAGTACCAGGCTGTTTTGATTATACTGCCTTGTAGTATGTCTTGAAATCTGGTATTGTGATGCCTGTGGCTTTGTTTTTGTTGTTTAAGATTGCTTTAGCTATTCGAGGTCTCCTGTTTCCATATGAATTTCAGCACCATTTTTTTCTAGATCTGAGAAGAATGTCTTTGGTGTTTTGATTAGTACTGCACTGAATCTGTACATTACTTTTGGAAGAAGGGCCTTTTTAATGATATTGATTCTTCCAATCCATGAACATGAAGATTTTTCCTTTTTTTTTTTTGTATCCTCTATTTCTTTCTTTCTTTTTCTTTCTTTCTTTTTTTTTTTTTTTTAATTAGGCAGAGTTAGTGAGAGAGAGAGAGAGAGAGAAAGGTCTTCCTTCCGTTGGTTCACCCCCCAAGTGGCCACTACAGCCAGCACACTGCACCAATCCGAAGCCAAGAAGTCCAAGAAGATGCATGGTATGATTTTGATTTTTTTTTTTTTTAATTTCCTGTGACTTACTTTCTGATCTACCATGTAGTCAATCTTAGAGAAAGTTCCATGCACTGGTGAGAAAAATGTATATTCTGTGGCTATCAGGTAGAAGGCTCTGTAGATATCTGCTAGGTCTATTTGGTCTATGGTGTCAATTAACTCTGTTATTTTCTTTTTGATTTTCTGTCTCGTTGATCTGTCCATTGCTGAAATTGGGGTACTGAAGTCCCCTATTATTATTGTATTTGAATCTATATCTCCCCTTAAATCCCTTAATATTTCTTTAAGTAGCCAGGTGCCCTGTAATTAGGTGTGTATACATTTATAATAATCATATCTTCCTGTTGAATTGATCCTTTAATCATTATTTAGTGTTCTTCTTTGTCTCTTTTAACAGTTTTTGTGTTTAAATCTATTTTGTCTGATATTAGGATGGCCACGCCAGCTCTTTTTGGTTCCTGGTAGCATGGATTATCTTTTTCCATCCTTTCACTCGCAGTTTGCATACATCTTTATTGGTAATATGTGTTTCTTGTAGGCACCAAATAGATGGGTTTTCTTTCTTAATCCATTCAGTCTGTGTCTTTTAACTGGGGAGTTGAGTCCATTTACATTCAGAGTAACTATTGTTGAGTACTGACTTTGTCTTGCCATGTCTCTGTAAATAGTCCTGTTTTTATATTTTGGATTTCCTTTGTACTTTTGCTGGGTCATTTTCTGTGTTCATTTTCTTTCTGGTGATGTTCCTGTTTCTGTGTATAGCACATCCTTGAGCATTTTTTGTAGGGCTGGGTGAGCAGTTACAAATTCTTTCAATTTCTGTTTGTTGTGGAAGATCTTTAATTTTCCTTCATTCAGAAATGAAATTCACATTAGTGATTGTCCCTGACACCCACATGGAAGACCCAGGTGGAGTTCCAGGCTCCTGCTTCAGCCTAGCCCAAGTCCTGCCTGCAGCAGGCATTTGAGGAGTTAACTAGTAGACAGAGAGTGCCTGTCTCTTTTAGTCTCTCTGCTTTTCAAATAAAGTGAAAACAAGCTTTCTAAAGATTGATTGATTGATTGATTGATTTGAAAGGCAGAATTACTGGTGGGGTAGGGGGAGGCAGAGGGAGAGAGAGATCTCCTACCTATAGTTCAAATCCCAGCAATAGCCAGGGCTGAACCAGGCCAAAGCTAAGAGCTTCATCTGAGTCTCCCATGTGGGTGAAGGGGCCCAAGCACTTGGGCCATCCTCTACTGCATTCCCAGGTGCATTAGCAGGGAGCTGGATAGCAGCAGGACACTAATCAGTGCTCATATGGGATGTCGGTGTCACAGGCAGGGGTTTAACCTACTGTGCCACAACATTAATCAGGAAGACCACTGATTCAGTGACACAGTGCATAAGGATGGATTTATATCCACCATAGTGAAACAATCTAGCAATCAAGCCCCAAATTTATTTACTTTGTACCAAATGGCACGCTAGTGATCAGGTTAGTTCAGAGCCTTAGGTTACTTCAGAACACAATTTTAATTAACTATTTAATACATAGAAATATTTATAACATACATGATATAAAAAATAAATTGACCACATACCCAACATGTATCCTAGTAAACAGAAAATGAGTAATAACTTTTTATCCCTTTTGTACCCTTAATATTGTCCATTTTGCAAATAATTAATTCCAATTTATTAGCAAAGGCAAGATATTCAAAACTGAATATTCCATAAGAGTACTGTAATTGTTTAACAGTATGTGATAACTGAGAAAAATTTTCAAATTCAATCATATCTTGGTCATCTTCTTGTATACTTACAATCAAGAAAAAATTTGTTGTTCATAGTTGGACTAGGCCTGGAAAGCTTTCCCATAAATCAAATCATAACAGACATTTATAAACTTTCACTGGGAAAAAATATTCTTGTCAGTAATTTCTCAAAGAAATTTTATTTTTAACATGCACAGTTAAGCCGGAAAACCTCATATTCTTTTTTTTTTTTAAGATTTATTTATTTATTTGAAAAGCAGAGTTACAGAAAGGCAGATGCAGAGAGAGAGGTCTTCCATCCAATGGTTCACTCCCCAAATGGCTGCAACAGCTGGAGCTGCACCAATCCAAAGCCAGGAGCCAGGAGCTTCTTCCTGGTCTCCCACATGGATGCAGGGGTCCAAACATGTGGGCCATCTTCCACTGCTTTCCCAGGCCATTGCAAAGAGCCAGATCAGAAGTGGAGCAGGCCGGCGCCGCGGCTCACTAGGCTAATCCTCCGCCTTGCGGTGCCGGCACACTGGGTTCTAGTCCCGGTCGGGGCACCGATCCTGTCCCGGTTGCCTCTCTTCCAGGCCAGCTCTCTGCTGTGGCCAGGGAGTGCAGTGGAGGATGGCCCAAGTGCTTGGGTCCTGCACCCCATGGGAGACCAGGATAAGCACCTGGCTCCTGCCATCGGATCAGCGTGGTGCGCCGGCCGCAGTGCGCCTACCACGGCGGCCATTGGAGGGTGAACCAACGGCAAAAGGAAGACCTTTCTCTCTGTCTCTCTCTCACTGTCCACTCTGCCTGTCAAAAAAAAAAAAAAAAAAAAAAAAGAAGTGGAGCAGCCAGGACTCGAACCAGTACTTATATGGGATGTTGGCACTGCAGGTGGCGTTTCAACCTGCTACACCACAGAGCTGGCCCTTCCATTTTCAATCATAATAGAGAACTGGTCTTTACTCCCATATAAGAGGTAGGAAAACAGAACAAAAATATATGAAACAACCATGTGGGAAACTATAATCACCAGAATTTCAGCCTACAGCTCTTATTCAACCATGCTGCAGGGTGGGAGAAATCTCCCAGAATCCCTGGATTGAGAAGACAGAGATCAAAGTATACAGAAGATTAAGGCAGGCTGAATGTGCACAGCAAAGCATCAGAGACAAGGAAGCCACTCAGAGAAGAGGGCAGTTCACAAAGGGATTCCTGGAAGACCTGGCAGAAAATGGACTGGAAACAGTAAGCTGTGACATTTCCAGAACTCAATCCAGAGCAGGAGGGATTCAAGAGATGAAGAGCCTTGTTGAACATCTGACTCCAGATGGTACACATCTCAAGAGCAGAAGTAAAACGAGCTCTAGAATAAAGTTCCACCAGATACAGCTTTATCAGTTGTTAAGATGGTTATTTAATGAGAATAAAAACTGACATGCTTCTAGCATAGATTAACCAAAAAAGAGACAAGACAAAAATTACCAATATGAGGAATAAAAGAGTTATCTGGGGCCAGTGCTGTGGCATAGTGGGTAAAGCCTCCGCCTATAGTGCCAGCTTCTCATATGAGGGCTGGTTCCCATTAGTCTGCTCAACTCCCAATGCATCTCCCTGCTGAGGCACCTGGGAAAGCAATGGAGGATGATGGCCTACATGCTTGGGACCCTGCACCCACATGGGAGACACAGGAAGAAGCTCCTGGCTCTTGCTTTCAGATCAGCCCAGCTCTGGCCATTGTAGCCATTTGGAGAGTGAACCAGCAGAAATGAAGCCAGGAGCCTGGATCAATCCAGGTATGCCACATGGGTGGCAGGCACCCATCACCTGAATCATCATTTGCTGCTTCTCCAGGTGCACATTAGCAGGAAGCTGGATGAGAGGCAGAGTCAGGACTGGAACAAGGCATCCAAAGTACCATCTTAACCACTGTACAAACACATGCCCCTAGGGTTAGATATCATATTTGAAAATAGCCAAAGGCCAGCAGAAGTCAACTCTGGAGAATAGTGTAACTAATCAATCTGCATTCTACCAATTTTAGTCAAAATATATTCTATAGAAAATATATTCTGTGCCTAAGTACATTTCTGAAACGACATATTTTCTAATAAATAGTTTCTTAGGTTTAAAATGTACAACAGGCATTTCAAATACTTACTTCCAATTCTACTGAAAGATCCCAGAGACATATTTGTCCATCGTGGCATCCTGTTACAATCGTGGCCCCATCATCTGTTAAAAGTACCGCTGAGATGCAATGTGTTGGTGCTTTGCGGCCCCAAAGAACGATGGGTAGAACAAGGCTGTTTCCTGCCATTGTGTTTTCAAACCTGAAAATGTTACCAGAATAATGTCAGATATTACACTACTCCAACTCTAAAACATGTTGCATGTTTTCATTTTGGAGACAAATTGTATCATTTGAAAATAATAAGCTCCTATTCCTGGTAGTACATTTTAGCTACTTAAACATTTATCACTCCCAAATAAAAATCACCAACTTATCACAACTACTTTTAGATTCAGGGGCTTAAAAACACAGGTGTTTACCCTAGGCATTTACATTTACATTTCATACTAATGAAAAGCTAATGACTCAAAGCCACTGTAATCCAAAAGCTGTACTTTGGAAATTCATATTTATTAAATAAAAGTTTAAAAAAAAAAGGAAAAAAAAAAAAGCTAATGACTCAGTACCTCATTTTTTTTTAGCACTTCAAAACTTATAAAGCACTTTTAAGTATACCACTTCACTTAAAAACATTCACAGGGGCCCGGTGCTGTGGCTCACTTGGCTAATCCTCCACATGCGGTGCCGGCATCCCATATAGGCACCGGGTTCTAGTCCCGGCTGCTCCTCTTGCAGTCCAGCTCTCTGCTGTGGCCCAGGAGGGCAGTGGAGGATGGTCCAGGTGCTTGGGCCCCTGCACCCACATGGGAGACCAGGAGGAGGCGCCTGGCTCCTGGCTTTGGATCGGCGCAGCGCACCGGCCGCAGCAGCCATTTGGGGGGTGAACCAACAGAAGGAAGACCTTTCTCTCTGTCTCTCTCATTGTCTGTAACTCTACCTGTCAAATAAATTTTAAAAAAAAATCAAAAAATTCAAAAAACTGTCTTTGGAGGTTGCTGGGTAGAAATTGGGGAATAAGTATCATCTTCTTTGTGGACACAGAGCCAGCAAGCCATAGAACCCAAATGCAAATCCTGACCTTCGATGCCAAGTTGCCAGCCCAAACCAAAAAAGGTCAAACATAAAAACTGATCTAAAAAAGTCCCAGGACACACAGACTGCACCATGGCCATTAGATGGTTAATTCTGAAGAAATTCCTGAGTGCCAGGTATAAATACTCACATATACCATGTCAGTTACTCCTCTCAAGGAACTGTGAAGTGATTACAAATATCCCTGTCTTCTCACAGACACAAATGGAGACACAGAGTCACAAAGTGAGAAGTGATAAAGCCTAAAACAGAACCCAGGCAGCCCAGCTCCAGAGCCTGTGTTCTCCACACTTGGCTCTGCTATAACAAATGAAGTCTCCAAACCAATAATAAATAGTAATCCCAAAGAAAAACTCAGTACTGTGTTGCCGTGGATTTGTTCTGAGAGGAGCAGCACGGTGGGGGCAAAAGGCATGGCGTCACCACACAGACACCAGGAGTCAGGTGAAAGTGGGCTAGAGGTGAGCAGCTCACAAACTCATTTATTTCAGTTGGTACAGCAGCTTATATAGCCAAAGCAGCCAATCTGGTCAAGGGGTGGTTTATGCCCTAACTAATCACAGCCTGTTCCCAGGCAGGCTCCATTGCCAGGTGGTTTCTGAAGCCATTCCTGAGTAACTGATGCTTGCTTGCCAGCAGCCATCTTGGCATGGTCTTCTCATTCCACCACAGTACTATTTTACTGTATGCTGAACATTAATAAGGAAAAAAAAAAAGTGGGGCCGGCACTGTGGCATGGCGGTTAAAGCTGTGGCCTACAGTGCTGGCATTCCATACAGGCATCAGTTTGAGTCCTGTCTGCTACACTTCCAATCCAGCTCTCTGCTATGGCCTGGGAGAGCAATGGAAGATGGCCCAAGTCCATGGGCCCCTGCATCCACGTGAGAGACCTGGAAGACACTCCTGGCTCCTGGCTTCAATAAGCCCAGCTCTGGCAGTTGCAGTCATCTGGGGAGTGAACCAGCAGATAAAAGACCTCTCTCCCTCTCTCTGCTTCTGCCTCTCTGTAATTCTGCCTTTCAAATAAATAAATAAACCTTTAAAAAAAAAAAAGGTGTGCTCAGTGAGAAACCCATTCAACCATTTACTCCAAAACTATTATGACTACAGGTCACGAATGTCTTTTGCAGTAAGCTCTGAAATTTGAGGAAAAAGGTATTTTCTTGTAAATTAATTTCTGAGCAATAAAAATACAGTTTCTGATGAAGTGATTTGAATCTGACAGGCTAACAAGAGAATTACCACACGCTGGAGTGTACCTCTTGCAGGACAGCACACATAGAAGGCAATCTTCTTTTATCAAATTAAAATTTAGTTGCTGAAACATGTCTGTGTGTGCTATAAACTGAATGATTAAAGACCCAACTGTGCAGTCTTTGATAATATCTTCTCATTTCTGAGACTTGGTTTTCTCATCCAGTGTTGCTAAAAACAACACTGAACAATTTTTAAGTAAAAAAATTAAAGAGTTGTAAAGATAAAATGTTAGATATCAATTCTAATTATTTTCTTTTATTTCTCCTAACTTCACCTATTTCTTAGCTCTGTATAGAAATCATAAAGGTGCATCTTAGTCAACAACAACAAAAATGGTAACAGAAAGCACACTAACTTACAATCAGATGGCCTGTATTCAAACCCTGACCCTTCCATATGATCTGGACACAGTTTCCTCTCTAAACCACAATTTCACCATCAGTAAAAGTTGATTAGGGGACGGTGCCATGGTATTGTGGGTAAAGCCGCCACTTGCAGTGCCAGCATCCCATGTGGAAGTCAGTTCAAGACTCGGCCACTCCACTTCTGATCCAGCTCTCTGCTATGGCCTGGGAAAGCAGTAGAGGATGGCCCAGATCCTTGGGCCCCTGCACCCATGTGCGAGACCCAGAGGAAGCTCCTGGCTCCTGGCTATCTGCTATGGCCTGGGAAAGCAGTAGAAGATGGCCCAAGTTCTTGGGCCCCTGCACCCTTGTGGGAGGCCCGGAAGAAGCTCCTGGCTCCTGGCTTTGGATTGGCGCAGCTCTGGCAGTTGCAGCCATCTGGAGAGTGGACCAGCAGATGAAGACCTTTCTCTCTCTCTTTCTCTCGTTCTCTCTGCCTCCGCCTCTCTGTAAATCTGCCTTTCAAATAAATTAATTAATTAATCTGTTTTTAAAAAGATGGTTAATAACTCCTTCCTCTCAGAAAGTTGCCATGAAGATTAAGATAATATATGTAATGCCACTAGTAATATACACAGAACATGGAAGACACTTAGTAAATACTAACTTTTTCTTAAAGATTTATATTATTTATTTCAAAGACAGAGTTACAGAGAGAGGTAGAGACAGAGAGAGAGGTCTTCCACCCACTGGTTCACTGCGCAGATGGCCGTAGCAGCCAGAGGTGCAATGATCTGAAGCCAGGAGCCAGGAGCTTCTTCTGGGTCTCCCACGAGGGTGCAGGGGCCCAAGAACTTGGGCCATCTTCTACTGCTTTCCCAGGCCATAGCAGAGAACTGGATAAGACTCGTACCAGTGTCCATATGGGATGCCAGTGCTGCAGGCCAGGGCTTTAACTCACTGCACCATAATGCCAGCCTTCTAATTTAAAAAAAAAAAAAACACAGATTTTACTTCCTTCACATTCTATTTACATATCTACCAGTTTCTTCTAGCACCATCATTTAATATTTGATGAAGTGGGGCTTTTCAACAGATTAGTATCTTTCATGACTTTATCCCCCAAACTTAAAAATGTTACTGTGGGGACTGGCGCCATGGCGTAGTAGGTTAATCCCATGTGGGCACCGGTTCGAGTCCCAGCTGCTCCTCTTCCAGTCCAGCTCTCTGTTGTGGCCTGGGAAAGTGGTGGAAGATGGCTCAAGTCCTTGGGCCACTGCACCCACGTGGGAGACCAGGAAGAAGCTCCTGGCTCCTGGCTTTGGATTGGTGTAGCTCCAGCCGTTTAAATAAAAAAGATTTTATTTATTTATTTGAAAGGTAGAGTTACAGACGAGTGGGAGACAGAGTTCTGGTCTTCATTCTGTTGGTTCACTCCCCAGTGGCCGCAACGGCTGGAACTACGCCGATCTGAAGCCAGAAGCCAGGTGCTTCTTCCTGGTCTCGCACGTGGGTGCAGGAGCCCAAGGTCTTGGGCCATCTTCCACCGCTTTCCCAGGCCACAGCAGAGAGCTGGATTGGAAGAGAAGCAGCCGGGACTAGAACCGGTGCCCATATGAAATACCAGCACCACAGGCAGAGGATTAACCTACTGCACCACAGTGCCAGCCCCCTAGGAGGTTCTTCTAATCCAGCTCCTGGTAATATGTCTGGGACAGCAGCAGAGGATAGTTCTAGTGCCTGGGCTCCTGCACCCACATGGGAGACCCTGATAAGGGTTCTGGCTCCTGGCTTCAGCCTGGCATAGCCCTGGCCAATGCAGCCATTTGGGGAATGAGCCAGAGGATGGAAAATTCTCTGTCTCTCTCTCTCCCACTCTCTCTCTAATTTTGCTGTTCAAATACATAAATTTTAAAAAAATACAAATAATACAAACTGCCAACTCAACACTAAGATGGCTTTCAAATTAAATTCTGATCTCTTAGTAACAATAATTAACATATATTTTAGAGCTATATTTCCAAGGCTTCTATTTTGTCCCTATGCCATCATAGGTATAGGGTATTTCAACTGAGAATAAAACAGATGCAATTCAGCTGTCTGGTGGCTCACATACATGCAAACAAGCAGCTACCAGAGGGTATGCAGCTGTCTAACAATGTGTAAACAAAACAGATGGATTCCCCTTAACTTGACCTCACTGAGTACAGGAAGAATTTCTGCAAGAAATAACGAACAGAATGAGGAGGATCTAACGAAGGCAGAGGCTCTGGAAACCACATGATCAAAGCCCCAGAGATAAGATATTAATCATTTCTGGACTATGAAAATATTAGAGCAAATTCAGAGCAAAAAGGCAGAATGGTGAGACAATAACCAACAGACCAACATGCATCAGCCCATAAAGTGCCATCTTAAAGAGTTTGGACTTCAGCCTGACAGCAATGAGACACATGTCAAGTGAATTTGAATTCGCTTTTCAGAGAGATCACCCTTACTGCATATAATGTAGAGTGACAAAAGAAGGCACGAAGACCTGTGAGGCTATTACAGAACTGCAGGTGACAGATGATTTCCCAACTCATCACATGCTCTCGTTACTTACTAGGCTTCCCTGGATAGCAGCTACCTTCCCTACTTTAAGATCTCTTAGAACAAGACTCACATTCTAGGTATTCACCATTATGTCTACCTCATAAGATGTTTTTAATAAAGGGGATTGTAAAGGGTATTAATGTTGAGAAGAGTAATAATAATATGGATATGACAGCTATAGGAGTTAGGGTTCAACAAGCTGATAACAATGCAACCAGGGTTTACAGGAAGGTACTCTGAGGATTAAAATAAAAAAAGAAGTAAGTATTTTTGTATATTAACAGCTCCCCAAGTAAAGGATGGGCACTATTATTAAAAAACCAATGCCCTTTTTGATTCTATCAGTTAGTATTAGCAGACACTTGTCTTGTTTGTGTGATCCCTTTGATTCTTAGACCTATCAGAGCCATCGAATGTGGACTGAAATTGATCACTTGGACTAGTGAGATAGCATTGGTACATGCCACCTTGATGGGGTTGTATTGGAATCCCCTGGCACATTTCTAACTCCATCATTTGGGGCAAGTCTGATTGTGTATGTCCCAAATTGTACATCTCCTCCCTCTCTTTTTCCACTCTTAAATTTAACAGGGATCACCTTTCAGTTAAAATTTAAACACCTAAGAATAATTGTGTGTTAATTACAGAGTTCAACCACTAGTACTAGAACAACAACAACAAAAACAACAAGTGTCTGCTAATACTAACTGATAGAATCAAAAAGGGAGAGAAAGATCCAACATGGGAAGTGGGATACACAGCAGACTCATAGAATGGCAGACGTCCTAAACAACACTCTGGCTTCAGAATCAGCCCTTAAGGCATTCGGATCTGGCTGAAGAGCCCATTAGAGTATTGTAGGCATGGAAAGCCAAGATACCATGGAAAAGAAAAAAAGAAGAAGACCTAAATGAAAGATCTCTGGGAGTGAGATACCAGTGGAAAGAACAGGGCCATCAAAGAAGGAGGTACCTTTCTCTGAAGGGAGGAGAGAACTTCCACTTTGACTATGACCCTATTGGAATAAGATCAAAGTCAGCGAACTCTAAAGGCTTCCATAGCCCTGGCAACTCATGACTAGAGCCTAGGGAGATTACTGACGCCATGAACAGGAGTGTCAAATTGTTAAGTCAGCAACAGAAGTCACTGTGTACTTACATCCCATGTGAGATCTGTCCTTAATGTGTTGTCTAATGTGCAGTGATGCTATAACTAGTACTGAAACAGTATTTTTGCACTTTGTGTTTCTGCGTGGGTACAAACTGATGAGATCTTTACTAATTATATACTGAATCGATCTTCTGTATATAAAGATAATTGGAAATTAAAAAAAAAACCTGGCGTTAAATTGGAAATGGCATAGAAAATTAATTAATTTTTTTAAAAAAGTATTATGTAGGATCTCTGTCTTTAATGTGCTGTACACTCTTATTTAATGCTATAACAAGTACTCCAACAGTATTTTTTTTCACTTTCTGTTGCTATATGGGGGTAAACTGTTGAAATCGTTACCTAATATATACTAAACTGATCTTCTGTATATAAAGAGAATTGAAAATGAATCATGATGCGATTGGAAGGGAAGAGGGAGCGGGAAAGGGGAGGGTTGTGGGTGGGAGGGAAGTTTTGGGAGGGGGAAGCCATTGTAACCCATATGCTGTACTTTGGAAATTTATATTCATTAAATAAAAGTTTAATTAAAAAAAAAAAAAAAAACAATGCCCAAGGCCGGCACCGTGGCTCACTAGGCTAATCCTCTGCCTTGTGGCGCCGGCACACCGGGTTCTAGTCCTGGTCGGGGCGCCGGATTCTGTCCCGGTTGCCCCTCTTCCAGGCCAACTCTTTGCTATGGCCTAGGAGTGCAGTGGAGGATGGCCCAAGTTCTTGGGCCCTGCACCCCATGGGAGACCAGGAGAAGCACCTAGCTCCTGCCTTCAGATCAGCGCAGTGCACCAGCTGCAGCGCACCAGCCGCGGCGGCCAATGGAGGGTGAACCAATGGCAAAGGAAGACCTTTCTCTGTCTCTCTCTCTCTCACTGTCCACTCTGCCTGTCAAAAAGTAAAAAAAAAAAAAAAAAAAAAAAGCCCAGGGAAGTAATCAGTAGATTTAGATTCTATTTTTTTTTTAAAGATTTACTTTTTTTTTTTTTTTTGACAGGCAGAGTGGACAGTAGAGAGACAGAGAGGAAGGTCTTCCTTTTTGCCGTTGGTTCACCCTCCAATGGCCGCTGCGGCCGGCACATCTCGCTGATCCGAAGCCAGAAACCAGGTGCTTCTCCTGGTCTCCCATGTGGGTGCAGGGCCCAAGGACTTGGGCCATCCTCCCCTGCCTTCCCGGGCCATAGCAGAGAGCTGACCTGGAAGAGGGGCAACCGGGATAGAATCTGGCGCCCCAACCGGGACTAGAACCCGGTGTGCTGGCGCCGCAAGGCGGAGGATTAGCCTGTTAAGCCATAGCGCCGGCCAAGATTTACTTATTTATTTGAAAGTCAGAGCTACACAGAGAGGCAGATGGAGGGAGAGAGAGAGAGAGAGAAAGTCTTCCATCCGCTGGTTCACTCCCCATTTGGCCGCAACTGCTGGAGCTGCACCGATCTGAAGCCAGGAGCTAGGTGCTTCTTTCAAGTCTCCCATGTGGGTACAGGGGCCCAAGGACTTGGGCCATCTTCCACTGCTTTCCCAAGCCAAAGCAGATTGCTAGATCTCTAGTGGAGCAGCCAGGACTCGAACCAGCACGCATATGGGATGCCAGCATTGTAGGCAACGGCTTTCCCCACTATACCACAGCGCCGGCCCCTTGAATTCTAATATATAAGATAAATTACTCTACACTTAACCAGAAGTTAATATTTGCTTTGGGAAGGGAGGAAATACTGCAAGATATCATGCTTATCTTCAACAGGGCCAGACTGTAAACAGACTAAAGGTCCAGTAAGTATATACCTACCCAGAAAAGCAATATGCTAACTCTTTGTGTGTGATGGTATAAAGATTGGATTAATACAGAGGAAGAAAACTGGAGCCGACAAACTAAATATGATGCTACTGCAATAAGTCTGGGTATACAGCGATAAGAAGCTTAGCTAAAATGACAAGCATTTTGAACAAAAAAGACAAATATGAACATTACAAAGGAAGAATAATAAATCATAGGGACTGATGAAATATGTAAGTCCACAGGCAAGAAAAATGTTACTTTCTAAGCTGAGTGATAAGGAAAGAGGGAAGGGGGAGGAGCTGAGAGGGGAGGAGCAAGAGAGGAAGAGAAGAAAAAAATGCCAAGTATGAGGCTAATCTAGTCTTAGAGAAATTATAACCAGAGAACTCAACAAAAAGTGTTCCACATGAATGGCAAAAATGCAATGAGCCTTTGCCAAACCAAGCCAGTTCAACATTTACAAAATACAGGTACACTTCTGTTTTGCTTTTTGCTTTTTACATTTAAGTACTTGGCTAATAAGAAATCATCTGTTCTCCTAATCTAGAATGGAAAGAAGTATAGCTCCTTATGATCTTGTAGATTTTTAATTTTGGTCGAGATGTAGGTCCCTTAGCAAGTCACTCAAGATCACCCAGCAAACTGATCTCAGAGCTCAGGGACACACAGAGACTTCCAGACCCTAATGAAACTCTTCACTATTCTACCTTTTCTATTTACCACAAAATACCACCCACCAGAAAACTTTATTAGCCAACCAATTGGTTAAATCAAGAACTTCCCAAAATATATCACTCAATAAGATGTAAATGGAACTATAGTGGTCACAGAAAAAAAGTCATTATTT
Organism: Lepus europaeus; assembly: GCF_033115175.1. Lineage (NCBI taxonomy): Eukaryota > Metazoa > Chordata > Mammalia > Lagomorpha > Leporidae > Lepus > Lepus europaeus. The sequence goes on along the minus strand of NC_084835.1, from coordinate 104,399,030 downwards.
CTGAGACTAGAAACAGAATGACTGTGACAGACTGTGCCCAGATCCCTCCCTTCAGGACCATCACCCAGCTGCTAACGAGCTCCCAGCACACAGGCCCTAGCTGCAAGCACCCACTAAGACTGCCTCTGCCAAAGACTGACACTTGGTCCTAGCACTTGTCCACTTCCCATGGGACATCCCACATCGCATGACGGACCAGTGCAGAGATATGAAGATCGGGCTCCTCAGCAACTCAAGGTATCTCTGAAGGGTCACTCTACAGTCATGGCTCCCCCAAAGGTCAACTGAAATTCCCTTGAGACTCAGCACAACTTTTATCCACAGCCAAATGTGCTTCCTTTTCGTGGGTGTAGATTCTGAGAACACTCCCTAAACAACCTGAGTACTAATCTCCATCTCAGAGCCTCCTTGCCAGAGAGCCCAAACTGGGAAAATAAGAACCGAAGCTCTTTTTAGTACAATACTGTTCATTACACTATTTTTTCTCTCTTTATAAGTTTGAGAATTTCTGGAATTTTTAAAGGGTAATAGAACTTCAATGTCCATCAACCAGGATTTAATTTAGAAAAATGATGATCCCAAGCTTTGCAATGGAAAAATGCAACATGAAATACAAGGCAACCTCCAAATCATTCAACAGGCGTGCATACACACGCACACACACACACACATTTTGGAATGAATTATACAAACATTAAAACCACCAAGGACTGCCTCTAAAGGGGAAGAATAGGAAAAGGAAGAGATTGATTAGTGCAAGTCCCAGTTCTCAAGATAAGTAACTTTTCCCCACCACCATGGTGGTTTCCATTAAAATAAAGTTAATAAATAAATAAAGTGGCCTTGATTCACCAAATTCTTTTGTTTTAAAGTTGCACATATGCACGCAACATGGAATTTCCAAAATGCATTTAACTTAACACAAATTCATTTATAGAGACTGGCATTATAGAACATTAAGTTAGACTGCTTCTTGGGACATGAGAATACCAAGTCAGAGTATCTGGGATGAAGTCCTGGCTCTGCTTTTGATACAGCTTCCTGCTAAAAATGCACTGGGAGGCAGCGGACAATGGCTTAAGTACTTGGATCCTTGCCATCCACGTAGGAGACTTGGATGGAGTTCCTGCTATGGGCTTTGGCCTGGCCTAGAGATAGTTTATAAGGGCATTTAGGGGGTGAACCAGTGAATATATTTGCAGTGTGGTTATATTTGGAGATAGCGCTTGTGGGGATGTGGTAAAAGTTAAATGAAGTCTGGCCGGCGCCGTGGCTTAACAGGCTAATCCTCCGCCTTGCGGCGCCAGCACACCGGGTTCTAGTCCCGGTTGGGGCGCCAGATTCTATCCCGGTTGCCCCTCTTCCAGGACAGCTCTCTGCTATGGCCCGGGAAGGCAGCAGAGGATGGCCCAAGTGCTTGGGCCATGCACCCCATGGGAGACCAGGAGAAGCACCTGGCTCCTGGCTTCGGATCAGCGAGATGCGCTGGCCACAGCGGCCATTGGAGGGTGAACCAACGGCAAAAAGGAAGACCTTTCTGTCTCTCTCTCTCACTATCCACTCTGCCTGTCAAAAAAAAAAGTTAAATGAAGTCATAAAAGTAGGGCCCTAATGTGATAGGGCTGGTACCCTTATAGCAAAAGGAAGGGACACAAAAAGCTCTACTTCCTGCCACCACTACAAGGTCACAGTAAGAAGGCAGCAATCTGCAAGCCAGAAAGAGAGGAGTCACCCAAAACAAACCCTCTGGACCTTCATCTGGAACTTCTAGACTCCATAACAGTGGGAAAATTAATTTCCATTGTTTAAGCCACATAGTACGTGGTATCTGTTAGAGTAGCTAAACAGACTAAAACTGCTGCCATGGCTCTTAAGCCTCTTGGGTTCTAGAACAACTTACCTCCTTTTATTATGGTAACTTTAAGAAACAAATCATTTGCAGATGCTCCATGTGTTAGATTTTTGTGATTTTTATGTCATTTATCTTATTCCTCAATTGTTTTTCTTATAAACTAGAAATTGGATCTAAAGGCATTATTAGATTCAAGCCAATATTTTTTGGCAAGAATACCCCATAGGTGATATTGGTATACTTCCTGCTGTATCACCAGAGGAAGCATTTGATGTCACATTGTCCTACTATCAGTGATGCAACCTTTGACCATCTGATTAAGCGGTAGTGACCACCAGATATTTCCACTGTAACTGTATATTTTTTCCTTTGAAGCTAACAATAACCAAGTCTGATAAGACCATCCTGTTCCTTAATATCTCATACACGAGACACTGGTAATTCCAGTGTTGTTTCCAAAAGCATTAAGTGATATTCATTTCTTAGTCTATATTTTGACCTTTAATATTGTTCCACATTTGTTTCTTATTGGCACATGATAAACTACTTGATTGTATACTTTGATTTTGTATCCAGGAAATCTCGCTTAATTCTCTTATCAGTTTGCACTTTATTTTGGAATTTGTTGGATTATCTATATACATAGTAGTTTCATTAACATATATTGACAGTTCTGTTGCTTAAAAGCTGACCCTTATACCTAAAATTTACTTTTTGTGTTTAATTTCCTTAACTACACATCCAGCACTATACTAAATAAAGTGAAAGGAAGAAGTTTTGTGGTTTACTCCCAGAGAAAAATATTCACTGTTTTATGTTAGCAATGCTGTTTATTATAAGTTCATTGTAGTCAATCCTTATCATAATAAGGGAATTGCTGTTTCTTACTATTCCACTAAGAGTTTCTGTTTATGGTGAGAAGCTGAATTAAAAGCTTTTCAATATTTTTTTAAAAAAGCTTTAAGACTGCAATGATTATACATGAGAAGTCTAGTGTCAGACCAATGTTAATTTCTCCATTTTTTTTCCTAACTCTCAAATGCAAAAACAAGATGTATTTCTATTCTGGGAACTCAAACATTTGAGGAGAAGAGTGGTTTTAGTCTTTCTACTTCCTGCTCCCCAGGCAGATCCTTTGTGAATTGCATACAAAAACAAACTCAAATCCTTTCTCATGAGGATGGATACATATGAACTACATTTGGCCTTAGCATCCCACCTACCAATGGGGAATATGAGAAGCAGAGACTAAACACTAAATAGCTAAACAAACTTGCCATAGCAGGCTGGCATTATGGCGTAGCAGGTAAAGTTGCTGCCTGCAACGTCAGCATCCTATATGGGTGCTGGTTCATGTCCCAGCTGCTCCACTTCTGATCCAGCATCGCTACTCATAGCCTGGGAAAGACAGTGAAAGATGACCTAAGTGTTTTGGTTCCTGCCACCCACATGGGACACTTGGAAGAAGCCCCTGGCTTCGACTTGGCCCAGCAATGGCTGTTGGAGCCATCTGGAAAGTGAACCAGTAGATAGATCTCTCTCTCTTGCTGTCTCTCCCCTCTCTCTGTAACTCTTTCAAATAAATAAATAAAATCTTTAAAACACACACACACACACACACTTGCCACAGCTGCAATGGAAAAAATAATGAAAATCTTATAAAAGCTCACTCAAATTCTCAAAGATTTCTCCTCATTTGTCAAGAGTTTGTATTATGTGATAGAAGAAGTAATCATTAAGACTATGAATTATCTTTGTGCTTATGTCTTTGCCACTATTAACTGAAGACTTGGAAAAAACTAAAGCAGATAATGAAGATTGCTTACTATAGTCCAATGAGACGGACACACGTTCTGAATACTTAAGCAGCTAACAAGTTTATATTTTCTCATTCAGGTGGCAAAGATATACTCTCAATGAACTTGACACTTTAGGCCTGCTTTGTTAAAGGAAGTTACAGTACTTGAGTTTCAAAAGAACATGTGGATGAGCAGATGGCAACAGGAGACTTCACTTATTTCTTATGGCTCAAACAGCCCTGAGCACATGACAGGTTTTGAAGAACTGCAGAGTTATCTGGTTAAAAATAAATCACAATTTTAAAAGTGGTTCACAGGTTTTGAGGTGTATAAATCCTGTTTTAAATTTCTGCTGCCACAGTAAGGATGCCTGAGCTCTTCCAAGTATGCTCTATCCATCACCCGTCTGCACTCACTTCAAGAGCTACCAATTAAGCTAAAAGCAAAGCATCACCAATGAGTCCCTTTTTAGAGGAAATAGCTTCCATTTGGTAGAACCAATTTTAACTTTCACCTGCCCCCTATTTCTAAGCTCACTTTCATCTTCAATCACTCGTACTTCTTTCCCTCATATTGCCATCAAAACTGTAAATTGAGGGTAGGTATTTGGTGCAGCAGTTAAGTTGTCATTTGGGACACCCACATGCCACTCTCAGAGCCCCTGGGTTTGAGTCCACTTCTGATCCCAGCTTCTTGCTAACATGCTCCCTGGCAGACAGCAGGTGATTGTTCAAGTACTTCAGCTCCTGCCACCAGTGGGAGACCTGGATAGTGTTCCAGGCTCCTGGCCTCAGCATGGCCCAGCCCCAGCTGTTGAAAGCATTTGCAGAATGAACCAGAGGGTAGAAGACATCTCTTTTTCCCTCTCCCTTTCAAATAAATAAATAAAATATTCTTTAAAACTCTAAATTGAGCAACAAGGCTTTGTCCGGCAGAGGGTAAGCTGCTGCCTGGGAAGCTGGCATCCCATATGAATGCTGGTTTCAGTCCCGGCTGCTTTACTTCCAATCCAGCTCCCTGCTAATGTGCCTGAGAAGGCAGCGAAAGACGCTCAAGTGCTTGGGTCTTTGTCGCCCACATGGGAGACTTGAAAGAAGTTCCTGGCTCCTGGCTTCAATCTGGCCCAGTCCCAGCCATTGAGGTCATCTGTGGAGTGAACCAGTGGAAGGAAGCTCGCTCTCTCTCTCTCTCTCTTTCAAATAACTAAAGCTTTATAAAAAATAATAAATTGAGCACTGAAATTTTTCATTGTATATAATTAAACTACTTAGAAGAAGAAGAGGAAATAAACTTGCTCTTCCAAACAGGAAACTGGATTGTCACAACATTCTGGGAGTCAGCAAGACGTGCTGCATAAGCATGAAGGTTTGAGAGTCACACTGGGGAAAAACCCAGCTCCTCTATTTACCAACACTAAACTTTGAAGATATAGGTAGCCTCTCTAAGTTAGAGTGTCCTCATTTGTAACATCACCTTCCTCCTTAAACACTAGAGAAAGTGCTCTTCCTGTCAGGAAAAAAAAAAATGTTCTTGACAAAGTCACCAATGACCTCCCCCAGTGCCAAATTCCAAGTCATGTCCTAATCCTAAATACACCTGACCTACCAGCAGCATCTGACATACTGTATACTCCCTCCTTGAAACACTTCTTTACTTGGCATCCAAGTGTTCATACTTCCCTGACCTTACATGTACTTCTCTGGCTTTTATTTGCCCTCTTCCTCGCCTTTCTTGCCCTTTAACTGTTGGCACACACAGAGCTTAGTCCTTGACTTCTCTTCTCTGGCAATACTCCCAATGAGCTCATCAGGTCTCACACTGGGGCCGGTGCTGTGGTATGGTAAGTTAAGCATCTGCCTGTGGCACCAGCATCCCATATGGGGACGGATCCGAGTCCCAGCTGCTCCACTTCTGATCCAGCTCCCTGCTGACGGCCTGGGAAAGCAGTAGAAGATGGCCCAAGTGCTTGGGCCCTGCACCCATGTGAGAGACCCGGAAGAAGCTCCTGGCTCCTAGCTTCAGCCTGGCCCAGCACCAGCTATTGCAGACATTTGGGGAGTGATCTCCCTCCCTTTCTCTGTAACTCTACCTCTCAAGTGAATAAATAAATCTTTATAAAAATAAATAAATACCACCTACACATTGACAACTCCACAATTTATATATATTGTGGCTCTCTTCTGAAGTCCAAATTCACATCCACACTTCTTAACATCTGCTCTGCATAGCTAATACGCTTCTCAAACTTGTCCAAACTTGTGGGTGCCTGGTCTTCTTCCTCAAACATGCCTTCCCCCATATCAGTTCACAGCAACTCCATTTTTATGGCTCCACAGGCCCAAATCCTAGAATCCTCTTTAATTCCTCTCTCATACAAACAATCCACATCCCAATCCACCAGCAAACTCCACTAGCTACACCTTCAACATACATTCGGAATCCAATGACTCCTTCACACCTTCACTAAATCCCAGCATCTCCCACCAAGAATAACACAATATTTTTGTAAATGGTCTCTGTTTCCATCCTTGCCCCCACTACAATCCCAACATAACATATCACTGATGATATTAAGAAAAAAAAAAAATCAGACCATGATCACAGCTCAAAGTCTTCCGAGGGCTTCCTTTCTCCCACAGAGTAAAAGCCAAACTATTCAAGAGCCTGTCTTACATAGGTAAGGCAGTTGTCCTCTAACTTGCTCACTTCTCCATCTATTCCAATTCACTAGCGTTCACAAAGATACCAAGCAGGATCTCACCTCAGAACACTGGTCTCCTATACTTCTTCATGATGCTCTCTCACTCCCCATCAGGTCTCTGCCAAAATGTCACCTTCTTTTACAAGTTTAAATAGGATTTGTCTCCCCAAAACTCATGCAGCTGTTTATACTCTAATGGCTTAATGTTACTGGTGGAGATGTGATGTTAAGGTAGCCTCTAAGACATGGAGATGGTGGCAGATCTTTGGGTCACTGGAGGCATGCCCTGGAGAGGTGGCTCTCACAAGAGGTTTGCCTTTTTCAGTTCAAGTTCTACCTATGTTTTCTCTCCTTCCTGACTTGTGTTATGACTGCCTCTACATCCACCAGGAGTAGCCTCCATCTGACATGGGATTATGGGGTTGCTTTGTCCTGTAACCTCAAGTGTAAACTAAAAAAAACCTTTTTTTTTTAAGATTTATTTATTTATTTGAAAGACAGAGTTACAAAGAGACAGAGGCAGAGAGACTGAGAGAGGTCTTCCATCCACTGGTTCACTCCCCAAATGGCCGTAACAGCCAGAGCTGAGCTGATCCAAAGCCAGGAGCCAGGAGCTTCTTTCGGGTCTCCCATGCAGGTGAAGGGGCCCAAGGACTTGGGCCATCTTCTATTGCTTTCCCAGGCCATAGCAAAGAGCTGCATCAAAAGTGGAGCAGCTCGGACTTGAACCAGTGCCCATAGGGGATGCTGGCACTGCAGGCAGCGGCTTTACCTGCTATGCTACAGCACCGCCCCCCAATAAACCTTTTCTTTCCCAATAAGATCTTCCTGGGTATTTAAATTCACAAAAAGTTGACTCTCCTGACCATCAAAAAGAGTAAAACCCACCGCCCAAACAGTGTTTACAATCATCAAACATACCATATGTTTTATTTATCATGTATCACTCCTGCTATAATGTAAACTCCATGAAAGCAAAGATTTATTTTTGTTTTATTATCTATTTATTCTCAGTACCTAAAATCTCTGCCAATTTTGTTTTGGTGTACTCATTAGTATTTTGGAGTATATCTAGATTTTATACACTTTGGATTTTGCGGAGTTTCTTATCAATTTCTACAATAATGTCAACAGTTAATACAATCCTCCTTAAATAAATACCATTAACATAATAATTGTGCTTTTTCCCCAGCTGCAGGTTTTGCCTATATTCCCACCTCTTTTTCTATCTGTGACACACATAGGGTAAAATACACCTAAGGACTTATGAAGCAAATTAGCTTGCGTCCTCACTAGGCCTGTTAATGAATTGCAAAACAGTTTCCTAAAGTAAGTAAAGTGATATTTTATTAGTCTGAACTTTTCTTTCTCACTAATGCTGGTTAACGTTGTTTTGTTATTTGAAATGTTTTCTTTAAAAAAGAAAACAGACAGAGTCCTTAAGGAAGGCAATCAAATAAATAAACTTGACCGTGAGAACAAAAGGTAACTGGTTCAGTCTTTTACCACTGACATGTACTATCAACATTTAGAGAGAAATGTGTTATGTACAAAAGACTAGTGAAATAGCTTCAGTGAGTTTGAAGGGCCATAAATTACAAGTACTAGCTGAATGGGCAACACTGGTCTACAAGTCATGTACATCCAGGTTCCCTATTAGCCCTTAGCACTTCAGCAATTTCTTCTACCCAGAACTCAGCAGGGTCCCCACATTCCACTCTTCCATCATTTTACAGCTCCTTCTAACACAAGCAATCCCTAGTCAGAAAACCTGAAATCTCACTGAATATCACCAACATATTTTTGAAGAGATGCCCAATTTTATTTAAAATAGTTAATATTTTATAAATATAGTGCATATGCTCTTTAATAGAAAGAAATAAAAATTACACTTGGGCCCTTAACGACCTTTTAAAAAAAAGTCATGACAAAAGATTTCTCCTTCCAATAAAATCTTTTTATGTTCAGGTTAACTTTAATTATCAGATACAAAAGAAGACAAATAAGCCATGACTATAGAGCTCAAATTCTAAGTTACTGGGGCATTATGGCATGCAGGTAAAGGAGCTGCCTGCAGTGCTGGCATCCCATCTGGGTGCCAGTTCGAGTCCCAACTGCTCCACTTGCAATTCAGTGTCCTGTTACTGTGCCTTGAAAAGCAGAAGATGACACAAGCACTTGGGCCCCTTTACCCATATCAGAAACCTGGAAGAAGCTTGTGGCTCCAGGCTTCAGACTGGCCCAGCCCTGGCTGCTGAAGCCATCTGTGGAGTGAACCACCTGATAAAAGGTCTCTGCCTGGGGGCCAGTGCTGTGGCACAGTGGGTAAAGCCTGCAGGGCCAGCATCCCATATGGCCGCCGGTTTGAGTCCTGGCTGCTCCACTTCCAATCCAGCTCTCTGCTATGACCTGGGAAAGCAGTAGAAGATGGCCCAAGTCCTTGCTTGGGCCCTTGAACCCACGTGGGCGACCCAGAAGACACTCCTAGCTTCAGATCAGCGCAGCTCCAGCCATTGCAACCAATTGGGGAGTGAACCAGTGGATGGAAGACTTTTCCCTCTCTCTTTCTCTCTCTCTCTGCCTCTCCTTCTCTCTCTGTGTAACTCTTTCAAATAAATAAATCTTTAAAAAAAAATTTCTGTCTCTCTTGTCTCCCCTCTCTCAAGCAATTAAACAGAATGACCTACTGAAATATGCAGCACTTTGGATTAATCTCCACAACTGTCTAATTCAATAATTTGAATAAGAGTATCCAGCAGAGCAGTTAAGGCGCCGCCTGAGAGACCTGAATCCCATATCTGACCAGTGGAGTACCCAGCTCCACTTCCGATTCTGCCTACTGCAATGCACACCCTGGGAGGCAGAGGATGATGGCTCAGGTAGTTGTGTCCCCGCCACCCATATTGGAGAACAGAATTGAGTTCCTGACTCCTGGCTTTGGCCTGGCCCAATCTCAGCTACTGTGGGCATTTGAGGAGTGAACCAGTAGATAAAAGATCTGTGTCTCTGTATCTCTTTCTCTCTCTGGATTTCAAATAAAATGAAAACAAATAAATGAAAATTTAACAAGAACAATTTGGGGAACTGGCATTGTGACACAAAGGGTTAAGCCTCCACTTGCAATGACCACTGCCCATATGAGAGTGCCAGTTTTAGTCCCAGATACTCCATTTCCAATCCAGTTTCCTGCTCATACACCTGGAAATGCAGCAGATGATAGCCCAGGAACTTGGGACTCTGTCATCTATGTAGGAAACCCAGATGGAGTTCTGGGCTCCTGGCTTTGGCCCGGCCCAGCCCTGCCTATTGCAGCCATTTGGGGAGCGAATGGAAGATATCTTTCTCTGTCTCTCCCTCTGTCACTCTGCCTTTCAAATAAATATAATAAATCTTTAAAAAATAAAATAAAACAGCAGGTATTACAGCAAGAACAGACAAATAAAAGCAACAAAATCAAGTGTTCAGTATCCATGATAATTCAATATACAGTAAGTGTGACATCATTATCTATGGGAAAGGGAGAGAATGAAAGCAGAACTGTTACATCCTGGGGAAAACAAAGTGAAGTATAAAATTGTGACAAACAAAGGTAGACACTGAATGTGTTAAAGACTTACATATTTAAAAGGAAACTATGAAGTTAGTAGCACATCAAAAAGTAACTTTGTGACATAGAAATGGGGAAAAATTGTGAAACAGAATCTTTAAAATACAAGCCATCAGGCAAATTTTTTAGCTTAATTATGTCAAAATTGAAGATTTCTGGTCAATGAAGGACATCTCAGAAAAGGTTATCAACAAACTAAGAACAAATATACCCATAATATTTAAGGGACTAATATGAAAGATATACAAGAAACTTCTACAAATCAACAAGAAAACAACTGAAACCATAAAATAATGAGTAAAAGAATAAACAGGCAACTTTACAAAAAGAACCCAAAAAAATAAAATGCACCCAAAGAAATACCCAAATGTGGCCGGCGCCATGGCTTAACAGGCTAATCCTCTGCCTTGCAGCACCAGCACACCGGGTTCTAGTTCCGGTCGGGGCGCCGGATTCTATCCCAGTTGCCCTTCTTCCAGGCCAGCTCTCTGCTATGGCCCGGGAAGGCAGTGGAGGATGGCCCAAGTCCTTGGGCCCTGCACCCATATGGGAGACCAGGAGAAGCACCTGGCTCCTGCCTTCGGATCAGAGCGATGAGCCGGCCACAGTGGCCATTAGAGGGTGAACCAATGGCAAAAAGGAAGACCTTTCTCTCTGTCTCTCTCTCTCACTATCCACTCTGCCTGTCAAAAAAAAAAAAAGTCAGTGTGAGTCTGTTACTCTCAGGATGTATGATTTAATCCCTAGCATAACAATGTTACATAGCTATCTCTTGATAAAAGAAATATAATTATCTTTAAAAAAAAAAAGAAATACCCAAATGTATTAGTCATAGCGAAATGTAACTTAAAATGAGATATAATGCATATCTATTAGTCTGGAAAAACAGGACAATGAACAACACAAACATTGGTGGGGACACAAAGAGCTAGGAACCCCCACAAATTACTCTGCAGGAGAAAGTCACTGCAGCCTGTTTTGGAACACAATCTGATAGTACTTCAACAAAATATATGAATACTCCCATAATTGTAAACCACAGTCCTGGATGCTTATTTCAAAGAAAGTATAAAAGTTTCTCAAAGAAAGTATTTAGAGATCTAAAAGACAGGTTTATCAAAGTATTCTCATGCGTAGCCACAAACAATAAACTATCCTATATGGACAATCTGAAATATATGTTTTGATCTTCAAAACGTAATGGAGGAAGAATAAAACTTTTATGCAATATATGGCATTATATCATTTCTATGAATTAAAAAATGTGGACACTTCTAACAATATACACTAATAACACGAACAGAAGGCTAACTATCACACATGTTAGAATGGGTGCCGCTGGACTGATCAGCAAGAAAATGGAGTGGGAATTGGAAATAATAGGTAATGCAGGAAAAAACCAAGAGGGATGCCTTGAACAGCCCGGTGATGATCACACTGCATTGAGTAAGATTAACTCAATCCTCTGCACCTCAGAGACAGAACCAACAGTAAGGACTCATGCCTAGCATACATACCTCTAAAGCTAAGTGTCACCTACCCTCCCCCTGAGGAAGGCACACAAGTTAAAATTTTTCCTCATTATTTTTAAGGTTCTTAGAGCTACATGAAGAAAGCACTCCACTTCCTTTAACTTTCACATAGGATTTATATTCACAACAAAAAACAATATCAAGGCAAAATACTTCAAGACATAGATACAGGCAACAATTTTTAATAAGATCCCAAAAGCATGAGCAATAAAAGCAAAGAATTATATCAAACGAAGAAGCTTCTCACAGCAAAGGAAACAATCAACAGTGTGAAGAGACAAAAGGAAATTGTAAGATACAAGGCTCATTACCCCCCAAATTTAAGTGATAAACAATGCAATGCCCAGTCCCTCTGATACATCCAGTCACTGAGATCTATTGAAAATTTAACTACAGCTGACAATAAGAAAACACAAAGTGTATACACTGCTTTTCCTGTTAAGTAAAGTTCTGGAACATTTATAAAATAAAGATAAGCATTTACAAAGACCAATGTCTCTACCATATCTCTACTTGATATAAACAAGGAGGCATTTACTATACAAAATGCTAATTTGTCTTCCCAATTTAAAGTAACCAAGATCTGTTATTTGGGTGTAATCACGACAATTTTTGATTCTTCATAATAAGGCTGCTTTCAACTCATTATTGACACTTTTTCCACCTCCACACCTCAGCAAGTTTGCTAGTAAAAGAAGAAGCAGATCGAAATTGGAAATTTCTGCATAATAAAATGTCCAAAACTCAATTTAGGGTTTCATAAAACCAGCGGTTGTTGTAATCATGTCTATAAAATCCTAAGAAATAAAAGTAAGAGAGTTTCAATTCGCCTCTTTTGGTTTCATGGCAAATGTCGCTGGGACCGAATGTGCAGCTGCCAGCGGGCAAACCCTGAAATCAGCAGCAACAACAGCCCCACAGCAGCTACAGACTGTAAGGACCGGCAGAGGACCTGGGAAACGGACGTGGCCAGTGGGTCAGAAACACAAAACACAGGGTAGTGCTGGCCTCCAGGCACAGCTCCAGGACGCTGGGACCCCCGCCTTGGAAAGTGAGCGGGAGCAGCAGGAATCAGACCAAGTCCCAGCGCAAAGGGGTGAGAACTGGCAGGTGGCATCTCACGCATGAAACGCTACCAGATGTCTCAGTCCCCAACCCAAGGGCAGACTCAGGAGGGGGCCAGCAGGTAAGGACAGACCCTCTGCACCCCGGAAGCAGGCGCCAGGAAACCCACGGTCGTCTCCAGCCACCTCCTGCCGTTCGGAGGGTCCCTGCGGGCAAGGCTGTTCTTACTTCAAGATCGGAAGCCACTGTCGCCAGAAGCAAATGTCACTCACGATCCCTGGATGGTCTCCTCGGCCCTGGCAAAGTCGCCCGGCTGTGGGCCTGAAGCTACAGGCGACGCTGGAAACACAGCTTCCCGCAGCAGAGATCTGACAGCTGGCGCCGCCCCCGACACCAGGGGGTTTGTGAGCCCTGACCGCCGACCCCTGACTTCGGCGGTGGAGACACAGCCCGCTCCGCCCGAGGGAACTGGAAAGCCCCCTTACCTGTCACAGCTTCACCTCATGCCGCGATCTGTGAGACCACCCGTGCGCACCCCAGCAAAGGAAGACACGGCGAGGGCGTAGCGAAGGAGGATGTGGGGTGCGCGAATCTGGATGGGAAAACCTTGGGGGCCGCAAGCCCTGACCAGCCGCGGTCTCGCCACCGAGGATGCACAGTGCCGGCACCGTTGCCGCCGCAGTAAATCAGCTGACACCAGCCTCCACTGCCGTGACTTTCGCGACAACTGTCGTAAAAGCGAGGGGGAAGGGAGATGTTCACTATTTCGCTATACGCCTCGCTAGGCTGGCGCTGAAGGAACCGGCCGCGTCACCATGGAGACCGAATGGCCTCGGAGGGATCAACTGTGGGCAAGGAGTGCGTGGCCGCCATTTTGGTTAGGGGAAGTGCGTTCTGTGCTGGCTTCTCGCCTTTTAACACCAGTGTCGAGAGGACCAAGATGGAGGGAAGGATGAAATAGCAAGTCTAGGTCTTCCGGGCGACCAGGATGTTGCAAGTTTACACTTCTGCCTATGCGACTCCATCCAGGCTCTTGGAAAATATTAGTTACTATGTCCTTATGGCTTCTGAACTCAGCTGTTAGCCATGACGCAGAGGGCCAGACAGACCAGGAACTCAAGGAAGTCTGACCTTGTGCAACATGCTGTGGAGGAGAGGCAATGAATTCCCTGTGTGGGTGGCAAAGCGTGGCAGAGGATGAGCTCAGAGTTGAGAAAGCCCTGGATGCGGGTCTGGGTTCCTCCACAACACGCTTTCTATTAGTGTCTTTTTAGCACATGGCTTCTTTTCATTCTCTTCTCAATTTACCCATGTACAAAATCATAATGATAACCCCCTGGCTGTCCGGGAAATTGAACAAGCTCAGTAAATGTTAATGACTCACAATGTTTGTCTTCTCAAATATTGGTTGAATGGGTGAGTGAATGTCAGCCAAGGGGAAATTAGTGCCATGCTGGTGGCCAATGGTCAAGTCTAATAAAAAGACACAAAAGGTATTGAAGATATTGATTCCGTGGTTTTTTGTTTGAAGGCTCGCTAGTGAGTTAATGGGATAAGAAAGAACTATTGCAAGGCCCAGTAGTTAATGTGTAGACAAATCATGGAAGGATTTATTAAAAAAGTTTCTCATTCAGTATATCTGGAATGAGTTCTACGATTCTTCATTTCTAACAAGTTCCCAGGTTTTGTCCATTGCTGCTGGTCCTTGAGACATACCCTGAATAGCAAAAATCCTCTTGGACATAGGGAAGGGAGCAAGGAATCATGGGATTAGCACAGGACAGGAATAATCTTTATTTATTTATTTGAAAGGCAGAGTTACAGAAAGGTAGGGGGGAGGCAGAGAGCTGGTTCACTCCCCAACCGATCCGAAGCCAGGAGCCAGGAGCCTCTTCTGGGTCTCCCACACAGATGCAGGGGCCCAAGAACTTGGGCCATCTTCTACTGCTTTCCCAGGCCATAGCAAGGAGCTGGATGGGAAGTGGAGCAGCCAAGACTTGAACCAGTGCCTATATGGAATGCTGGCACTGCAGGCAATGGCTTTACCTGCTACGCCACAGCACCTGCCACAGGAACTCTTTCAACCAGAATAGTTTCCTCCCTCATTTGCCAAAAGAGTGCTGAGTGTTGGTTTTTCTGTTAACCATTTGTCATTTCTGCTAATGGAACACCTTGCCTTACCAGCTATATGTCTTCCCCACAGCAACACATTACAGACAATTCAAGGTTTCAAATGGTAAGTCCATGTTCCTTTACTAGGCCACACAGTGTCCAACTTCTGTACTTTAGCTCTTAGGGGCTGTTTCTTATAGCTGTGTCTGTTTATTTGCAGAGGCTATCTCTGCTGGACCCATAATGAGAAAAACTAAATCATAATTTTAACAAGAGAAGTGTTAGAACACTTCAAAGTCAATGATTCTGAATTGTTTTCAGTAGCAAATTGGAATTCTATGATTTTTCTCCTACTTTGGACTGTCTTGCAATAACATGAGTGGAGGGGGAAAAATGATGTCAAATAGTGGAAATTAATTCCTCAGCGAGCTGGCTTCAGTATTCTCACTTGTTCTGTTGTGATGGTGAGTAAATTTACACCCTCCAGTTCATCATACATTTACAATTATGAAGATCTCTTTAGATATACAGGAGCACAGAATTGTAACCATAGGATAATCTTAGGCAGTGTTAAAACATTTTTGGCTTGTGACTAAATCCTGTAGGAATTCAACAAGTATTAATTGAATAATTACTAGTTTCAGAAATGTATAGGCTAATAAGATTACTGAGAGGCTATCAGTTTATTATCACTCTGGTTCTTCTCTACCAAGTTTACAAACTTATTGCCAAGGTCCGTATGTATGGGAAGTCTCCTGAACCATAGGGCTAAAAAAGATACACTTCAGGGCTGGCGCTGTGGCATAGCAGGTAAAGCAGCCACCTGCAGTGCCAGCAACCCATATGGGGACAAGTTTGAATCCTGGCTGCTCCACTTCCAACCCAACTCTCTTCTATGGCCTGGTAAAGCAGTAGAAGATGGCCCAAATCCCATGAGAGATACCTGGAGGAAGCTCCTGGCTCCTGGCTTCATATCTGTGCAGCTCTGGCTATTCTGGCCATTTGGAGAGTAAACCAGCAGACAGAAGATCTCTCTCTCTCTCTCTCTCTCTGCCTCTCTGTAACTGCCTTTCAAATAAATAAATAAATATTTTTAAAAGCCACTATAAAATAGATACATTCCAATGTAAAATGTTTCTGATTGATAAAATTTTATAAATTTTTATTTACACACATAAATATACTTGTTTATGTTTTACATATAATTTTATGGAAAATTAAGACTTGCATCTTCAGAAAGCTGATCCTGAGTATGTTTACTTAGATAAATTATTTGTTTATCCACTCATCCAGAGGAATTACACAAAATTCTTAAATCATTTAAACAAAAAAATTCAATTCAACATCCATTTATTGAGCCTTAACTCAGTAATAAAAGTGAAGTTGGAAAAGTAAGAATCCAGCATATTCAGTGTCTATGAAGGAAAGCGAGCTTTGCTACCCACCAAGACTCAAGATATCAGGAATTCCCTGAACTTTGGAAAGTGTGATAGATTCTTGGAAGCTAAAAAGAATGACAACAGAGTACAGTGCACTGAGTTTTTCTGTTAACCACTTGTCATTTCTGCTAATGGAACACCTCGCCTTACCAGCTATATGTCTTCCCCACAGCAACACATTACAGACAATTCAAGGTTTCAAGTGGTAAGTCCATGTGCCTTCACTAGGCCACATAGTGTCCAACTTCTGTACTTTAGCTCTTAGGGGTTGTTTCTTATAGCTGTGTTAAATACAGTACAGTGTAGTACGAGTGTGAGAAATATACACATAACAAGGAATGGAGAAAAAAGATGAATTACTTCTAGGTTGGAATGAGAAAATAGTATTATTTTTTTTTAAAAAGATACATTTATTTATTTGAAAGGCAGAGTTACAGAGTGGGAGAGATGGAGCTAGAGAGAATGCTCTTCCATCCACTGGTTCACTCCCCAGATGGCCACAATGTGGGGATGAGGTGGGGCCTGAAACTCCATCCGGTTCTCCCACATGAATGGCAGGGGCCTGAGAAAAAGCAGAAGATGGGAAGTAGAGTAGCTTAATAAATGTTCTTTGAGTGATTATTTTGTAACTAAAACCATCTTGTGTAAATAAGAGCTTCCCTTTGCACTTATTCAATGGCATGAAAGTTAACTGCCTAGACTTCTCATTTTCTTCCTATCTTATGACTTCCACTAAATAAGAACATTTCTTACCAAGTAACAGGATGTGTTTTCTAGACATTCCTCTAGTTGCTACACCTGCAGTCCTCTAGGAAGGAGTTAGGGTGATAAAGCTGGGAGTGCTCAAATACTTCATCAGTGAGGATTTGGAGGGACCAATCCTAACTACCAAGATCAGCTAGAGAAAATAAGCAAATTGAGTGAGTACAAATTGCAGCCATCACCGCCAACTGCAGCAACATTTCCCTCTTCTCAGCTTCCCACGAAAAAGAAAGGCCCACCAGAGCCTTGAACCAGAACCTTGAACAAACCTGTGTGGAGAAAGGAATCCATGTGGTATAAAAAATAGACTGTGAGAGCTGAAGTTACAAGATTCTTGGAGCAGCCCCTGAAGAAAGATTGAGCATGGTGCTCAAGAAAGGCCTGAATGATAAAGGCATATATGTGGTATGCATGGGGGTAGGAAAGGATTGTTTCTTTGAGGGTATGCCTAAGATAGGACTTTGAATACAATAAAACCTTTTATTAAGGTTTTTATCATTTTTTCCTCTGTCTGTCCTTCCTACGTAGACAATATCTACAATGCTGCTGCTAACAAAAAGAGCTCTACAAGCGACTAAGAGAAAACATAGACTGTTATGTGTATTTTTCAGTCCTTTATGCTCCCAGAGAGATCTGTGACCATGACAAATCATTCCATGGCTTTCTACGAAGCCATGACTTCTAAGACACTAACCATTGTCGAAAACCAAAGGATATAGCATTAGTGAGACAAATGACCCATCTGATACTTGACAACACTGTTTAAAGAAGCATTGTTATCTAAGAGAAAATGCTACACTTAAAAAGATTTTGCGCCACCTAGGGACACATGGAAGATTTGCCTTTAGGATAGGGTAATGAGGGTTTTGAACTAGGGAAATAGAACAACGCCTCCTGTTGCAAGTGAATTGCAAGAGCAATAATAGGTAGCCCTTCTAGCCAGAAGACTGACAGTGTATCTTAAAGTACAGAACACACTGAACAGAAATATATCCCAATACACAAAAAGGGAATGTTAGAAAAAATAAACCTGCAACCAAAACTCACCTTAAAAACCAGTCTTAGGAGCAGAATAGGAAACTAGAGAAAAGTTAAGCAATGCCTTTAAGGTTCTGTGAAAACATGGCTTTCTATAGAGAAGTATATACTTATACAAGTTGTCAGTAAAATATGAGAATAAAATAGGCATTCCAGACATGCAAAGACTCGGAAAGTTATTTTCCATGTATTTTTATAAGAAGTTACTTGATGATTTATTCCTAAAACATAGGGAATAAATCATGGAAGTAAAAAACAGTGGATTCCGGGAATCCACTTACCCAAATGATCAGTGAAGGAAAATTCTAGAATGACAGCCATATGTCAGGTATTTAGAGCAACTAATCCAGATTAAACTTGAGGCAAAGGGGCTCTCCAAAAGTAAGATATCAAACTAAAAATGAGACAAAACATAAGATCAATATAATTGAAAATTTCCAAAAATAAATAAATCCTATGATACAGATAAATAGCGTAAGAAAACAGAAAGATGGCCAGCGCCGCAGCTCACTAGGCTAATCCTCCGCCTGCGGCACCAGCACTCCGGGTTCTAGTCCCGGTTGGGGCGCTGGATTCTGTCCCGGTTGCCCTTCTTCCAGTCCAGCTCTCTGCTGTGGCCAGGGAGTGCAGTGGAGGATGGCCCAAGTGCTTGGGCCCTGCACCCATGTGGGAGACCAGGAGGAGGCACCTGGCTCCAAGCTTCAGAAAACAAAAAACAGAAAGACAACTAGAAAGTCCAAGGAAAATACAAAGCTATAATATCACTAACAGTATACCACCATAAATGCATATATACACACATATACTACGAGGTGTGGCCAAGGAAAACATATCTGTAGGGTATATCAATTTTTGGTTGCAGAGTTTCTAGTTCTACTTTGAAGGATGGGAAATTACAGGTACAGATAAAATGCTTTGAATAAATACAGAATCAGATGAGTTTCCCTTGGACAAAAAATAGGTTCTCTTATAGAAATGTAGAAGAAATAAAGAATGCTCAAGATCTTTGTTCCTTGAATGGGAGGGAAGTAAAAACTCCAAGAAAAATGGCAGATAGGTACCCCACTCTCTGAAATAGTCATAGGAAGCAGAGTGTGGCTGGACTTGAAGACAGCATGTAGAGAAGACAGTGATCCTAGAGAACTGCACCCCAAGACTCTACTCCCACCCCAACTCTAGAAACCTGGCATATTTCCCAGGCAGAGGAGGAGATAAGAGGTAAGTTTTTGTTCTAGTTAGATACAGCAAGGAGGTGGAAACCCAGAGCCAAAATGAAATTGAGTTATAAGGTAAAAAGTAATATTTCTTGTACACTTGATTCTGTGGACTGAAGTTTTTACTTAATATGTTTACTTGTCACTCATTTACTCAACCAATATGTGTTTTGTACTTACTGTATACAAAGTGCTATGAGAAAAATAGATACGTATGGCATAGCTCCAGTAGACTATTTGTGAAATTAACAAAGTGAACCCATGATGGCTATGAGACGTGGTAAAAGGCCTCCCTGAGTGGCTGGCTGGACTACAGGAATGGAGCTCTGAAGAACATTGTCTTCTTGAAAAACAGAGAGGAAAGTCAGGAGTCATTCCTGAGAAGTTTGTGCATTCCCTTCCTAGATTTATCTAGACCGCACTAGGAGAGTGTGTTTCTTCATAAAGTATTCTGTGATCATTCCCCTGAAAATATTCTCTACTTTTTCTGAGCAGTATGGGATATTATTTATGCATTTCTCCTGGCACTTATTTTAATTTACTAGCTATGTAGAGCTGCTTCATCTCCTTTTTGATGTTCTTAAAAGAGAGTATTTCAAAGCAATACCACTGTGTCTTGTACATATTGAGTATAATATAAACATTCATAGACATGGCAGACACGTTGTCACCAGCGTTCCCCAAAATATGGACCTTTTGCTTTGGAATCACCCTGAGTTTTTAAACTGCAGTTTCCTGGGAATGCTACAGCTTTATTGAATCAGAATGTCAAAGTGTGAGCTGGGAACCCATGTTTTAAATAACTTATTACTCTTAGAACTATGAATTTCAGAGTAAAATAGTCATAGCAAAAGATGGGAATGGCAGAGAGGTTTCATCCAGAGCGCTGGCTCTGGTAGTGGGTGCTGCTGAATGGAATTCTGAGACTGAAAATTCCAAGGGCAACCATGGCATCATAACCTGCCATGGACAGGAAAGGAAGGAGAGGGAGAGGGGGAAGTTTATAACATATTTGGCATCTCTGAATATGCTAATCTCAGGAATGAAGAGACCATCCCCCCTTCCTTTAAGAATAATTGTAAGTCATCCTTGCATAGGTTTTCTAGTCTGCATGATTTTTGCAAAATTTCTAGTGAAACTTGGAGAGGGGTGGTCAGGTGGTGATTTAGAATAAAATTGGTATCTTTTGGGAAAACTTCACCCAGTAAAAACATATTTTAAAGAAATTAAGCATCAGTTAAATTACACAGGGGGTCAATTAACTGTAAATATTATTTTTAATGTAGGACTTTCCTTCCCTCTAACTGTGTGCCTTATTATTATATACTATATACAATCACTGAATAAATTTGGAAAATACATATGAAGGGCTTGATTTTGTGGCACAGGAGGTTAAGCCATCACTTGTGAGGCTGGCATTCCAAATCTGAGAGCATGGGATAGAGTCCTGACTCCTCAGCTTCCAATTCAGCTCCCTGTTAATGTGCCTGGGATGGCAGTGAAAGATGACCCAAGTGCTTGGGGCCCTGCCACCCATGTGAGAGACCCAGATGGAGTTCTGGGTTCCTGGCTTTGGCCTAGCCCAGCATTGGCCATTGTGGTCTTTTAGTGAATGATCCAGCAGATGGAAGATCTCTCTCTGTCTTTCCCTCTCTGTCATTCTGCCTTTCAGATAAATAAGATAAATCCTTAAATAAAAAAAGAAAATACAGATGAGTAAAGCTCACCTAAAAGAGTATCATATTGCAATAATGTCTGCTAAACGTTTCCATGTACGTACACAAAGTCTGTTCTTTTTTTTTTTTTTTTAAGGCAGAGTGGACAGTGAGAGAGAGAGAAAGGTCTTCCTTTTTGCCATTGGTTCACCCTCCAATGGCCGCAATGGCCGCTGCGGCCGGTGCATCCCGCTGATCCGAAGCCAGGAGCCAGGTGCTTCTCCTGGTCTCTCATGGGGTGCAGGGCCCAAGCACTTGGGCCATCCTCCACTGCCTTCCTGGGCCATAGCAGAGAGCTGGCCTGGAAGAGGGGCAACCGATAGAATCCGGCGCCCCAACCAGGACTAGAACCCGGTGTGCCGGCACTGCAAGGCGGAAGATTAGCCTGTTAAGCCACGGCGCCGGCCCAAAGTCTGTTCTTACATTGACTTGAGTGCAATCCAGAGAGGGCTACACAGCAGTCTAATTGTGGGCTCAGAATTAATTACAATCTTATATGAATTCCAACTTTTTCATCAGTAGACTGAGCATAATAACCCCCACGTTGCCTGTGTCTCTGGAATGTTGTGAGGAGGGCATGCTCTCCCAAGAACTGGAGCACATGACAATCATCTTTAATATCTGGGGATTTAGCACAGAGCCTGATACACTGGAGGCCCTGAAAGTTTTGTTGTGGTTATTGAATCGACTCTCATCTTAACTCACTGAACTGTAGTGACTGTTTGGATGAAAACCAATGATTCATCAGTATTTCTCATTCTTCATCTCTTTGGTCTTTGATCCTGGAATTTTGTGATTTTTGTCTTGATTCATTTTCCTGCTTCTTTATGAACATTCCACATTTTACTTATTTGTAGTTGACCTTAAATTTCTATTGCATCACTTTTTTTTGGTATATTTCCTGATGAGTTAATCAACTTTAGTGGAATCAAAAATTATCTTTATGATGTCTATCTCTTATATTTATCTTCAGATTTCTATATTTCTATATTAACCTTCAAACCCCCAATTTTCCTGGTGTTTAACCATTTAAAACTTTTTATATCAGCAGAGACACAAAGGAAAATGATAGCACTTTTAATATGGGTAATAGAGGAAATCTTAGTAAGGGGAGTATTAACAAACTTGCAGACAGGTTTCAAAAGACTATAAAAGTAGTGGTAATGCTCAAGAGAAAGTGTAGACAAAGACATAAAGGATTGATTGGTGAGTAGGAAAGTTTTACAACAAGGCTCCAGGGAGCGAGAATAGGTAAGAATGGTAGCTCTTTTCAAACCTAAATACCTCTCTTGACATTCTGACGGTGAAGTGTCTGAGCATGGAGGACTACCTGCTTGTTTCTGGGCTTCCCAGTGAGGGCAGTGTTAGGTGGCTGGAGGCAGTCCATGCTGAAGCGAGGGAGGCTTATCGAGGAGATCACAGCTTCCAGGTGCCTCTGCTTCCTCTGAGCACCTGCACTGGATTATGGTGGCCAGTGTCTCTGTTGTCTATGCAAAGCTCAGGATTCTCTTTTACAGCCAGTCCTGCGCTACATGGGCAGGCCAGGGTTTCTCAGTTAGGGCTCTGGTGCTGCCAACAGCCAGGAGTGATTCCTGATTCCAGGCCTGAAGAGACAAGAGAAGACAGTGGTTACAGGAACCCAAATAGAGGAATGGTGTGGCAGGACCTGTGGCTTTCCACAGATTTACAGTCAACTTGTGGCAACATAGCAGCAAGGGAGCTCAGAGAATGAATAACTGGATCTCCTTCTCTTCTACCCAACTGCACCCCCTCCTCCCCAATCTCCAACAAGAAGCTCCAGTAGGGTATCCAACTGGGACAGTGCATACATGTCAGCTTCTTAGGGCTGAGAGCAGGGTGTAGAATGCCAGAGTACTTCTTGATGAGCAAGTGGAAAACAAACATCAAAATGCAGCTGTTAGATCTTTTACAATGCCTCTTTTCATCTTGATTCTCAGGAATCTAATTTTCTTCTTTTAAAAACAGACTTCTTATTTGAAAGGTAGAATGATGGAGGAGGGAGGGAGGAAGGGAGAAGGAGAGAGAAAGAGAAGGAGCGATATTAATCTCCCATCCTCTGGTTCGCTTCCCAATTGGCTGCAACAGACAGGTCTGGGCCAAGCTGAAGCTGGCATCCAAGCACATGGATTCCAGGGCCCACACATTTGAGCCATCATCTGCTACCTCTCCACGCATATTAGCAGGAAGCTGGGTCTGAAGCAAAGTAGCCAGGACTTGAACTGGCACTCTGATAGAGAACGCCAGCAAAGCAAAGTGGGGCTGGAGAAGGGGCTTAACCCTGCACCACAATCCTGGTGCAACCCTGCACCAGGAATCCGTAAATTTGTACGATCTTGCTTTCGAAAGCCCTGTTTCCCTTTCCTATCTACTATAACTGCCTTTGCCTTAGTTGAGACTCTTCCTGCTTGTTTTTTTTTTTTTGGGGGGGGGGCAAGATGGAAGGGCAGTGGGAAAATTAATTTAAAAAAATTTAAACTAATTTTCTAAAATTATAGGTTGGAGCCCTAAGCCTCATATATATGTATATATGCTTATACTGCATTTGGAGATAAGGCCTTTAAGGAGGTTGTTAAGGTTAAATGAGGTCAAGATGGTAGGGCCCTAATCTGATAAGGCTGATGTACAAAGTGGAAGAGACCAGTACTGTATGTATCTGTGCATGCACACACAGAGAAAATGCCAAGTGAGGACGCAGTGAGATGGCAGCCGTACAAAACGAAGCAAAGAGACCTCAGGAGAAGCCAACCTGACTGGCACCTTGATCTTGGACTTCCAGTCTCCAGACTGTGAGAAATAATTTTCCATTGTGCAAGATACCTAGACTGTGTTTTGTCAGGGTGGCTGTAGCTGACTAAAACAACACTGCTTATGATTTCTGAGTGCTTCTTCATGTACATTATCCTTTAACCCTTGGTATTACTAATTCACATAGACAAGAAACAGACAAGTTAGTGGCTTGCCCATGACTATAAAATAAGTTGCGAAGATTTACTGTTGTCGGAGCGATCCAGATTTTCAGCCTCTGTGTGACACGGGTTCTAGACTCCCAGATTTGCTGTGGTCAAGTTCACCATTAGAGTGAGGCCGGCTCTAAGCCCTCTTGGCCCCAGTCCATCCGTGCTTTCAAAGTGATTACACTGTGCTAATATCACATGAGAATGAAATGAGCCTACACACACACACACAGCTTACATCTTGCCTGGTACATCATACGCTAAATAAACTTTATTAACTGTCCTCCAACCCACGCATTTGCGCCTGCTGCTCGGTTTGCCTAGCATACCACTACTTCTCATCATCCTTTCTTCCAAGATTCAATTCAGGGTTCGCATCCAGCAGGTCCACCCTGTGCCATCCTCCCATCCCATCTGCCTCCACTGTTTCCCGTTCAAACTTCGTTCCTGTGTGGTTTGTGTCTGTCGCTAGACTGTGAACTCCGTAAAGCTGGAGGATGTGTTTTCATCTCTGGGTGCACAATACTTTCTGAATGACACAATGGACAGCGCTCACACGCAATGGAACCCATAAAGTTCCTAAAGTCTGTTTTGTTAGCAGCCACGAACACATGACAGAAAGGAATAGCCCTCTCGCTGCTGTGCCACAGGACACGCCTAAGAAGAAGGTAAAGTGTGGAAAACGCGGAGGAATACAGGAAGTTTGGAGCAGCAGCTTCAGCCTGTGCGCGTGATCACTACACGTCTGCGCCTGCGTCGCTCCCCTCAGTCGAGGGTGGGGCCATGCTTTGAGTGTTAGGATTGGGCGGTGGTCCGGCCAAACGGACGGCGCGGAAATGACGTCGCGGTGCGCAGGCGCCAGGAGCCCTGGCGCGCGGTGGCTGCTGGGTGCCGCACGCCTTTCCTTCCCTCGCCTCTCCCTCCCCCCTCCCGTCCCCGCCCCCTCGGCCGCTCCGCTCCCTGGCGTGACTCGGCATAGAGAGCCCTGGGAGCAGCCAGCGCGGCCGCTGCCTCCTCCGTCCAGGCCTCGGCGCCCCCCGAGCCGCTCCCTTTCCTCTCTCGGGTTCTCCTCGGCTTCATTTTGGAAGCCGGTGGTGTCGCGGCCGCCCTTCCAGGCCCTCCGTGAGGATGGTGGGAGTGAAGCCGGTCGGGAGCGACCCGGATTTCCAGCCGGAGCTGAGCGGCGCGGGCTCCAGACTCGCCGTGGTCAAGTTCACCATGAGAGGGTGAGGCGGGCTCCGAGCCCTCTGGGCCCCTGTCCGTCAGTGCCTTCCATTTCCTGGTCCCAGTTCCCTGGCCGACTTCTGCTCCGGAGGGTCCGGCGCGGGCCGCCGGCAGGATCAGGCCTCAGCCCTCGGGCGACAGTCCCCATTTCTGCACCGGCTTCGAGGCGGGCAGGGAGACTTGGCCGCCTTCGCCAGCCCCGGAGGTCCTCACCTGCTGTGGCCTCGGATAAGCTGTGCTCCGGGGGCGGCCTGCGACGCCTGCCTCCTGCAGCCGCCGCGGGTGGTGCCAGTCCCCCACTTCCGGGGGCCGGCCAGCATCCTAGGAATTCTGGAAGCTTACTTGACCGCTTTGGTCGTCTTCAGTACTGCATCTCGGTACAGCTGTCCACAACTTACCTGCGTAGTGCGTAGTCCCAAGGCCCGCCGATTTCATGAGTTGTTAATGTTGGGTCAAGATGCATTTTAACTTGCTTAAGGTTTTTGTTCCTCGTGTGGTTAGTAACGTAGTCACTACGGCTCCCCTGTGGACGCGATTGCGTCTGGTCACACAAGTGACAGTAGAGATAGTTAGGGGCCAGACGTCTTGTCTGGCAGACTCCGCTTTAGCCTTGGTGATTTAAGAGAACACGCATCTTAAAAAGACAGCAACTGTCAGAGCTGGTGGGCTTTTTATAATGGGTGTGCAGTGCTGACATGTTGGAAGTTGGCGTGGAGAACCATCATTTCAGAGAGTGTGTTTGCAGATCTCCCTTTGTGTCTGTACCAGGCTTACCTTGACCTCCTGCCATTATTTACATACACACGAACTTGAAGCAATCTGCTATTGGTGTCCCCATTTCTAGAACACTCTACTTCTGTTGTCACTGCTTAAAAAACTATGTAAGGCAGTGTTTTGAGTCTGAGCAACAAATGTCACTTCTAGCACACGGTTCAGTGAATGTTGTGTACATAAGTGATGATATTACGACCAGATAGTTTTAGGGGTAAGAGGGATGCAGATCAAGATGAAAACAAGTTAGGAGGCCAGCTCTCTGCTATGGCCCGGGAGTGCAGTGGAGGATGGCCCAAGTCCTTGGGCCCTGCACCCGCATGGGAGACCAGGAGAAGCACCTGGCTCCTGCCTTCGGATCAGCGCGATGAGCCGGCCGCAGCGGCCATTGGAGGGTGAACCAACGGCAAAAAGGAAGATCTTTCTCTCTGTCTCTCTCTCTCACTATCCACTCTGCCTGTCAAAAAAAAAAAAAAAAAAAAAAAAAGAGAGAGAGAGAGAAAAGAAAGCAAGTTAGGACATATTTTTGGACCAGTCTCACATAGAATTGAACTGGGGCAACATATTGGATTTAATAGTGTGGGATAGAGTACTGGCATGAAAATTGGACTTTCACATGTACCAAATGGAAGAGCTAGATGTTTTTGTATCTTTTAAGACATGTCTAAAAGGTATATCAATTGTATAAATGCCTTTTCTCGGTGCTAGCATTTTTGTATTGTATATATTCTTAATAGTAAGGGAGTAGGGGTTGGGGCTGTGGCATAGTAGGTTAAGCCTCCACCTCTTGTGCCGGAATCCCACATGGGTACCTGTTCGAGTCCTG
The DNA here is from genome assembly GCF_033115175.1 of Lepus europaeus. Lineage (NCBI taxonomy): Eukaryota > Metazoa > Chordata > Mammalia > Lagomorpha > Leporidae > Lepus > Lepus europaeus. Next base: position 104,372,398 of record NC_084835.1, on the reverse strand, counting down.
GCTGTTCCACTTCCAATCCAGCTTCCTGCTAGTGGCCTGGGAAAGCAGTGGAAGATGGCGCAAGTGCCTGGGCCCCAGCACCCACTTGGGAGACCTGGAAGAAGCTCCTGGCTCCTGACTTTGGATCCACACAGCTGTGGCCGTTGCGGCTATTTGGGGAATGAACCAGAGGATGGAAGACCTCTCTCTGTCTTTCCTTCTTTCTGTCTGTAACTCTGCTTCTCATATAAATAAATCTTAATGGAATAGAAACATAAGTTTATTTTAAAAAAATAGTAAGGGAATGCTTTTATGTGTTTGCTGAGTGTCTAGGCTCAGTGGAAAAGGGAAGAGTTGATTTCAACAAAGAATGTCACTTTTAGTTTATTTCTAATTCTGGTCATTTGTAGGTTTTATGTTTTTGTCCTTCAAAAATATATTCTTTTTTGGCCCCATTACCCTAGCAGAGGGTGAGATGGGATAGTAATAAATAATTTATTGATTAAAGTGAGAAAAGTGAGGAAACATTGCTACTGCAGGAACTCCGCTAGCAATATGAACTTCCACTAGCATAAGCATAGTTGCAGACATTGACTAGTAAAGAAGTCTGTTACTGTTAATGTTTAAAAGAGGATTTTAATGGAATGGGAATTACATTTTCTTTGTAGAAGCTGAGAGTAAGTAAACAGTTGAAGTTAGAGGACATTTTTAGTTCAAAAACATGCTTAGGTTACATTTATAAACTGGTAAGGTTTATTTGCCTTTAATGTACCTTTGATGTGTTTGCCATTAATGCATTTCTGTCTGAACTCGTTGTCGATCCAACCGCAGACTTAGTAGAAGGGGGTCAGTATTAGAGCCCTGAGCAACTATATCCAATAAAATCCTTTAAGAAATCTTTTAGGTTAAAGTTAACATTCCCGTTTTAGGCCCAGGGCATGGTTCTCTGGCACCTATTTCTTCATTTCCTTTTCACCTCTGTCTCAAGTTTTCCCTCTTATTTTCATCTTTGATGCTTTATCCATCTTCAACCTAAATTAATTTCATGAAAACAGTATAAGGATTGTTGTAATCTTGTTCAAAACCTGTCATTGGCTCTAGAAATTCTTTTTTTTTTTTTTTCCAGTTTCTTTATTTGAGAAGCACAGTGATGGACAGACAGTGTTCCCATTCACTGATTCACTCCCAAGATGACTACAGCAGGTGGAATTGGGTCAAAGCCAGGAGTCAGGAATTCCATCCAGATCTTGCATGGATGGCAAGGGTCCAGCTAATTGCGCCATTACTTGCTGCCCCCAGGTGTACGTTTAAAGGAAGCTGGAATCAACAGCAGTGCTGGGACTAGAACCCAGTCACTTGATTGGGATGTAGCATCCCAACTGATGTCTTCACCACTGTGTCAAATGCCTTCACCTCTTTAGTTTCTTTTTTGTGATAAAATATGTATCACGTAAAGTTGACCATTTTAACCATTTTTAGCAACATAGTTTAATGATACTAGTTCTATTCACAGTGTTGTGCTACCATCACTGCTGTTTCCTAGAACTTTTTTTGTCTTCCTGTACAAAAACTCTGTATACATTGAACAATAACTCCTCATCTTCACTTGAGAGAAGAAAATGTCCATTTAACAGTAACTAGCCCCCTCTCCCCCAGCCTCTATTATACTTTCTTTCCCAGTGGATATGCCCATTTTAGGTGTTTCATATAAATGAATTCACATTTGTTTTTTGTTTCTGTCTTATTTCACTCAGCATAATGTCTTCTCATTCATCTGTGTTTCATGTTTATTCACTCATCTGTTGACAGATGTGTTATGTTCACCTTTGGCTATTGTGAATAATACTGCTGTGGACAGTATTGTACAGGAATTTCTTTGAGTCTTTGCTTTCACTTCTTTTGGGGGAGTTAAAAGTATATGTTTAAATTTTTTAGGAACTGCTAAAGTGTTTTCCAACGTGACTGTACCATCCCATTTTTTATTCCCAGCAGCAACACATGAGGATTCAGTTTCCCCAACAGTTATTTCCAGTTTTTGTTTGTTTGTTTGTTTTTTCGGATAATAGCCACCCCAATGGATGTGAAGTAGTATCTTACTGTGTTTTGATTTGGATTTTTCCAGTGAAAAAATGAGCTTCTTTTTTATGTGTTTATTAGCCTATTTGTATATTTTCTTTGGTGAAATGTCTGTTTCATGCTCTTTGCCCATTTTTGAGTTGGATTGTTATTGTGTTGAGTTCTAGGAGTTCTTTATGTATTCTGGATATTAGCCTTTTATCAGATGTCTGATTTGGAAGTTTTTTCTTCCACTCTGTCAGTTGTCATTTCACCTACTTCATGTGTCCTTTAGTGTGTGAAAGTTCATTTATTATGAGGAAGTCTGGATTATCTGTATATTTTGTTGTCTGTGCTTTTCTCTATTTGATTTAAGAGGAGGGAGGGAGGCTAATAATACCATTCAAGAAGGATGTCAGTATATTTGAGTATGTTGAATGCTAATGGCTATGGTAGCGTGCCCAAATAAAATATTAGTTATACATATAATATTTTATTAACATCAAGAATTGCCAAGGACTGAAGATAGGTTTTATTTTTATGTTTTAAAAGATTTATTTATTTTATTTGGAAGAATTTCAAAAAGAGAGAGAGAGAGAGATCTTCCATCCACTGGTTCACTCCCCAAATGGCTGCAATTGCCAGAGCTGGGCCAGTTCAAAGCTAGAAGCCAGGAGCTTCTTCTGATTCTCTCACATGGGTACAGTGGCCCAAGAATTTGGGCCATCTTCCATTGCTTTCCCAGGCACATTAGCAGGGAGCTGGATCAGAAGTAGAGCAGCCAGGACTCGAATCCAGCACTCATGGGATGCTGGTGTTGGAGGCAACAGCTTAACCTGCTGTGCCACAACAGTCTGAAACTTAACTTGAAAGTCAAAATAAACTGCAGAGCAGAGAAGCACAAACATGTACATAGATATGTGCACATATACAGTAACATATTTTCACACTACAATCATTGAAATGTTATTTATTTTAAATAAGATGTGTGCCTTCCTAACACTAACATTGAAGAATAAAATGTGTAACAGCGTAAGTCAGGACAAGTCATTTGAATTCTCTGTATAAAATGAGAAGGGCTAGGTTCTCAAGCACCTTTCCAAGCTATAAAACATTACATTACCCACTATGCTTGAATCTCAGAATTAAAATTTTTCTCATAAACACCTTGAAGAGGGGTGAGCATTGTGGCTCAGCAGATTAAGCCACAACCTGCCACACCAACATCCCATATCAATGTGCCAGTAATATGGTGTAAATAGTTCAAGTTTAGGAGAGTGGAAACTCTTGTATCCCCACAATGATGTTATTTCTTTTAACTGCCAATTCCATATGCCCACCTTCCCAGCATGCACTTGTAGCATCCAGGACCAGGGCACATGCTAAGACACCACCCTATCTGTGTATTTCATTTGGGTACCACTTTGTTCCTTATAAAAAGAGGTGAAAGGCAGAGAGAGCTCTCTTTCTATTATGAGCCTCGCTTAGAAGTAGGTACTGCTCCCATTTTCACTCTTTCCACAGCATAATGCACTGGAACGTACCGTTCTTGTTTGTACTTTTTATACCATGGACTGGTTTCTGCCACTCTCGCCTCTTCCACTCTCATATTAGCCTTCCCAATTATAGGTACCATTTTCAGTTTTTCCCTTCCTCTTGTTTATGGTCAACTCTTTGACCAACTCATGTTGGTATTCTGCAATATGGGATGGCCCACACTTGCAGGGCGTGAACGTTCGTTTATTCCGTCACTGTTAAGTAAACTCTGTTCCTTTCTGCACACAGTACCAGTCTTTACTTAATATTTCTATTGCTGTGGGAGGCAAGAACCTAGATTTTAAAAAATTGATGTACTCATTGCCCACCTCATTGAATGGTGGGTTCAAGTTCCAGCTTCTCTGCTTCTGCTCCAGCTCCCTGCTAATGCAGCTGGGAAAGCAGTGGAGGACGGCCCCGGTGCTTGGGCCCCTGCTACCTGTGAGAGACCCGGATGGACCTACTGGCTCCTGGCTTCAGCCTGGCCCAGACCTAGGCCTGAGGCCATTTGAGGAGTGAACAAGGGGATGGAAGGTGTCTCTCTCTCTCCCTTTGTCCTTGTCCCTCTGTGTAACTTCCTTTCCTTTTCCTTTTCCCTTTCCCTTTCCTTTTCCCTTTCCTCTCCTCCCCTCCCCTCCCCTCCCATCCGTCTTTCCTGTGTTTCCTTCTTTCTTTCGCAGAGTTATACAGAGGCAGAGAGCTCTTCCATCCACTGCTTCACTCTCCAGTTGGCCTCAATGGCCAGAGCTGCACCAATCCAAAGCCAGGAGCCAGGAGTTTTTCCCAGGTCTCTCACGAAACACCCAAGTGTTTCGGCTATCTTCTGCTTTCCCAGGCCATAGCAGAAAGCTGGATTGGAAATGTGGCAGCTGGGACTTCAACCGGTGTCCATATGGGATGCCAGCACTGCAGGTAGTGGCTTTACCTGCTGTACCACAGAACCAGCCTCGTAACTGCCTTTCAATTAAATAAAAGTAACACTTTAAAAAAATGGAAAACACATACGTTTTCTATTTCCATTTAAAATCTGTATGTGTTTACACAAGTTTTTTCTCAAGACAAAGCACTGGCCACTAGCAAACAGGGAAGAACAGTAAGCGAGTTCATGAAATAAGAGTTTATTTTGTGGGGCCAGCACTGTGGCATAGCGGGTGGGGCTTCCGCCTGTGGTGCCAGCATCCCCTGTGGCTGCCACTTCCAGTCCTGGCTGCTCCACATCCTAGCCAACTGTCTGCTGATGTGCCTGGGAAAGCAGTGGACGGTGACCACCATGTGGGGTCGTGGGTCTCCCGTATGGGTGGCAGAGGCCCAAACACTTGGGTCATCTCCTACTTTTTCCAGGCCATTTAACAGGGAGCTGGATCAGAAGCGGAGCAACTGGGACTTGAACTGGTGCCCAGATGGGATGCCAGTGCCACAGGTAGCAGCTTTACCTGCAACACCACAATGCTGGCCCCAAGGACATGAATATTTTAAAAAGCCTCCTGTCAACTCTTTCTTTTCCCAATCCCACTTTGCAAAAGTAGTTGACATTAACTATTATGTTCTGCCTAATAGATTTTTCCACATATATGTAATTTTTAAATGTGGTCATAGAGGGGTAGGCACAACAGTTACGCTGTTTGGGATGCCCGTATCCAATATTGGAGTGCCTGGGTTGAGTCCCAGCCTCTGTTTCTGATTCCAGCTTACTCTAATGTGCATCCTGGGAATCAGCAGGTGGAGTCTCAGGTGGTTGGCTCGCCCTGCCGTCCACGAGGAGACCTGGACTGATTTCTGTGTTCCTGCATGTGACCTGGCTCACTCTGGCTGTTGTGGGCTTACGGGGATTTGGGGAGTGAGCTAGCAGGTGGAAGACTGATTTCTCTGCTTCTCTCTTACTTTCAGATAAATAAAACTTTTTTAAAATTTTGGATATAGAGAACATTTTATCACAAGACTTATTCAACCCTTCCCCCCAGTAGTACAAATTATGACCTGGTATGGATTGTCAATAAGTTTTTAAACTATTTTTCTGGGGACTATCATTTAGATGGTTTTAAATTTTTGTTGTTATGAACTTGCCACCCTTAATTTTCTTCTATATTGTGAATTTGAATAAACATTTATATTTTTAATATTTATTTATTTATTTGAAGACAGAGTTTAGAGAGAGAGAAGGAGACACATAGAGAGTGATCTTCCAGGTGCTGGTTTACTCATCAAACAGTCACAACGGCTGGAGCTGGGCCGATCCAAAGCCAAGAGCCAGGAGCTTCTTCTGGGTCTCCTAAGTGGGTGCAGGGGCCCAGTTCAGTTGCTTTGCCTGGAACATTAGCAAGGAGCTGGATCTGAAGTATAGCAGCTCTACCAAACCATCAGCTATATGGGATGCCGGCATTGTAGGCAGCAGCTTCAACTGCTATGCCATAATGCCAACCCCAAGTAAATGTTTTAAAAATAGCATAGACTTTTTTTTTTTAAAAAAAAAGATTTATTTAAAAATTTATTTTAAAATTTGAAAGAGAAACAGAGAGAGGTAGAGACAGAGAAAGGGAGGGAAGTGTTCCATCTACTGGTTCACTCCCCAGATGACTACAATGGCCAGAGCTGAACCAATCCGAAGCCAGGAGCCAGGAGCCTCTTCCAGTCTCTCATGTGGGTGCAGAGGCTCAAGGACTTGGTCATCTTCTGCTTTCCCAGGTGCACCTGCAGGGAGCTGGATTGGATGTGGAGCAGCCGGGACTCAACTGTGCTGCAGGCTGGGGCTTTAACCCACTGTGGCACGGTACAGGCCCCTAGACTTTTTGTTAGAAGTGAGATTTTTGGGTTTTGGGTTGCGTTTTTTTTTTTTTTTTTAAGTGTAAAGATATGACCCAGTGAACCTTTAAAAATGATGCATCAAATTATATTTCCATTTATAAAGTTTAAAGTAATAGTTTTATGTAACCATAAATATTGCTGCTGCTGCTGCTTCTTTAAAAGATTTGTTTGAAAGACAGAGAGACAAAAAGATTTTCCATTTGCTGGTTCACTCCCTAAATGGCCACTCTAGCATGGGCTGGACCAGGCCAAAGCCAGACTGTGTCTCCATCTTTGTGTCCCACATGGATAGCAGGGGCTCAAGAACTTGAGTCATCCTTGCTGCTTTCCCGGGCTCCTTTAGCAGGGACCTGGATCGGAAGTGGAATATCTAGGACTCAAGCCAGCGCTAATACAGGATGATGCCAGTGTTGCAGGATGCAACGTAACTCACTGTGCTGCAATATATAAAACCCACTACATGAGGTTTTACAGCAGTCTTTTGCATTATTGTGTAGCCTGAATAATTGTGATTAATTAACCATTCTATTGTTTTTAGAAGATAAATAGTTTATAGCTTTTGGCTATTAGAAATGTTACTGTTTAGATGTCCTAAGGTGAGCATGTCTGTTGGGTATGTGTAGGTATACACATAGGTATGTATTTATGTAAGTATATATATAGGTAGGCATGTTTATTTAGCAGATACTCCTCATACCTCACCCCCCAGCTAGTCACACTAGTGTGCCCTGTCACAATATATGAAAAGTTCAGTTGCTTCACATGCTTGTTGGTACTTTTTCTTTTTTGTAGCTGTTTTGGTTGAGATGGTTTTGGATTTCCATGATTTCCCTATTGACTAATGAAGTGGAACATCTTTCTCATTTGTATTGACTGTTTGGATAACATCATATATTGGGTATCTGTTCCAAGAGTTTACTCATTTTTCTTTTGGGTGTCAGTTCTGTTCTTATTGATTATAGGGGTTCTTTACTTATTGGAGGTATAAGTTCTTTGTTAACTTTTTGTTATTAAAACAAACCATCTGAAGCAACCTACTTTGGAAAGAAGAGGTTTATTTTGGCTCATGGTTTTGGAGGTTCATGGCCAAGATTGGGTGGGCCCCATTGGTCCAGTCATCTAGTGAAGTTGGAGGCTGGCAATAGAGGGCTTTGTGCAGAGGAACAAGAACATGGTGAGATAGGGAAGCAGAGAAAGTATCCATGCCTGACTCAGGCTTCTCTTGTGAGAATTATCTTCCAGCGAGATGTTCCCATGACGTAGGGTCTCTCACCAGGCCCACCTCTTAGATGCCATAATTGAATTAAATCTTTACCATCTTAGTGCTGTTAACGGAGGATTTTGGGGTTTAAATGAGTTTGGAGGCCATATCCAAGCACCTGGGCCATCCTCCACTGCCCTCCCGGGACTGGAAGAGGAACAACCGGGACAGAATCGGCACCCCAACTGGGACTAGAACCCGGGGTGCTGGCGCCTCAGGCGGAGGATTAGTCAAGTGAGCTGCAGTGCCAGCCGAAAATTTTAATTTTAGTATATTATAGTTTATCAAATATATTCCAGTATGTTAATCCTTTTCTTGTTGTCTGATGCTTTTTGTGTACTGTTTAAAAAATCTTTGATTCTTACAAAGTTTAAAGTATCTTTTTTTTTTCTACTAAAAGGCTGATTTTACCTTTTATATTTATATTACCCATCTGTGATTAGTTTTTGTGTATAGTGTGAGATATAGGGTCACGATAATTTTTTTCTGACATAAATATCCGGTTGATTGATCACTGTTGAAAACACCATCTTTTCCCTACAGCACTGCTGTCAGGTTTTTCATAAATTGGGTTACTCCACGTAGGATGTGTTTGTTGCTTTCTTTTAGAAATTAATACTTTATCTTTTAATAATACCCATTAAAGTATAATTGCTGGATGACTTACATGATTGAATCATCCACTCCAGTAAATCAATCTGAACAATTTATGAATTCTTAGGCATCCATTCTGCTCTGTTTGGTGCTGGCAGCAGAAGGATCCCTTTGCAGAAAAATCCCCGAGTCTGACCCCTTCCCCATCCTGTTGTGCTGCTGCTTTTCCCAGGGCTGCCCTCCGCCTCCCCTAGCCTCTTCTCCACCTCCCTGGGTTCCATCTCTACTTCTGCCACTGCCCCAGCCCTGCCACTGCCCCAATGCCCTTGGAAGGCCCAGTCTGCTCCCCTGCAGTGACCCCTTTGAGATGGGTTTGTTTCTGAACTCTATTGTTTTTATATTAGTCTGTTTATCCTTGGATATGTTGAGTATCTGTTACCCAAAATGAATGGGACCGGAAGTGTTTCAGGTTTCAGAGTTTTGGGATTTCAGAATATTTGCATAGATTTTTCTAGTTGCAAATCCCTAATCCAAAAATCTGAAATCCAAAATGCTTTGAAATCATGTCAGCACTTAAAAATGTTTTGGACTTTCTGATTACAGATCCTTAATCTGAATTGATGCTGGAAATGCTCCTAATTAAGAAAGCTTTATAATAGTTAATATTGGTTCATAGTGTAATTTCTTCAGTTTTGAACCTCAGAAGGGCTTGCATGATCCTTGATATTTCTGTGTAAATTTTAGAATTTACATTTGTTGATTTCTATAAGAAAATCTGGAATTTTACAGTAACTCTGAAGATCAAATTGAAGAGAATGAGTCTCTTGGCAACATTGAATTTTGTAACTCATAATTGTAGTATATCCCTCCATTTATTTAGATTTTTTAAAATTTCTCCTTGTGAGAAAAAAAAGCTAGAAGACCTAACATTATTAGACATGAAGACAGTGTGGTATCTATACTAAATAAGACAAAGTAGTGTTGATACAAGTGCATATAATTACTCCTATGGAGAAGACTAGAGAACCTGATACTGGGAATATCAGTGTTTTATGTTTAACTTGGCAATTATACTTTAGCGTATAAATGAGTGTTCTTCACGTTATTTTACTGTGTCTTCCCTTTCTGACAGGTGTGGACCATGTTTGAGGATTGCCCCAGCATTCAGTTCTATGAGTAATAAATATCCTCAGGCTGTTTTCTTGGAAGTAGATGTACATCAGTGTCAGGTAAGGGAAGAGTCTCTTTATTTTAAATTTACTTTCACATCAGTTTGAAATCCAACATAAATGTCACCTTTGATTTATCTCTTTATGCACATGGAAACTAGTATACTTTTGAAGATAGGAAAATGTTATGTTGACATGATACTACAGATTTATTTTGGCTACCTTATTTAAGAAGGGTGGCACATTCCTGTTTCAGTTTTGGACTAATATTTTCTCTGATGTGCAATTAATATTGTAATTAATATAATACATTAATAAATCATCTGGTTTTACATTTCTTTATCTTTTGCAAATCTAGAATTATATATCTTCCTACTGATTATAAAGCTATGGCAAGGAATTCTTTGGTATAGTTTATATTGATCAGAATCTCACCTCAAATATATATACTCAGCAGAAACTTTAAAATGTTGATTACTGTTGATTGAACCACATTGTTGTAGGAAAATTGCCCTGATGACTTAAGTTGAAATGACTGTGTGATAGTTCTCTATTTGCATATGTAGACATTGTTAAGGAAAAAGGAATTTTGCAAAGTGCCTTTCTATGCTAAATAGTCATTAATTCTAGAACAGCTGTGCAACACTGTAACTTTTTTGGATGAGGCTTTAACTTTGATAAATTTTTGAATGTGGAAAATTTTTAGAATATTAGGAAGTTTGTAGTTGGGGATTTGGCATAAACCCTGCAGTACATGTTTTAAGTTTTTATGTCACGTGTTGTTAGACTGCATCACTTGCCTTTATATTAAGTACAGAATTCACTGTCTCTGATCTCAAAGTGCTTTCTCCTGGAGCTATAATGTCTGATATGGTAGACACTAACTGTTATGTGTTAATTGAACACTTGAAGTTTGGCAAATCCAAATTGAGATGAGCTGAAAGTGTAAAATACATAATGGATTTTGAAGACTTAATATGAAAGAAAAAAATGAAATATTTCATATTGTTTTGTTGATGCTGAAAATGAATTTATTGGGTTCACTAGAATATATTAAAATTGATTTTACTTGTTTCTTTTTTATTATGGATACTAGAAAAGTTAAAATATTTCTTGTATTGTATTTCTTTTGGACCTCTTTGTTTCAAAAGGTCAGTTATTGGTTTTTCACTTACAAAGTTTACAGAAGACATCCCTATCTATATTTTTTTTTTTTTAGGAAAATATAGTAATCGTCTTCATTGTATATGAATATGTAAGGTGGCAAATTTGTTTTAATTTTTTTTTAGTATTGTCATGAAAGTTTAAACCATGATGGTTATTAGCTAGTTTCTTTCAAGTAGTCTTATAAAATTGTGGGGTTAAGGCAATATTTAGAAAGATGTTTGTTGCAGTATGTTTGATAGGAAACCAGAAGTCATTTTTATAGGAGAAATTCATGGGGAGATTGGCTCTTGGTTTTCAAATGGGTCTGGTGTGAAGCACAATTTCTGTATCTGAAACTAGTTATTTCGCTGGATGAATCAGTTAATAATAAAAATCATAAAAGTGTAGGGTCATTCTTCATTGTGGATATGGGATAATTAATTTTGCTATACCCTAAGGTGAGCTCTCAGGGATAAGCCTGCTTTTTCTTAAATAACAATTATGAAGACTTTATATGTTTTTAGTTTACGGTTTTGATATTTAATTCTATAAATATACAGATGAATATTCAAAATGACTCAACGTTTGTTTTCATTGGTAACACTGTTTAACTTGCCAATTCTAGGGAACAGCTGCCACCAACAATATATCAGCAACACCTACATTTTTGTTTTTTCGAAACAAAGTGAGAATTGATCAATATCAAGGAGCAGATGCTGTGGGACTAGAAGAAAAAATCAAGCAGCATTTAGAAAATGACCCTGGAAGCAATGAGGACACAGATATTCCAAAAGGCTATGTATGTAGACTGAACGGTGGGATCATGAGAGAATAGCTTGCCTTTTCGTTGTTTGGTTAAAAAGAAAGGACTACAGTTTCTCGCTTGATCTCTTTCTTTATTTTTATCCTTTAAAAGTTTTTTTTTTACCTTTATTCAGAGTATTTTGAAAAAACATTCAAAACAGTTGACTGTTGACTTTTGTGTCGTTATTACCTTAAGCCCCATCAGAAACCCAATTTTTCTTTTCTTTTTTTTTTAATATTTTTTTTATTTAATGAATATAAATTTCCAAAGTACAGCTTATGGGTTACAAAGGCTTCCCCCACCATAACTTCCCCCCCACCCGCACCCTCCCCTTTCCCACTCGCTCTCCCCTTCCATTCACATCAAGATTCATTTTCAATTCTCTCTATATACAGAAAATCAGTTTAGTATATATAAAGATTTCAACAGTTTGCCCTCACATAGCAACACAAAGTGAAAAAATACTATTGGAGTACTAGTTATAGCATTAAATAACAGTGTACAGCACATTAATGACAGAGATCCTGCATGATATTTTTTAAAAGATTGATTACTTTTCTATGTAATTTCCAATTTAACACCAAGGTTTTTTTTTTTTTTTCATTTTCAATTATCTTTATATACAGAAGATCGCTTCAGTATATACGTAAAGATTTCATCAGTTTGCACCCACACATAACCACAAAGTGTAAAAAATACTGTTTCAGTACTAGCTATATCATTACTTCACCTTAGAAACCCAATTTTTCTAAGTTTTTCTTTGCTGCTTTTTTAAAATCTGTTTTCTGAACTATTTGACAGTCATTTTAAAATTATTGCTTATGTTTTCTCCCCCAAAATGAAGAAATGTGCATTGGGAAAGTTTCACTTTTTGAAATTTATGTGAAATGACTATTATATACTATATTCCCTTTGCTACCACTCACTTCCTATAGTTGTCTCTATCTTAAACATATCCCCTCTTTTCTGAACTCTGTTTTTTAAAAGACCTAGTTATGGTTTTGTTTTAGAGGCAGCTGATTATCTGTGGTTTAGGACACCCAGATCCCACCTTAGAGGGCAGCCTGAGTCCCAGCTTTTCTGCTTCTGGTCCAGCTTCTTGCTAATGCCCTTCAGAATGCAGTAGATGATGGCCCCAAGTACTTGGATCTCTTCTACTCTTGCTGTAGACCCAGATGAAATTTTGGGCTCTTGACTTCAGCCCAGCTCTAGCTGTTGCAGGCATTTGTGAAATGAACCAGCAGATGGAAGATATCTCTGTGTCTCAATGTCTCTCTGTGTCACTCTGCCTTTCAAAAAACACATCTCAAAAAAAAAAAAAAAATCAGATTCAGCCCTTCATGATTTGTTTATGCAAATTTATGCAAATTGGCAGATCCTACATGCTAAAATACAAAGTTCATGGAATGGAAGATCAAAGACTGAATTTTTCTCATTGCACCTGTTTGTTTTGTTTTGTTTTGTTTTTGTTTTTTTGTTTTTTTTTTACAGTGCAACATATTTTTTGTTTATTTCTTAAAGTTATTTTTAGTTATCAGATTCAATAAAGTTCATAACAATTCTAAGATTATAATGATCTTTCCTTCTTCCCTTCTTCCCTCCTTCCTTCCCTCCCTGGTGCCCTCTCCTGTTTTCCTTCTACCCTCCCTCTTCCTTTTTTTTCTTTTCTTCTTTCTTTTTTTAGTTTTTGAGATAACATTTCAAATTTACAGTCAGGGGCTTAATGGTCTACCAAATAAAAAGGTTTAACAAATAAAAAGCAAAAAAAAAACCCTCTAGTGGGAACATGGGCAATATAAGGTAGGGACTATAAACAAATATTGAATGGAAAGATGACCATTTCACCCATATATAGTAATTTTTTTTTTAGTTAAGGATTTATTTATTTGAGAGGCAAAGTTACAGACAGAGGGAGGGAGAGACAGAGAGAGAGGTCTTCCATCGCTGGTTCACTCCCCAAATGGCCACAATGGCTGAAACTGGGTCAGTCAGGAGCCAGGAGCTTCTTCTGGGTCTCCCACATGGATGTAGGGGCCCAAACACTTGGGCCATCTTCTCCTTTCCCAGGTCACAAGCAGAGAGCTAGGTCAGAAATGGAACAGCCAGGACTGACACAGCGCCTTTGTGGGATGCTGGCACCACAAGTGGAGGCTTAACTTACTATGCCACAGCGCTGGCCCCATCCATATACAGTAAATGTTAAAGTAATCACAAATCATTAAAACTACAGTAGTGTAACAGAATGCATTTTAAAAAATAGGTTCAATATTTTACTGTATATGAAGTATGTTAAAGCAGGGGTCCTGGAGCTCTGAGTCCTTTCAGGAAGGCCTTTCTATCATGCTGACCGGGAAAAACTGTCGTCAAGCAAATATGACAGATTCGTTTTTTTCTGTTTTCTTTGTTTTTTATTTTTAAAGTTGAACTTATCTATAATGTATTATACGACCATTAATTATTTTAAGTTAGAAAAATATAATTAGTATTCATTTTAAAATTGAACTATAATTTGAAGTCACATATCCAATTAGAGAGTATAATATAAGCATGTGGTTTAAGTTAAGATTATAACACCTTTTGGAAAATTTTGAAAATCATTTAACTTGTAAGCTGTTATGTTTACATAATTTGTAATTTTTTCCCTTTATTTACTAAGGGTATTTGCATGAAAAAGTCTTATGCGCTGAATAGTCCTACTGCTTAGCCACAGGGATACTTCTTTACACATCAGCTAAGTGTGATATTAGTATGTTGACCTCAGGTAGGAGATAAGCAGGAAGAAAATTTTAAGAAAAAAGTTTAATTTTCATGCATATGTTATGAGTAAAATGTGAAAATTTATTAAAAACATTTTTATCAGGTGTCAGTCAAGGTAAGTTTTTGAAATATTTAGGACTTAGAGGATTATTAAGTATATAATGCTAGTAATGTGAAGTGAGCATTAAGCCCAGCAGTGATGATGCAGAGTAAGACACTCGTGGCCCATAGAGTGCCAGGGTTCTGTTTCTGGCTCTGATTCCTGAATCGAGCTTCCTGCTGGTATGGACCCCAGGAAGCAGTGACGATGGCAGGTAAATTGGCTCCCTGTCATCCACATGGGAAGCCTTGTTTAAGTTTCCAGCTTTGGTGTTTGCTCGTCCCTGGTAAAAATTATCCAGTCTTTTAAAAGATCAGGCCATCTAATATTACTGCAGTTACTTAAGGCCATAAATAAAAAGAAAAATTTATCCAATTTTTTTTTCTTTTTTAGTATAACATTGATCTCAAAAGTCTGACAAAATATGCATCAAAGAAGAAAGCCATATAAGAAAAAGTTTGACTTTACAGATTTTGTTGTAAAAATTTTGAATAAAATGTTAGTAAGCAAAGGTCAACAATCCAGTAGTACATTTTAAAAATACCATCATGTGCAAGGTTGCAAGGTTGAGTTTATTTCAAGCGTGGAAGACTTTTTTTTTCTTTTTTTAAGATTTATTTATTTTTTGAAAGTCAGTTACAGAGAGAGGGAGAGACAAATCTGCTCACTGGCTCGCTCCCTGGATGGCTGCAATGGCTAGGGCTTGGCCAGGCTGAAGCCAGCAGCCAGAAAATTCATCTGGGTATCCCACATAGGGTGGCAGGAGCCCAAGTACTTGGGCCATCTTTCGCTGCTTTTCCTAAGCAGGGAGCTGGATCGAAAGTAGTAGAGCTGGGACATGAACCAGCTCCCAAGTAGGATGTTGTGGGCAGTGGCTTTACCCACTACACTGCAAAGCCAGCTTTTAAAGAAATTTTTATATTATTAGGAAGCTTAAATCTGTCATTAATAGAGCTAAAGTGAAAAATTGTCTCCAAATATGCAGAAAAGGTATTTAACAACATTTAATACCTACTTATTTCTAAAGCCTTCAATAAAGTCTAAATGGGGAAATGACTCGAGGCATTCCCACTAAAGCAGAAGCCACTCAAGCGTGACCACTGTCATAACACTCTAGTGTTACACTGAAAGTGTTGAAGTATTAGCCCACAGAGAATGTAGGAGACAGGAATATGCTGACAGCACAGAGAAGCAATTTTTGAAATCGAGAGTATTAAGAAATTTACAGGTTAAAACAAGATTTTAAATACACAATAACCAAATATCGTGTTTTTATTTCTTTTGGATCTTTATTTTAACAATTCACCTGTAGGGGCTGGCATTGTGGCGCAGTATGTTAAGATGCTGCTTGCCTCATTGCCAGAGCACTGGTTCATGTTCTGGTTGCTGTACTTCTGATCTGCCTCCTTGCTAATGCACCTGGGAAGGCTGTGGAAGATAGCCCACATACTTGGGCCCAGCCACCCATGTGGGAGACCAGTATGGAATTTCTGGCTCTAGGTTTCAGCCAGACCCAGCTCTAGCTGTTAGGGCCATTTTGGGAGAGTGAATCAGTAGATGGAAGATCTTTGTTTCTCCCTCCCTCTCTCCTTCTGCCTTTCAAATAAATAAATAAATAAATAAATCAATAAATCAAAGAATTCAGCTATTAAACAGTTTTGAGACAGTTGACTATAAAACACTAGGATTAGATAATAGGTGTTGTAATTGTGACGATATTGAAAATTATTTTACTAAGAGTCTTCATCTTTTACAAGTACACACTAAAATGTTCATGAATGAAATGAAAAGATGTCTGAGATTTGCTTCAGAATAATCAGGAGGGGTTAGGTTGTGGTTTGGGGTAAAGAAGAAACAAGTGGCCTGATGATTATTGTAGTTAGGGGTGGTGTATACAGAGAACTCATACTATTCTATTTATGTCTGAACTTTTCTATAACAAAATTTTAAGTCTTATTTGATGTTTATCTTAAATCTAACCCTTGTGGGTTTAGGGCCACTAGAGAAGGAACTCCGTTTTCTTGGATCTTAACAGGTATTTTAGTTTGCCTATTTTCCACTGTAAACACTTACTCTAAAAGTGTAAATCATCATTTTATAATCAAAGTGTTAAAGACTTAGTTTTTGATACCTCATTGAATGGGCTAAGCCTAGATTTAGCTTTAATAGTTAGTGGTACATTTCAGAAACTCAAATGAAATTATTAAAAGTTTTAGTAATTATATTAAAAGAGAAATTTTCTTTTAAATCGCTTAATTAGACAGAATCACAGATTTAAATTTTTTTTAACATTTAAATTCCAGATACAAATGCTTTGCCTAAAGTCTTTATTGAATTTCTTTCAGATGGATCTAATGCCTTTTATTAATAAAGCTGGCTGTGAATGTCTTAATGAAAGTGATGAACATGGTTTTGACAATTGTTTACGAAAAGACCTGACCTTTTTGGAATCTGACTGTGATGAACAGGTAATTGGATACTTAAGGCAGAATTTACAGGGGTTATCACTATTTGCTGGTTCTTACTTTCTCATGTTCCCATATCATGATTTATGTCTCATTCCTGGATGATTGCTTCATCCTTTCCGTTTCTTTGACTCCTGTCCTTTGAGTACACAGACCCATTCTCTTTCTCTTCTGTATGAGCTGCTGGATGTACTAAGGAAACTTGGATTGGCCACCTCTGCTAAGTTAAACTGTCACCATTGTTCAGTCCTTTTGTTCATCCTTAACCTGCCTTCCCTTCTTTTTTCAACCATGTTAGTTTGTGTCTAAGAAGTAGACTAACCAGGCAACTATTCCTTGAATGTCCAGATCCCCACTGCCGTATGTAAACTTGAGTTGTATCCCCTGCTTCCAAGCATTGTCCTTGTCACAGAGGAAGAATGTGGTTGCCATCTTTATCTCTGTCTTGGTTGTTAATTTCCATATAGTCTCTTCCATTGTTTCTGGTACATGCTTGTTTCAGTTCATCTTGTACATAGTAACAAAAGTTGTTTTTCTAAAATACAGATCTGTATGCTTCTCTGACTGGCTGCAGGAAGAGAGTGTCTTGCTGACTTGATGTCTTTCTAGCTTTCCAATGCCATCTTCTTTTCACTTGCAGTTCAATTTCCTAAACCATTGTGCTTATTATTTTTTTTACACAACTAAGAGTCAAGGGGCAAGTGATGTGGCTTAGTGCATAAAGTCACCACCTGCAGTGCTGTCATCCCCTTTGGGCACTAGTTCAAGTCCCAGCTGCTCCAGTTCCAATCCAGTGCCCTGCTAATGCACCTTGGAAAGCAGTGAAGATTGCCCAAGTGCTTTAGGCCTGTCCTTGCACCCACGTGGGAGATCTGGAAGAAGCTCCTGGCTCCTAACTTCAGACCGGCCCAGTTCCAGCCATTTTGCAGCCATATAGGGAGTGAACTAGCGGATGGAAGATCTTTCTGTCTCCTCCTCTCCTTCTGTCTCTTTCTCTCTCCATTCTAACTCTCTAACTCTAACTCTGCCTTTCAAATAAATAAATCTCAAACCAAAAAACCAATTATGGGTCAAATATAAAAAGCCTAGTATAACGAAAGGAACAAGTCTAGTTATTTTGCTAGATAGACCACAGTATGATTCTAAAAATCATGAACTTAAATCCCATTTATCTTTAACCGGTTTCACCTATTGATATAACTTGCTTAAGAGTTATAATTCACATTGTTTTCCTGGTAAGTGATACCCTGACAATAAAATGTGATGGTAAATATCAGCAGAACTTTCTATAGTTCTCTTAAAATCTTCTGTCAAAATTCCTTCTTCCAGGGGAGAAGCCTGAGTACTTAGGTCAAACACAATTTTGGCAGGAAAGAAGATCGAGCCAGTGACTTCACATTTCTGAGTTTTGTTTCTGTTTTCAGATTGGGTTAGTCAGATAAGTTTAGGATGGAGATTTGGAGGTCACTGTAGAGCTGTAAAGGTGCTGTTGTTGAATTTTAGGTCAGAGTCCTCCAGAGGGCTAGTCTCTTTGCATAATCTCTACAGTGCCTCCAGATGTCAAGTGACCTGGATCCCTGCTCGACGTAACCATTCTAGATAAGGTGTATGATAAAATGCATACTTTAAACTTCATTTTAATTTTGGAATTTTGTTTATTATGTTGGAAAATGGATTGCTTGCTAGTTTATAGGTTTCAAGTCCTTAGTTTCTTACATACAATGTTAGTAAATTTACTCTATTAAAATTGCTTTGCCATTCTCTTTTATAAATAATTGTTGGTGATGTTTCTCAAATGTCAGTCTAATCAATCCCTTGAAGTTACTGATTTTTTCATATTACATTATATTTGTTAGATGCATTAGATTTTTCTGTTTCTTTTAATTCTACTGTGTATTTTGTGTGTAAAAGATGAACAAAAGCTCTTTTGTAACAAAACTGATTTTCTCCACAGCTGCTTATTACTGTGGCTTTCAATCAACCTGTTAAGCTTTATTCCATGAAATTTCAAGGGCCAGATAATGGTGAGTAAAGAACACCTTCTCCTTGAACTAACTTCTCACTTCGTAGACCTGTGAGCACATTTTTTAAAAAAGATTTTATTTATTCATCTGAGAGGTAAAGTTACAGACAGAGAGAGGGAAAGACCTAGAGAAAGGTCTTCTTTCTGCCGGTACACTCCCCAAATGTCTGCAGCACCCAGAGCTAGGCTGATCTGAAGCCAGGAGACTCGAGTTTCTTCTGGGTCTCCCACGAGGGTGCAAGGGCCCAAGAAGTTGGGCCATCTTCCATTGCTCTCTCAGGCCATTAGCAGAGAGCTGGATTGGAAGAGGAGTAGCAGGCACACAAACCCGCACCCACATGGGATGCCTGCACCCCAGGTGGAGGCTTAGCCCACTACGCCACAGTGCCAGCCCCATTAGCACATATTTAAAACTTTTTATTAGAATTAGATATTCTTTGTTTTGAGAAAGAGTAAAATTATTTTTGGAACAAAGCGAGAACATCAATGAATGTGTAAATAATATAACAGTGTTAGAGAACGAAAGTACGAAAGGATCCTTTTATTTCATTTCTAAACATTATTTTAGAGGCCGGCGCTGTGGCTCAGTGAGTTAATGCCGCAACAGCAGCCCATATGGGCGCCGGTTCTAGTCCCAGCTGCTCTTCTTCTGATCCAGCTCTCTGCAATGACCTGGGAAAGCAGTAGAAGATGGCCCAAGTCCTTGTGCCCCTGCACTCACGTGGGAGACCCGGAAGAAGCTCCTGGCTCCTGGCTTTGGATCGGCACAGTTCCAGCCGTTGCAGCCAATTGGGGAGTGAATCATCAGATGGAAGACCTCTCTCTTTCTGCCTCTCCTTTCTCTGTGTAACTCTGACTTTCAAATAAATAAATAAATCTTTTTTAAAAAAACATTAATTTAAACTTTGATTGTTTCCTGTTAATCTGAAAACTATTGAATTCTTCCAAGTGTTCTAAAACTCTTGGTTCTAAGCAAACCATTTTTACAATCAAAACTGGTGGAGATTATTTCTCTCTCCTCTTATAAATGATAAAATTAAGGCTTCAGATCTTCCTTTTGGTGCTGTGTTATATCTTTATATCTATGCATGTAAACATTATTGTACAGATTTGAGATTTCTCTTTTTATGAAAGAGAATTTTGCTGTTCTGCCCTTCCATTTCCCCTCTTCTCCCCTGTTTGGTCTATACTTTTTTTTTTAAAAGAGTTAGTTTATTTATTTGAGAGGTAGATTTAAAGACAGAGGGAGAGACAGAGGGAGAGGTCTTCAATCTGCTGTTCACTTCCCAAATGGCTGCAATGACTGGAGCTGGGCTGATCCAAAGCCGGGAGCCAAGAACTTTCTCCATGTCTCCCATGTGGGTGCAGGGGCCCAAGCACTTTGGCCATTTTCCACTGCTTTCCCAGGCTGTCAGCAAACTGGATTGGAAGAGAGGTAACCAGGACATGAACTGGTGTCCTTATGGGATGTTGGCACTGCAGGCAGAGGCTTAGCCTACTATAGCATAGAGCCGGCCCCTCATTTGTTCTAACTTTTCATATTAATAATTTCTTTTAATAAAATTGTACTTGTATTCTGAAAGTGGAAAGTATTTGTATAAGCAAATTCTGTAGAAACAAGTCAGTACTCCTTAATCAGCTACAAAATAAGAGTCATACATTGTACCCTTATATTGAATAGATTGATTTCTATATACTGAACACATCTGATATAATCCTAAAATGAAAGTTGGCAACTTTCATGATGAATTCCTTTTTGACTAAATGTTGTCACTGATGATGCTTTTCTCCTAAATAATAAAATGTAACAACTCTTGGCAGTGGCAGTAATTAGAATTGAGAACATATGCATATATACATTTGTACATGTGTGTTATAATCATATTCCCAGTCTTTGGTATAGGGCTAGCTAGCCACGTAAAGTACTAATGAATATATATTGGTGGGTGGAAATCAGCTATCAAAATACTCAGACTTTGTTGTAAATCCTAATGGTAGGCATCTACAAAGGTGTACACTAATGTGTAGGTTTGTATATGTGTATAATATGGTGTAAATATGTTTGTGGTTTTTAGCATTTCATTTTATTCTACCATTTTATAGGTCAGGGTCCGAAGTATGTAAAAATCTTTATCAACCTACCCCGATCTATGGATTTTGAAGAGGCAGAAAGAAGTGAACCAACTCAAGCTCTGGAACTAACAGAGGATGATATTAAAGAAGATGGCATTGTTCCACTTCGTTATGTCAAGTTTCAGAATGTGAACAGTGTAACTGTAAGTAGCCATTCTTGTGTATTTATTTATTTGAAAGTCAGAGTTAGAGATGGGGAGAAAGAGATCTTCCATCTGTTGGTTCACTCCCAAATGGCTTTAATAGCCAGGGCTGGGCCAGGAGCTTTTTTTTTGGGTCTCCCAAATGGGTGGCAGGGGCCCTAGCACTTGGACCATCTGTCGCTGCTTTCCTACGTGCACTAGCAGGGAGTTGAATCACCATTTAACAGCCGTGGCACAAACTGTTGCCCACATGGGATGCTGGCATTGCAGGTGGTGGTTTAACCCACTATGCCACAACCTTGGCCCATTCTTGTGTATGTATAAGTTTGTAACAGAATTTTCCTAAGTAATTCTGAGTGATCCTTTAAAGTATTGGTTGTCTACTCAGTTTGAAATGAGTAAAAGTATGTAATGAGCTGCTTAAATTTTGCTTTTATTTTATCTATGTACTCTAAAGAGGAAGGACAGGTTGATATTTAAGTATTCTGCATTTTGTCAATTTATTTATTTTGTTTACATGGGAATTATTGAGAGGTTATTCCAGAACATTTATACTTCATATTTGTGCTTTATCATTTGAACCTGGTAATAGGTAATAAGTGATAGATTTGTAAATTCCCATTTACTTTTCAAAATTATAGCTTATAATGATATGGTGGCCATAATCTCAGTAAAAATGATTTTAAAAAGATAATTTTACATGTTATAAAATGACCTAAGTATATCCTATTGAATAATGCTTGAGATGATTTTAAGTGATAATGTTTTAAGTTTTTTTTTTTTTCCTTAAAGATTTTATTTATTTATTTGAGAGGCAGAGCTACAGACAGAGACAGAGAGAAAGGTCTTCCATCTACTGGTTCACTCTCCAGATGGTCTCAACAGCTGGAGCTGGACTGATCCGGAGCCAGGAGCTTCTTCTGAGTCTCCCATGTGGGTGCAGGGGCCCAACTACCTAGGCCATCTTCTACTGCTTTCCCAGACCATTGCAGAGAGCTGGATTAGAAGAGGAGCAGCTGAGACACAAACCAGTGCTCATGTAGGATGAGCCACGGCCAGAGGCTTAGACTACAATGCCACAGTGCAGCCCCCTTAAGTGATATATTTTAAATGTTATAAAAATACCACTCATAAAAATCAGCTATTTAGCAGTTACTAATTGCTTTTGAACATGTTAGTATTGAAATGCATTAAATCCTCTCATTCTGTCCTTTAGAGGTAGGAGGATTAGAAAATAATCCAGAATACCTAAAAAAAAAAAAGGAAGGATCCACAGAGTCACTGCAAGCAGGTCATGCCAAACTGATGTAATTTCCATTTTAAATAGAATTGTTCTGTTTTTGTAAATTAAAAGAAAACTCTGTTCATTTTAGAAGATTTTCAGTGAATTTGTATAGAATATGCCTAGTAGTAATATGAGGAATTATACAAATTGAGTTTTAAGTGTTTGGAATATCTTACCCAAATAAAATTGAGTATTACATTAGTGGCCAGTGCTATGGCACAGCAGGTTGAATTGCTGTCTGCAGCACCAGCCTCCCATATGCACCATGGTTCGAGTCCTGCCTGCTCTGCTTCTGATCCAGCTTCCTGCTAATGGCCTGAAAAAGCAGCAGAAGATAGCCCAAGTCTTTGGGCACTTGCACCCAAATGGGAAACCCGGAAGAAGCTCCTAGCTCCTGTGTTCAGCCTAGCTCAGCCCTGGCCATTATAGCCATTTGGGGAGTGAACTAGTGGATGGAAGACCTCTCCCTGTGTCTCTTCTTTCTCTCTTTCCTCTGACTTTCAAGTAAATAAATCTTTTTTAAAAATTACGTTAGACTTAAAACTAGTTATCAAATGTTTTCCTGACTTTATTCATATCTTTCACATATCCCTGATTTATAACCCCTTTTGTTTTATTTACTTATTGGTGGGGAGGAAGGCATTTGTTTATTGGATAAAAAGCCCTTTAGACCCAGAGACACTGATTTAATCTCTTCTGTCATTGGGAATCACTGAAGACCTTCCTCTTGTAATAGGCTCAAGTCTTTATGTATCGTGTGCAATATTTTAAAGAATTTATTTGAAAGGCAGAGAGAGACCTGGAGATCTTCATCTTCCTTCTGATTCACTCTCCGAATGCCCGCAAAACCGGTGCTGGGCCAGGCTGATGCCGGGAGCCTGGAACTGAGTTTGTCTGCTACGCAGATAGTAAGGACCTAACTACCCGAGCTGCTGTCTTCCAGGATGCCCTTGTACAGGATGTATACTGTGTCTTTACCTTAATCAAAAGTTTAGTCAGTAACTTAGAAGGCATGCCTATCACTTTGGTGATAGAATAAAAATGACAGCTTTTCAGAATCTAATCAAAGCAGGTAAATAAATATTAAAACCCAATAAATAGAAATGGTTGTGCTTGTATTCAAAGAACAAAACACATTCCATATAAGCTGAGAAGCGATTTAAAAGTCTGAATTGATAAGCTCAATTTGAAATGAATCTGTGTTTGTCTGTGAAAACAGCAAAAACTGAGACTGTCTCAGATATAAAGAAATGTGTTATTTGTATTAGGGCAATTGTATGCATCCAGAGTATTAGGCTTTAAAATGGAACAGGGGTTGGTGTTGGCATAGTAGGTTAAGCTGCCACCTGTGCTGCCAGCATCCCATATGGGTACTGGTTCACATCCTGGCTGCCCCACTTTCAATGCAGATCCCTGCTAATATGTCTGGGGAGGCAGATGAAGATGTCCCAGATCCTTGGGCCCCTGCTATGCAAGTAGGATACCCAGAGTTTCAGGCTTTTGGCTTCAGCCTGGCCCAGCCCTTGCCCTTGTGGCCATTTGGGGAGTGAACCAAACCAGTGGATGGAAGATTTTCGCTTTCTCTATCTCCCTTTCTCTGTAACTCTGCCTTTCAAATAAGTAAATAAATCTTTAAGAAAATGAATCAAATAAAAAATGAAATATATTGAAAAATATTTATGAGTAAAGCTTTTATCTCTTTACATGCTGAAGGGAATTTTTAAAACAAATGTATTGCCAGAGCCATGGCTCAACAGGCTAATCCTCTGCCTTGCGGTGCCGGCACACCGGGTTCTAGTCCCGGTCGGGGCACTGATCCTGTCCCGGTTGCCCCTCTTCCAGGCCAGCTCTCTGCTGTGGCCCGGGAGTGCAGTGGAGGATGGCCCAAGTGCTTGGGCCCTGCACCCCATGAGAGACCAGGAGAAGCACCTGGCTCCTGCCATCGGATTGGCGCGGTGCGCCGGCCGCAGCGTGCCTACCGCGGCGGCCACTGGAGGGTGAAGCAACGGCAAAGGAAGACCTTTCTCTCTCTCTCTCACTGTCCACTCTGCCTGTCAAAACAAACAAACAAACAAAAAAACCAAAACAAAAAAAACACAAATGTATTAAGAGTCAAGATTAAAAAGCACGGAGGGCGTAGTATAGCTATAGAAGCTTGAGTTTCAGTACTATCTTATCTTTTAATTTTTTGGTATATGTAATGGATCCATGATTATCAAAAAGAAATTTTCCTCATTGAAAAACTGTGACTTGAGTAAAACTTTGAAAAACACTCTGTCCCATTGTAATCATGTGTGTCACATTCTTTCCACATTCTCTGTAAATAATTACGACTCCTCTGCACCATCACAGTAAATTACCATGAATTTGTCTTGCTATGACATCTGTGGAGAAAGTGAGATCTGTAGGACAAGCAGTGGAACAATAATCCTGTGGCAGTACTAGTCTAAATGTTGCACAGTTTAGATTACCTCTTAGAAAGAACAGAAGATTTTTGGTAATAGTATAAGGAAATTGATTATACTTAAACTTTTATTATTAATTAAAGAACATTTAAAGAAGGAATAATTATAAATGTAAAAATTCTTTTGTTTTTGATAGATATTTGTTCAGTCCAATCAAGGTGAAGAAGAAACAACAAGAATTTCATATTTTACTTTTATTGGTACTCCAGTCCAAGCAACAAATATGAATGATTTCAAGCGAGTAAGTTTTTAAAAATTTTTTTAAATCATATTTAGGGCAATAAAAATATGATTTTAAGGGAATCACATCACATTTCAGTTGCCACACTTTTTTTTAAAATCATAGAGATCTAAAATTGTACTATATCATGAAATTTTATAAAAAATGAGTACAGTAATTTTTAGATAATTAAGTTTCTAAGAAAAATGGTAAGTCTTAACTGGTATAGTGAAGGTTAATGAATAATATCTAAATAAGAGGGAGAATAATAGTTTGATTACATAAAGTGGTTAAGAATAATGGGAAAATAGTAAGCTAAATCTTTTTTGTAAGAGTAAAGAGATTTTAAGAACTTACACTAAGATCATTATTGCTTTGGACAAAAATTTTTTAAATAATTTGAATAATTTTATTAAAAGGGATGATTCAGTTTTAATTCATTGGTTAGTGCTAATTTTCCAAACCATGTTTGTGTGCTGAAGAGTACATTTCAGCAAATAAATTTAAAATGAATGGATAACTTTCCGCATATTTTTGTATATCTCTGAATATGTACAAGTAGACTTCAAAAAGTTTGTGGGAAATTTGTAGTATCTTTTAATTTCATTTCCCCACAAACTTTTTGAAGCCCCCCCTTGTATATTTGTTGCTTTAGAAAAGAATCCTAAAGTTTACAAAGAATTTGTGGTGTACAAAGGATGCTTAGAAGTGAAGAGGAATCCCTTCAATGTGTGACTAGAACATCTAATGGGCTCCATAGAATGGCTCCTAAATCTGAAACCACAGGCTGCTGGAGAGTCTTGCAGTTTGGGATGCAAGTTGCTATATGCAGTTCAAGTATGTGATAGCGCAGGGGATGTAGGCATCATAGTGTTTCTGATGGCTGCATGTGGCAGTGTAAGATATCAGGTAATTACAAGAAGGGAAGTTTCTCTGGGTTCCCGGTTCCTGGAGGAAGAGACTGTCAGCAGATTTCTGTTTAATGAGTTAGAGCTACAGAACAGTGAATAATCATATGAAATTGTATGTCATTTTTACCAAATTGAGAACCTTAACAATAGATATTTGAATTGGTCTTTCTGGCTGATAACATGATTAACTTTTGGGAGCTGCAGAAATACTTACATATCTACATGGCCATGTCTAGATGTTTGACATATATATAATGACAGGTCAGAGGAAGCAGAGATTAAACATCTACTTTCTTGTGATATGCAGCGTGTTTTACTGGGACAGTGTGTGAGCAGCTGCCTCCTTTTCTGCTTTGCCTATTTGAACTAAATGCCATTGGACTGGGCTTTAACTGTGCCTTGCAGAGTTTGTTACTAACTTAGGTCTTCTGTAAGATCTATAACTGTAAGTCCTTTATTTCCTCATACCAGTAAGTTTCCTGTTTTTTGCCTCTACTTATGCTACTTGATTTTTTCATTTTTTTCTCTAAGTAACCAACCATCTGTCTTGTCCATCTTCTTACCAGCCTGTCATTCAGTTACAGTTTTTCTACTTTGCATTAGTAAATCTGACTCCATCTCATTGTTTTTAACATTGACTTTGCCCCCCCTTCTAGCCTGATCTTTTCTGTTTTTGACTGCCAGACTATCCTTTTGGGCAGTTTTTGATAGAAAAGATATTAGGCTTTTCTTGCTGAAGAGTGTTTGTGTTTTTTTTATATCAGCTGTGTGTTCATTTATCTTTTTCCATCTTACTTAAATTACTATGGAGCAGCCATTCTCAAACTTTTGGGTCTCAGGTACCTTCTTTAATATTATAGATTATTGAAGACCTAAAAAACTCTTATATGGGCTATATTTGTCTAACATTTACCATATTAGAAGTTAAAATTGCGAAATTTTGAAGATATTTATCTACAGATGAAAAGCCCCTTACATGTTAAGTAATAGTTTTAAATAAAAAATATACCTGTTTGGGGCAGGTGTTTGATATAGCAGTTAAGATGTCACTTGGCATGCCCATCCAGTGTCAGAGTACCTGGGTTCAAGTCCTGGCTCTGCTCCTGATTCCAGCTTTCTGCTGTTGAATAGCCCGGGAGCCAGGGGGTGATGACTCCAGTAGTTAGGCCTCTGCCACACATGTGGGAGACCAGATTGAGTTCCTGGCTCATAGCTGCAGCCTGACCCAGCCACAAAAGTTGTGGGTAATGGAGAATGAAACAGCAGGTAGGAGATCTCTGTTTCTCTTTGCCTCTGCCTTTGAATAAATAAATAAAATAAATAAAACATGAAATAAATATAAACATTTGAGTGTTTCCCAAAAGAGAAAACAATAAGAGGAAGCACATTGCTTTAAAATTTTATGAATTTCTTCACTATCCTAATAGAGTGCTCTCATTCTTTTGCCAGCTCTACATTCAGTTATAATAATCATGTTTTGTAGCCTCAGGAAAATGTGACTGTGTACTCGTGACAGAATGAGAGTTAAGAAGGCAAATAACAATTTAGCATTATTATGAAAATGGTTTTGACTCTGATTCCCTCAAGGATCCCAGGCTGGACCATACTTTGATAACTGTTATGAAAATAATTGAATATTTTAATGGAGCCCTGTGCAGGTTTCTCATTGGCTGAATGGTATTCTTATGTATATAAATACTACATTTCATTTCCTCATGATAATTTCTGAAGGAGATCTTTTCTGCTTATGGTTATTCATGTAAGGTTATTTCTCAGAAGTAAGCAAAAATCCCATTGTTTTCATATTATATGAGACAGCAACTTCAGTGTGGTAAAAATACAAATGTTGGAAGGGTTATGTTTACCTGAAATTGTCCAGTTTCATCCTATAGCGTTGCTTATTAAAATTATAAATCAGTTTGGTTTTTAGTGAAAAATAATACAATATGTAATATTATGCTTTTTATCCCTGTGGTGACTATGCCAGTGCAACCACAGTTCTTGTCTGCAACAAGCTTACATCTGGGTCTTCAAACTATTCATGGAAAATGTGTATTATGAAAAAACCACACGTGTATATAAAAAATTTTTGCACAAAAATAAACAACTTTTAATTCCATTTTTATTTATTTGAAAGGCTGAGTGCCAGGGGTGGGGAGGGGAGGGGGCAGGATAGATATCCTTCATCCACTGGTTCATTCCCCCAAATGGCCACAACGGCTAGGGGTGGGTAAGGTCAAAGTCAGGAGCCAGAAATTCCATCCTGGTTTCCCACATAGGTGGCAGAGGTCCAAGTACTTGGGCCATTTTGTGCTACTTTCCCAGAAATATTAGTAAGGAGCTAGATCAGAAATGGAGCAGCTGGGATTTGTACCAGTGCTCATATGGGATGCTGGCACTGCTGGCATTAACTTAACCTATTGTGCTACAATACCGGCCCCTCCGCCAACTTTTTGAATTGCCTGCATAATCTTATAAGACAGTGTACCAATATATGGAAAGGTAATCAGAATTAATAAAAACTTGGTTCAAGGATCTCTTCCTCCACAAAGTAGTCTTATACTTTCCCAGCCCAGTGCAAGATTCTTCTCAATGATAACTGGGAAGGTAGGAGAATGCTTTGTGGAGAAAGAGAACCTTGAACTAAGTTTTTTGGTTAGAATTTGGTTAGAGAATGATGGACACCCTAGATAGATTGGAAAAATAGGGACTTGGACCTGAGAGTAGGAAGGTACAGGATTCATTCAAGGACAAGTCAGATGTGGCACTTCTTTCCCTTTTCTGGATTTAAAAGGCATTACACATAATAAAATTTGAATTTAAAATTATAAAATAGACTTGGCACATATTTTATAGGGATAGGGAAGGAAGTTTTGATGATCTGTGTAGTGAAGAGAGCTATATAAGTAGGTTTAATTAACAATAAGATAGAATTACTTTTTTTTTTTTTTAAAGATTGATTTATTTATTTGAAAGTCAGAGTTACACAGAGAGAGTAGAGGCAGAGAGAGGTCTTCCATCCGATGGTTTACTCCCCAATTGGCCACAATGGCCAGAGTTGCACCGATCCGAAGCCAGGAGCCAGGAGCTTCTTCCGGGTCTCCCATGTGGGTGCAGGGGCCCAAGCGTTTGGGCCATCTTCTACTGCTTTCTCAGGCCACAGCAGAGAGCTGGATTTCAAGTGGAGCAGTTGGTTCTCGAACTGGAGCCCATATGAGATGCCAGCACTTCAGGTCAGGGCATTAACCCTCTGGGCCATAGATTAACTGTTTATCATTTTCAGTTTACATTTTTATGTTGTATGAATTGTTTTAGATCATTTTTGTTTTCAGAATGTCACTGACCTCCTCTTGTCACTAAAATGACAGAAGCTAATATGTATAGAAGTCTTAGACCACCTTGCATGTGCCTACAATTATATAGGGTTATACTTCAAAGATTTGCAAGAGTAGAGTATGCTTTCCACTTATCGTTGGCCTTTAAAAGCATCATGCACAGATGATAGTGGATACTTTGGTGTTTTGTTGTTGGAAATGGGTTCTTCCTGTTGCAGCATGAA
Organism: Lepus europaeus; assembly: GCF_033115175.1. Classification (NCBI taxonomy): domain Eukaryota; kingdom Metazoa; phylum Chordata; class Mammalia; order Lagomorpha; family Leporidae; genus Lepus; species Lepus europaeus. The sequence continues at coordinate 104,342,990 of NC_084835.1, read as the reverse complement.
GTTTGCTATCTTAATTTTAAGTAGATGTTTTCTTTGCTAAAACAGGTTGTTTACATTGATTGCTTTCTTTTAATGCAAAAATATTAAACTGTAAGTATATAAAAATGAGAACATGGTAGGGGCTTCTGCTTCTCAGGGAATGAGGTGCATGTAGAAGGCAGAGCAGATTTTTATCGCTATAATACAAACAGACTTTTCTAAACTGGCCATTCACCATATCAGCTATTTTTGTAACATTTCTGTTTGTTTATTTTTCAGCTTTTTTAATCCAACTCAAATGAACTAAACCAGAAGATTTTTTTAAATGAAGTAATATAAAGATTGACCTTGTCTCACTCTACTCCCCTCCTTGCTTCTCTGCTCATCTAGTACCTATCTGCTCTCACCCTCCCCATGTTGTCACCATTGTTGGTGCGAGATTTCTACAGCTTCTATCATCTGGATCAGCTTTTTTTTTTTTTTACTAGATTTCCTCAACCACCTCTTTCTTCAAATCTCATCCTACTTACGTTTTCAGTTGGCCTTTTGTTTTGTTTTGGGCTGGCAACTAGGTGCTTTCTGTTTCTATACCATGTTGCTCACTAGATTTTTTTAAACTTTCTACTGTTTGCATATTTAATTTTGTATTACATTTTGAAAAGTCAAACTGCAATGAAACAAGTTTCAGATTTAATTAATTGGATAACATTTTAATTAATTCTAAACTTTAAAGTTTATTTTTTAGAATCTACAGAATCACTTTGGAAATCAAGTACAACAGTCTCATCACGGTCCTTTGTACTAGAGCTAATATAAAGCATTGATTAGGTTTTAGTTGAAGGGTGTGAATTTTTTTTTTCTCAGTGGAATATTAGTCCCAAAGTTTTTCTGATGATCTATTGTGGGTGTATCTTCTGCTTCTGCCTACTCAAGTAAGCTCAAGTTCAATTGAAGGACTCACGGACTGATTACTAGGCTGGGTTAAAATGTTCACATAGAAGATTAATGGATTCTACTGAATACGTATCTTGGGCACCTAATTTTGATGTACACAGGTGTTTGTTTGAGGTATAATACAAAGAGTTAAGAGTGAATAAAAAAGCTAAAAGTTTGGAATGAGAATCCATATTGGAATATTGAATTTCTTCTTTTTTACAGAGAGTACATATTGGCAAGTTGAGAGTTATCAACCTGTGAAACAGTATGCAGATTTGTGTCTTCTATTGTATCACATCTGCTAAACTTTTAATTTTTAATATTAGTTGTTTCTGTTTTCTTTTGCTTAATCTAATAGCTCCATGTTTTGTGTTAAGTAATATAATGATCAATAATGCTTTCAGTGTTTATTGGCTTAAATTCATTTGTGATACACATTATGCCACCTACCCTTTTTTCTTGTAGCTCCACATACGTGAGTTTTTTTACTCTTGTTCACATCCTCTTTGATGAAGCTTATTTTTTTTTTTTATCACCCTTGTGACTTGCTGGGCTTTTCTAACATGGTTTCTTTGAACCAGAGATGACTTCTGTAAAATAATAAAAGTGGTTTTCTTAGACTGGGGAAGAAAGCATTTCTAGCAATGTATTATTGGGCATTCAGTGGAAAGGACTTCTAAATCTTCTCTCATGAATAGCATTGACCCATCTATGTTCTGTTTTATTCCATACATGTACTAATAGCCCTCATGAGGATGTGTCTGGTATATACACTACTGTTTGGAACAGAATCAATTTAAAATATGAAAATTACATTTATAAATGTATATATAAATCTTTTTCTATAAAAGCATACAAATTCTTGCAAGTGAGTTTTCCTTAGAAACCTTTCTGCTATGAGAATACTTTATCTAATAATAACCTCTGGGTTTGAAGTACTTGATTAGAACAGTGAATTTGTTGTCTAGAAAGTTTGATAGGAATCAAGTCTATTCATACTTTTTTTTTTTTAAGATTTATTTATTTATTTGAAAGGCAGAGTTACACAGAGAGAGGTAGTGACAGAGAAGAGAGAGAGTTTCCATCGACTGGTTCATTCTCCAGATGTCTACACTGGCCAGGGCTGGGCTGTGCTGAAGCTAGAAGCCAGGGGAGCTTCATCTGGGTCTACTACTTGGGTGGCGGGGGCCCAAGCACTTGGGCTGTCTTCTGCTGCTTTCCCAGGAACTCGGATCAGAAATGGAGCAGCTGGGATTTGAACTGGCAACTGTATGGGATGCTGGTGTTGCAGACAGCAGATTAATCCACTGAGACATAATACCAGCTCCCTTAACTTTATTCTTTACATTTTTTGGCTGCCACATTTATAGTAACCAGGACATTTTTTTAAAGCCTCTAATAGAGGGTTATATTAATCATTGACAGAAGCAGGATTTAGTCTTTTTAATTTTTATCATACATTTATAGCAACCTTTTTTTTTTTTTTAAAAGAAACCAGGAAGTATCAGTCATTTTTAATCTGTTTTCATTGCATGTCTGCATATTGAAGAAAAAGTCTGGAAACCTGTCATCTGGGGCATGAAGACATGAATTTAGCATACTCTTAATTCCAGATTATTTTGTGATCGACATTTGATTTCTAATTGCCTAAAAATAGAATGCCAAATATATTTTACTCATATAGCAGCATCTTTTTTATTAATGTCTCTAAACTGTCAACTTTGTTATGAAAAATTGCATTACTTTTTCTTGAAATAGTGTGGGAATACAAAAATAGACTGCATGTGTTTTGTTTTTAATTCCTTATGGCTGGGGGCAGGGGTTATGGTAGTTTGTTTCAACAGTGAAAGTATACTGCATGCCAAAAGAAACTCAAGAATAAAAATTAATACCAGGTTTAAAAAACATGATTACCATATTAGTATTTTTTAAAATAACCCTATCCATATTTTTTAAATCAATAAGATGTACATATAAAGTTACTTTTGTTTTTCTAGGTAGTTGGCAAAAAAGGAGAAAGCCACTAAGGTGCAAAAGACACTGGAAGACCATATTGCAATCAGATCTACAGCTCCTGGATAATTGCTTGATTCTCGCCAGAGACTGTCAATGTTTCATTCATTACCATTACCAATAAATCATTGCTTTTGTTCAGATGGTATCACTAGTGTTTCTGTTGTAATCTTGATACATGCAATTGTAAATAAAAGTCACTACTTTTGCCAAACTTAATTCTTGTCATTTCAAATAAATACTTTTTCCATCTATTTGAAAATGAGCCACCTGATTTTAGAAGAGAGTTAGGTGATTGGTAGCATATTTATTGGAAGCCAGTTTCTCTCTTTAGAGGAGCAAAACTGTCTTAGGAAGTTAAGGAATATGTGTGCATACCCACAGAACAAGTGATTTTGATGAAGGGACTTGGAACAGCTATGTTCAAATGGGTACTAACTTGCATTTTTTTTTTTTTATTAAAGGATATTTGAGTATCTGGACTATATAAATTCCTCAAGTTATAAACAACAAGAAATGAACAGGTTTGATGAGCTCTAGTCTTACCTGAAACAATTTAGTTAATGGGTCCATAAATTCTTTCTTATACCAAGTTTTTAATTCCTTCTGGATAAACTTTAAAATTTGAATCAGCCATTTTCTTTATTAATAGGAATGTTGAAATCAGAAAACTGGGAAGAGTATAATACAATGAATTCATGAAACAGTAGGAATTATTGTTGTTAATCATGTGTTTATTATTTGAAATACCCAACCATGCAGTGTAAATACAGGGAGATCATGATTTAAGTTTGAAGATAGCTGGCCAGATGTCTGTATTTAAAAGTGCTTTCATAAAAGGCTATCAAAACAAAACATCTGTTTTCTTTATTCCTTTTTTAAATTTTAAAATTGTAATTTAGAAAGTATCCATAAATTTAATCTTTACATATAATTTTCAAATTCAGTATTTTAAAAGAGTACATCACACTGTATAACTTGTGATTCAGTTAATACATCTGAGAGCATTCTTGTCTAGGAATTTTGCTTTTGGGAGACCAATGTATTCATTATACGTGTTTATGAAAAAATTATGTGGAAGTTTTAGTGGTGAAATAGTCACCTTCTGAAACCCAAGTGTCATTAGGTGATGTGTAGTTCATTATTATGTGAGCACATAACTGGTCTGCGGTGATGTTTATGTCATGTTCTTGGCAGTTTTGTTGCCTTGGGTCAAGTGGAGGTAGAAGGGCAAGAAATAAAAGTTAATATCACTCCTTATACAGAAATCTCAGATTAATCACGCCTGAAATTAAAGATAAGGCTAATATGGAGGGTTCTGTTTTATAATTCTGTACACTTAACCTGTTTGAGTGATTGTTAAAGTGCCTCCTCCTAAGTATTGCTGACCTCATCCTATTTTTACTTGACAATTTGAAAACCCAATGAAAGTGATTTCATATTTGTAAAGAATTGGGCTTCTGATTTATAATGTTTGTGTGGCTTTTCTATAACTCGGTTGCAATATACAAACATTCCATAATTATTCAAATTGTAAATAGCAGAAAATGAATGTTTATAGGTAACTGTAACATGTTTCACTTATGGGAAGTTTTATTGTTACAAATAAACATGCATAATTGACATTATTTAAAATATAAAGCTGAAATGCTGTTTTCTCCTAAAACTTACGCATGATACCAAATTTTTCAGATGAATTAGAAGAGCATTTGAAAGAAATGTAACGCTAGTTATTTTAACCCAAGTCATCCATCAGGTAGTGCTTTCTTAGGTTTATTGTTTGTTTTGCCAAACAGCAAAGAAGTGAATCTTTCCCGTGATTTGCAGATTTTGTTATATATTTCACATCAATGAAAAACAATGAAATATCCCATCCCATGATAGAAACAGAAGTAGAGTATTGCAGAACAAAGAGTTAGGCTTTAGGTAGGCCTTTATGATCCATTTTGGCCCTCATTGCCAAAACCTCCTGTTGCCCTCCAATCTCCATACATGTTGGAGACAACCTCTTAGCAATCCATTGTGTGGTTCCAGACCCTGTCATTCTTGCTTCAGTGTTGGAGGATGTACATGGTGTTGTCTGCAGTGTTCACAAGGATGCCTTTAATGTACATTTGGCTTCAGCGTTTTATTTATGGCTGCCATTAGTGCACTTTGCAAATGGGGGGTGGGGGTGGGGGTGCCTTTTACCCATTCAGAGTTTTCCAGGTTTATCTTCATGTCTAGAACCATTTAATATTTTGATAAGTATAAAGTGTTGAAGTTCAATAAATTACAAACACCCCTTCCTTTGTTAGCTGTAAAAATTAAGTTCAGGGTTTACCCACGTTTATTTGTATTGAAGTTTATATAGTTCGATTTGGTGAGTTAATTTTTGTGTAGATATATCTTCTTCAGTCAGTGATTTCTAGTCTTAGATTAAAAGAAAGTAACAATAAAGAATCCATTCACTTAATGTAAAGGAAAACTTAACAGGAATATTGTGTTTATGTAGTTTAATTGACAGCATAATTCTATGCATTTATGGATTGTGATCAGTACATGTATATAATGTATAGTGAGTGCATCGGGATAAGCAGCATTTCCATTTCCTTAAATATTATTTCTTTGTCTTAGGAACCTTTAGACTCCTCTCCTAGTCTAACATACTCTAACATACATTACACATTGGTGAACTACATGCAGTAGAACAGAACTTACTCCTCCAGTGTGATACCAGTAGTCCAGCATCCCTCTGTTCCTCCTCACTCCAGCCTCTAGTGACCATTGTTCTGTTCTCTGCTTCTAGGAAATCCCAAGTTTTTAGCTTCCTAGGTGAGGCCATGCAGAGTTTGTCTTTCTGTTTCTGGCTTATTTCACTTAACGTGTCCTCCTGTTCCACAGATGACAGGATTCACATTTAGGTGTTTTTTTTGTTTGTTTGTTTTTTTAAGGTTTGTTTGTTTATGAGAGCTATAGAGAGAAGCAGAGAAAGAGGCCTTACATCGTTGGTTCACTCCTCAAATGGCCACAAGGGCCGGAGCTGGGCCGATGCAAAGCCAGGAGCCAGGAGCTTCTTGATCTCACACGGGTGTGGGGTCTCAAGGAATTGGGCCATTTTCTGCTTTCCCAGGCCATAGCAGAGAGCTGGATGGGAAGTGGAGCAGCTGGGATTTGAACCGGCTTCCATATGGGATGCTGGCACTGTAGGCAGAGGCTTTACCTACTATACAACAGCATTAATCCCCCACATTTAATTTTTTTTTAATTTGACCGGCAGAGTTAGAAAGGTCTTTTTTCCGTTGGTTCATCCCCCAAATGGCCACCATGGCTGGCGTGCTGCACCGATCTGAAGCCAGGAGCCAGGTACTTCCTCCTGGTCTCCCAGGCGGGCGCAGGGCCCAAGCACTTGGGCCATCCTCCACTGCCCTCCCGGGCCACAGCAGAGAGCTGGACTGGAAGAGGCGCAACCAGAACTAGAACTCGGCGCCCATATGGGATGCCAGCGCCACAGGCAGAGGATTAACCAAGTGAGCCACATCGCCAGCCCCAACCCCCACATTTAATTTTAAAGTGTCATTAGGAACTGGCACCTGTAGGATAGTATGCTAAGCTTCCACCTCAAAAAATTTTTAAAAATTTCAAATGCATGCCTCTAATTGTGCATTTTAGAACATCTAAACTTTGACACTGTATATGCTTTATAATGCACATATAGTATGTTGGGTATGTGAATTTTAGAATGATTTTTATTCCTGAACTACACCCATATTGCTTAAGAATATTGATGTCATTTAACCATGTTTAAACTTCAGTTTTTATCTTTAAGTCTGTAAATTTTTTTTTTTTAAGAGTAATTTACTTGGGGCTGGTGTTGTGGTGCAGCAGTTAAAGTTAGCTCCTTTACCTGATGGCATCCCATAAAGGCACTGGTTTGAGTCCCAGCTGCTGCTCTTCCAATCCAGCTCCCTGCTAACGGCGGGGAAAAGGCCGTGGAAGACAGCCTGAGTGTTTGGGCCCCTGCCATGCATGAGGGATGAAGCTCCTGGCTTCAGCCTGGCCCAACCCTGGCCATTGCAGCCACCTGAAGAGTGAAGGAGCATATGAAAGATGTGTGTCTTCCCTCTTTCTGTGACTCTGACTTCCAAATAAGTAAGTCTTTAAAAAAAAAAAAAAAAGTTATTTGGCAGAATGACAGAGACAGCGCTCTTCCCATCAGCTGGTTCACTCCCCAAATTCCCCCAACAGCCCTGTCTGGGACATGTGGAAGCCAGGAGCCCCAAACTCCACCTAGGTGATCTCACACTGGTGGCAGATGCCCAAGCCCGTGGGGCATCTGCTGCTGCCTTCTCAGATGCAAGCTGGAAGCTGGACCAGGATTGAGCAGCTGGAATTCAAACCAGCACTTAAGTATGGGATACTGGCATCACAAGTGAGGCTTAATCCACTGTGCTACAACACCAGCATGATACATACATGTATGTATACATGTATTTTATATACTTAACACCATAGGCACAAGTTTATATAGAGTGGGGATTTTCTTTCTTTCTTTTTTTAATATATTTATTTGAAAGGCAGTTTAGTTCCGCAATGGCTGGGGCTGGGCCAGGCCCACGGCAGGATCCAGGAGCTTCATTTGGGTCTCTTGCTTGGGTACAGGGGCCCAAGGACTTGGGCTAAGTTCACTGCTTTTCCAGGCATATTAGCAAGGAGCTGCATCAAAAGTGAAGCAGCCGGGAGTTGAACCAGCACCCATGGGGGATGCCAGTGTTGCAAGTGGGGACTGAATCTGCTACACCACAACACCATCTCACAGAGTGGGGAATTTCTAGGCTAGTAAGATGACTTAAACTCTGTGACCTATGTAAGATTGTTATTTGGAGAATGTGTTACTAAATTGAGTAACTTTGTAAAATAAAGATAAGTTTAGAATTTGGATATGCTATTAAAGTTGCACATACCTTGGATAATATAAAAATCTTACAATACTTAGCAAAACTGCTGGAACATTTCTCCTTTATGCTTGCTATGGTTTTCTATGGGAAGAGGAGGTTAATTTACTTAGGAGTTAATTCCGATAAATTGAACAGGCCAGAATTGTGAAAATAAGATTTACTGGCTTAAACTTGCAAATGCACTTGGAGATAGCAGCTCATTAGGCTACTTAAGAGCAAGATCTTTGAGAACTTGGAATCCTTGCTCCTCTTGTTAGCCTTGTTATCACAACTAATGTCCTTTGGAGTTTGAATAGCCTCCTGTGTAAAAATAGGAACATCTACCTCTTAGGCTGATTATGAAGATTAAATGAGCCTTAACTTTTATCTGGAACAAGGGTAAGTCGTTTTTTTGGTACCCTGCTCTTTTGCTTCACTGCTGCTGCTTTTCGGCCATCATTTCTTACAGAGTATGCTGCAGTAGCCTGCTATCCTCCGATCTGGCCACTCTGATGTGTCTTGCACATGGTGGCTTGTTCTCTCTTCTTTATGAGGTCTTAGTACCATCCCTCCTTTACCAGCCTTCACCTGCCTCTCATTTCCCCTGATGGGTGCTGTACCATACTATTGGTTACCAGAATGTACCTTGATAGCTTATCCATCTGACAAATTGGCTACTGGCCTACAAGTCTCAGTCAAAGCAGAACTGATAGAGGGAACCCTCTGCCAAAGCTCCGTGTGGTTGGTTATTTCATCCGGGTGGGCATATTTATCAAACTGCTTATGATTTTTTGTACTCATATTTGCATCAGTAGGTCATGAGCAGTAATAGAATGTGAATTTTTTTTCTCCAGTTCCAAGTGAGTGGCTTTGATCTCTGTTATTAAGCACAATATTGAACACATTCCAAGATTCCAAGAGGAGATGCTTGTGTTGAGTCTGGGAGATTAAGTAGGAATTTTCAGTTCAGCATGATAAGGAAGAGAATTTAGCCAAATTAAAAGAAAAGCATAGGGTGTGTTGGCAGAATGACTGATGGTTAAATGTGAGACTATCTTTATGGGGGCAATGGGGGAGGTGAAGCTGGAAAGTGAATAGAAACCATAACATGAAGCTCCCTTGCGCTGTGAAAGAGATCAGATGTTATCCTTAATTTATGAGGGAGAGGTACACACTAGAAAGGCAGCCTTGGTGACTCAAGTTTCTCACTTTTGCAATTGAATGGAGAAACTTCTTAGGCCACAACATGAATGTGGTTTGGGATACATTGCCTACAGCAATGTACTTGGAACACTTTTTTGGCATTAAGTTTAGTAGCAGGTGCAGTCAGGAATGTGATTTTAGAGTTCAGGGAAGAAGTGGGAAACTAAGAGTCATTTGTTAAAAAATACTCTTTATTAAAAAAATTTTAACAGACCGAAAAATTGTATCGATGGGGTACTATTTGATACTTTGACATACACATACATTGTGTAATGTCCAAGCAGGGTACATATATCTCATCTCTAATAGTCATTTAAATGATAAAAGTTGAAATATGTGTATGGAAACTTCTAAAGGGAATATTAGGGGTAGAATGAAACTAAGGAACAAATACTAATGGAGACTAAGCCATAGCAGATAAAGTGCCTGGAAAGCAAAGCAGTGAAGATGAGGAAGAACAATGAGGTTATTATAAAGCAGTAACAACTTCATATGGGAATGGTCATTATCAAATGTGATAGAAATATTAAAATTAGCAAGGTTGTCGAATGGTTAATCCATTAAATTGTGGAGATGATCTAGTGCTTCATTGTAAGATGCATTGATTATAAGGATAATCTTTTGGTTGGAGAAAGCATCAGCAGCCTGAATGATCTGAAACCATTTCTGCAAAGAAATTGAGAAATCTTTATTATCTACAACTGAAGTAGTCTTCACATGACAGTTAGCAAGGTTTGGAAATCAGTGACATCATTCCATAACGGAATATATGAAACTGTTTAGCAAGTGTCATTTAAGGATTTAGTTTTATAATCAGGGGTTTCCTCTCCTGTATTTTATTTGTAATCAGAAATTTTGTCATCCTTTATAACTGCTTTTATTCTCTTAAAAGTTTCTAATTTCATGACGATGATTCCTGTGTCAAGAGTCCTGGATTGACTGCTAGTTTCCTTAGTAATAAGGTTCTGATTTTATTGGACAGCATCAAATGCATAAACTGTTAAAAGCTACTCTAGGCCGGCGCCGTGGCTTAACAGGCTAATCCTCCGCCTTGCGGCGCTGGCACACTGGGTTCTATTCCCGGTTGGGGCGCCGGATTCTATCCCGGTTGCCCCTCTTCCAGGCCAGCTCTCTGCTATGGCCCGGGAAGGCAGTGGAGGATGGCCCAAGTGCTTGGGCCCTGCACCCGCATGGGAGACCAGGAGAAGCACCTGGCTCCTGGCTTCGGATCAGTGCAATGCGCCGGCCGCAGCGGCCATTGGAGGGTGAACCAACGGCAAAGGAAGACCTTTCTCTCTGTCTCTCTCTCTCTCACTATCCACTCTGCCTGTCAAAAAAAAAAAAAAAAAAAAAAAAAAAAAGCTGCTACTCTTCTGGATTTTCCAGTAACAAGGAACTCCTTCATTAGATCTCTGTAATCTTTTCTGTGACCAAGGGTAGTTTCATTTCCCTGGTCACATAACTTCTCTCAAGGGAGTAGACACATTGTCCACATTAGGGAGGCTACTGCATGGATTTGGCTTTGACTGCAGGTGGCCTTTATATTTAAAACTGAGTATCTAAGACAAAACTGACAATAGCTGAAAGGGTGTAGGCCAGCTGGAACCACTGGGATAGACTTGTACAGAAATGAATAGATGTCCATTGAAAATGTTTCCTCTGATTTCTGTTTGAATCAAGCAACAAGAAGGGGAAGGCATTGATGGGTGTTCACATTTTGGAGTTTTTAACCTTAATTTTTTTTTTTTTTTTTGACAGGCAGAGTGGATAGTGAGAGAGAGAAACAGAGAGAAAGGTCTTCCTTTTTGCCGTTGGTTCACCCTCCAATGGCCGCTGCGGCCGGCGCATCTCGCTGATCCGAAGCCAGGAGCCAGGTGCTTCTCCTGGTCTCCCATGAGGGTGCAGGGCCCAAAGACTTGGGCCATCCTCCACTGCCTTCTCGGGCTATAGCAGGGAGCTGGCCTGGAAGAGGGGCAACCGGGATAGAATCCGGTGCCCCAACCGGGACTAGAACCCGGTGTGCCGGCGCCGCAAGGCGGAGGATTAGCCTGTTAAGCCACGGCGCCGGCCTAACCTTAAATATTTATTCCTGGAATTTAAAAATTCTGTACCAATTTCTTTGTTGCTTCCCCTTACCAATCAAAATATGAAATCCACTGAATTTGGGAAATGCTAAAAACCTGGGTTCAACACATTTGCTTTTCAGAGTACCCTAAGTTCATTATGAACACTCTTTAATAGATGTGTGCCAGTTTAAGAATTGGTTATTTTTATGGATCTATAATTTCTTTATAAAGAGTATGTGGCCCCTTTGATGGGACGGTAGGTCCTTTTAGATGGTTTGTAACCCATTTTTTTAAATAGAAAACTTTTATTTAATAAATATAAATTTCAAGGGGCCGGTGCCGTGGCACAGTAGGTTAATCCTTTGCCTGTGATGCCGGCATCCCATATGGGTGCTGGTTCCAGTCCCAGCTGCTCCTCTTCAAGTCCAGCTCTCTGCTGTGGCCTGGGAAATCAGTAGAAGATGGTGCAAGTACTTGGGCCCCTGCCCCCATGTGGGAGACCAGGAAGAAGCACCTGGCTCCTGGCCTTGGATTGGCACAGCTCCAGCCGTTTCCACCATTTAGGGAGTGAACCAGTGGAAGGAAGACCTTTCTCTCTGTCTCTACCTCTCACTGTCTGTAACTCTACCTTTCAAATAAATAAATAAAATCTTTAAAAATATATAAATTTCAAAAGTTCAACTTTTGGATTATAGCAGTTCTTTCCCCCCCATAACCACACTCCTACCCGCATACCATCCCATCTACTCCCTCTCCCATCCCATTCTTCATTAAGATTCATTTTTAATTATATACAGAAAATCAACTGTACTGAGCAAAGATTTCAACAGTTTGCACACACACAGACACACAAAGTATAAAGTACTGTTTGAAGATCAGTTTTACCATGAATTCTCATAGTACAACACATTAAGGACAGAGGTCCTATGTAAGGAGCAAGTGCACAGTGACTCCTGTTGTTGATTTAACAATGTCAGTAATCACCCAAGGCTCTTGTCATGAGCTGCCAAGGCTATGGAAGCCTCTTGAGTTCACAAACTCTGGCCTTATTTAGACAAGGCCATAATCAAAGTGGAAGTTCTCTCCTCCCTTCAGAGAAAGGTACTCCTTCTTTGATGACCCATATTTTCCGCTGGGATCTCACTGACAGATCTTTCATTTAGATTTTTTTTTTTTTGGCTACCATGTCTTGGCTTTCCACACCTGAAATACTCTCATGGGCTTTTTTGTCAGATCCGAATGCCTTAAGGACTGATTCTGAGGCCAGAGTGCTGTTTAGGATATTTGTAATTTTATGAGTCTGCTGTGTATCCCGCTTCCCTTGTTTGATCGTTCTCTCCTTTTTAATTCTATCAGTTATTATTAGTAGACACTGGTCTTATTTATGTGATCCCTTTGACACTTAATCCTATCTTTATGATCAGTTATGAACTTAAATTTATCACTTTAACTAGTAAGGTGGCATTGGTACCTGTCAATGAGATTTGGAGTCCCATGGCAAGTTTTTAGCTTTACCCTTGGGGGTAAGTCTGCAGGAGCATGTGCCAAAATGTACATTTCCTCCTTCTCTTATTCCCACTCTTATTTTTAACAGGGATCAATTTTCAGTTGGGTTTAAACACCTAAGAATAATTGTGTGTTAATTAAAGAGTTCAACCAATGGTATTAAGTAGAAAAAGAAAATACTAAAAACAATAATAGTAAGTGTTCCTTGACAGTCAGGACAAGGGCTGATCAAGTCATTGCTCCTCATAGTGTCAGTTTCACTTCTACAGGTTTCCTTTTAGGTGCTCAGTTAGTTGTCACAGATCAGGGAGAACATTTGATATTTGTCCCTTTGGGACTGGCTTATTTCACTCAGCATGATGTTTTCCAGATTCTTCCATTTTGTTGCAAATGACAAGATTTCATTTTTTTTTTTTACTGCTGTGTAGTATTCCATAGAGTGCATATCCCATAATTTCTTTATCCAGTCTTCTGTTGGGCATTTCAGTGGAATCCATGTCTCAGCTATTGTGAACTGAGCTGCAATAAACATTGAGATGCAGATAGTTCTTTTATTTGCCAGTTTAATTTCCCTTGGGTAAATTCTGAGGAGTGGGATGGCTGGGTTGCGTGGCAGTGCTATATTCAGGTTTCTGAGGAATCTCCAGACTGACTTCCATAGTGGCTTTACCAGTTTGCATTCCCACCAACAGTGGATTAGTGTGCCTTTTACCCCATATCCTCGCCAGCATCATTTGTTAGTTGATTTCTGTATGTAAGCCATTCTAACCTGGGTGTGGTGAAACCTCATTGTGGTTTTGATTTGCATTTACCTGATGGCTAGTGATCCTGAACATTTTTTCACATGTCTGTTTGCTGTTTGATTTCCTCTTTTGAAAAATGTCTATTTGGGTCCTTGGCCTATCTCTTAAGTGGGTTGTTTGTTTTGTTGTTGTGGAGTTTCTTGATCTCTTTGTAGAGTCTGGTTATTAATCCTTTATCAGTTGTATAATTTGCAAATATTTTCTCCCATTCTGTTGGTTGCTTCTTCACTTTCCTGTGTGTTTCTTTTGCAGTACGGAAACTTCTCAATTTGATGTAATCCCAGTTGTTAATTTTGGCTTTGACTGTGCCTCTGGGTTTTTTTTTCCAAGAAGTCTTTGCCTGTGCCTATATCTTGCAGGGTTTCTCTTATGTTCTCTAATAATTTGAGGGTGTCAGGTCGTAGATTTAGATTTTTAATCCATGTTGAGTGGATTTTTGTGTAAGGTGTAAGGTAGGGGTCTTGCTTCATACTTCTGCATGTGGAAATCCAGTTTTCCTAGAACCATTTGTTGAATCGACTTTCTTTACTCTAGGAATTGGTTTCAGACGGTTTGTAATCCATTCTTTATTTATAGCAATTCTCACCCAGAATAATATCTCAGGTATGTTTCAGTTAAAACACAGTTGAATTGCCTTAGTATGGAATATTCCAAAAATTATTTAATTTACACATTACACACAACTTAAAACAGTAGAACCCAAACCCCATCCACACTAAAATACCCTACAAACAAGGAATAGAAAAAAAATTTCTTCAACCTGATACAGAGCACTTATGCAGGGCATAGCTAACATCAGATTGGATACTTGTCCCTAACATCAGTAACAAGAATGTCTGTTCTTAACCACTTCCATTCAATGTTGTGAGTCAAGTTAGCAAGGTAAGAAAAAGAAAATGCATCCAGATTTTAAGGGAAGGACTGAAATTATTGCTACTTGCGGAAATCATGCTCTTGAATGTAGAAAATCTTAAAGGAATCCATTGAACAACTTTTTAAAAATTTTTTAATTTTTTATTTTTGACAGGCAGAGTGGACAGTGAGAGAGACAGAAAGAAAGGTCTTCCTTTGCTGGTTGGTTCACCCTCCAGTGGCTGCCGTGGCTGGCGCGCTGCGGCCGGCGCACTGCGCTGATCTGAAGGCAGGAGCCAGGTGCTTTTCCTGGCCTCCCATGGGGTGCAGGGCCCAAGCACTTGGGACATCCTCCACTGCACTCCCGGGCCACAGCAGAGAGCTGGCCTGGAAGAGGGGCAACTGGGACAGAATCTGGCGCCCTGATCGGGACTAGAACCTGATGTGCCGGCGCCGCTAGGCGGACGATTAGCCTGTTGAGCCACGGCACCGGTTGAAAAACTCTTAAAACTAATACAGTTCAGCAAAATCAGAAGATAAAAGTTCTATTTCTACACACCGAAAATGAATAGTGAAAATGAAATCAAGCCAATTCTGTTCACAGGGCATCAAGAGTAATATACAAGTAAAGTTCACAAGTTTAAAACTTACACTATGAAAATTGTAAAAAACTGTTGAAGCAATGAAAAAAGATGTAAAGAAGTGAAAAAATCTTCATCTTCATGAATTGAGACTTAATATTGTTAATATGGCCATTCTCTCCAAACTGATGTACAAATTAAATGCAATCCTTACTAGAATTCCAGCTAAATTCTTGGTAGAAATTGGCAAACTCATTCTAAAACTTAGATGATACTGTAAAGGACCCAGCACATCTAAAACAATCCTGAAAAGTAACACAGGAAAAGGACTCACACTTCTCAACTTCTAAACTTACTACAAAGTAATGGCAATCAAGGTAGTACGATTCTAGAACTATAAGACTCTTAAGAAAACCATTTGCTTGAATTTGATAAAGGATTCTTAGATATAACAAAAAGCATGAGCACACCCAAAATTGATTAAGTTGAAATTTCATAAAATTAAGAACTTTATAGAATAACATTAAGAAAGTGAAATAAATAGAAAATATTTGTAAATCATATATCTAATAAGGAACTGGTAGCTAGGATATATAAAGTATTACAGTTCAGAAATAAAGACGTCCACTTTTAAAACAATCATAGGGTCTGAATAGGCATTTCTTCAAAGAAGATATAAAAATGGTTAAGCACATGAAAGATGCTCAATATCCTTAATCATCAGAAAAATGGGAATCAGAACAGCTTCATCCCACAAGCAGCTAGAATCAGAGTCATGAAAGAGTTGGTGAGGATGTGGAAAAGCCAGAATCCTCATTCACTGCTGGTGCGAGTGTCATGTAGTGCAGTGGCTCTGTACGACAGCTGGACAATGCAGGAAACGATGAGGCACAGAGTTACCGTGGGGCCGACAATTCCACTTCTAGTTAAATGCCCAAAAGGGAGGAAAACATGTCCACACAAGAAATTGTACTTGAACATTCATAGCGCATTATTCATAGACAAAAGGTGAAAACAACTCAAGTAACCAAAGGACAAATGAATAAACAAAATGTGGCATGTCCGTACAATGAAGTATTCCTCAGCTATAAACAGGAATGAAGTCTGATACAAGTACATGCAACAAAGTAGGTAGACCTTGAAAGCGTTTGTCTAAGCTAAAGAAGCCAGGCTCAAGGTGCCACTTGCTATGTAACTACATTTGAAAGGAAGCACACTATATGAATATCTGTGCAGACAGAAGTAGTGCTGGTTGCTTATACTGAGAGAATTGGAGAGCAGATAAAAGGTGATGATGGCTAGAAGGCCAGGTTTCTTTTTGATGTAATCAAAACTTTTAAATTTACTGTGGTGGGGCCGATGCTGTGGCGCAGAGGGTTAATGCCCTGGCCTGAAGTGCCGGCATCCCATATGGTGCTGGTTCAAGACCCGGCTACTCCACTTCCCATCCAGCTCTCTGCTATGGCCTGGGAAAAGCAGTAAAAGATGTCCCAAGTCCTTGGGCCCCTGCACCCACTTGGGAGACCTGGAAGAAGCTCCTGGCTCCTGGTTTCAGTTCGGCACAGCTCTGGCTGTTGTGGCCAATTGGGGAGTGCACCAGCAAATGGAAGACCTCTCTCTCTCTCTCTCTCTCTGCCTCTCCTCTCGCTGTGTAACTCTGACTTTTGAATAAGTAAATAAATCTTTTTTTTCCTGTTTTTTTTTTTTTTTTTTTTTGACAGGAAGAGTGGACAGTGAGAGAGAGACAGGGAGAAAGGTCTTCCTTTGCCGTTGGTTCACCCTCCAATGGCCGCAGTGGCAGGTGCACCTCGCTGCTCCGAAGGCAGGAGCCAGGTGCTTCTCCTGGTCTCCCATGAAGGTGCAGGGCCCAAGGATTTGGGCCATCCTCCACTGCACTCCCGGGCCACAGCAGAGAGCTGGCCTGGAAGAGGGGCAACCGGGACAGAATCTGGTGCCCCGACCGGGACTAGAACCTGGTGTGCCGGCGCCGCAGGCGGAGGATTAGCCTAGTGAGCCGCGGCGCCGGCCAAGTAAATAAATCTTTAAATAAATTAATTTACTGTGGTGATGGTTACACGTTTCTGTGACTATATTAGAAACCACTGAACTGTACACTTTAGTGGGCAAATTGTGTAATATTTGAATTATAGTTCCATAAATCCATTAAGTAAAAATATCGATAATAATATACAATATGATTGATGTAATAGAAGTTAAGGAGAGAGAGATTATATCTTAATGTGATCCTCAGTTTGGAGATCCCCTTTTTTTTTATTAGACAGGTAGAGTTATAGACAGTGAGAGAGAGACAGAGAAAGGTCTTCCTTCCATTGGTTCACCCCACAAATGGCCACCATGGCCTGCTCTGCACTTATCCGAAGCCAGGAGCCGGGTGCTTCCTCCCGGTCTCCCATGCAGGTGCAGGACCCAAGCACTTGGACCATCCTCCACTGCCTTCCCAGGCCACAGCAGAGAGCTGGACTGGAAGAGGAGCAACTGGGGCAGAACCAGCGCCCCAACCAGGACTAGAACCCGGTGTGCTGGCGCCGCAGGTGGAGGATTAGCCAAGTGAGCCGCGGTGCCAGCTGAGATCCTCATATTTATAGTGCTATCCAGATTGATAAACAAAGAAATCACTTTATAAAAGTTCACTTGTACACTCAGTTTAAAATGTTACTGATTCCACTTAAGTTTTTTTTTTAAATTATAAAACAAATGTAAGGGATTTTAAAATCATCATCTTTATTCAATAAATTTACAAACTACTTGCAATTAACTTTTGTGATTTCTCTGTCTCTCTCTCTCTCTCTCTGTCTCTCTGTCTCTCTCTCTCTCTCTCTCACACACACACACCCACACACACCCACAATAATAAACAACATCTCAGCCAGCGCCGCGGCTCAATAGGCTAATCCTCCGCCTAGCGCACACCAGGTTCTAGTCCCAGTTGGGGCGCCAGATTCTATCCTGGTTGCTCCTCTTGCAGGCCAGCTCTCTGCTGTGGCCCGGAAGTGCAGTGGAGAATGGCCCAAGTGCTTGGGCCCTGCACCTGCATGGGAGACCAGGAGAAGCACCTGGCTCCTGCCTTCGGATCAGTGCTGTGCGCCGGCCGCAGCATGCCGGCTGCAGTGGCCATTGGAGGGTGAACCAATGGTAAAGGAAGACCTTTCTCCCTGTCTCTCTCTCTCACTGTCCACTCTGCCTGTCAAAAAAACCAAAAAACAAAAATAAAAGGCATCTCTAAACCCAAATCACAAATTCTGCTGTGAGGGCCTGTATTGTGGTGCAGTGGCTTAAGCTGCTGTTTGAGATGCTGGGTCCCATATCAGAGTTCCTGGCCACTCTGCTTTTGATCCAGCTTCTTGCTAATGCACTTGGGTAAGCAGCAGAAGATGGTCAAAGTCCTTGGGTCAAAGTCTGGATCTCCCACATGAGAGATCCAGATGGGGTTCCAGGTTTCTGGTTTCTGCCTGACTCAGCATTTGGTTATTGAACCAGTGAATGGAAGATCTCTCTCTTTCTGTCTCTCCATGTCTCCCTGTCACTCCATATTTTAAATTAATAAATACATCTCTTAAAAATATTTTAAAAAAGAAATTCTGCTCTGTTTAATTTGCTCTTTTTTGGTTTTGTTTTTAAAGATTTATTATTTATTTGAAAGTCAGAGTTACAGAGAGAGAGGGAAAGACAGAGAGAGAGAGAGAAGGCGAGAGAGAGATAGGTCTCCCATCTGGTTCACTTCCCAAGTAGCAGCAATGGCAGGGGCTGAGCCAGGCCACAGTTAGGAGCTAGGAGCTTCTTCCTGGTTTCCCACGCAGGTGCACGGGCTCAAGCACTTGGGCCATCTTCTACTGCTTTCCCAGGCCATTAGCAGGGAGCTTGGTCGCAAGTAGACTGGGACTCCAACAGGCACCCATGGGTTGTCGGCTTCACAGGTGGTGGCTTTACCTGCTATGCCACAATGTTGGCCCATAATTTGCCCTTTAATCTTTTGTATCTTTAATTGATTTGTGGTTAAAAGTTTCAGTGTTAAATGAAAACTCGAATTTCTATAAATTTGGTTAAGAATAATTTAGCCAAAGAGATGAGTATGAGACATGTTTTGCCTTTTGCTTTTTCCTATGTCCTTTTTAGGACCACTATGGAGCTTGGTATCAGTTGACATTGCTCTGGTCTTTCCATCGTGGCTCAGGGACTCCGAAGCCACTCAAGGTTGTCTTTTGTTTCAGATGCAACTTCTCTCCCTCTTTTAACATCTTTAGAATTGGGATGTATCCTTCAGTGTTTGTTTTTTGGTGACTGGCAATGTTTTCCTAGTTATAAAATAATGAGACTTCTTGCTGTCTGTATTGTCAGAATCAATGAACTGCAGGGGATCTCCTCTGTCCCTAAAGGGGTTATTTCACAGAAAAAATGGTTAGTTTAACACAGGAACATTTGTAATTCAATTGTGTTTTTACTAGTGTTCCTCTACATAAAACATTTTCACAGAAGCTCGATATTTACAATTCTCGAAGAAAACTTTCTTATGCCATGTGAGTATTCACTTGGAGAATGCATTTAGAGATGCAAAATGATCTTAATGATAGTTTTCTTTTCTTTCTTTCTTTTTTTTTTTTTTTTTTTTTGACAGGCAGAGTGGACAGTGAGAGAGTGAGACAGAGAGAAAGGTCGTCCTTTTTTTTCTGTTGGTTCACCCCACAATGGCTGATATGGCCGGCGCGCTGCGCTGATCTGAAGCCAGGAGCCGGGTGCTTCTCCTGGTCTCCCATGCAGGTGCAGGGCCCAAGGACTTGGGCCATCCTCCACTGCACTTCCGGGCCACAGCAGAAAGCTGGCCTGGAAGAGGAATGACCAGGATAGAATGCGGCGCCCCAACCGGGACTAGAACCTGGTGTGCCAGTGCCACAGGCGGAGGATTAGCCTATTGAGCCGTGGCGCCGGCCAATGATAGTTTTCTGAAAACTTCAACTTGTTTAATGAAAAGTTATCATTCTCCAAATAGGTTGATTTTACCTATGAAAGATACAGATTGTCCTGCTGGAGCATGAAGATTTCAGACCTTAGAGTAAACTTGTAAGTGTAGAAGGAGCAATGGAACTAGTCATAAATGGATGTTAAACCTAGTCAAGTAAGTTTGGCGAAAAACAGGGTATTTACACATCTTGAATGCACCCTCACAGATAACTTGTTAATTTCACAAGTACAACACGCAGATCTCAACTTGACTAGAGTGGTTAGTTGTTCTTTCCTCAATCTCCCTGATTGGTCAAACATTCAGTCATTCAGTATTAGAAATCCTCCTGCTAAATCTACTGCAAAAGCCAAGAACAATACCTTAAAATCTGGAAATCTTTTTTTTTTTTAAAAAAAGATGTATTTATTTGAAAGGTAGAATTACAGAGAGGCAGAGAGAGAGAGAGATAGGTCTTCCCTCTGCTGGTTTACTCCCCAGATGGCCGCAATGGTTGGAGCTGCGCTGATCTGAAGCCAGGGGCTTCTTCAGGTTCTTCCACGCGGGTACAGGGCCCAAGGATGTGGGCCATCTTCTACTGCTTTCTCAGGCCATAGCAGAGAGCAGGATCAGAAGTGAAGCAGCCGGGACTCAATGTGGAGTCCCACTCAATGTGGGACGCCCATGTGGGATGCCAGCACTGTAGGGGGCAGCTTTACCCGCTATGCCACAGTGCTGGCCCTGGAAATCTTAGAATTCAAAACATCATACTCTTTGAAGTTCAAAAAGCAAAAAAAGCAACACAAAGTGGGGGTGTTTATATGAAATGATTAGCACTTTTTTCTTACCACATTTAGGAAAAACACATGATGTTGATTGACCTTACAATATCAATGCGTCAAAATACCTTGTGTCTCAGGACAAATGTGAGAAAAATGGCTTATTCATTTATGAATGAGACTTTTATATTCATATGCTTAAATTTTTTTTTTTCTTATTTGACAGGTAGAGTTATAGACAGTGAGAGAGAGAGACAGAGAGAAAGGTCTTCCTTCTGCTGATTCACTCCCCAAATGGCCACTATGGCCAGAGCGCTGTGCTGATCCAAAGCCAGGAGCCAGGTGCTTCCTCCTGGTCTCCCATGCAGGTGCAGAGGCCCAAGCACTTGGGCCATCCTCCACTGCCTTTCCGGGCCACAGCAGAGAGCTGGACTGGAAGAGGGGCAACCGGGACTAGAACTAGAATGCTGGCGCCTCAGGCGGAGGATTAACCACAGCGCTGGCCCTCATATGTTTAAATTTCAATATTAATTTAGCTCAAAGCTCTGCTGATCACTTTCTAGGATTTTGGGCACCAAAGTATACAAAATAACGGTTTCAAGACAAAGAGGTTTCAGAATCAGAATTTAACTAAGTCTTTGTTCAATGAGGGGAAATGGTGGGACAATGAGTAGGAGAACCTGATCTACAGACTCATGATTTAGTACCGCTGTGCATGGTGTTTTTGAAGGTAAAGATTTTGCAAGAACTCATTGCAATAATATTTTTCAAAATTATGAATCATGGTATATGCAAGTTGCAAATCAACATCTAAATTCCTTTCTGGGACAGAGGTCTGAATGTATTTTCAATCTAATGTTGTAAAGAAATTTATTAGTCATTAGCTTTACCACAACAGTTTCTAAATTGCTACAAAACATAAAATTATAGATCAAGTTTTTTTCAAGACTTTTAAAGGCTCACAGGCTGTGTCTGGCCTTTGGTGTTTGGTCACCATGAATAACCACCATTAAAGCTAAACATGCACACACCACTAACATAAAGAGGAAACAGTGATTGTAGTCTTTATGTTGAGAAAATGTGGAACTGGTAATTTTCTGCCTGCATGAAATTGCCTCCTCAATGAACTTTTGATCTTGCAATCTTGTATGAATTGGTATGGCAAAGTCCAATTTTCTATGTTGTCTCCTGACTGCTTAAAACAGTGGGCACCTCTTCAAAATGTCGTGTGAGGTGAGCATTTGGCACAGTGGTTAAGATGTTGTTTGGAGCATCCACTTAGGAACAATAGAGTGCCTAGGTTTGAGAGCTGGCTCACCTTCCAATTCCAGCCTCCTGTTGATGCACACCCTGGGAGGCAGCAGGTGGTGACTCATGTATTTGGGTTCTTGCTCCCCATGTGGGAGACCTGGATGGAGTTCCTGGCTTCAGGCTTCAGCCTGGCGCAGCCCCAGCTGTTGTGGGCATTTGGGGAGTAAATCAGTAGATGAAAAACTTTCTCTCTAAATATATAAATTAATAAGTAAGTAAACTTCTCAAAGGTGAGTGTTCCAATTTTTTTTTTTTTGACAGGCAGAGTGGATAGTGAGAGAGAGAGAGACAGAGAGAAAGGTCTTCCTTTTTGCCGTTGGTTCACCCTCCAATGGCTGCTGCGGCCGGCGCATCGCGCTGATCCGAAGGCAGGAGCCAGGTGCTTCTCCTGGTCTCCCATGCAGGTGCAGGGCCCAAGGACTTGGGCCATCCTCCACTGCCTTCCCGGGCCACAGCAGAGAGCTGGCCTGGAAGAGGGGCAACCGGGATAGAATGTGGCGCCCCAACCGGGACTAGAACCCGGTGTGCCGGCGCCGCAAGGCGGAGGATTAGCCTGTTAAGCCACGGCGCCGGCCGGAGTGTTCCAATTTTTTATAAACTTTCACTGAATACTGGAATGATAGAATTGAAAATGACTTTTGAGATATGCTAGAGCTTCAACCATATTCACTGAACTATCTTCTTGTACAAGTGTTCAAAAAGCTCATGCAGAATGCAAATTAAAAGATAAATTTATTTGATGAAAAATATTCAGAAATTTATATATATTTTGAAAAACTCCTTGGACAATCTAGTTTCCAACTGTACCTCAACTAGTGTTTAACCTGTGAGAGCAGTAGAAATATTCTTTCTGTGTCGATGTAGAATAATGTTGAATTCAGTTTCAGCTTTAGCTCATCCCATTGGCCCCATGATTTTGAAAAATTGTTAACATTTTATCATGTTCTCAGCTTTGGGTCGTCTGACAACAGCCATATCCTTTCCCATGTTAAAATCTCACACAAGGAAATATTATGGTCCCGTGCTTACGCCTCAGTCTCAGGGAGCCTCTGGCCTGGGAGCAGCACCGGTGCTTCTCAAGTTTTCCCCGCCTCCAGATGGGGTGAATGGGCGGAGTTGGGTGTTAACCCTCCCCTAAGTCAAGTGGGCGCTGATAAAACCCACGCTGGCTGAGCTCTGGTCGGAGTTTTTCCCACCAGCAGGCCTGGTGGGGAGCAGAATGCTCTGGCACATTTCAGAGTGGGTACCGGCCCCTCCTTAGGAAGCAAAGGGGATTTTTCTCTGGTATTCTCTGTGGGAACCCAGGAGACTGAGCTCCAGGAAGCAAAACTCACAGAAGTGGAGGAGCCGCTGTATGACTGGGTTCCCTGGGCTTTCCTCTCCCAGCCTTGTGCACATTGTGCCTCCACCAACTCGCCACTTGCAACTTAGACTTTCTTACCCTGGTGCTGGCTCTGGGGGGGTCTCTGCCCAGGGATGTTGTATCTCCGGTTCTGGAGGCAATGATTTGTCCTATGACCACACACCTCTAAGAAGTGTTGATACTGCAGGTGGTTTAGGTTTTCCCTTGTTCTCGGGATGGACTGGAAACTGGAAGTCACCATCTGCCTTTCCAAAATCCTGTATCCAAAGACTTACATTACTCACAGCAAGGTGAGAACATGCATTTTCCAACTTCTTTTGGGCAAAAGGATCTATATTGTTTTTAAATTAAAATATTCTTCCTACTAGGTAACATGGCTAGTTCTCACAGGATGAGTATGCAAAGAAAAGTCATTCCTCCTCCCCAAATCTGTCCCATCCCCTAGTCTCCTGTCCCCCCCCCCCCCCCCCCAACCAGGGAGCCAGCACTCCTGTTCCTCACACACCCTTTTGGTGATCCTATCTAGTGATCTGTTCATAATGTCTGATAGTGTGTGTTCTGTTTTTTTAAATTTTTTAAAGATGTATTCATTTATTTGAAAGGCAGAGTTACAGAGAGGTAGAAGGAGGGAGGGAGGAAGAGAGAGAGAGAGAGAGAGGTCTTCCACTCCCCAAAAGGCCACAATGGGTGGAACTGTGCCAAACAGAAGCCAGGTGCCAGGAGCTTCTTCTGGGTCTCCCACATGGGTGCAGGGACCCAAGGCCTTGGGCCATCTTCTACTGCTTTCCCAGGTAATAGCAGAGAGCTGGATTGGAAGAGGAGTAGCCGGGACTTGAACTGGCACTCATATGAGATGCTGGTACTACAGGCTGTAGCTTTACCCACTATGCCACAGCACTGGCCCCTGTTTCTTTTCTATAGCAGTAGACCTAGGAGAAGGGTGTATGTGTGTGTATACGTGTGTGCATGCAGTGGGTATATATAAATCCACTTATTTTGGGTTTTGTTGAGTTGAAATATATGTATGCTGGGGGCAGGCATCGTGCCTTAACAGGTAGAACTGCTGCCTGGATGCCAGCATCCCATATTGGTGCTGGTTCAAGTCCTGACTGATCTACTTCTAATCCAGCTCCCTGCTAATGGCCTGGGAAAAGCAGTGGAGGATGGTCCAAGTGCTTAGGTCCCTGCTACCCACATGGGAGTCCCACAAGAAGCTCCTGGCTCCTGGCTTCAGCCTGGCCCAGCACTGGCAATTGCAATCACCTGGGGAGTAAACCAGCTGATGTAAGATCTCCCCTCTTCCTCTCTGTAACTCTTTCAAATAAATAAATCTTTTTAAAAAAAGTATACTTATTTAGCCATCTAATTAATATCTATATTAAATTCAACAAAACAACATATATTTAAGCTACTTATATACATGTACTTAAGATATATATTTAGACCCAGCCATAACCCAAACAGATCAATACAGCCCCTTGATGTGGAGATAGCGACCAGCTGTATCTTTTTGCGACCACTCTCCTGTCTCTCGGAAGGAAGATGCGAGCTAGTGCATTTGGGATTGTGCCTTTGTTTAGGCGGTGAGGATCTCTTTTAGCCTTACAGGGGCACTGGAGGTGGAGAGCCACTATGCTTCCAGTGCTCGGCCGTGGCTGGCGTCATAGCCTGCGGCTGCCAGTGCCTGGGAAGCTCGTGCTGAGCGGGGATTAAGATGCCAGCAGCTGATGCCCAGGGTTGCTTCCTGCTCCCCCTCGGAGTCCTGACAAGAAATGACCTTGTTCAACCCCGCTGAGCTTCCTAGATTTACTGAGCTTATAGCAGCACATGGGAGGGAGATTATGTTTATTTTTAAAACATAAAAAAAATTGCAACCTTCCCAGGGCCTTTGTGGTGTCTCTGTGCAACAACACACACACACATACACACACAAATGTGTGTGTAATCACTTCTAATTAACTTCAGCTCTTCCTGCAAAACTAAGTGTGAAGTCTTAAAGACTTGTCAGCTTCTCTGCCTGTGAAATTTATCTACTTCTAATTGTGAATAACAATGCATTCAAGGTTAGCTATAAATGACTCGGATTTCTCAGGAATTGAAAATCTTAAAATTACATTTGAACATGAATACATTTGTACGCAACATTTTGTGGTATGCTTCTTGATCAAAATATAGTTATTTATCCTTGTCCCAAAGCCTTGTTTTTGAAAGGGGATCATCTCTGACATCTTTGGAAAAAAAAAAAAAAAAAAAAAAAGATGTGTTTAATTTCAAAGTAAGCCCAAATATAAAAGGTAGAAAACAACAAAGATTCCTAAAGTAAATTAAATAATATTAATGTGTGGAAATATTAATTCAGTTTATAATTTCACAAAATAAAATATTGAAAGGGTGGGTATGGAAGAGGATTAAGACTTTCCCGGTCTCAGCTGCTCTGAGTACTGGAAACTTTTCCAGAGTTCACCACTAGATGTCAGCAGGAGCCCAGCTAAATGCAGTAGGTTTGCTTGCAGACAGTAGTCGATTACGGAAAACTTTTAAAGTGTTTCCCGAGTTTTTAGTTAATTTAGATAGGAAGTTATTTCCTTTGGGGTTGGATCAACTATTCATCACATATTAATTTTTAGTAAGGTATTAGAACTGTTAGAAAGTATGAGCAGTTATCAAATGCTGGGGAACCAGCTTATTAAACACTGGGGTGTCTGGGGAGAGAATGTCACCTGCTCAGTGAAGAATCTGCTCTGCCGCTTTCTGCTTAGGAAACTCCAGCCTTCCTTTCTGACTGGATGGGCATGGGTTTCTTAGGTGATGGGTCAACAAGAAGGCATAGGATTTTTCATGAAACTAGACCAGTGTAAGAAATAAGGTGGAGTCATTTGGATCTGGCTAAAAGGTCCATGAGAGTCTCACAGGCATGGAAAGCCATGACACGATGGCAAAAAAACAATCTAAATGAAAGACCCTGGTGAACAAGACCCCAGCAGAAGGAACAGGCCATCAAGGAGAGAGGCGCCTTTCTCTGAAGGGAGGAAGGAACCTCCACTGTGACACGGCCTTGACTAAACAAGTTCAGAGTCGGTGAACTCAAGGGGCTTCCATAGCCTAGACAGCTCATGGCAAGAGTCTCGGGTGATTGCTGACGTCACAAATAAGAGTGCCAATTGTTAAATCAACAACGGGAGTCACTGGGTACATGCTCCCCACGTAGGATCTCTGTCCTTAATGTGTTTTACTATGAAACTTTAAAACACTACTAGTCGAACAATACCCTATACCTTGTGTGGTTGTGTGAATGCAGCCTGTTGAAATCCTTGCTTAGTATATACTAAGTTGATCTTCAGTATATGAAGGTAATTGAAAATGAAACTTGATAAAGGGTGGGATGGGAGAGGGAGAGGGGAGGGCTGTGAGAAGGAGGGAGGTTGGGGGCGGGAAGCCACAACAATACAAAAGTTGCACTTTGTAAATTCACATTTATGAAATAAAAAAAATAAAAAAAGAAATAAGGTGGAGGAATTTAACGGTCAGGAGAGAAAGTTTGTATCTAGACTTCATATTTTTATTTGAGAGTGAGAGCGAGAGTGAAAGAGTGGGAGAGAGAGAGAGAGAGAGAAAGAGAGAGTGCTATTATATGCTAGGTTACTTCCCAAAGGCCCACAATGGTCAGGACTAGGCTGGGCCAAGCTGGGAGCTGGGAACCCAATCCAGGTCTCCTATGTGGGTGGCAGGGACCCAGCTACTTGATCTACCACCTGCTGCTCCCAGGGTGCACATCAGCAGGAAGCCTTACTTGGGACGTGAACCCATGCACTCTGACGTGAAATTGGGGCATCTTAACAGGTGTTTTAACCAGTAGATCAAAGGCCTGCCCTGTATTTAGGCTTTGAGTTCCACTAATCAAAGTAATTGTAGCAGACTAGAAGTCACACACACACACACACACACACACGGAGAGAGAGATCTATTCAGTAAAGGAAGAACTTCTAAGAAATAAAGCAGTCCATCATTTAACACAGTGTCTTATGAAGCCATGGGGTCCATATAACTGGAAAGGCCCCAGCACCACCAGGAAGGCCCCTGCTGGGGACATATCCTATAAAAAAAGCTCTATTTGGACTTTACATTTGGAGTAAGTGGCCTCTAGGATCCTTAGGTCAGTAATTCCGTCCTCTGTGGTGACAATCATTCAACAACCAAGAAGGTGTGCTTAGACAACTACAAATGACATATCTGAATTTACTGAAGCTAAGGGAAATAGAATTTCAAAGAAATTGCACAGGAGAATTGTGGTGATTACCCGGGGTTGAGGGACTCTGCCTGGGTTTGGAGCAGAGTTTGGGCCCTGGTGAGAAGGGACCACCTGGCTCAGGATCCCAAATGCTCTTCATCCCAGGGTCCCAAGTCCTCCCTCTAGGAAACCCTATCAATTTGTTCCTTCCCCTTCTAATCGAACATTGATCTCAATTCAGTCTTTAAAAAGTGAATCTGGGAGTCATGTAAGTGACAATCTTTTCAACTTCTTCCTTTTGTTAGGAGACAAAGATTTAAGGCCGTCCTAAAGGACTAAAGCTTGGCTCCGGAATGGAAGGTCCCAGCTGGCCTGGAAGAGAGGGAACGGGCCTTCGTTTGACCTCCCCACAGTTTTCTGCCAAGACGGTAAGCCCCAGAGTATGGCTGACCCTTGGAGTGCATCACATGAACTCCAGAGATGGATTAAAAACAAAACGAAATATGTTCACATAGTTTGTGCTCTTAAAAAGAGAATTATAGCTGAGATGGTTTAAGCCCACCAGGGCCTTGAGGTTTATTGCATGACCCTAATTTATATATCAGGTAGCACAGCTCGATAAACTCTACCCAAATACAGTCAGTAAAAGCCAGGTTTTAGAAGTTTTTATAAATATTCAGAGTTTTATAAAATTCCACACGGTTAGCCTTCAAGATGGGTTTAGAATTCCCTTCCAATGCCAAGAATGAAAGGATTAACACATGCTCTGACTTCGTAGATGTGCAAGAGTTAAGGGCTGGGCTGTTTACCTGGATTCTGGACCAGATGTTACATGACGTCATTCTGTTCCACTCTCCCTGAACACTGAGCTCCACAGTATCAGAGGTGCTTAGAGCTGGGCTGATCCATGCTAGGTGGCATGGAGCATTTAGGCCAATCTCTGAATTCCACCGATGAGACTACCAAGGCTCAGTGTGACTTTTTCTGATTGACAGCTCACTGTCTCACTGTCTCCTTCCCAGGGGGTGTGACTTGAAGCCCAGAGTCAGACTTGCACCGACACCTGGACACGCCCTGCCTCACCCCTCCAGGGAATCAAAGACAGAGGCGGCTGGGTGAGGAGAAACGCACTCCAGTGGCGCTTATTTACCTCTGAGGGCTGAATGTATTAACTGCTTCCCATCGGGGGCCCCGCGTGTTGAAAGATTAGGTCTGCGAAACAAATCTTGCCGAATATTTGTCAATTTCCTCACTAAGAAGACAGATTGGTGTTGCTCTCAACCCTAACCTGCTGAAAAGTACGGAAGGTGAGTGTCAGCCTAGAGTGGATGCAAGCTTCACCCACAGCAAGGAAATCGGGCATTTTAGCCTGAGCAATCTTCCAGATGACTTGCTTTAGGAGTATTGAAATGCAGGAAACAGCTGAGGATCGCCTAAGGCCCGGTAGCTCAGATGGGCTTCTGCACTGGTCCCAAGGATCCTCACAAGGTTCTCTGGGCTTGTCTTCATCAACCCCCTTCTCTGAGTTACCCGTGCTTCGCCATGGGGCAGGTGTGAAGTAAGGATAAGATCCACCATCACCAAGCACCTGGATGATTGCAAGGGCCTGTCCCTGTCTCCCCGCTTCCAGCCCTCCTCAGCCACCTTGAGTCTGTGCTCAGCAGAGCCGCTATTAAAGGCACTGAATACTCTGTGGCTCCAAGCCCTGATGTGGCTCTCTGTCTCACTCCGGGCAAACGCCAAGTCCTTGCAAGGCCTCGAGCTGATCTGGTCCCAGCCTCCACCCGCTTATTCCTCTGACCTTGTCTTAGGTTCCTTCTTCAACCGACTCAGCTCCCTGGGCTGAGCCCCGCTGGCCTAGCTGCTGTGTCTCAATCAGTTCAGGGCACTCTCAGCTCTAGGCTTCTATGTTTGCTGTGGCTGCTCCCCAGAACTCGACTCGCTTCTTCCAGAATTCCCCGGGCCTTGCTCCCTCCCCTCATTCGGTCTTTCCTCAAATGTTGCTTTCTCATCCCATCTCCCAGGCTGCCCCATTTATAGTTGCAACACCTTTCTCTCCACTGCAGGCTCCCCAGCAGTGCCTGCCACTCCTGCCTCTCCCACTTTCCACCCTCTTCCCTGCTTTATTTTTTTTCTTTATCAACATCGAAGAATGCAAATGTTTTACTTATTTATTATATGTCTCCCCCAAGCGGGATGCACCCTTCACAAGGATAGAAATTATTGTCTCTTTTACTTACTACTGTATTTAGTGCCTGGATGAGAGTTGGGCACGTGGTTAGCATTCCATAACTATTTATCTTTTAAAGAAATGTCCATTTATGTGCTTATTTTCATCTAGTTGAAATGTAGAGCAATAGAGGGAGGGAGGGAGAAAGAGAGACACACACACAGATATTGAGAGAGAGAGAGAGAGAGAGAGAGAGAGAGATCTTCTATTCACTGGTTCACTTCCCAAATGCCTGAAAGAGTCAAGGCAGGGACAGGCTGAAGCCAGGAACCCAGAATGACATCTGGGTCTCCCAAGTGGGTGGCAGGGGTACAGTCACTCAAGCCATCACCTGCTGCCTCCTAGGATGCACAGGCAGAAAGCTGGATCAGAGGTGATAAGGCGCTCTGATATGGGCCACAATGCCTGCCCCTATACATGTTTTTCAAGGGACTGCATGACTGAATGCCAGATGTCTTGTTATGTTTCACACACAATGAGCCTATGGTCTTTCCAGGCAAAGTAAAAAAATACTCCCATGAGCTCTCGGTGCAGCATTGTGGTGGAAATCACACAGCACCATGCCTGGGAAGACCTGGCTGCCATGTAGGCAGCCTCACCTTGTGACCTTGGGCAAGTTGCCGACCCTCTCCATGCTTTCTCGCTTCTACGTTACATAAGAGCCTTACCTGTCTCACATGGATTTGCAAGAGTGAAAAGAGATGGGGTATACGGCACCTTGAACAGGTACACATACCGTTCAGATGTTCTTCCTTCGAAGGTTGAATGTTTATTCAAAATAGCCAGACTGAGAGAGATTCTCATTCTAGTGTTGGGAGGAGAGTAGGGGAAGGAGGGAGGGAACAGTGGTGTGGAAACCCCAACAGAAACAGTTCAGAAGAGGATGTTGAAAGCTCGTGTCTTCTGACCCACACTGGATATCCACAGCAGTGGGTGGAGGGAAAGGATTTTCTGTCCAAAGCAAATTAGGCCAAGTGAGCAGAAGAATTGGATCACATTACAGTCATGACCATGGCTACCCCTTAATTTACTTTCCTCTAAAAGGAGATGGAGAGATAGACAGAAAGAGGTAAACAGAGGAGGGGGAGAGAGACATGAGGGAGAGAGACAGAAACAGACAAACAGCTAGATGTGGGTGGAGAGACAGAGAGGTGAGAGAGAGAGAGAGAGAGAGCGAGCGAGCAGTCCACGAAATGACCAAGGCTTAGCCAGAGAAGAAACCAGGAATTGGAAACTCAACCCAAGCCTCCCATATGGGGCAGAAACTTGACTACTTGAACCATCACCAGTGTGTCCCAGAGTCTGCATTAGAAGGAAGCTGGAGTCAGGAGCTAGAGCCGGGCATCGAGCCCAGGAATTCTGATGTCGGATGTGGGCGTCCTAACTGGCAGCTCAACTTCCAGGCCACAAGCCCACTCCTACTCTTTATTATGAGCTTCATTTTGTGGGTTTTAGCTGGGTTATTCAATCCTCCCTATCCCATGTGGTAGGTATTCTGATATCCATTTTATAGGTCCAAAGACTGAGGCTTAGTTCACACATCTTAGAGCCTGGGGTGTCAGACCTGCTGCCCACCTTCTCTAACCCTGCACAACTGCTCCGTTCATTCTCAGCCAGGTAGGAGGGAACTCAGAGTCAGGACCCCGGACACAGAATCTGGGAAATTTATAAGATAAAATGCTCGTTTTCTTCTTTACAACAAGCATCTTGCAGTATAGTACATAGTCAGATACCATCTTTAATCACTCTTCAGTTTTTGCACTTGTGTTAACCTTCTCTGAACAGCTCTGAATTTCCCACAGCATCTGACATAGTTTGGGGCATGCCAGGGATCCTCAGTTATGTGGTTAAGTGGATTCAGTTTCCTGCAGGCTGTTAAACTACTCTGTGAGTATGTCTGAGAGACCAGATTTTAGGTCTTATCAACCTCTGTCCCTGCTCCCACCACTCTGAAGAGGAAAAAATATTAGATTAAGGAGGCTGGCGAGGAAGGAAAAGTTCCATTTAAGAATTTTTACAAGATTAAATTGTTGGTTGTGATTTTGGCTCTTATTTGCATGTCTGAAGAAACTCAGGAAACAAACATTTTAACCCAAAACATATCAATGTATTGATTCATTTTTCATAATTTTCAGTTTAGGAAAGGGAACGTATTTGTTTTCCAAAGTGCAAACAATATACAAAAAAAGGAATTGATCTAATTTTCCACACGATCATATGGTTCTGGAATATTTATGGTTTCAGGCACCTGACATGCACTTGAGCTCTGGAAACAGAGGCCAACTTTTAGAGAAATGACGTGTTGTCGTCTCTCCTCCAGGATTGTAGTGGGAAACCACTGCAGACCATCCTAGTTTAAATTACTGCTTACCCAGAGGCCTCTTCACTGACATAGAAAATGACTGCCCACAAGTTGGCATTGAGAAGTCTGAAACCACAACAGAAATAGCTAGAATAAAAAAGGCAAACAGAATGCAATGAAGATGTTGACATTCATTCAAAAGTCTACATGTGCATTTAAACAGAAGTTGTAGCCAAGCCTGACTTTCAGTTTCTTAGGAAGTCTTCTGTTGAAGGGAGAGGTACGGGGAGAAGCTATGTTTTCCCAAATGTGAAAACCCACACATGTTCTCCAACTTCTGGGGAGAAAAAAATGGATTAGAGATATTAGATATTGAAGGGCATACTATAGATACTGAAAATTATTCTCACTTTTTTCTTTTTTTCACTGTACACAATGAAAACAATATGTTATTAATAATTAATTAATTTGGAGGGGGGAGCAGAGAGGAAGAGAAGAGAGACAGAAAAATAGAGAGTAGGAGGGAGAGAGTTCCCATCTGCTGATTCACTCCCCACATTTCAGCAACGGCTCCACCTCGGGCCACACTGGAAGCCAGGAACTCAATTCACCTCTCCCACGTGCTGGTAGGGACTGCTTACGCCATCACCTGCTGCTCCCCACAACGGTCTACATATGCGGAAAGCTGGAATTGGGAGTTGGAGCCAGGACTCGAACCCAGGCACTCTGATAAGGGCTGCAGGTGTCCTGACAGCTGACTTAGCCCCTAGGTCAAATGCTCTCCTTCTTCATGTTCTTACAGGCAGAGACACAGGGAGGCGGTCTGTATATTTATTTTTCTCTCTCACATGGCCTTATATTATGGTATGGAGTCATGTCAGTACCATCCATGCAGAAGACTTGTTGGATTTTAGGAACTGTTTTCTCTGTTTAGGTTTTGTGAGCACAAAACCTCACATATTTTTTATGCAGTAATGGATTCCAATTAACACACATTTGTGAAAGTTCAAGCTTTTAGAAAGTCAGTGTTGTACCATCCTCTTGAACAACATCTGTGATGTCTGAAAGAAAAATAAAACCACTAGCTTCGTAGGAAGAATGGAAGGAAAAAAAAGCAAGAGGCATTTCTTGTTGGCTCTAATTAAAGAGTTTTTGCAAATCATTCCTTCACTCTGGCTTGTGCACTGTGCAGTCTGCACTAGCCTCTAATTTGCTTTCAAGTGCAGTTCAAGGTGTGGATATTGATCTATAAACCCCCAATGGTTGTTCCCTGGGTATGAACAACAGCTCTTTGTGTACCATTGTGACAGCTGAGGGCAATGACAGTACCGGCTAACAAGCCTCCAAGCTAACATTCTGAAAAGTGTCCTTGATCAAGACCCTCTGGCTCAGGAGTCGTCTTTCCTGGTTGGTTTGGATCAGAAAGATTCACAAGGCAAGGCCACTTGGCTGGAATCTCCACTTGATCAGCTCAGCTTTGCTTAGATCATGTTGCCTTCTCAGGTTGGGGGACTAAAGATTTCTTTAAAAGTTTAATTAATTGATCCTGGGCATCGAGAGGAGTTCTTGCTGGGACAGTCTCCCTGTGTCCAGAGACCACGTGGTGCTGAAGTCAGCATCACTCACAGTATGGCCTTCTAGTGGGCAAAATCACTAGGGAGTTTGTTAAATATGCAAATTCTTGGGCTGTGCCCCACACCTACTGAGTAAGGCACTCTCAGAGAGGACCAGCCATCTGTGTGCTAACAAGGTCTCCAGATCATGCCAGAACATGCTACCGTTCAGAAACCACTGACATGGAATGATCTCGGGGACCAGAATGCCCCCTACCCTGTCCCTCACTTCACACCATTCGGATCTCCCTCCCCGTGCTATGCAGCTGTCCTGTCCTCAGAGTAACATGTCTTCTCTACAGTTTAAAGCTTTGACTCTTTACTCGTGCCTAGGTATAGTTTAAGCTGTCATCAGTTGTTGATATCTCAGTAGGAACAGTTTCATATTTTTTTCTGGTTTTACTAGGAAAACAGAACCCAGACACCACCTGGAGGTGGGGAGGGATTCTCCAGCTTTGAAGAGGAATTTCAGGCAACTGGAGGGAGCAGAGCACTGATGGCAGTTTTCTTCTGGTTAGTTTGGCTTAGAGTGGGCTTTATGTTGTGGTCTCGTGGTCATCTGAGGCAATGTACAGATGCATGTTAGGAGGCTACACAATCTCCTGGACAGATTGCAAAAAGACTGAAGAATCCAGAATATTAGACAAAGATGAGGGGGGCCAGCATGGTATAGTGGGTTAAGCCACGCTGCCTGCAGTGCTGACATCTTGTATGGCTGCTTGTTCATGTCCTGACTGCTCCACTTCCAAGGCAGCTCCCTGCTAATGCACTTGGAAAGCACAGGAAGATGGTCCAAGTCCTTGGTCCTCTTCCACCCATATGGGAGGCTGAGATGGAGTTCCAGGCTCCTGGCTTCGGCCTAGTCTAGTCCCAGCTATGCAGCCATTTGGGGAGTGAACCAGCAGATGAAAGATTCTCTCCCTCTCTCCCTCTCTCATCTCTCTCCCTCTCCCCCCTCCTCCTCCCCCTCCTCCTCCATCTCCCCCCTCCCCCTCCCCTCACCTCTTCTCTCTCTCTCTCTCTTCTCTCTGTAATTCTGGCTTTCAAATAAAGAAATAAATCTTTTTTAAAAAAACAAGGAGTTTTTACTTAAAGATGCAAGAAAAAATTGCAGATTCATCAGCAGATCCCCAAAATGTACAATTGAGTGGACACATGTAAGGGAAGTTATAGTTTGCCTAGAAGTTTCCTACAGTTTCTTTGAAAGAAAATAAAGGTTATAATAAAATTTCAACCAATATCACAATAGCTTCCATCTGCTGTGTTGTCATGAGTGTCGCTGTAGAGATGAGTGATGGTCCTAGACCATCTTAGAGGATACGTCTCTCCTGGTGGGCAGAGTGTGGGACACAGAGAGAGGGAACCTGGCATTCCAAATCCTAGCCTTTCCAGTTCTGCCAAGCCCTGGGCTTAACTTCTCTGTTCTTTCCCTGTAAACCAGGAACAAACACATTCACCTGTCCCTCAGGGGGACACTAGGGGCCAGACTGGCAGATGACAGCACTGCCTTTATGTTTTCAATGTGCCACGTCAAAGCTGTTTGGCTTGTTGGGGCCTCTTTGTTTAGTTTCTCAAAGAGCAACCTTTAATGGTTCTTTAGAAAATCAATTCTGTTTGTAAACTCTATCAAGTAATCACATGGAGCTTGAAGCTGTAACTTCTGAAACCGAAGTTGCACAATAGGAAATTGCCCAACGTGGATATTATAGGAATTTTAACATGTGGAATGCGGCCTTGCATTGGATAATAATTGTATTGAGGAACGTGCAGCTGTTTGTATTGGAGCGAGCAGTCTCAGTCCTTGGGGAGTGGGGAATGGCAGGAACTGCCTCTAACTATTGTAATCTACAAGATTATCCCATTAATCATATTTGTCTCTGGGAGTACCTTCCTTCTAACTCTTAAGTGTTGTTTTTCCCTTGATGCGTCACATGCAAGACGGCTTCTAATTGAAAACATTGCAGGGACAAATTTCAAAATGTTCTTAAATCCAAGATGAGTTTTAGATGCCAATAAAGGAAAAGGAAACGGCACACTTTAAAACCTGTTCTCGTTAGATTTTTGCTCTTTCCGTTTCTTTGTGTGAGTGTGTTTTTCCCCCCTTGGCCTACAAAGCATTACCATTCTTTATGATCTGGAACACCCAAGTCTTTTCTACAGGCATCTCTAATGCCTGTGTGTTTGACCAGACAGATTGGCTAAAAGGTCCAGGACTGCGAGGGCAGTGACCCGTCTCTTCTCTCCTTTCTATCCAGAATTAAAGAAGACCTGGGAGATACAGATTAGTCTGAGAGCAAAAATGAAGAGCATATTTTGAGGATGAGATTCAGATGAGTAAAGCTGAGATGATAGATGGTTATTAATGACATGATATCAGTAGACATGAGCCCAATGGCCGTGGGTTTGGAGGCCCAGGCAGCTTCCTCTTCAACAGCTGGTGTGACTTTTCCTGCTGTTTTTGGAGTTTGCCCCTGCTGAGAAGCTGTGCAAATGTTAGGGTGTGTGTGTTTCATCTCAATAGCTGTGTAAGGATGTGATGCTGTGTAGATCCCAGGAATCAAAATCAAAAATACACTCTATGCCACTGCATGTGTCTCCATAATGAATATATGAGCTGTTTATGTTCACACACCCACCCACCCACCCATACACACACACCACTCACACAATAGTTGTTTTTTTTTTTTTTTCGACAGGCAGAGTTAGTGAGAGAGAGAGAGAGACAGAAAGATCTTCCTTCAGTTGGTTCACCCCACAAATGGCCACTATGGCCGGTGCGCGGGCCGATCTGAAGCCAGGAGCCAGGCACCTCCTCCTGGTCTCCCATGCGGGTGCAGGGCCCAAGGACTTGGGCCATCCTCCACTGCCCTCCCAGGCCACAGCAGAGAGCCGGACTGGAAGAGGAGCAACCGGGACAGAATCCGGCGCCCCAACCAGGACTAGAACCCGGGGTGCCGGTGCCGCAGGCGGAGGATTAGCCTAGTGTGCCACAGCACCGGCCCATACAATAAGTTTTAAGATACATCAACACTGAAGACCAAATGCTGACATTAAGGAAAAACAAATAATAAATTTGTTTATTAGCCTACACTTAAACTTCAAGCAGAGGAGATAACTTTCTGTTTATACAACAAGTTGGACATTGATTATGTACCAAAAATGACTGTTAAAATGTACAAGAACACATTTGTAATTAGTAAGAAGATTTGGTGTCTTGGATTGTCTCTTGCAACTGGGTGGTCTAGCACAGCTGGTACTTTCAAATTTGAAGTGCATTAGATGAAAGTATAGAATGAAATATAAATACACTATTTTTGAAACTAAGCTATAAAACCAGAAGTAGAGAGTTGCTTCATGAGTTTGTTGACTGTTTTCCCTGTTGTCATGATTATATTATAGTTGAGCCTCAGCCAGGATATCTAGTTCTGTTACTCCATGTAGCACATGGTTAGTGAATTTTTCATTTGACAAATATTTATTGAGTGTCAATGATGTGCCAAGCATGGGGGTGGATGATGGATAGAATTCTCATGAAGTATCAAACAAATTTTACAATTTTCTTTTTCCACCATTCTTTACTATTTCTGTACTAGTTTCTCTACCTCTAACACCAAATTCCCAAGGATTTGAAAAAATATAATTGCTCTTCTTATTGCATGTGTGCATAAACACATACAATGTATCTTTAGTTTTAGAAACCACAGCCTTTAAATTTCTTCATTGCACATGGACCGTGAATGCATGCATCCCCGAGTTCTGCTCAACAGATTCGTATTCTGCAGTGGGCCAAAGTGAGATGAAACTGGATTCAAGCCTGGCTTGTCTCTTTCCATCTCTGTGATCCTGGGCTGTTGACGTCATGCTCTCAAAGCCCCTGGCTCTTCAGCCTGCAAGGGAGCAAGAGCCATCTGTGCCACACAAACTGTGAAGTGCCACAAAGTATTGTGAGGACTTGAACTCAAATCCTGAGATGAGAGCAGGAACCATCAAGGTCCTGGTGCTGTCCCTTGAGGTGTGAACCCCAATTGTCACCCTCGATTTCTTTGTTCTTTTGTCTAAAATAGCACAGCAACATCTGCGGCCCCATGTGGGGGATGTGGGACTGTCTGGTGAGGAGCCACAGGGGGCTCCAAGAGGCACAGGTAACCACATGCAGCCATATGGGGAACTGAGCCCCATCATTCTGTTTCCAAGTGAGGTCGACTTGCCTTTTGTCAAGTTATTCTGCTTCTCTACTCCATGTGCAGGGGAGAAGTAACCACTGAACCTGTTCTTTGACCTCAGCCTGTAAAATCCAGCTGCTTTGCTTATAGGAGGGGGCCGAGAAGTGGGATTGAAAAGTAAAAGACAGGGAGGACCTCTGGCCCTCCTTCTCCTGGTAAAATTCCTTCTGGGTTCTCCTATTCTTGGTCAAGTTTTTCTGTTCAAATAGCAAAGGTCATGAGCGGATATGGAATGCCAGGAAGAGAGAAGCAGGAATTGGTGGGCTGGCTAACTCCATTTGTTGTTTTCAATCTCAGCTTGGCAACCACTGCCATTTGGAAGCCTCCCCCAAGTCCCTAAGACTCCTCCAATTCATTGGGCACTGAAGACCTGCCATGTAGTTGCTACTTATATGTCTCTGCCCACACTGGCTTATGAGCTCTAGGAGGGCAAGGGCCATGCCTGTGTCATTGATCCCAGGATCTTGTGTCTGACATGGGCGAATGATCCCAGGCACTGGGGAGTCCAACTTTGTCCTCCTGGTCCCTTGAGGGGAGGGAAATTGGATTTCTCCACTGAGGTTGGTCTGGGGGTCTCAGGAGCCAGAGCTCCTTTTGGTGCCTATGGCCCTAGATGCTCCATGAAACCACTACCACTTAGGATTCTGCTCAGGGCATTGTTGGGTGTGGGCTCCTACTTTCTCCAAAACCCTGTAATCCCCAATCTCACAAAACCTGAAGCCTCCTCCTGTCCTCCAGGGTTCTCTTCCTCTGGCTGGGTAATTGAGAAGCTTAGACACAACCCATGTTTTCTGATGTGGTTGTTGGTGTAGCTGTAGTGGCAGGCAGCATGCGGGAGGGTATGCAACAGAAGTGGAGTGTGTGGCTATAAGCACTCATAAGACAGGCACTCTGCATGGTGGCTGGGGATTGAGAGTTTTGTGTAAGGTCCTGTCTGAGCACAGAGCCTCGGTGATGGAGTCACCATCAGCAGCACCTCAAGTGACTGCAAGACGGGGTCCCCCATGCATGTGGGCGGCGCTGGTGTGAGGTGAGCCAGAGATATCGGGGCCTCAATTCAACACAGAGTCTATGGTTTTATGCAGAGGATCCTTTAAGTTATCATCTGTGTTCACTGCTAAGCACAATGTAGCTGTGGTCGTAACCTTAGTGTGTAATTTAATTAAGGTTCAATTTAAGAAAGTAACTGCTTATTTTTGGAGGAGAAATGCTCAGAACTAGGCAATAGCCAGTAATTGCAGCTACCATCAATTGAATGTTTTCTATATGACAAGGCCTGTTCAAAGTGCCTTGTGCGCACTCACTAAGCAAATCCTCATCACAACCGTGTGCACTAGGCAGTATTATCATTTGTACTCCACAGTGGGGGGAACACAGGGGATTGGTCTAAAGTCTCACAGTGCAAGTGGCAGGGCTGGAATCTGCACACAGGAGGCTGTGTAGACCTGGGTCACTTCACCCAGGCAGACCTGGGTCACTCCTGGGATTCCTGAAAGAGAAGGGTCGTCTGTCTTCCTATTGATGAGGGCAGCAGGAAGGAGGGTCAAGACCAAGGGTCTGTCATCTCCCCCTCAACTTCACTGACAATCCTGAACTTGCCTTCTAGGCTAGCTCTGAGCATGTGACCATCCTTCCTTTTTCTTGGTTTTTTATTTTTGTTACTACAGTTTAGCCAAGGTGCACCACAAATGATTGATGACAGACAAAGAAATCCAAATCCCAGCCTTTTGGCGTACCAATTTGATGGATTGAAAAAAAAAGAGTCAGCGGTGTCATTTATAATAGAAAGAACATGGAGTCCTCCTCCCTACTGCCGAAAGCTTCCTATAAACTCCTGTTTTTTGGTGGCCTTGGTGATTTAAAACTTTTTAGTCACTTGTGTGCTTTGTGTGGTTGCACTCATAGTTTTAGAATCTCTCTCATCTCTATACCTCTATCTGTATCTCTATTTCTGTTTCTGTTTCTCTTTTTCTTTTGAACTTACAGATTACTCCCTTTGGGATTAGGTCACAATCCTGGCTCAGCAACCCTCTGGAAGTGTTATGTTTTTGTTTCAGGTTGGATGGAAGATGCCCAAGGGTTGGGACACATCTCTGAATTGTAGGCCTGGTTCTGCCCACCACTCCATTCTGTTAGTCATTTTATTGTTTCTGTAATCTATTAAGTGAGAGAGTTGAACTGTTTAGTAATTCCAATTCTATCACTCTAAAAGGATTCTATGAAAAGGCAGGACTCTTCGGTTGAGGTTCTTTGATGGTATTTCAAGAAGTTCATGGAAAAGACTTATTATAGATTCCCATTTTTTTGGCAACCAAACTTATTTTTAAATTTTAATTCCATTTTTTCCATGAACATCTTGAAGTGTTCTTGCATATTTATTTCCATTACCAGCTTCCAAAGTGTGTCCTTCTTTCCCCCCTAATCTCTGTATGGGCACTCCTGTGGGATGTTGCGAGTTTGATTCCAGATCAGTGCTGAAAAACAAATCCGGTTGGGGTGCCGGATGCTGTCCCGGTTGCCCCTCTTTCAGTCCAGCTCTCTGCTGTGGCCCAGGAGTGCAGTGGAGGATGGCCCAAGTGCTTGGGCCCTGCACCCAATGGGAAACCGGGAGGAAGCACCTGGCTCCTGGCTTTGGATCAGCGCAGTGCGCCAGCCGCAGCGCGCCAGCCGCAGCAGCCACTGGGGGGTGAATCAATGGAAAAAAAGGAAGACCTTTCTCTCTGTCTCTCTCTCTCACTGTCCACTCTGCCTGTCAAAAAAAAAAAAAAGTTATGCTTACACTATACTATAGACCATTAAGTGTCCAAAGGCATCATATCTAAAAATGTTCATACATTAATTTAAAAATACTTTATTTCTGGGGCAGGCCTTGTGGCACAGTGGGTAAAGCCACCACTGGTGACACCAGTGTCCTATATGGATGCTGGTTTGTAATTTGGCTACTCCACTTCCAATCCAATTCCCTGCTAATATGCCTGGGAAAGCAGGGGGAAATGTAACAAGTACTTGGGCACCCTGCACCCAAGTAAGAGACCTGGAAGAAGCTCCTGGCTCCTGACTTCGGTCTGGCCCAATCTTGGCCATTGCAGCCATTTGGGGAGTGAATCAGTGGATGGAAGATTTCTTTGTGTCCCTCCCTCCCCCCCGCGTAACTCTACTTTTCAAATAAATAAAATAAATATTTTTAAAAAACTTTATTTCCAAAAAAGGCAAAAAAAAAAAAAATCATGTGAGCTGCTTGAAAAAAAGTGACGCTAATTTTCTCAACACAGAGTTGCCACAGACCTTTACTTTGTCCAAAAAATGCAATATCTGCAATGCTCAGTAAAGAAAGACACAATAGAACAAGCTGTGCGTGTATCTGCAACGAGACAATGTAGTCGTTGAGTCCTTAGTGGACTCAATCACCAGTCAAACTCCCATGTTTTTCAGCTGTGATAATATGATTCCCTCTGCCAGACTGACTCGTAACTAGACCCCATAGATTCTTCTGGAAACATTAACTGTCAAAGTATTTAACAATAACATCAGTGCTTTCGTATACTTTCCTGATTGCTTTCACATTTTCTAGATTCTCAGTTACTACCTAATACTTAACACTGTGTTCTTATGCGGTGCTAGGTAAAGATTCAATAAGAACGAAAGATGGAAAAGGAATCCTTTGGTTTTACAGGTAAAGACACTCAGGCAGAAAAGTGACCTAACTCATTCAACGCTTTCATTCTACCAGTGCAGATCTCTGCTGCTGGAATCCACTTTATTTTCTCAGTTCCAGCTTATGTGCAGAGACTTAGCTGCTCATGCTTGCATTCAGGGGAAGATCCTGGTTGATGCTGTGCTGCCCCTCGTTGGCTGCCGAGGTGTCTCTGACTGAGTGGGTACAGGAGCCTCTGGCTGGTGGCGGCAGTGCAGTGAGTAGCACAATGAACTTGCTTGATAAAATGATGGGGCTCTATGAATGAATGATCCATGAATCCAGAGACTTCTAGTTGGCCAGGCAGGAGAACATGTGGAATTCTCAGCTTAAATCCATTCTCTCATCTGTGCTACACAGACATTCCTGACTGTCAGTTGTGTTCAAATACCTGCCAGTTTGGGGCATTAAAGTGACACATGTCTAGCCAATGCCACTGACATATGACATCATGGATCTTGACGTTTCCATTGCCATTTTGCAACCCAGAGTCTGGGCTGACATTGTTGAGAGCAACAAAGGCAACTAAATTCTTCAACCATCTGTGGACCCTTACATGTTTACAACTTTCAACTTCCTCTTTCCCCTCCTAAATGTTTTCTCACAACTGCTAACAAGAAGCAACACAGATCAATGTGGGTTTCGATTTCTTTCTTTTTCCTTCTGTGGAAGTCCCATCGCCAAAGGCAGAGGCTGCAGGTGCAAAGGGAGTGCAAAGGGACAGAAACAGAGACACCCACAGACCGGACTTGCAGCCTTAGTCTGACTCCTCATGCGGTTCTTTCCCTCTCCTGGCTGCTCCTTACCTGCCTCCATCATCAGTGCCTCCCCAGTGGATCCGGAAACTATTTTTGATCATTTTCTATATGTAGCCAATTCTCGCAGGCACAAAGTATAAAACAGAAGAAGTTGAAAATTTTGCATACAGCAAAGCACGAGGGGTATTATATATAATATTAAACTTGTGCATATCAAATATACTGACAAGTGGAGAAAAGGCACAGGCAGGATATGAGTGCTTGTTTTCAAGGCTCCTCCCTTTCCCTTTCAGTGACTCCCACAATGCACCACACTTCAGGTCTGAGTCCTCATAGCAAGCATCCTAGCCATCAATCGATGTCTTATTCCTGGAAAATTCAATTGCACCTGCATATATTTCATGCAGGTGAGCTGAAGCCACGGGGGCTGTGAAGCCCTCTGCTGTGCTTTGTGGTGTGCACCATGGGTCCTGTGATAGGACCGTTTGAGATGCACATGAGAAAGGAAGCATATGGCTGTCAGCAAACAACCTGTACCTTTTAATTTATCCCAACTTCATAGATGGGTAACCTGAGCTTCCAGCATGTGTCCAAGGTCAGAGTTAGCTTAGTCAGAAGCAGAAATGGCCTTTGGGTCCTGGCTTCCAATTCCTGGCTGGCTCTTTCCATGTCTGAAAATAAAATATATTACTAACATATCTTGATGCTTTCTTTCTCTCTGTCTTGATTGATGCTACTTATGGTTGTCCTGAAACCCCTCAGTCACACCCAACACACCTGAATATTTTATCAATGTTGAGATCTGCACTTTTCAGGGCTGGTGCTGTGGTGTAGTGGGCTAAGCCTCTGCCACTGGCACTAGCATCCCACATGGACACCCATTCATGTCCCAACTACTCCTCTTCCAATCCAGCTCTCTGCTATGGCCTGGTAGAAGATGGCCCAAGTGCTTGGGCCCCTGTACCCAAGTGGGAGATCCGGAAGAAGCTTCTGGCTTTGGATCATTCCAGATCTGGCCATTGTGGCCATTTGGGGAGTGAACCAGTAGATGGAAGACCTTTCTCTCTGTCTTTCTCTAACTCTGCCTTTCAAGAAAATAAATAAAATATTTTATTAAAGAGACATCTGCACTTTTCTGTACACTAGCCTTTGCTCTCATACATATGACTCTTGCTTCAAGCAGTGGATGTAT
Source organism: Lepus europaeus (assembly GCF_033115175.1). Taxonomy (NCBI): domain Eukaryota; kingdom Metazoa; phylum Chordata; class Mammalia; order Lagomorpha; family Leporidae; genus Lepus; species Lepus europaeus. The sequence continues at coordinate 104,299,488 of NC_084835.1, read as the reverse complement.
TACTATAGGATTGTGGGCAACTGGTTGTTTAAAGTTGACTGTCTTCTCTCTGAGTTATATTTTCTGCCATTATTCTTGCAAATGGTTGGCCTTTAATAATGTCTTCTGACTCGAGTCAAATTGATCACCTTTGTTATTAATTTTCCCAGCCATGTTTCCACTCCTAGCTTCTCTGATAGGTAATTAGGAATCAGTAAATGCTCATTAAATGTTCATTAAATCAAATTCTTTATAATGGAGAGGCAGACCAGTGCAATGGTCACGAGAGGGGCTTGAAGATTCTATAAGGCCTGTCTTTAAATCCTGGCTTTTACCAGGTTACATAGGTCTCCTTATTCAAGCCAATTTCTCCATAAAATTAGGATAAGACATAATCCTCCTAGCTTTGTTGAAGTTGTAGACAGGAGATAAAGTACAGAAAAACATTCAGTACAGTGCCAGACACGTATTAAGCTCCTGTGAGCTTTAGGCATCATCACTGAACTGTGGTAGACACTAAGCTAAGGAGGACAGAAAGGGAAAAAATGGGCCTTCTACTAGATCACATGAAGGTGAAAGACATGTGGACCAACAATCACAAAACAGCATGACTGGGCCATAATGAAGGCAGCTCAAGTGACGATGGAACAGGGATTCCAGACAGAGTTACATTTAATCTCAAGTCAAACCATGCATGGCCTGCTTTCTCGCTTTTAAACATATAACAACTATATTGGCTAAGTAATGAAATAGATCCTCTTAAACATATGACAACTGTATTTGCACCATATGCTGTATGTTATATATATTGTGCATATATATTTGTATTATAATATTGGGTTTTATTCATAAAAACATGTGCACTAAACTTCATGGAAGATTTTGGGGATTTTGAAGGATAATTTAAACTATTTACCTTTGTGAATCCAAGTGCTCTTTAGCAGCCAATTCCCCTTTCCTGTGTCCGAGGCTAGCTTTGGAGAGCTGAGAAAGCTGCTGGATTGATTCACTAAGTTAGCTCGTTCACTTTAGCTAACAGAGGCTGAGCTGGTTCCATGGTCACATGCTGTGTTGGGTGAGAGGATACAAAGCAACTCAGTCCAAGTGCCCAGACTCTGGCCTCCACTGGCTTATTGTTTTTTTTTTTATTTTATTTTAAGATTTATTTATTTATTTGAAAGTCGGAGTTACACACAGAGAGAAGGAGAGGCAGAGAGAGAGAGGTGTTCCATCTGCTGGTTCACTCCCCAGTTGGCCACAAGGCCAGCGCTGCACCGATCTGAAGCCAGGAATCAGGAGCTTCTTCCGGGTCTCCCACGCAGGTGCAGAGTCCCAAGGACTTGGGCCATCTTCTACTGCTTTCTCAGGCCATAGAAGAGAGATGGGTGGGAAGAGGAGCAGCTGGGACTAGAACCAGCACCCATTTGGGATGCCGGCACTGCAGACGGCGGCTTTACCTACTATGCCACAGCACCAGCCTCTGGCTCATTATTAAATGGGAGAGACAAACAGGCAAGTTGTGTTCACTCTGTTACTAGACTTTGGAAGCAAGTGCGTGAGAAGAGCGATGCATTCTGCCGGGGCCTTGTGCTATGGCAGAGGGTAGGGAAGGCCGAAGCTTGCAGTGTGAGTGAGCAATCACTGCCAATTACAGTTGGAAAACATTTTTCTTCTTCAGAGAAAAGCATTGCAGGTAGCCGCCTACAGGCAGAAGGCATGAAGTAATTAAGTCAGACAAATACGTTACCAAGTTGCATTTTAAGGGACTTGAAAAGAAGGTGTTGTTCTCAACAGTAGGGTTGATTGTAGATTCCTTGACAGCATCAGGCTTCGCGAGCTCTGTCTTCTGTGGTAGGCACAACGCACACTGCAAACTGACATTATCTGGAGATGAATGCCTCGCATGTTCGCAAAGCGCTAAGAGAATAGATTTTTAAACTTTCTCATCACAAAAAAATAAATATGATGGTGACGGATATGTTACTTAACTTGATTTAATCATTCCACAATGTGTGTGTCCAATCATATTGCATACTATAATTTATAGGAAAATACTACAATAACAAGTAAGCATAATATTGCAGTATCTGCTACATCCTATGTCTAAACAACAACAAAAGACGAGAGAGGATAGAACCTTACTTTATAATTACCATTCTCTGTAAGTAATGAGAAGTTTCATAAGATGCTTGCTTCCTGGGCATAACCAACATGGAAGATACAAATGCCAGGGAGCACTTATCTAACCATAAACTACAACCACCACTACCACCACTTCCACAATAATAATGATTTTTGGATCCCTTTTCTGAATCAGGTACTTTGAGGCACACTTTGCATTAGTTTACGAAGACCCTATGGAGTTGATACTATTATAACTTGATGATAAACACATCGAGACTCAGAAAGGGTGTATGGTGACCCAGGGCCACACAGTGAGAGGCAGAGTTGGAGTCTGAATCTGTGGGATTTGACTCCAGAATCCACACAGTTAGGCACTGGGACACACCCCTCCGGAGGCAAAGAAGGGGGTATAAATGAGGATTCTGTCTGTGTGCCGTAGATGTGGCTAGGAGATTGTAAATAATGAACCAGTAGAAATACAAAGTCCAGAAAGGAATTCATTGTGCTAAATCATGTATATTCTATGTGTTTATTTAAACCCTATTTCTCAAAAGAATTTGAAGTAGTTTGGATTTGATATCTTATTATTATTTTTTTTAATTTTGTGGCTGAAGACTGAATACCACTAATTTTTACAGCCTAACACGTTCACCAATTGCATCTCAGTACATGTGACTTTTCTTTAAAAAAAAAAAGTGACTTAAAATTTTTCAAGGCTAATTGTTTAAGGATCTTTTTCATTACTTGGCCATTACTTGGCCATACGCTGAAGAGTGTTTATAGCTCACAAATATATTTCAACTTCACAAATTTTGTATTTGTGCTGAAGCCTCTGAGGTAGGAGCCTTAATTAAGCAAATGATTAGTAATGAGAGCAGAAGTAAACAGCAGTCTGGTTAAGAATAATTAGAATATATATCATCTGCTGGGACATTGATGGGCTTGAGCATGAAAATATATGAACCAAAAAGACAGCTTTGTCTTGAGAACTGAAGGACCTACAGTTTTAATTTTCATAAGTAGTTACACTGAGAGCCTATATTTGAACTTTATTTTTATGCTCTTGCATATGAAGACTGCCCTTTGGTTGCGTCTGCAGTGGCTAAGTTATAAATGCAATCATCAGCAACGTGGGGCTTTGGGAGCGCTTCCTAAGTTTTCGTGCTGTGTCCTTAGTCCACTCTGAAGATAGGAGATCACGCCCAATCTTGGTTACATGGGACCACGGAGTGCGGCTGCTGGGGAAGACTGGGGAGACCTCACGCCTGGCTCCCCCTGGGCCACTGCCTGGCAGCTAGAGCTTCATGATTACGGGAGCAGGTTGTTGGAAGAGCATTTTTGCCAGAATAAATTGCTCCGTGAGGCGGAGGTGATGCAGGACTGTTAAAACAGAAACGAAAGGCAGAATTTCTCTGCTCCGTGGTCAGCTTTGCCCTTCTTGTCATGGGAGCTTTGGGGCTTACGGGCAGCCTCTCCGGGTCTCCATGTGTGCTCTTCCTTGAGTTTATCCTCTGCTCAGGTCAGCCGGGTCACCTGTCTTGAAACGAATTTTTCAGGCTGGAGACTCAGCAAGTTCCCCGGGCCGTGTCACAGTTCCATCATCCTCTTTGCTTCCCTGACACCATCTATTCCTCATGATCTGAAAGGGCTAAGGATGGAGGGCAAACAACCCCAGTGTCACTGTGCTACCGCCACGAGTTAGCAATTTAATTATTTACTTCTAACGTGACAGGTGGTCACGACTGACAGCTATAGTGAGGCAAGTTGGAGACTCATATTTGTTCAGCCTGTTTCTGGTCCTAGTTCCTAATTCTGGTCCAGTAACGTTGGCTGGACTTTCAAAAGAATTTCTGATATTTTAAAGGAACATAAGGGGAACATGAATTTGGTTAAACCATCCTTAATTCTAGAGAATTCATTTGGTTTTTGGTTTTGCCATTCTCTTTTCATTTCAAGGTTTTAGGGAAAAAGCAAATCTGACCTACGATTTTAATATGTTGCAACAAATGATAGGGAACATGCATCTGTTTCGCTGCTCCCCTCCATGAAAAAAGATGTCTTTGAACCACGGGGATTTTGATGCAAGTTATGGTGTGCGTGATTACAAACTAGCATTTGTGATGAATAATAGGGAATTAAAGCATTTTGTCTTAATTTTTATTCCTTTTTAGAAAAAAAAATTGCTCAACATAACATAAGCTGGGCCCACTCGAACGGGGGCATGCATATGTTACCCGTTCTGCCAGGCTCGCAACCAATTGGAGTGTTAGCTATTTATAAATTCAAGGTTCACTGAAACCATCTCGCTACCACACAGAGCCCCCTCCTTAATAAAAGAAGATCCACTGGTACGTGCGGGGAGCAAATGTGTACCACGCGTTTTCCGGCCCTGAAATATGGAGGAGGAGAGGAAACGTATGGCAGTAGCAACTGAGGCCGTAGACTGCAGTATGACAAGACTGCCGGGGAGAGGAAGAAGCTGGAATCGTCCATATGGGGACCTTCGCCGACTGGAAAACCGGAGGGGGAGGGGAGCTATGAAGAGCCACGATGAGAAAAGAAGGAGAAATGTGCCCGCCTCTTCCAAGATGGCAAAGTGAGAAGCAGGTGGTTACTGGTGACTGTAGGTGCACTTGCTTCTCATGGGATGCAGAGGCGCTCACTCTGGAAGGTAAGGCAGAGCGGTTTGGCAAGCTGTTCCCGCGGGTTGCTCATTGCTGGGAAGAAGCAAGACCGAGAACAGCTCCTTTTTTTCCCCATAGAAGAACTTAACTTGGACTGCTCTAGCAGCAGGAGGTGGAAAGAAGAGATATCAGGCAGGGCTCATTGAGTTGCAAGTGCCATGTAAACCCAAACCCATCTGATTTTAAAAAGAATGTGTGGTTCTCTGATGGAAAAGTCCAGGAGGGCGGTTCTGTGTCCAGGGCCTCAGTACTAGGCATGGGTCCTTCCACCTTTCCATTCTGTTCTCATATGTGATTGCTTCAACCCCTAAAAAAAAGATTTGTTTATTTTTATTTGAAAGGCAGATTTACAGAGAGAGAGGGAGACACACACATACACACACACGGGTGGCGGGGAGAGATCTTCCATCTGCTGGTTCACTCCCCAAATGGCTGCAACAGCTGGGGTTGGGCCAAGCCAAAGCCAGGAGCCAGGAGCTTCTTCCAAATCACCCACATGTGTGCAGGGGCCCACGCACTTGGGCCATCTTCTAATGCTTTCCTAGGTGCATTAACAGGAAGCTGGTTGTAAGTGAAGCAGCCAGGACTTGAACTGGTGCCCATATGGGAGGCTGGTATGATAGGTGGCAGCCTAACCTGCTATGCCACAACACTGGGCCCTGATTGCTTCATTCTTGAACTCAGCCTGTTGGTACAAGGGCTACCTGTACCTTCAGCCCAGTACCACTCCAGATTCCTATTTTCGGGAGAGGAAAGCTCATTTTCATCCAACAGCTTGAACAAAAAAATCTGAAGCCTAGTTTTCCTTTGCTTGAAACACTCATCTTTGAGTGAGGAGAATGGAATGTGCTGACTGGCTGAAGCCTGGGTCACAGGGCTGCCTTGGAGAAGGGACTGTGTGCCCATGTGAGGGGCTTTGCTCGTCTCTTCTTGTGCAACCTCCTCCCATTTTCTTCCTGAGGAAGTCACTGTTGCCAGCACTTTATAAGTGAGAGAACTGCAATCAGAGAAGTAAAGGAACATTCCCCATGGAGCTGACTAGTAAGTCATGAAGCTGGCATTTGAACCTATGCCTCCTCAGCTCTGCCAGTACGTGCATTCTTTCTTTAAATAATTATTAAAATATTTATTTATGTTCATTGTATTAGAAAGACAGGCAGGCACACACATGAACACACACACACACACACACACACACTGGGGTTGGGGGAGAAACTGACAGATCTTTCATCCACTGGTTCACTCCCCCAATGCCCACAAAAGCCAGGACTGGGCCAGATCGAAGCTAGAAGTCCAAAACTCCATCTGGGTTTCCCATGTGGTGGCCAGGACCAAAAGGCCTGGACCTTTATCTCCTGCCTTCGAGGTGTTCATTTACACTTTCTTCAGAAAGGCTTTTTATACTTCAAGATTATAACAAATTTTCTGTTTTCTTAATATATTTTTATGTTTTTTCTCCTTGAATCTTTGATATAGGTGGAATTCATTTTATTCTAAGTTGTGAGGTAAGAATCCAACTTTTTTTTTTTTTTTTTTTTACTGTAGGTTCTATTCATTGTCTCAACAAGCTGCCAATGATTTTTCCTGATATGTTGAGTTTTTAGGATCAGAAACCTGTATTTTGGAAACTTGGTTTTTTTCCCAACAGTATTTGCAAGTATACGTTAATAATGTTCCTTTTTCTCATCCTCTTTAGTTCACAGCACAATAAACTTTTGGAAATAACCTGCTCATTGATAAAAATGGAGGTTTTATCTATTCTCAGGTTGGGATTTTAAGGAAGAGGAATAAATGAGGGTACTTAAAAAGCTAATTGAAAATGGACTCAGAGAATACATGTATTTTGGTGTAAACGTTTTTGAAATTCATGCTCAGTTTTTTTGGATAATAAGCATTTTCCATGAACTTTTTGAAGTCCTCCTGTCCATAAGGTAGTGATAGTGACAGCAGGATCAAAGTGAGGAAATCCACAAGGAACAGTGAGAGTTTGGGAAACAGCTTCTATTTACCCAGGAAGCAGAGCATTAGGCCTTTCCTCTCATATTACTCAGCACAGTTACTTTGTTAATTATGCCCTTCTAATTCTGATTCTTGTTTCTGTTGATGGATTTCAAGTTCCAGAAGAGTGGAGAGCATGCCCAGGTCATTTATTAATTAGTCTTTAGCATCCAGAAGAATACCTTCTCAAGGATAGAGTGAACTAAATTCCTGAAGTCCCCAAACACCATCTTCTCTGTGGCCCCCAACTATTTGTGCACTTTTTAGAGAGAGCAACCGCCTCTACATAGTCATCATTGGAAGCCTGCTACACAGGAAGTATTGTTCTACACTCTTTCAGTAAATCGATTCTTGTCATTAGCAATCATGACAGTATACCAAGAGCAACCCATCTGGTTCATGGACTCTGGAAGTGGATGCTTGATTCACCCAAGGCTGCTAAGCTCGTGGCAACTTGGGAAGTGGAGCGGTCTCAAGGTTTCAAGCGCAAACCCCAGGCATCCTTTCATCCCTCCTGTGTGGATGGCAGAGCACTGACTGTATTTTCTCATTTGCAAAGGAAGGATGAGGAAACGTGGCATTCCTAGCGCTCTTTTAGAGAGGTATTTATGATCAGTTTTTGGAAACATTCTCCATTTGAATTGAATGAGATTTATAAAGCCACACAAATGATCTTTTCATCTTAGAATGAAGAGCCATATCCCAGTTCACTTATTATATGTTAATTAATGGCAGCTATTTGGAAAAGTTTTATTTCCTCACCAATGAAACAATCTTAAAGGTGTGGGTGTTTGGCCCTAGTGGTTGAGAGTCCAGTAAGGACACCTGTATCCTACATAGAGTGCTGGGGTTCAAGTCCCAGCTCCACTCCTGATTTCAGCTTCCTGTTAGTGCAGACCTTGGGAGGCAGCGTGATGGCTCCAGTAGTTGGGTTGATACCACCCGTGTGGGAGACCTGCTGGCTTCAGCCTGGCCTAGCCCTGGTCTTGGTGGTCATTCAGAGAATGAATCAGTGAAAGGAAGCTCCCACACTGTCTGTCTCTCTAACTTATAAGTAAGTAAATCAAAAGAAATAAGGAAATTATCTTAGGGTTCCTAGCTGGAGTGTGTAAAGGTTTTACAGTGTGACTAGACTGATGTCTACTTTTTTTAAAACCTTGTTTTATGAAGAATGCAGGTTGCTATTTCCTTTCCTTTGAAGACAAAAGGGAAACAAAATTGTTTCCCAGCTTGAAGAACTTGTCCTTAAGGCAGAGCGCATGCCACTTCACTGTGGCAAGTTGACAAAAATGCCCAGTTTGCAAGGAAGTGACTCCCATGGCTGACAGATCAGCAAAAGTAGCTCCAGAGTCGTTCAATTATATGATGTCACTAAAGGGAGAAGGAGACCTGCCAAGGGGAAGATAAACAACTGCTGCAGAATGAAATCCTTCCAGAGAATCCACGGGCAGGAGACCACCCAAATAGACCAACTGAGGAAGACACTCTTCTGAGACAGAAACACGGAGTGACTTTTGGTTGGACAACTTTGTGAAAACACTGATGGCAGGATGTCCCCTGTAGATGGTGAAGCAACCTCCTGAGACACAGCCGAGTTACATAGCACTTTCAAAATAAGCTTGAATTTCTATCGTACGTTGCTGAAAATTCCATTAAAGTATCCACAATTTGCATCACTTTGTATATAGTTGCATTTAGTACTATTTTATATTTTACTCTTTTCACTGGACATGATTTTGTGGCCATATTTGCTTATAGCTACATGGTCCAGTACTCATATTCTTTTAGTAGCTACATAGCTTATATAACTTTTTTTTTTTTTATTTAAGGAAAGGAGTTTTATGACTTTCAAATGCATTCAGTAACTGCTGACAGGACAAGGGGAAGTGGAAAAGTGGAAGTGCCTATGCATTTAAGAGAATCCTGTAAGTGCCTAACAAATAGATAAGATGTGCTTCAAATGAGCTCATCCATGGTTTGAATAAAAACTGCTGGGAAGGTGGTGCTTAAGTAGTTTGTGGTCTTTGATGCAAATAGGGTTGACATTCCCTTTGCTTACTACATTGTTCATGCTTCCTTTCAAAGCTGGGGTACCCAAACCTGGGCTCAGTGCGTTCAAATGACGATGCAGTGCACGGGCACACAGGTTCTGCTCTTCAGGCCTGGATGCGTATGCAAACTTCCTGGGACACTTCTGGAATTCCACGTACCCAGGCCTTACCCCAGGTAGACTGCATTCAAGAAGGTACTGGGTGTTGGGGGTATTTTTCAAAGCCCCTTCCTGCCCCACTCCCAACCCTAGATTGTAACACGTGGTAGGGCTGCAAACTATGGATCATGACTCAGGTAACTGTTCCATCATCTGGGGCCCCAAGTATATAGAATCAGATTGATTTAGGTTACCAAGAAGCAAAAAGAATTTAACATGCTTCCATCTAGGAAACTTGTCAACATGCGCCAACCACTCAAATGAAAATGAAACAGACTAAAACACCAATGGGTCAAGACAGAAATATTTCACTCATTTAGTCAACATTTATTGAGCATCTATTATATACTCTATTTTATCAGTATGACTTAAAAATGAAGAAGGCATGTTCTCCCTTCTTTTCATGGTATGGTTAGAAAAAGTGTAAAATGAATACCAACAATACAAAAATGTAAAATGAAAGCCAATAATATAAAACCCAATCTGTTTTAATTCTTAAGGGATGCTAATGACAAGAATCAAAGTATTGCCAGAGTTTGGATTTGTTTGTTGATTGCTCTGGAATGTTGGCAAGAATCAGACACCTTGTGATACAGGTAAGGCTCGAGGAAGAGAAGGAAGTGGGAAAACAGAGAAAATGGCAGTGGGAGGGAGTCAGGGAGTGTATGGAAAATGACTGTGCTTCAGTGTGATCCATTGCCCGAGACTGGATGGAGTGAGGATTGGAAGACCAGATAACGCAGCCCTTGAAATTCAGTCCAAGGAGCCAAGGGAGCTATTCTGAGTTGTGTGAAAGGGACATCATTAGAGACACATTTGCTTTGGAGCATTTGGAAATGTATTGATGTAAAAATCTGAGATTGACAGAAGACTGTCTTAGTTTGAGCTGCCATAACTGAGTACCATAGGCTGGGGTGCTTTACACAATAGAAGTTAACTGGTCACAGTTCTGGTGGTTTCTGGTGAGAGCCTTCTTTGGGGTTGCAAATGGCTGATTTTACCTGATGTTCACACATCTTTTTTTTTTTTTTAAGATTTTATTTATTTATGTGAGAGGTAGAATTATAGACACAGAGAGGGAGAGACAGAAAGAGAGGTCTTCCATCTGCTGGTTCACTCTCCAAATGGCCACAATGGCCAGAATGGGCTGATCTGAAGCCAGGAGCCAGGAGCTTCCTCCAGGTCTCCCATGCAGGTGCAGGGGCCCAAGGACTTGGGCCATCTTCGACTGCTTTCCCAGGCCACAGCATAGAGCTGGATAGGAAGAGGAGCAACTGGCACATGAAATGGTGCCCATATGGGATGCTGGCACTACAGGCAGAGGCTTAACCTACTATGCCACAGTGCCAGCCACCTGTTCTCACATCTTGGAATGAGAGCACACGAACTCCTTGGAGTCTCTCATTCACGGCTCCACCGTGTGACATAATCACCCAAAAGGCCTGCCTCCTAACGCCACCACAGTGGGATTTAAGTTCCGTATGACTTTTGGTGGGGTACAACATTCAGTCCATCACCAAGAACATGAGGGTGAAGATGTCACTCTGTCCTTGCCCGCTTTCCAGACTTGTCCTCCCAGGGTAGCCTCTGGGAAGGCCAGGGAAAAACTGTGTTTTCCCTTCTAGTTAAAGGCTTCATTACTTTTTTATGAGCCTAACAGTCCTAGTTTTGTGTTGCTGGAACACAACGATGTCATCTCTCCGTTACAGACTTCTCAGCTGTTGAATAAGAGACCGGGGAGAGTCCGTTTGAACATCAGCAGGGTAGAGGTGTGTGGTGTGCAGCCTTAGGTAGAAGTGTGGCCCCAAATACAGAATCCCCAAAGAACGGCTGCCTGCAGAAGAAATGAGGTAAGAATCGAGTGCACTCAATACCTTGCGGGTGCAGGGCACCTGCTTAGTGTAGAATAACTTTTTAAAGAGGTTTAAAGAGTCAATTATATGGTTGACACTGTGCAGCAGTGGGTTAAATCCCCAACCTGCAGCGCTGGCATTCCATATGGGTGCAGGTTCAAGTCTTGACTGCTCCACTTCTGATCCAGCTCTCTGCTATGGCCTGGGAAAGCAGTGGAGGATGGCCCAAGTCCTTGGGCCCCTGAAACCACATGGGAGACGTAGAAGAAGCTCCTGGCTCCTGGTTTTGGATTGGCTCAGCTCCGGTGGTTTCTGCCATTTGGGGAGTGAACCAATGGATGGAAGACCTCTCTTTCTCTGTCTCTGCTTCTCCCTGTAACTCTTTCAAATAAATAAAATAAATCTTCAAGAAAAAGAAAAAGAGTCAATTATGATCTAGTGAACTCAATGAAACTTGACCCTTGTGCTTTTATTGTGTAATTTTAAACATGTTCCTTGTATCTCTTGAACTACTGTTCTGGGGGCCAGCGCTGTGGTGCCACAGGCTAATGCCCTGGCCTAGAGTGCCGGCATCCCATATGGGAGCAGGTTCTAGCCCCGGCTGCTCCTCTTCCAATCCAGCTTTCTGCTGTGGCCTGGGAGCAGTAGAAGATGGCCTGAGTCCTTGGGGCACTGCATCCACATGGGAGACCCGGAAGAAGCTCCTGGCTCCTGACTTTGGATTGGCACAACTCCAGCCATTGTGGCCATCTGGGGAGTGAACCAGCGGATGGAAGACCTCTCTCTCTGGCTCTACCTCTCTCTGTAACTCTATCTTTCCAATAAATAAAATAAATCATTAAAAAGAAAAAACTACTGTCCTGATCTATTACAAGGAAAAGTCTGGAATATTAACTTTATGCTTTATCAAACTCTTAGCATTAAGCTATATTTACTTCATAAATAAAATAAAGCTTAAGTATCAGTCCTATCTACAGAATCTTATACTGTTTATGGCTTTAACAATTGACATAGTGCTTCAGTGTGTCCACACCAGTTGGTGTTTCTTTTCATTACTCAACATTCTGGGTCTGGGATTTACTCATGTGGATTCTTGGAGTTATGGTTGATTTGCTTCAGTGACTTTTTAAGTATCTCATGTTATCTGCAGGTACTCCAACTTATTTATCCATTCACATTGGCACACGTTTAGGTGGTCTCCAAATTCCACGTTACAATTGATGCTGTAGTGAATGTGTGTGTGTGTGAATCCCTGTGAATATGTGAGAAAATCTCTGGGACAGGCGTTTGGAAGAGGAACTGCTGGGTTGTGGGGTATGAACATTTTTATACTGGACTTCGTATGGCTAAATTGCTCTCCAAAGTAGTGGTGCCAATTTAAATGTCCTCCAGCAGTCTATAACTACGGGGTGCTTCTTATTGATGCTTCTACCCTACAGTTTCCTTGAAATGGTGTTTGAGGCAGCACAGTTTAGGGATTAAGATTTGGGTGCTGCACAGGGGATCTTTATGGGATGATAAATATGCTCTTAAGTTGGCTTATAAATGATGGTTGCACAAGTCTGTAAATCTACTAAAAATTATTGAGTTATACACTTAAAGCTGGTGGATTTTATGGTTTAACCTCATATTTCTATAAAGCTGTCAAAAAAAGAAAGATTTATTTCCTGGAAAAAGATAGCTTTGGGTCAAATTCTGGTTCTAACACTATTTGATGTGTCTGTATCTCAGTTTTCTTAGATTTCCTGTTATGAAGAAGTAGATAAACAAACGATTAGCTTCGTGCCTGGCCCTTGCGGAGTGCTCAATAAAGATTAGCTCACTATTATTTTTCCAGCACCCAGTGCCCTTGCACTTGCTTTGATGTTCCACCTGCCCCCTCCCCCTGCTGCCTGTGCACGATTAGGCTTCCTCATTTACCCCACATACTAGCTCTTCCCTACCCACCTTTGCTTTTCCCTAACCCAAATGAAATCTGTTCTCAATCTGCCCTCCCTCAGGAAAACTTTAGACAGATTGATGCATAGAAAGTTTTTCATGACTGACAATGGTTTATTTGCATTTTAAACAGAATCACTGAAAAACAACTAGCGTTATATTGTGTGGGAAGACACCATATTAATCTCGAGGGGACACCATAGCAAAATATCACAGACCATGTAGACTGACCAACAAAAACTGTTTCCTCACAAGTCTGCTGGGTGGAAGTTCAAGATCAAAGTGCCAGCAAGCATTAGTTTCTGGTAAGGGCTTTCTCCCTCACCTGAATGTAGCCACACTCTCGTGGTGCTCTGAAATGGCCTTTTCCTGTGCACATTCGCTCCTGGTATCTCTTTCTTTTCCTTTGAGGACATCAATCCCATTGGATTAGGGCCCCATCCTATGGCCTCATTTAACTGTAAATACTGCCTTAAAAGCCCTATCTTCAAATACCATCATGCAGGATTGCAATACAAATTTTAGGGGACATAATTCAGTAGAAAACAGATCATATGGAGATTGTGGGATGTTGGAGCATGAGGGTAGCCAGGCTCCAGGCAGGATGGCTCCACAGAGACCCTTGAGTATGACCACCATGAGTCAGGCCTATGTTAAAGTCGCATGTGAAAATTCAGCACTTGATTCCATCAGTGTGGCCAGAGCTGATCGGATTCTCAGGGACTCATGATAACTAAATTAACTAGAGATGGATGTAAAAGCCTGAATCTAACAGTGATGGCTGCTTCCTTTGGCACTTTAAGCTCCCAATTCTTTATTTATTAGATGTTATTTAAGGTAAACAAATTTCATATATACAGCTTTAAGAACATAAGAGAACTTCCCACCCTACCCTCCCTCTTGCACACACTCTCACCCTTCTTCTTCCTTCCTCTCTTATTCTCTCTCTTAATTTTTACAATGATTACTTTTAGTTTACTTTATACTCATAAGATTAACCCTACACTAAGTAAAGAGTTCAGCAAATAGTAAGAAGGAAAAAAAAAAAAAAGCATTGTTCCTCAACAGTACAGATAAGGGCTGTGAACAATCATCGAATCTCAAAATGTTAATTTCACTCCGGTACACTACATTTTTGGTACTCCTCTATTAGCTACCACAGATTCTTTATTCATTTCAGGCAACATCTGAGTTCCAAGGAAGCAGTATTAGTTATTATAAGTTGGACGGTGAGTATGGAGTCAGAGCTTAGGTTGTTAGATATGAGATATTTTTCTGGCAATAGATTTCCTTGGAAATTATTCCTGCCTCATAACTTGGGGACACCTTTTTGATGACCACATCCAATTTCTTTGATAAACCAGTACAGACTCAAGGCTGTCTTAGCCCATGGCCCATATCTTAACCTGTGTATTTGAGGGCCTCCATTTCCTCTGTTTCATGCAGCTTGTCTTTCTTTTAGTACTCTGTTTATCCTTAAGGCAGAGTACGCTGTGTAAGACATCATTTCTAGAGGGATGTACTCAAGATCTTGGTGATTATGAAACCTGAACATACAATAGTCCTTTTTCCACAAGACCCCTAGGGGTGTTTCAAACTGTGGATAGAACCAAACCCTATATTTCCTGCATTTTTTTAATACCTACCTATGATAAAGTTTAATTTATAATTAAGACACTGGAAGAGAATAACAATGATGATTAATAAAAGAGAATAATTACCCTATTAAGTGAAATGAGGATTACTTGAACACAAGCATTGCAATACTGTGACAGTCGATCTGATAAATAAAATGGCTACTAATTGACTCCAGGGCTAATAACACATACAACATGGATACTCTAGACAAAGGGATGATTCATGCCCTCAGCAGGACAGAGTGGGTTGGCCTGAGATTTCATCATGCTACTCAGAATGGTAATTTAAAAAGTATGAATTACAGGTTTCTGGAATTTTCCATCAATAACTAGTAGTTGATGGAGGGTAGCTGAAACCATGGATAAGGGGGGACTACTGTGTCATTTTTGTACATGATTTCCTCCATAATATGTGGTAAAGAATAGCTTGAAATTTTAAGCAACTCTGTGGTCCCTTAGAACCATATAATTATCTCAATAGATGCAGAGAAAACATTTGATAACATACAACATCCTTTCATGATAAAAACCTTAAGCAAATTGTATATAGAAGGAACAACCCTCAACACAATCAAGGCAATTTTGACAAACACACAGCCAGTATCATATTGAATGGAGA